>NC_134353.1:773832492-774448742 GCF_048569485.1 Anomaloglossus baeobatrachus | reverse complement strand
TGCAAAGAAATGTTTTTTGTAGCTATATATAGTTGTAAAATCAGTCAAACTAAATGGTAAATAAATGGTAAAAAAAATATTTATGTGAGTGATCAAATCCGGAATTCATTGTCAGATGACCTGACTTTTCAAGAATACTTGCGGAGTTCACATTCGGGAGAATACAGACATGGGCATGTGGACAAGAATTGTCTTAATAAAAATGTTTATGTGAGTGATCAACTACTTGAATTAATTGTGAAATGGGGTAAAATGTGTTTTACTAATGAAAATATTCTCCTTCTTACTTTTGGGAAATATATTTACAGAATGTACATTTGTTTGATGGGCAATACGTTCTAGGCCTGTTAAATTTTTCAAAAGAAGGTCAAATTGGTGACATCTATGTTTATGCCAGGGGTTGTTAAAAATTTAAAAATTTGAGGGGAAAATGCATTGTCGGGATACCACAGTGGAGGGGGGGACTTCAGAACTTGGCCCTGTCTCTGATATTCCAGCATAAGCAAGGATGACTGACCTTAGGGAGATCAACATCCAGCACCACGGAGACACCATCACGTTTTTCTCAACGCAGTGATTCTAGAACAAGGACCCCTGGGAAAATATGCAAAACAGGACTGCCGCGGAAACACCATCACATGTCTCAACGCTGGCAGGAAACTAGCCAGGTCTTTAACCGGGAAGGAAC
Source organism: Anomaloglossus baeobatrachus (assembly GCF_048569485.1). Taxonomy (NCBI): domain Eukaryota; kingdom Metazoa; phylum Chordata; class Amphibia; order Anura; family Aromobatidae; genus Anomaloglossus; species Anomaloglossus baeobatrachus. The sequence goes on along the minus strand of NC_134353.1, from coordinate 774,448,054 downwards.
AACCACGGGAAGGGCAGTCTCCAGTCAAGGAAACCGCCTATACCAAAACATGGTATCCATCCACAGACAGCTGTTTCGGGGTATTTGCCCCTCATCAGTGTGAGTAGCAAACTGGCTAGTGGGAGCAATGAGTAAAAGACTACATAAGCAAGGATGATTGACCTTAGGGAGATCAACATCCAGCACCACGGAGACACCATCACGTGTTTCTCAACGCAGTGATTCTAGAACAAGGCCCCCTGGGAAAATATAGTGTGGAGCAGGTGTACATGTTGCTTTGCTCTGGTAGTTCCTCTGAAGCAGAATTATTTTCATTGACAACTCAGCTTCCTCCATAGAATCCCATAGCCAGATGGTAGTGGAATCAGTCATCACTGCTGGAATATCAGAACAGGACTGCCGCGGAAACACCATCACATGTCTCAATGCTGGCAGGAAACTAGCCAGGTCTTTCACCGGGAAGTAACAACCATGGGAAGGGCAGTCTCCAGTCAAGGAAACTGCCTAAATATATATATTTATATATATATATATATATATATATATATATATATATATATATATATATATATATATATATATATATTTTTATTTTTTTTATTTATTTTTGTAAGCCCTAACCCAAGCTAAGAAAGAAAGAAATTGATGTCTGTATAGTTAGAAATGTGATGCTGAGTTGAGGGACAGTGATGGCAAAACATGGACAAAACAGAGAAAAATCCTTTATTTAAACCCCCCCCTTCTTTCTGCAATTTATTAATCCCCAAACATCCTTGCATGTCTGACATAATCCACACCATGATGTCTCACGATGATCCTGGGTCTGCTACATCTGAGATCACAGTGCACGGTCACATTAGAAAACCCGACTGCGCATTTTCGGCGTGAGGGACACACTGACGGAACCACAGCTGTGAGTTGTGATGTCAGTGAGTTCACCTGAGGTCACAGCCGGCGGTTCGCACGGTACCCCAGCTGTGATCTTGAGTTAACTTAGTGAACACAATTGCTCAGTGAACACACCTGAGGTGAACTCATTTAACTCAATGCTGGATTACTGGCTTAGTCTATGTGCGCACATTGAGTATTTTGTTGCAGAAAATCTGAATCTCCTGGCAGAAAATGCACCAAAAACATGATGCGGTTTTGATGCATTTTTGAGGCATTTTTATGTTAGGAAATGCAAATTTGGTGCAGAAATTTCTGCAACTAAATACTCAATGTGTGCACAAAGCCTAAACCAGTAATCCAGCATTAAGTTGAATGAGTTCACCGGAGGTGACTTCACTGAGTTAAATGAATTCACCTAAAGTAGGAACTCCAGATGAGTTCAGGTGAACTCATTGAGCTCAATGCCAGACATTTCTGCATCAATTCTGCATCTCCTGGCAGAAAAGTACAACAAAACCACAATGCGATTTTGACCTCTTTTTGACCCGTCTTTCTGCCAGGAAATGCAGATTTGGTGCAAAAATTTGTTGCAGACGTTTATTGCAGAAATTGGCGTTTCCTTACAGAAAAAACACACTAAAAACTGCATTGGATTTTTTACGTGTTTTTCTCCCAGTAGATGCAGATTTTCTGCAATCAAATACTCAACATGTGCACATAGCCTAAGCCAGTAATCCGGCATTTAGTTCATTGAGTTCACCTGAGGTGACTTCATAGAGCTCAGCTAAGGTTATTTTACTGAGTTCATTGAGTTCACTGAGTTCATTGCGCTCACCTGGAGTAATGTGGGAACCCCAACTGTGACTGAAGGTGAACTCACTGACATTATCACTATCACAGCTGCAGCTCCATCAGTATGTCCCACAGGCCATAGTGATCAGTCACATTTTCTAATGTGAAAGTGCACTGCGACCTCTGGATGTAACAGAGCCAGAATCATCCTGGGACATCGTGGTACGGATTACGTCAGACATGCAGGGGTGTTTTGGGGTTAATAAATTTGAGAAAGAGGGTGGGTTGTTTTTTTTAAATAAAGGATTTTTCTCTGTGATTTTATTTTTACTTAGACGATTAGTAATGGGGGGTCATTACTAACCTTGGGCTTAATGAAGCTGTGATTCTTTGACACATCTCAGTGGTATTACCCAATTGCCACCGCACCAGGCAAATCGGGATGAATCGGGTATGGGCCAAGATTGCATCATCTAATGGATGCGCTAATTCTTTTGCTGTGGGCTACTAATTTTAGGCTGAGGAGGGCCCTAAGTATTCCAGCCCCCAGCTGTTCGGTTTATCTTGGCTGGGTATCAAAACTAATTTAATTTAAAAAAAAAAAATGTGGGGTCCCTCATATTTTGATACATAGCCAGATAACGCACAAAGCTGGCAGCTGCAGGCTCCAGCTGTCTGCTTTATCTGTGCTGGGTGTCAAAATATGGGGGACCCTACACAATTTTTTACAATTATTTATTCATCTCTGCACTACACTTTGGGGCTTTGGGGTTCCAGACAGCTGATATGAGGGCAACCAATCACAGACACCAACATACCAAAAGTCTGACTGTAACCAATCACAAATGCTGTCACAGAGGGTGGACAGGGGAAACAGTGAATATTCATAACCTTTAAAGAGTGAACCCAGAAGCAGTGAGACTGTCATTCAGAAACTCAATAAGTATATTTTTCCTGATTTTGCTTCCTCTTTTTTTGTTTTCTTTTTTTATTTGAGTGGCCATGGCCAAAACTGAACAGTAACATGGACTTCTTTGACAAGTCCGTGGTCGGGGCCTGTGCATGGACACTAGGTGTCCAGTGAGGACCCTGAACTTTACAGTTCGTGTTTGCCTGCCACTATTCGTAACTAGAGATGAGCGAACCGGTCCCGGTTCGGCTCGAGGTCGGTTCGCCGAACGGAGGTCCCGTTCGAGTTCGGTTCGTCGAACGTTCAACGAACCGAACTTGAACCACATAGGAAACAATGGCAGGCATTCACAAACACATAACACCTAGAAAACACCCTCAAAGGTGTCCAAAAGGTGACAAACAACTCACAACACAACACAAACACATGGGAAAGTGACAAGGACATATACTCATGCGAAAACAAAAGAGTAGGACAAGGAAAAAGAGGAGGACACACAGATATATGAGTATATGCAAGGAAACGTCAATGCCATTACTGTGCAACTTGAGCCCTGCTCATTTTAGGCTTCCAATCTGGATAAATTGCCTGAGCTTGCCACGTACGCCTTGGGGATCTTGTCGTGTCCTGCAGCCTGCGTTCTCTCGGAACCTGTCTTCAGTGCTGCTGGGGGTCTGCTGGCAGATAAGCACACGTGTCTGTCCACTGACAATGTGGACATGGCGGCTCTCAGAGGACTTTTCTTCCCCTGGGTCATCCAGGGGAGGTGAAAGGCACGCGTATTTTTGAGAGTGCTTCATGCAAAGCATCTTTGTAAGCTTGAAAATGGGGGTCAACTGATGCCAGTCAAGTGGGGTGTGTGTGGCCCAGTTAGTTGAAACGAGGGAGACTGTGGTTGGAGTCCCCTCGCTTTTGAAAAAAGAACCAAGATGAACAAGTCATGGCTCTCAGAGGACTTTTCTTCCCCTGGGTCATCCAGGGGAGGCGAAAGGCACGCGTATTTTTGAGAGTGCTTCATGCAAAGCATCTTTGTAAGCTTGAAAATGGGGGTCAACTGATGCCAGTCAAGTGGGGTGTGTGTGGCCCAGTTAGTGCAAACGAGGGAGACTGTGGTTGGAGTCCCCTCGCTGTGTTTTACATGCTTTTAGAAGGGCATGACATGGCTTAGAGGTTGACTTTCAGCATCTGGAAACTGTTGGCTACCAAAATGCTGCCTTTCCAACTTTTTTAACCGAGGATTTTCGAGACCTTATGCCCATCGCAGTGCCCCAAGAGCCGATGCCCAGGCGCCACTACTTCTCCAACAAAGGCGTGCATGCGCTACACCAGCATGTCGCACTAAACATCACTGATTCCTTGAGAAACTCTGTGTGACAGGGTGCATTTCACCACAGATAATTGGCCCAGTAAGCATGGACAGGGGCATTACATGTCGCTGACTGGGCAATGGGTTACTGTGGGGAGAGATGGAGAAGGGTCTGCTGTACAAGTCCTGCCGTCCCCACGAGTTGTGTCAATCCTTCTTCTGTATGTAGAAGTTAATACACTGCTTCTGCCTCTTCAACCTCGTGTGGGTCCTCCACCTTGGCCCAAACCCTGTGTGGTCAGGCCACCCTTCCTTGTAACTGCACACAAGGAATACCACACACCTCCTTACTATGCTGGCAGCAGAGCTCAATGCCATCAGGCGGTCAAAGGTTTACTTTGAAAAGTATGGGAAATGTGAGTCACACCGCTGAGAAGTTGTGGACGGTTAGCTCTGGAGACCGAGTTTCATCAATGGTTGTCTCCACTCAACCAGCACCTTTAACTGGTAGGGCAGCCAGGATAAAGCAGAGCTGAACCTGTTGGGAGCTAGGACCCAGCAGCTCTGCAGGCAGGGGACCATGTGATCGGTAAGCTAATAGAATCGTCGGCAGATGCTAACTCTGCATATTACTGGCTGTTGCTGCAGGAGAGGAAACAGATTGCACAGTCTTCTCCTCAGCTTCCTGATTTCCGTGTGTCTGCAGCAGTGAGAAGCAAACACATGGGGAGTAGGAGGAAACAGCTGCAGAGAAGCGCACAGGCTCCGGGGCTGGGGATGTCAGCTCTGGTGCCGCAGGTGATTCATACCTGGCAGTCACAGGAGTTTCATGTAGCATGCTCAGCTCTGGTCACTGGATAGAAGGGAGAAACAGCGAGGCGGGGCTACAGTGGGTGGGCGAAGCCACGGGATAGATTGCTCATGGCCGGGACTCGGGAGCAAAGGCTCAAAAGAGGGACTGTCCTGCTTTTTCCGGGATGGTTGGGAGGTATGCGTTCATGTCAGTTTAAACTGAAACCGGGTGTATGTTCCTTGGCTTCCTAGGCACACTGTGTATTTCTGGGGAGCACAATAGTTGATTGTTGACATGTCGTCCATTTCCCAAATGTCGTTACTCGTGCAGGACGCAGGTTGTTCATCGTTCCTGAGGCAGCACACTTCTCTATGTGTGACACCGCAGGAACGACGAACAACAACGTACCTGAGTCCTCCGGCAACGAGGTGGGCGTGACTTTCATGCGGCTGCTCTCCGCCCCTCCACTTCTATTGGACGCCTGCCGTGTGATGTCGCTGTAACGCCGCACGAACCGCCCCCTTAGAAAAGAGGCTGTTCGCCGGCCACAGCGACGTCACTAGGAAGGTAAGTACGTGTAATGGGAGCAAATACAAGAAACAGTCCAGCTCACCTGTTGTAATTCATTGGTAAGTACGGTAAGAACGTGTGACGGGTACTAGCGATTTTGTACACCGTGACGCACAAACGATGGGGGCAGGTGCTTTCACGAGCGACATCACTAGCAACGTCGCTGCACCCTTAAGATAATCCAGGAGCTAAAACACATGTAGCAGAGCTGTCGAAAGAGAAGCAATAGATCCAGTATGCTGTTTTCTACAGCTCTGCTGCATATGCCCCAGGCACTGATCACATTATGATCTTCTGACATGTTTACCCCACAAACTGGACAGTGTATGACAGCTTATTATCTTATCTTGTTGATAATGGTAATGAAGACTGTCCAGATGGCGATCTATTCATATATTAGGTATTTTATTATAGGCATTTTTCATCTCAGATCATATCTATGACTGTTACATAAGCTTTATATAGTAGTTAAAAATATCTATGTAACTGGATAGTCTTAGATCTAGTCCTTGTAAATGATGCTCTTTCTCTGCTCAAAGTCACTAGCGATGAAGGCTTTGTGTATGCTAATGGATGATAGCATTACTTTTAACATTTATTTATGGTATCAGACCGTCTGTTAGCTTTATAGCTGTTTACTTAGCTGATATCTCTGGTAATGGGTATTGATTATTACCGCTTGTTTGGGGGCATTATACTTTAATGACAATTTTATTGCTCTTTCGTCATCAGTCGCTCATATTAGGTTGCGGATTGCTTAAATATAAATAATGTCGCCAAGTATAAAACTTGACTGCATTCCCAGACCCAGCCCAATCTCAAGCTGTTTACAGAGTATTCTGCCTCCTTGCATTGGTAGATTGCATTGTTTTCCTATTTGCATCATCACCAGCAATATGTGCTGTATGTGTTGCTTTTCCCATTGGTTCCATTTTGGGCTTGTTATCCTTTAATTATATTGTATACTGTGAGTGCATTAACTTGTATTCTTTATGTATTTTGTGTAGGTAATGTATTTGTATTTTTGATACCAAGGAGAGTCCAGCTTTATCAGGTTTATATTCAGCATTCACTTCACCCTCCTTTTTTTTTATAAATGTCTAAAAGCTAAACCACTGTTTTTTTCATCCTGAAACTATTAGGCTATATGCCCAATCTGCACATAAAAACACATGTTTTAGCAGGAAAATGGCAGCTGAAAAAATGTGTATTTTTTATTACGTTTGCACCTTTTTTCACGTTATTTTCCATGCTTCTTTTTGTGCATTTTTTTCTCATGGCAACCATGGGGCTTCAGGCACTGTACCCCCACTGTCGCATCCGGGTGACTGGCTGATGTTACAGCTGAGAACCGGCTCTCACTGTCCGAAGCAGTGCCCGCTCTGCTCCCGGCAGTTTAACTCCGTGAATGCGGCGATCAGTGCAATCGCAGCATTCAGCAGTCAGGGAGACCAATCGCTTACCTTTCCCTGGCAATCGGGTCCCTGCAATGTGATCATAGGGACGTGATCGCTACCATGGAACCCTGGGTCATCACCATGATCACCCTGGGTTACAGAGGTATGAATCGCCTCACAGACCAGGGCACCTATGTGACTGGAGTTCCCTGCAGCAAAGTTCCGCGGTAAAGACTGTGAGGCCTAGGTGCTGGGAACCCCGGTGATGTCACAAGGTGAACCAAGTTCATGCCAGTAGATCTGCAGTAAACCCCGGTTATCTGCCGGCATGATTCACCTTGTGATGTCACTGGTTTTCCTTGAAGCAAGGTCCCATGGTATAGACCGTGAGATAAGGAAAGGCTACAAAGAACCCCAATGACGTCAAAACAGCACATAAAAATGCACAAAAAAAGCAACATGTGGTTACACATGCGTTTTTTTCCTACATTTTTCACTGACTCCATTGAAGTCAATTGATGAAAAAAGCAGGAAAAAAACAGAAACAATTGACATGCTGTTTCTTTTTTCACCAACAAAAACTGCAAGGAAAATGGAAGCAAAATGGGCACAGCAAGTCACGATTCTCATAGACTTTGTTGGGATGCTTTTTCCTTGCTTTTATCGATTAAAAGAAGCAAGGAAAACAGCATGAAAAAAACAACGTGGGCACAAGTCACAGGGCTTACATTTGGATACTTATTAGGCTTGGTGGTTAGAAGATAATCTGAATCTGTAGTATATTTACATTCAAAGAGGTGGTCATTTATTACTAAGTGCTTAAAGTCTAAAGGGGGCTTTACACGCTACGATATCGTTAATGTTTTGTCGTCGGGGTCAGGTTGTTAGTGACGCACATCCGGCGTCATTAACGATATCGCAGCGTGTGACACTGACCAGCGACCTTAAGCGAACTCAAAAATGGTGAAAATCGTTCACCATGGAGAGGTCGTCCCAAACTCAAAAATCGGTAAGGGTTGTTTATCCAGGTGGTTCGTCGCTCCTGCGGCAGCACACATTGCTGTGTGTGACACCGCAGGAGCGAGGAACATCTCCTTACCTGCCGCCGGCTACAATGAGGAAGGAAGGAGGTGGGCGGGATGTTACGTCCTGCTCATCTCCGCCCCTCCGCTTTGATTGGCCGGCCGCTTAGTGACGTTGCGGTGACGTCGCTGTGATGCCGAATGTCCCTCCCCCTTGAAGGAGGGATTGTTCGGCAGTCACAGCGACGCCGCCGACCAGGTAAGTATGTGTGACGCTGCCGTAGCGATAATGTTCGCTACGGCAGCGATCACAAACAATCGCATGCGCGACGGGGGCGGGTACTTACACGCTCGCTATCGCTACAAATTACTAGCGATATCGCTACCGTGTAAAGCCCCCTTAAGGCCCTGTGCACACACTGCGTTTTTACCCACTTTTATTGTGTTTTTAATGCAGAAATTTCTTGAAAAAATGGTTGTAACCTTTCTGCAGACATTCCCCAGCAAAACCTATGTAAAACAAATTAGCTGTGAGCACACTGCGTTTTTTTCTCAGGAAAATTCTTTCTGTAGATTTTCTTGAGGAAAAGAATGAGCATGTCATTTCTTTTCTGCAGGTAGCTGCATTATTTCCCTACATTGACTGTAATGTAATCATGAAATCCCACAGGGAATAACGCAGGAAGCAAATTATGTGCGTTTCATTGCGTTTTCTTGCATTATTTATGCGTTATTTCGCATTTTTCTGGACATAATCTTCCTCACTATCCTGCGTTTTGCAGGGAAGTGATGTTGTTATGACAGGGAGAGGAAGTTGAACAGAGAGTAAACACACATATATGATACTCACACACAGACACAGACATATAGAATATACATACAAATCAAATGTATATATTAAAAATAAAAAATGAAAAAAAAAACCCGTGGGCTCCACTGTATTTTTACCATCCAGCCAAGGTAAACACACAGCGGTAGCCTGGTATTCTCAGGCTGGGGAGGGCGAGGGCTAGGGATAATGCCCCCCCCTCCTGCAGCCAAGAATATCAGCCCACCGCTGACCCGAGAATGTCGCATCCATTATGTGACAGTCCCGGCGTTTAACTTGCTCTTCCCGATTGCCGCGATGTGGTGGCAATCAGGGTAATAACGAGCTAATGGCCGCTATTCGCTGCCACTAAGTCCAAGCTTAATCATGGCAGCGTTTATGAGACAGCTTCCATGATTAACCTGTAAGTAAAGTAAATAAACACCCACACCCACACCGAAAAATCCTTTATTTTAATTAAAATAGCAAAAAAGCCCCCTCTTTCACTACTTTATTAACCCCCCAAACACACAGCTCCGATGTAATCCACACAGGTCCCACAACACTTGCATCCAGCCGCCTCTGACAAAGTACTCAATGCAGCCTTGTTCAGTGAGCGATGCTGCAGGGGTAACTACAGGACATTTCTCACGGTCGGTAATGTGAACACATTACCGCTCGCGAGAACTGGAGTGTGTCTTCACAGGGACTCTATCTATTGATTGATTGATCTGTCCTCTATCTATTGATTATCAATCAATTATCTTTCTATCCATCTATCTATCTATTATCTATAAATTTATCTATCTGTCTATTTATCGATCGATTAGCTATCCATCAAAATATCTATTCATCTATCCATCTTTCTATCTATCTATCTATCTATCTATCCATTATCAATCTATTTATTTATCTATCTATCCATCTATCTATCTATCCATTATCTATTTATTCATCTATCCATCTTTCTATCTATCTATTTATCTATCTATCTATTTATTATCTCTATCTATCTATCCATCTTTCTATCTATCCATTATCTATCTATCTATTTATCTATCTGTCTATTTATCTATCGATTATCTATCCATCAATATATCTATTCATCTATCCATCTTTCTATTGATCTATCTATCCATTATCTATCTATTTATTTATCTATCTATCTGTCTATCCATCTATCTATCTGTCTATCCATCTATCTATCCATTATCTATCTATTCATCTATCCATCTTTCTATCTATCTATTTATCTATCTATTATCTATCTATTTATTATCTATCTATCTATTTATCTATCCATCTTTCTATCTATCCATTATCTATCTATTTATTTATCTATCTGTCTGTCTATCCATCTATCTATCTATCCATTATCTATCTATCTATTTATCTATCTGTCTATCTATTTATCTATCAATTATCTATCCATCAATATATCTATTCATCTATCCATCTTTCTATCGATCTATCTATCCATTATCTATCTATTTATTTATCTATCTATCTGTCTATCCATCTATCTATCTGTCTATCCATCTATCTATCCATTATCTATCTATTCATCTATCCATCTTTCTATCTATCTATTTATCTATCTATTATCTATCTATTTATTATCTATCTATCTATTTATCTATCCATCTTTCTATCTATCCATTATCTATCTATTTATTTATCTATCTGTCTGTCTATCCATCTATCTATCTATCCATTATCTATCTATCTATTTATCTATCTGTCTATCTATTTATCTATCAATTATCTATCCATCAATATATCTATCTGTCTATCTATTTATCTATCGATTATCTATCCATCAATATATCTATTCATCTATCCATCTTTCTATCGATCTATCTATCCATTATCTATATATTTATTTATCTATCTATGTCTATCCATCTATCTATCTGTCTATCCATCTATCTATCTGTCTATCCATCTATCTATCTATCCATTATCTATCTATTCATCTATCCATCTTTCTATCTATCTATTTATCTATCTATTATCTATCTATTTATTATCTATCTATTTATCTATCCATCTTTCTATCTATCCATTATCTATCTATTTATTTATCTGCCTGTCTATCCATCTATCTATCTATCTATCTATCTATCTATCTATTCATCTATCCATCTTTCCATCTATGTATCCATTAGCTATTTATTTATCCATCTATCTGTCTATCCATCTATCTATCCATTATCTATCTATCGATCTATCTGTCTATCTACAGCAGCTAGCACCACAAGAAATGCAGGTAACATTAATATAATTAGAATAATAGAAAAAAATATATTTTGCAGCAGCAAGGACTGTAAGGCTATAATCCCTGACTAGATGCCTCTAATACATTATCCCTTCTCCAGCAACTAGCCCTAAACTAAATGCATCTAACAACAATACTAATAGAGAATAGAATAGATTTTTTACGTTGCAGCAGCAAGGACAGTAAAGCTTGAATTCCTGCCTAGATGCATCTAATGCACTATCAGTTTTTCTGCTGAAGCCCATCACTAAATGCCAGTAGTCAACATTGCTACTGCATTACTGTATTTGCCAGGCAATCCCCGCATGTTTAGTGAATGGAAAATGCGAAACATATGGGCCAATGAATCGAGCATGGCGCTCTAGCGACAGGGATACTCTGTTTCAAGCATGGACGAGAAAACCGATGCCTGATTGTGTTTCGGGCATTGGCGATGACACTCGCCCACCACTGGTAAGCATACATTGTTTCCTTTTTATCTTAGTATATGACACACATAAGTGTGTGTATATCTATATATATATATATATATATATATATATATATATATAGATAGATAGATAGATAGATAGATAGATAGATAGAGTACAGACCAAACGTTTGGACACACCTTCTCATTCAAAGAGTTTTCTTTATTTCCATGACTGTGAAAAATGTAGATTCACATTAAAGGCATCAAAACTACGAATTAACACATATGGCATGAAATACTTACAAAAATGTGTGAAACAGCAGAAGATATGTCTTATATTCTAGGTTCTTCAAAGTAGCCTCTTTTTGCTTTGATTACTGCTTTGCACACTCTTGGCATTCTCTTGATTAGCTTCAAGAGGTAGTCATCAGAAATGGTTTTCACTTCACAGGTGTGCCCTGTCAGGTTTAATAAGTGGTATTTCTTGCCTTATAAATGGGGTTGGGACCATCAGTTGTGTTGTGCAAAAGTCTGGGGCACGGCCCCTGATAGAGTGCTATGGCTCATGCACAGGGAAAGATAAGCTCCATGCTCCTCTGACAAGCCTCCCAAAGATTTCTCCTGATGAATCAATTCTGAGGAAACGTGTCGGGAAGGGAAGGAGAGCGTCTGAGCACCTATGTGGATTTGTACCAGGGGCTCTGTGAGAAATCTTATAACTCTATACCCCAACTTTAAGGTAATATCCACATAATTTGTCTGACAAAATGGACTGGCCATTATATGACATCCTAAATTTTACCAGAGGCATGTTCAACAAATGAGGTAATACAGTCATTCTATCTATAAATCATATGATATCTTTTCGTCAAATAATTAAAGTTGTCTTGCTAGAATAATATTTGACTGCATTTCACTGGGTTTAGGTTTATCTCAACCAAAAATAACCCCCTGATATATGAATTAATACCCAATTGTTTTTATCTTCACTTTTGTGGTATTTGATCTTATGGTGTTTCTTTGGACTAATGTCATTTTAATATATTAATTAAAAGTTATTTTTTATTACCAACAGCTGACACATATATATATTCCGGTAATATTTATCCTATTAAGATATTTTTGCGGCCCAGTCTTGATGTTTGATCTTATGTTTCTTGTTCAAAGGTGGTTGTTCTTCAGCCTTCCTTACCTTGGCCATGTCCCTCAGTATGGCACACCTTGTACTATTTGATACTTCAGTAACATTGCAGCTCTGAAATATGGCCAAACTGGTGGCAAATGGCATCTTGGCAGCTTCATGCTTGATTTTCCTCAATTCATGGGTAGTTATTTTGCGCCTTTTTTGCCTAACACGCTTCTTGCGACCCTATTGGCTATTTGTCATAAAATGCTTGATTGTTTGGTGATCACGCTTCAAAAGTTTGGCAATTTCAAGACTGCTGCATCCCTGTGCAAGACATCTCACAATTTTGGACATTTCAGAGCACGTCAAATCTCTCTTCTGACCCATTTTGCCAAAGGAAAGGAAGTTGCCTAATAATTAAGCACACCTTTAAATAGGGTGTTGATGTCATTACACCACACCTCATTACAGAGATGCACATCGCCTTATTTACTTAATTGGTAGTTGGCTCTCAAGCCTATACAGCTTGGAGTAGGACAACATCTATAAAAATTATCATGTGATGAAAATACTCATTTGCCTAATAATTCTGCACACAGTGTATTTATATGTTTATTCTTAGTTTTGATTTTCCAAACACAGCTGCAGCAAGTTTGCTCAAAGAATCAAGTCTACATAAAATGTTGTTTTTTAAAATTTATTTTAATCTTCTCCAAAATTAATTTCAGATTGTGCCATCTTGTTCTTGCAATTGCTTTCATGAAAAATATAGAATCCTATGCTGTAAGTGTTACGCTGTTCAGTCTGCTGCAACTATATTTCTGCAATCCTAGTATCTGTCAAAATTATAATCCACCCAATGTTACTATTACAAATATTGGAAATGTTACATCTTTCTGTGATAATGACTGTGATTCTATTCTGTGGACTGTTTTCTACACTTTTCTTGAAGCTGAAGTTAGCCATTTCTATTAGCTGCATTACCACAGTGCAATGGAAATGATTTCTGAAGAGTCGATAAGCTCTGTTCTGTCATCTTTGTGGTAAATAGGCCACTAAGCCTTATAAATAGCACTGGCCTATTAAAGCCGGCTCTTGTTTGTTAGTTTGTCCTGAGCAGTGGGGTTGAGAACCACTGATCTGATTACTTGTATAGTCACAGTAACTTTAATGAATTCTTGATTTAGACTTTTGTCCTGATAAATGTTCTGTTGGACAAAACCCCGCAATTTACTGGGGATAAAAATAAATGTCGCTATTTAATAGTATCAGCCTTGCAGTTTGACTTCCCATGTGTCTGATTAGTCACTTTTAACTTTTACTACACCAGATGTCTATAAACCATGACTCATAGAAAACTGACCTCATTCATAAATAATTAATAGTATCTGCTGCACCGGCATGGCAATACAATGAATCTTATTATATTTTGTTCTAAGTGGCACATACAATGGTGTCTGAGAGTGTAAATAATGGTGGGCGAGCAGTACAATGTTCGGAGCTCGGCACTTGAAATGAAAAGTGAACCCTGCGATGCTCGTTACTCGAGTCGGTTAGGCACTCGGATGGGCTCAACTCGACTAACAAATATAATGATTGGGCAGGTCGGCTCTAAGACCATATACAGCCAGACATAAACAGAGCATTTCCGGGGGGAGGGGGGGAGATTGTGGGGTTTTTTTGGACATACTACATCCTAAAACTTTGTTTTTACCCCCAGTAAGAGCCCTTCAGAGACTGCAAGTGGCTCTCACTGGGGTTCCCACTCATATAATTCAGTATAGTGAGCTTGTGCGTTGATGTTTCACGAACGACAAATCCAATCCCCCACGATACTTGGTCGAGTACATAAGTAGCCCTATTTGTCAGCTCTTCAAAATTATTTGTGTGAAAAACAATTTGTGTGAATATCTGGTGTAATTTTAGGTAAAATTAATGCAGAAATATGAAAAAGGGTTCACAAGCTTTGAAGTACTACTATATACAAGAAATTGGAAAATCATAAAAATACATTTTAAAGTCTTAGGCCCTGTGTGCACTTACCGGATTTTGCCGCGGATTTTCTGCGGATTTGCTGCATGTTTCGCTGCGGAAAATGTTCATAACATCTGTGCAGTGAATCACCAGAAAAACCTATGGGAAAAAAAAATTCTGTGCGCACGATGAGGATTTTGACAGCTACATGTTTTTCTGCAGGATTCCCGCAGCAAAAACAATTGCATGTCAATTCTTTTCTGCACGTCGCTGCGGGGTTTCACTCCATTGACTCATATGTAATCGTGAAATCCCACAGGGAATAACGCAGGCAGCAAATTCTGTGCGGTACACTGCGTTTTCCTGCGTTATTCCCTGCGGTATTTCGCGGTTTACCTCCGGTAATGTACATCGCTTGCCTGCGGTTTGCAGGGAAGTGATGTCACTACAGGAAGAGGAAGCAGAGCAGAGAGTAAACACACACACATCACAGACACACAGACATCACAGACACACACAGACATAGAACACAAACACAGACACATAGAACACACATAGAAAGCAAACGGAAATATAGAAAACAAAACACGTGGGCTCCGCTGCATATTTACCGTCCAGCCGAGGTAAGTACACAGCGGCGGCTCAGTATTCTCAGGCTGGGGAGGGAGAGGGGCAGGGTTAATGTTCCCCGCCTCACTCCCCCTCCCGCAGCCGAGAATATCAGCTGCAGCTGCCCCGGGACTGTCGCATGCATTATGCAGCAGTACCGGAGTGTCCCCGGCTCTTCCTGCTGCCGTGTAGCAGTGGCAGTCAAGGTAATACAAGGAGTTAATGGTGACGGATCACCGCCATTAACTCCAGGCTTGATCATGGCAGCGTCTATGAGACAGCTGACATGATCAACCCGTAAGTAAAGTGAAAAAACACACACACCGAAAAATCCTTTATTTTAAATAAAACACAAATAAGCCTCGTTCACCATTTTATTAACCCCTCCCGAAACAAAGCTCCGACGTAATCCACAGCTCCGGCGTCCTGCGATGCTTGCATCCAGGCGCGACTGACACAGACACTGCTGAATGCAGCCTCGCAGCGAGACAGCAGAGGTAACTCCAGGGCATTTCCCACGGCCGGTAATGTGAACTCACTGCCGATCGTGAGAAATGCAGCGTGTGCTCACAGGGACTCCTATCTATCTATCATCCTTCTATCTATCCCTCTGTCTGTCTATCTATTCTTCTGTCTATTTCTCTATCTCAGAATGAAATGACTTTTTTTTTTTTCAATGTGCTTTATTGCATTGAATGCAATAAAGCACATACCAACCCGCACGCGGCAAAACCGCAGCAATACCGCGGTAAAACCGCAGCAAACCGCGGCAAACCGCATGCGGTTTTCGGGTGCGGTTTGCCGCGGTTTTTTACCGCGGGTGCGGTAATCTTTGAATACCTGCAGAATTTTCTTGAGAAAATTCCATTTTCCAGTGCGCACAGGGCCTTAAAATGTATTCGTCATGGAATGTTATAAATGTTCATTTATTATTTTAAGGCAAGTCATCAATATGTCTGAAATTTTAAGAAAATGTTGAACAAAACTTTTTGTTCAAAAATACAAATAACTGGGATTTGACTCAATTGTCTACTAAATATCCATTATTTTATATAGTGTCGCAGACGACAGTTTAGCAAAGATCTTTACAGAAGGAAATTTTGTGGTAAGGGAATATTGTTTGGCTGCAAACGGACTGGCAGGATGCACTTCATACTTAATAAGAGCAGCTAAAGCATTGAAATGTATTCTTTCCAAAAACTGTGCTTCAGTAAGGATGAGTTTGAAAGAGGGTTGTCCAATTACATCTATTCCTCATATAAATATTGCAAACTTACTAATAAACTTCTGTTTTTAAATGGGCCCATATCTTCAAATATCAGGACCAGTCCTTCGACCCAGCAAGTCCTATTTGGTTTACACTTTTCAGCCAGCCCCTTTATCACAAGCCAACACACAGCAAGGGGGAAGATCTCTCTGATGTGCGTGAATGACTATGGAATTAAAGTTTTTTACATCTCCAACTGTTTATAATTTTAGTTAACTCTTCTAAGTTCCCCAGTTTGAACAGTATTGGCTACATGTCAAGGCCCCTTTACACACTGCAATATCGCTAGTGATATCACTGTAACATCACCGGTTTTGTGATGTAATAGCGACCTCCCCAGCGACATTGCAGTGTCTGACACGCATCAACGACCTGGCCCCCATTGTGAAGTCGCTGATCGCTACAAATCTTTCAGGACCATTTTTTGGTCCTTTGTTTCCCGCTGTGCAGCATGCATCGGTGTGTTTGACACCGTTACAACGACATCGTTAGTGACTTAGAACCCAGCCCGTAGGCGTGCTATTGACCCGCCCCAGGGCCGTGGGGTACTCGGTTCCGGGTGTTGGTTAATGGGATTATGTCACGGGGGCCTGTGCCCGGTTCCGTGGCCCTGGTGGTTGCTAAAAGTCAATAAATAATAAGAATAAAAAAAAAAATAATAAAGAAAAAAATAAATAAATAAATAAAAGTATTTTGTGACGCCACCTACGGTTCCAGTATGGTTACTGGGGCTGCAGGTCAGACCTCTGGGGTGATGGTTAGGCAGCCAGTTGTTTACGCTTCCCGTAGTTGAAGCGGGGTCCCCAGGGCAGTTTTAGTAGTACACAGATATGGCGGTTTTTCTTCACAGCCTTTTCAACTGTCACTTTAGTGCAGCAGCCTATGGCTCCTCAGATGAAGAAATAAAGTGCGTCACACCAATTCATTAACTCTGACCAGATTTTACTTGCAGGTGTTAAAAAGGGGTTCAGTTTCTGATGTTACAGTTTTTGGGTAATCTGGGAACAGTTCAGGATCTCTACACCAGGTTAGTTGTGTGGCCTCCCTGCTGCGCTATGTCTCAACTTCGTACTAGGCTGCCTGTAGCTATACCTTGTCCCTCTCTCACTGTCTTCACCTGTATGGCAGGCGGCGGGAGCTTCTCTAAGGGGCACTGCTGTACTCACGGCGGTCCCTAAGCTCGGTGTAGCGGCTTTGCCTTCAGGTGCTGCTGCGGCCAGGAGATCTGCAGTCTCCCTTGCCCCCGGTCTTTATTGCTGGGCAGATTAGATCCCTCAAAATCTCGGACGCCGATGTCCGATAATCAGCGCTGTTCCTTGGGGATGAACCGGTCAGGCTCCACCTCCCCGGTCTCTCCTCTTTTGCCTCACTCTTGATCCCTCAGGCGGTCACACAGTTACTTGTGCGGGCTAAGCACTGCTCTCTCCATTTTGATGTCTTCCCTCACTCTCTGCTCGCACAGTCTCCTTTTCTCCAACTGTCAACTGTCTCTCTGACTCCGCCTCCAAACCTGGCTTTAAAGGGGACCTCACCTGAACTCGACTTGTAGAGCTCCCCCTCCAGGCTTGGAGTGGAAATGTTGTATGTGGGATTACCTGATGTGGAGATCCTTCCCTGCCCAGGTACAGGTATATTTGTGGCAACTGAACCCTGGGGTGCCACACTATAGCATTCCCTTTCAATAAGAACGCACTAGCGATGACCAATCAGAGCTGAGGGGGGCATGTAAAAAGGATACCTAGGTGGCTTCAGTGCCAAACACCACGCCCCTAACATAGGTGTCAGTCATCAAATAACTGCTGTGTGACATGTCCCCAATGACCAGCGAGGTCGTTCTGCAGGTCCGTATCGCTGCTGCGTCGTTAGCCAGATCTGCCTGTTTGACAGCTCACCAGCGACTGTTTAGAGACTTTCTAGCAAACAAGACCAGGTCAGGATCGCTGGTGGGATCACTAGAAAGTCTCAGTGTGTAAAGGGGCCTTTAGACCTTTAGTATCATAGCTCATTAGTCTGAAGTGGTGTATTAATTTAGGCAGTCCAGCTGTTTTTTCTGCTTCAAGGAGTACATTATGTTTTTTTATTTGAAGAAATCTAGATTTAGGGAACAAAGCTCCCTATAGAGTTATACCTTATAGAGGGAGAGTGCATTAATGCTCACCTGGGGGAGTTTTAACAGGAACAACTCCTATGTAGGCATGAAGAAACACATCTGCTGCTACCCTATGGCTGGTGGAAAGATCCTCCAGGAAATATTGTATTTAGTTGGATGAAAACACAATGATGACAGTAAGGCTTTTTTACTCAAAATCAATTTCTACACTGATTTAGCAACACAGTCAGTTTTTAGAGTCAGTCGGTTTAATGTCAATGTGTTACATGGGTTTGTATCCTAGTTCATAATTCTTGCAGATGGACAATGACCTCAAACATACTTTAAGAAACACCCAGAAATGGATAGAAACAAAAAGCTGAAGAACTGAAGTGGCCAGCAATGAGTCTGGACCTAATTCTCATTGAGCACCTGAGGAGAGAGCTTAAAATCACTAGTGGGAGAAGGCAGCCTTCAAATATAAGAGATCTGGAGCAGTTTGAAAAGGAAAAGTATTCCAAAATTGCAGTTGAGAAATGTAAGAGGCTTGCTGATGGCTATAGGAAGCAAATGACTGCCATTATTTATACCAAAGTGTGAGAAATGTATAAATATAAAAAATAATTCCAATAAGTACTTATATTTGTGTTTCTGCTGCCTCATTAAGGAATGGATCAGTTGGGGGTTTCACCAGAATCATGTATTTCGGAGATATATAGATGGGAACCCCCCATGTAAGTGCTCAGCATAAAGCATAACATAAATGGGATCTGATTCAAATCATTCTGTATCAAAATCCCCACCAGATAGCATTCAACTCAACCCATATGTTAATGGCAATATAGGGGGCTTCTACATTACTGGTAACACAAAGGCTCTGGAAAAACACTATGGCACCCTCAAAAAAAATCCAGCAAAATCTGTGCTCCAAATTCCAAATGCGTGCTCCATTCTGAGGGCCACAATGTGCCTAAACCCACAGTTAGAGTCCACATGTTTGGCACTGTTATATATGCACGAGAACCACGAGTTTTTTTGTGCAAAATTGAACGAATTTTATTACATACAAAAGGGTGAGCAATCATAAAATCACATAAAATCAATGGTTCATGAGACCAGAAACTGGGGTACACATAATATCAGGGCTCAATTACAGACAAAAAGTGATATAATACAATATACTGATGCACCCATTCCAGTGCATGAGTGAAATACACTTGGCCCCAGTGTCAGCATGTCAGAATCAAACAGCCCTCAGAATCCCATCATGTAGAGACAACTGCCATATTCACCTAGGTATATCTACCGGTCAGTGGTGGGATAGTGGGATGGTAAGCCCAGGCCTGGTCACAGTAGGAACCTCACAGAACCAGGTTCTGTGAGGTTCCTACTGTGACCAGGCCTGGGCTTACCATCCCACTATCCCACCACTGACCGGTAGATATACCTAGGTGAATATGGCAGTTGTCTCTACATGATGGGATTCTGAGGGCTGTTTGATTCTGACATGCTGACACTGGGGCCAAGTGTATTTCACTCATGCACTGGAATGGGTGCATCAGTATATTGTATTATATCACTTTTTGTCTGTAATTGAGCCCTGATATTATGTGTACCCCAGTTTCTGGTCTCATGAACCATTGATTTTATGTGATTTTATGATTGCTCACCCTTTTGTATGTAATAAAATTCGTTCAATTTTGCACAAAAAAACTCGTGGTTCTCGTGCATATATAATATGTTATTGAGTTTGTGCCATTTGTGGGGGCTCTTACTATTTTGTCCCCACATATCTATACGTTGTGCTCTTAGGAGTAATTGCTCAACTAATGTTTGGCACTGTTGTAGAGAGGAGAGCCCACTTAATTTATGGGGTACAGGTTTCCAGAAGCATGAGCTGGGCACAATATACTGTATGTGCACTACAATGTACTGGGCATGACAAGGACTTTTTTGCAATTCTTAATTCTGCAAATTCGCTGTGTTTGACACCATGGGTGTTTTCCAGAGACTAAATCGTCACTCGCATAGATGAAATCCCAAAAGGGTGTAATTTCCAAAATTTGGTCATTAGAGGGGATTTCTTCTGTCGTGGCACTCAGGGGCTCTGCAAATTAAGTCCGCAAACTATTCTAGGAAAATCTGTGCTTCAAAAATCAAATAACACTCTTTCCCACCGAATCCCTGAAGTGCAGCCAAACAGTACTGTATTCTGTCATATATGAGTTATTTCCATGTTCAGAAGAAAATGTGTAAGATTTTATTGGTTCTTTTTTACCTATTTTTTACCTATTCTCCTTGTAAAAATTGGAAATCTGGGGATAAAACAATATTTTAGTGGTAAAAATGTAATTATTTTTTGTTCATCGCTCAATAGTATAACATTTTGTGACACACCTGTAGTATTACTATGCTAACTGTACCCCTGGATTAATTCATTGAGGGGTGCAGTTTGTAAAATGTGGGGGATTTTTGCTGCTATGACACTACAGGGACTCAAACAATATGACATGGCACCCACAAACCATTTCAGCTAAATACAAACTCAAATATACAGCTTGTTCTCTTCTTCACTTTGTACTGTGCCTCAAAAGTAGTTTTCGACGACATATGGGGTATTGGGGTACTTAGAAGAAATAGCACAAGAAATTGTATAGTCCATTATCTCCTTTTGCCCTAGTGAATTTGAAAAATTTGGGGTTAAAGCAGATTTTTGTTGTTAAAATGTATTTTTTCATTGTCATAGCTCAACATTAAAACTTTTTGTGAAACAATTGGAGGTTCAACGTGCTAATCAAACATCTAGATAAATTTCTTGTGAGGTCTAGTTTCTAAAATAGGCTCAATTGTGGAGGAATTCTACTGTTTAGGCACCTCAGGGGCTTTGCCAATGTTACATGGCACCCACAAACTATTCCAACTAAATCTGAAATCAAATATGTCTCTCCTTCCTATTTCACTTTGTACTGTGTCTCAAAAGTAGTTTTCGACCTCATATGGCATACTGCTGAGAAATTGCACAACACATTTTATGGTAGATTATCAACTGTTACCCTTGTGAATTTGAAAAATTTCAAGTTAAAGCAACATTTTGTGGTTAAATATGTATTTTTCTCCATTTTCATGGCTCATAGTTATAAAATTCTGTGAAGCACCTGGGGGTTCAAAGTGCTCATCAAACATCTAGATACATTTTGTGAAGGGTATGGTTTCCAAAATGGGGTCACTTGTGGGGGAGGTCCACTGTTTAGGCATCTCAGGGGCTTTGCCAATGGGACATGGCACAAAGAAACCATTCTTACTAAAATTGAACTTAAATATGGTACTCTTTCCCTTCTCCACTTTGCAAAAGTAGTTTTCAACCACATAATGAGCCTACTCAGGAGAAATTGCACAACAAATTTTACAGTACATTTTTCCTGTTATCACTGTGAAAATAAAAGATTTGGGGTTAAAGCAACATTTTTGTGGTGAAATTTATTTTTTTTATTTTCTTGGCTCAATATTATAAAATTTTGTGAAACACCTAAGGTTTTCATCGAACATTTAGATAAATTCCTTGACAGGTCTAGTTTCCAAAATGTAGTCACTAGAGTTGAGCGCGGTTCGAGGTTCGAGGTTCTCCAGTTTGCGGTTAGAGTGGTTTTGGGTGGTGTTCTAGATCGAACTAGAACTCGAACTTTTTGCTAAAAGCTCGATAGTTCGAGTTACATTCGAGAACGGTTCTAGCAGCAAAAGCAGGGCTTTTTACAGCTACAGTGTGCAGGGAGCCATCGCTGGCAGCCTGCGGTAAGCTGGTAACCAAGATAAACATCGGGTATCTAAGCAAAGTGCTTTGGTTAGTAACCCGATATTTATCCTAGTTATGAGTGCAGGAAGCCAAAACTTCCCCGATCAGCTTGCTCCGCCCCCTCCTGCACTCAGCATGTACACACACACACACTCACACTCACCTGTCCCCAGCCATCAAGTCCCCGGCACTGGCGTCCTCAGCGCACATGGCCCCGCTAAGCTCCACCAACTTTGCACTCCGCCGCCCGCACACAGCCCCGCTAGGCTCCGCCCACCTCGCACCCGCACACATTTCCTTGCTAGACTCCGCCCACCCGCACACATTACCTTGCTAAGCTCCGCCCACCTTGCACCGCACACATGACCCCGCTAGGCTCCACCCACCTTGCACCACACACACGATACTTGGCTGTGAAGGTGATTGAAGTCAGTGTGCAGTATCAGCAGTGCAGGAGATCAGTGCAGGTCATGTACCTCGCTTCTGACAGCAGCACTTGTCATGCCCTGCAGTGACCTGGGCTGACCTTCTGATGTTAGCTCTGGTCACTGCATTGCTCTCCCAGCCAATGGGGAACATTCTGTTCTTCATTGACTGGGACAGTGACTATGGTATGGATCATCATGGGAACTGCTTGGATTACAGCAGACCTGGATTTGTTTTTCTTTCTAATAAATTGGTGAAAGAGGCAATGTGTTGGGGAGTGTTTTTTCAAATAAAAATGTGTTTGTCGTCTATTTTTTTTTTATTACTGACTGAGTTCGTGATGTCGGGTATCTGATAGATGCCTGACATCACCAACCCCAGGGCTTGATGCCAGGTGACATTACACATCTGGTATTAACCCCATATATTACCCCGTTTGCCACCGCACCAGGGCACGGGATGAGCTGGGGCGAAGCACCAGGATTGGCGCATCTAATGGATGCGCCACTTCTGGGGTGGCTGCGGCCTGCAATTTTTAGGCTGGGGAGTGTCCAATAGCAGTGGACCTCCCTAGTCTGAGAATATCAGACCCCAGCTGTCTGCTTTACCTTGGCTGGTGGTCCAATTTTGGGGGGCCCCTACGTGTTTTTTTTTTAATTATTTATTTCATTTAAAATAACAGCGTGGGGTGCCCTCAGTTTTGGATTACCAGCCAAAGTGAAGCTGCCAGCTGTGGTCTGCAGGCTGCAGCCATCTGCTTTACCCTAGCTGGCTACAAAAATAGGGGGGACCCCACGTCATTTTTTTTTAAAATGTATTTTTTTTTTGGGTAAATACAAGGCTAAGCACCCCTTAGTGCCACATGAAAGGCACCAAAGGGTGCAAAATTACAAAATGCAGGAGAGTGGGACATTACAGTGCCTACAAGTAGTATTCAACCCCCTGCAGATTTAGCAGGTTTACACATTCGGAATTAACTTGGCATTGTGACATTTGGACTGTAGATCAGCCTGGAAGTGTGAAATGCACTGCTGCAAAAAAGGATGTTATTTCTTTTTTTTTTTTTTTTTTTTTTAAATTGTGAAAAGTTTATTCAGAGTGTCATTTATTATTCAACCCCTCAAACCACCAGAATTCTGTTTGGTTCCCCTAAAGTATTAAGAAGTATTTCAGGCACAAAGAACAATGAGCTTCACATGTTTGGATTAATTATCTCTTTTTCCAGCCTTTTCTGACTAATTAAGACCCTCCCCAAACTTGTGAACAGCACTCATACTTGGTCAACATGGGAAAGACAAAGGAGCATTCCAAGGCCATCAGAGACAAGATCGTGGAGGGTCACAAGGCTGGCAAGGGGTACAAAACCCTTTCCAAGGAGTTGGGCCTACCTGTCTCCACTGTTGAGAGCATCATCCGGAAGTGGAAGGCTTATGGAACTACTGTTAGCCTTCCACAGCCTGGACAGCCTTTGAAAGTTTCCACCCGTGCCGAGGCCAGGCTTGTCCGAAAAGTCAAGGCTAACCCAAGGACAACAAGGAAGGAGCTCCGGGAAGATCTCATGGCAGTGGGGACATTGGTTTCAGTCAATACCATAAGTAACGTACTCCACCGCAATGGTCTCCGTTCCAGATGAGCCCGTAAGGTACCTTTACTTTCAAAGCGTCATGTCAAGGCTCGTCTACAGTTTGCTCATGATCACTTGGAGGACTCTGAGAGAGACTGGTTCAAGGTTCTCTGGTCTGATGAGACCAAGATCAAGATCTTTGGTGCCAACCACACACGTGACGTTTGGAGACTGGATGGCACTGCATATGACCCCAAGAATACCATCCCTACAGTCAAGCATGGTGGTGGCAGCATCATGCTGTGGGGCTGTTTCTCAGCCAAGGGGCCTGGCCATCTGGTCCGCATCCATGGGAAGATGGATAGCACGGCCTAGCTGGCGATTTTGGCCAAGAACCTCCGCTCCTCCATCAAGGATCTTAAGATGGGTCGTCATTTCATCTTCCAACAAGACAACGACCCAAAGCACACAGCCAAGAAAACCAAGGCCTGGTTCAAGAGGGAAAAAATCAAGGTGTTGCAGTGGCCTAGTCCTGACCTTAACCCAATTGAAAACTTGTGGAAGGAGCTCAAGATTAAAGTCCACATGAGACACCCAAAGAACCTAGATAACTTGGAGAAGATCTGCATGGAGGAGTGGGCCAAGATAACTCCAGAGACCTGTGCCGGCCTGATCAGGTCTTATAAAAGATGATTATTAGCTGTAATTGCAAACAAGGGTTATTCCACAAAATATTAAACCTAGGGGTTGAATAATAATTGACCCACACTTTTATGTTGAAAATTTATTAAAATTTAACTGAGCAACATAACTTGTTGGTTTGTAAGATTTATGCATCTGTTAATAAATCCTGCTCTTGTTTGAAGTTTGCAGGCTCTAACTTATTTGCATCTTATCAAACCTGCTAAATCTGCAGGGGGTTGAATACTACTTGTAGGCACTGTATGTGTCTTTCTGCCATTATAATGACAGAAAAGACTGATATGAAGTGTACAAGCACAGGAAAATCACCAGAGCGCTCTACGCTGTGAAAGGCAGTAGAAAATGGCACTGGAGTGAACATGTGACCGCCTCATGTAGGATGAAGCTATGGATCCTGGGTAAATTTATGTATTTTCCCTCCTTCAGTTTTTTGGCAGTACGCCAAAAAAACGGAAGGAACACGGATGACAAACAGATGACATACGGACCGTATACGTGTCACGCTCCCGATGCCTCGGCACCGCTCCTTACCCACTGATCCGGTCACACCATCCCGGCACCGCTCCTTACCCACTGATCCGGTCACACCTGCACGGCACCGCTCCTTACCCACTGATCCGGTCCACGTGTCCACCGGTCACGGCTGCCGCTCTCGCTCGTGCTCTCCTGTGTCCTGTCCCCAGTCTCATGTTTTAACACCAGGTTTGAGTAAGATACATCAAACCAATAAAGCTACAGAAACAGGTTAATAAAAAATATCAATTTTAATTCAACAAAATTTATATATAAAAAAATGTATACAAAATTAATTTTAGGTAATACCACATTATAACAACCAGGAACGTAGACTGAATATAATTAAATGCAAATATAAAGCATGGTGGTTTAAGAAAACAGTGATCCACAATATGGCAAGATAATGAATTATAACTGTATAAAAAATATATATTTAAGACTATGGATAGTTGCTCAATGCAAATAGCAATAAGTGGCTATATATATATATTTATATATATATATATATATATATACACATATATATATATATATATACAGTTAGGTCCAGAAATATTTGGACAGTGACACAATTTTCGCGAGTTGGGCTCTGCATGCCACCACATTGGATTTGAAATGAAACCTCTACAACAGAATTCAAGTGCAGATTGTAACGTTTAATTTGAAGGTTAGAACAAAAATATCTGATAGAAATTGTAGTAATTGTACACATTTCTTTACAAACACTCCACATTTTAGGAGGTCAAAAGT
The DNA here is from genome assembly GCF_048569485.1 of Anomaloglossus baeobatrachus. NCBI lineage: Eukaryota > Metazoa > Chordata > Amphibia > Anura > Aromobatidae > Anomaloglossus > Anomaloglossus baeobatrachus. Next base: position 774,422,062 of record NC_134353.1, on the reverse strand, counting down.
AATTGGACAAATAAACCAAACCCAAACAAAATATTTTTATTTTCAATATTTTGTTGCGAATCCTTTGAAGGCAATCACTGCCTTAAGTCTGGAACCCATGGACATCACCAAACGCTGGGTTTCCTCCTTCTTAATGCTTTGCCAGGCCTTTACAGCCGCAGCCTTCAGGTCTTGCTTGTTTGTGGGTCTTTCCGTCTTAAGTCTGGATTTGAGCAAGTGAAATGCATGCTCAATTGGATTAAGATCTGGTGATTGACTTGGTCATTGCAGAATGTTCCACTTTTTTGCACTCATGAACTCCTGGGTAGCTTTGGCTGTATGCTTGGGGTCATTGTCCATCTGTACTATGAAGCGCCGTCCGATCAACTTTGTGGCATTTGGCTGAATCTGGGCTGAAAGTATATCCCGGTACACTTCAGAATTCATCCGGCTACTCTTGTCTGCTGTTATGTCATCAATAAACACAAGTGACCCAGTGCCATTGAAAGCCATGCATGCCCATGCCATCACGTTGCCTCCACCATGTTTTACAGAGGATGTGGTGTGCCTTGGATCATGTGCCATTCCCTTTCTTCTCCAAACTTTTTTCATCCCATCATTCTGGTATAGGTTGATATTTGTCTCATTTGTCCATAGAATACTTTTCCAGAACGGAGCTGGCTTCATGAGGTGTTTTTCAGCAAATTTAACTCTGGCCTGTCTATTTTTGGAATTGATGAATGGTTTGCATCTAGATGTGAACCCTTTGTATTTACTTTCATGGAGTCTTCTCTTTACTGTTGCCTTAGAGACAGATACACCTACTTCACTGAGAGTGTTCTGGACTTCAGTTGATGTTGTGAACGGGTTTTTCTTCACCAATGAAAGTATGCGGCGATCATCCACCACTGTTGTCATCCGTGGACGCCCAGGCCTTTTTGAGTTCCCAAGCTCACCAGTCAATTCCTTTTTTCTCAGAATGTACCCGACTGTTGATTTTGCTACTCCAAGCATGTCTGCTATCTCTCTGATGGATTTTTTCTTTTTTTTCAGCCTCAGGATGTTCTGCTTCACCTCAATTGAGAGTTCCTTAGACCGCATGTTGTCTGGTCACAGCAACAGCTTCCAAATGCAAAACCACACACCTGTAATCAACCCCAGACCTTTTAACTACTTCATTGATTACAGGTTAACGAGGGAGACGCCTTCAGAGTTAATTGCAGCCCTTAGAGTCCCTTGTCCAATTACTTTTGGTCCCTTGAAAAAGAGGAGGCTATGCATTACAGAGCTATGATTCCTAAACCCTTTCTCCGATTTGGATGGGAAACCTCTCATATTGCAGCTGGGAGTGTGCACTTTCAGCCCATATTATATATATAATTGTATTTCTGAACATGTTTTTGTAAACAGCTAAAATAACAAAACTTGTGTCACTGTCCAAATATTTCTGGCCCTGACTGTATTTATATATATGTGTTATAAAGTGCACCGTACCAATAGCCCAAAATAATCGGTAATAAATTAAATATTAGCAGTGTGCTTTAAATAACAGCAATGTGCATTTATTAAATTGTTAGGGCATAAAAAAGTGCTATATGCCATGTATAGATCACTGGAAATCAAACCACCCTGTTTTTACTTGCAAGGTATGCCGATAATCATGCTCAGCCCTGCTCAGGGTAAAACAACCACAGTATTAAATGATCAAATAGCATAGGAGATGCAAAGTAAGGCAAATACCTGTTCAGAGTTTAAGTGCAGTCCACGTCCCATCACCCCTGTGGATCCGCAGCACAGGTTAGCCCGAGGTTTCTGGGCCCCTCTGCTGCGAATTGCAGTCTGCAGCCGCCCCAGAAAATGGCGCTCTCATAGAAGCGCCATCATGTGGCGCTGTATCCAACTCTTCCAACAGCCCTGGAGCCGGGTGGCTTGTTGGGTAATCATGAGTTAATACTAGCTATGTTTTACTAGCTAGTATTAAGCCAGAGATTCTTCATGTCAGGCACGTTTGACCTGGCCATTAAGAATCTCCAATAAAGGGTTAAAAAAAAAACACCACACAGAGAAAAAATACTTTAATAGAAATAAATACACAGACACACTTAGAGACTCCATCTTTATTACCCCCTGTCATCCCTCCACGATCCATGGTCTTCTGTCTTCTTTCTCCTTCAACATATGCAGCTGTGTCTGCTCCATCAGACAGCACAGCTGCATGGGGGAAGACGCTGTGCTCCGTGCAGAAATCACTCTGTGAGAGTGACCACAGGCTCCCGACTATAAGCGGTGGCACGGGTTGCCATAGCAACGGGGCTCCGATCACGTGATTCCGGTGCTGCTGCGTGCTGGTAGCGGGACGTCCCCGTCACCGCTACCAAGCGCGTTGCTATGGCAACGGTGATCTCCGTTATTGACTGGCTGTGTCACCGGTCAGGACCCGGCTTCTGCGGACGCTGGTAACTACGGTAAACATCGGGTAACCAAGAAGTCCTTTCCTTGGTTACCCGATGTTTACCTTCGTTACAAGCGTCCGCCACTGTCACGTTGTCAGTGCCGGCTCCCTGCTCCGTGCACACATAGCCAGACTACACATCGGGTAAAATTAACCCGATGTGTACTGTGGCTAGGAGTGCAGGGAGCCAGCGCTAAGCGGTGTGCGCTGGTAACTAAGGTAAATATCGGGTTGGTTACCCGATATTTACCTTAGTTACCAAGCGCAGCATCGCTTCCACGCATCGCTGCTGGTTGGGGGCTGGGGGCTGGGGGCTGGTCACTGGTTGCTGGTGAGATCTGCCTGACAGCTCACCAGCAACCCGTGCAGCGACGCTCCAGCGATCCCTGCCAGGTCAGGTTGCTGGTGGGATCGCTGGAGCGTAACAGAGAGATGCAATGACAGGTCCTAGCATGTCGGCGTCATAGTCATGTGACCAGTCTGTAGCCAATGAGATAATAGACACGTGACTGGTCACATGGCTATTTTGACGTCACGATAGGTCCTGCATCACTGCTGGCAGTGCTAGTTACCGCGAAGATTCAGCGATCATCGGATGGAATAGTGGCAGGTAAGTGTTATGGCAATGTTTGTTAACTGTATGTGTACATTTATAATGTGTTTTTATGTGTTTGTGATTGCCTCCCATTGTTTCCTATGGGGTTCGAGCGGTTTGTCGAACCGAACTCGAACCAGACCTCAGTTCTGCGAACCGAACTCGAGCCGAACTGCGACCGGTTCGCTCATCTCTAGTAGTCACCTGTGGTGGAGCTCTACTATTTAGGCACATCAGGGGCTCTCCAAATACGACATGGCGTCCACTAACATTACCAACCAATTTAAAGTTCAAACGTCAAATAGCACTCCTTCCCTTCAGAGCCTTGCCGTGCACCCAAATAGTAGCTTTCAACCAGATATAAGATATCAGCGTACTCAGGAGAAATTTCAGAACAAAGTGTTCTGTGCATCTTCTCCTGTTACCCTTGTGAAAATATTTCACATTATTTTAGTTCCTGTGAAGAACCTAAAGGGTTAATAAACTTCTTGGGTGTGATTTTGAGTACTTTCCAGAGTGCAGTTTTTAGAATAGTGTCACTTTTGGGCATTCTCTATCACTTAGGCTATGTGCGCACTTTCCATTTTCACCTGCGTTTCAGGTGCGTTTAGGATCAGTTTTGAACTGCAGCGTTTTTGTGCCCAAATGCATGCATTTTGGTTTTCCATTAAAGACAATGAGAATTCATGATTTCTTGTCCGCACTTTGCGTTTCAAAACGCATCACAAAATTTGCATAAGTTTGGTCAAAAACCATGCGTTCAGAAAAGGACCCTGTCAATTGTTTTTGCTATTTGTGGTGCGTTTTGTTAACATTGAAGTCAATGAGAAGTAGCAAAAAGCAAGAAATATCAAAATTCCTGCGTTTTACCTGCTTTTTCATTGCAGAAAACATGCGTTTTGGACTACCAAAACGCATGCTTTTTGGACATCAAAATAATGATTTGATATGTCCCTTTACACACACACATAATCCAACAATTAAATTTAAGAATAATATGCATTTATTGCTATTTTACCGATAAAATGTATATTAACGCTATAATTTTATTAAATATATCTTTTTCCATTATTTTTCCCATTAATAAAGATTTGTCCCTTTTTTTCTACATTTTCATTCCGTTTGAATGTTTAAACTTTATTTAGTAGTGTCTTGATGTTCAAAACGCATCTGTCAAAACGCAGGTGAAAAAGCGTGTAAAAAGCGCTGAAAACGCATCTAAAACGCGGTAAATACGCATGCGTTTTCAGCGCTAAATTTCTGAAAAAGGCAACTTTGGCTAAATAAATTAAGCCAAAACGTGCGTTTACAACTGCATGTAGGACGACGGAAAGTGCGCACATAGCCTTAGGCCTCTCAAACTCACTTCAAATGTGATGTGGTCCCTGAAAAAGGGGTTTTGTAAATTTTGTGGGAAAAATTAGAAATTGCTGATAAACTTTCAACACTTCTAAGTTCCCAATAAAAAATATATATTTTTCAAAAAGTATGCTAATGTAAGGTAGGCATATGTGAAATGTTATTTAACTATTTTTTTGTGATATAGCTCTCTGATTAAAGGGTAAAAAATATCAAAGTTAAAAAATTATGAAGGTTTCAAATCTTTCACAAAATTTTCATTTTTTTCCCACAAATAATCACAAAAATATCGTCCTAAATTTACCACTAGGATAAAGTCCAATATGTGATGAGAAAACAGTCTTGGAATCACTGGGATCTATTGAAGGGTTCCAGAGTTATAACCTCATAAATTAACAGTGGTCAGAATTGAAAAAAATGGCCAGGTCATGAAGGTGAAAACACGCTGGGTGGTAAAGGGGTTAAGTTAAGGGTGCTAACATTTTTGTCTCACCCATTTTTTCAGTTTTGTGTTAAATTATGCCAACTGACAACACGCCTTTTTTTCTCTGTTGTTTTTTTGTGTTGTTCAAGTACATAAAAAGTATATAAACCTTCTTAAGACAATATATGTAATTGTGATAATTTTCTGGCACAAATACTTCATTTTTGAAAGTCTAAGGGGACCCATTCTTACTTTGCAGGATCTTTTCCACACCTGCCTAAGAAGTTTGCAAATTTACATGAGAGTGATTAAAAAAATATTCGAACTCTAGCTGTAGCAGTTATTTTAATCAATTTTCAGAAAAGTCAAACAAATCATTTTTTCCATATAATCTCCTTGCTTTTCAATACACTTTGCCAATCTGTCTACAAGATTTAATATTCCCTCATTAAAAAATATTTTAGGCTGACCTGCGAGTCATGAATGCATCGCTGTCTTAGGGCTTCCTTCTGGGAATTAAATATGTCATATTTTGATATGGAAAGAACAGGGCTACAGGGAGGTGTACATATGTACACACATACGAGTGTATATATAATATATATATATATATTGTTCACACACGTGAGTGTAACTATATGTAACTTTGCACCAATATATCTGCTTTACATGTGAAACATAAAGACACAAAATTTTGCTCTGTTGTACCAATTTGTGCTTCAGATTTAGTGCAGGCAGCTATTGCTTTGATATAAACTGCATAATACCCAATATACTAGACAATAAATGAAGTTGACAAGGCTAGATAATTTTGTGTTCATTTTTTTATGACCATTGACATGACAGTATTTTCTAGTGGCTAAACATCTGTTCACACTAGCTTCATGACGAGTAAAGTTTATGATAGAAACAATAACGTGTGATGGATTTGCGTTCCAAAGCATTGAGTTTTACCCCATTGACTTTAATAGGGTATGATCACATTTCAATTACTTGCGACTAAGACATGTCTATACGTTACATTGTTCTTTCTGTCAAAATCAATATCTGTAGCCAGTCAGAGATGTAGAATTATAGTTTGTGAAAAAATCTAAATGGTCATTAAAACAATTTGTACCAAGTTTACTCTTCCATCTCCCAGGAGTAAAGATGAGGGAACCTTTGGAAGTTTGATTCGCTGCCAGCAAATGAACTGAACCACCACGAGTCCGAACTTGGCCTGAGGAGGTTCGGAATCACTGATTGGCAGTTTGAGTCTCTGCCCACATACAGCCAGCCATATGCAGAATACTTCCAGGGACAGTGGCCAGGATTTTTCATTTTTTTTTAGTTACACACTACGTGACCACGCTGTTGTTACCCCTAGTGTGTGCCGATGAAACACTGCAAGAGGCTTGCACTGGGCTGAGCACCAAGCGTACCTGAACACAGCGCTGCTTGTGTGAGTTAAGTTTGCGTGTAAAGCATCCGAACTCCGAACCCGAACCTTGTTTCTTTAAGTTGGTGTTTGGTTTGAAAATCGAACCTCGGGTTCTCTCATCTCTACCCAGGAGCCTACAAATATGGAGTGTATTTGTTTGCCTTGTCCCATTTTTGATCCATATGGCCACCAGAAAGAACATAGAAGCCAGGCGATGAAGTAGCATGGTGCTTACTTGCCAACACAGCCTCTTCCTTGTCAATGCCAGGCTCACAGTGGGTTGTTTCCCACCAACAAGACATTGGTAGTATATAGTAATGCAATGTCATAATTATACTTCAAAAGGCAATCTTTATATCGTATCATAACTTTTAGTTTAGAAAATCTAATTAATAGATCATTCTGAAAAACACTGATGTATGGACAGTAAGAAAATCACAAATAATACTATATATCATGTAACATAAAGTACAAAAGGTTTGTACAAAACTCAAGACAAAGAAAGTGGAAAAGGAAGAATTAAAGACAAGAATGGAAATGGTAAGCTGCCCATGTACGATATACAGTATTTTATGTTTAATCTTTGCATTCCATGCTTGATTATTGCATTATTTTCATGTATAAACTACTGTCAATCTACTTGTAAAGTTCGTAATACACATTTTAAGGCACATTTTAAGATAAATTTTCAGCTTGCCATTATTGAGGCTAATGTTAGCCAGAGAGTTTACAGGAATATTCACATTCAGCAAATGATGACATATAGTTAGGATATGCAACCACTTTATTATTTGTTGGGGTCGAACCTCTAAATACCACATTGCTCATGGTAGTAAAGTGCTGTATCAGCAATTTTTAATTGTTCTCTTTTATCCAGCACAATTGCCCGATAAGGCTATGTGCTCACGGACAAAAGATCGTGCGGATTTTTCTGCAGCAAAATCTGCAGCATCTCCCAGAAAATCGCACCAAAACTTTGGTTCATATTTGTGTGTTTTTGATGTGTTTTTGAAGCTTTTCTGGTGTAGAATTTGGTGCGTATTTTTACCATTGTACATATGCACCAAAAATGCAGGAAAACCCCCCTGTGGGAACAGACCTGTGGATTTTTTGCTGATTTGTTGCAGATTTTTGACCTCACATCCACTTGCATTGGCAAAATCCGCTGGTGAATCCGTAGGAAAAATTGACATGCGGCAGATTTTTCCGCAGGGAAATCAGCACTATTTTCGCAGCGGAAAAAAATGCAGCACGGGCACAAGACTTCAAAAATGCCATAGAAATGGCTGGGGACAAACTGTACTGTGGATTTTGGAGAAATCCTCGGCAAATCCGTGAAAAACAAAATGCAGCAAATACCGCGACAAATCCGCAGTGTGGGCACTAGGCCACTCATCTAGACAGAGGACTGGTCCAGTTCACTTATTTCAAGCTGTACTGCGGTTTCTTTGCACAATAGGTGTTTGCAGTGTCAGTGTGCACAGACTGACTGCAGAGGGATTGCTGAATTAGCATTCGAACATTTTAATTGTTAGAATCAATGTGTGACCTAGAATTTGGACCCCTTCATTTTCTTTTGCTACCTCTTTATGAGATGGAAATACATTATTAACGGGGCAGTTACTTTTTTACTTAGGTTATATTACATTTTGTTTAAATAATATTTCCACTTAAAACCTAAAAATGTCAATATATTAGTGAATAATTACTCAGGAAAATTAAAATCAGAAACTTTGGTTATTGTCATAACTTTGATTTTTAGATGAATACTTTAGATATCTGGGGCCAAAATGTTTAGAGACGAGACACTGATCAAAATGACGAAAACGGAATGAAAAAGTTTGGGCTTTTTCATTCTCTGTCTATATTTATATCTACAGTGCAGTTTTGATATTTGACACGAATTGCACTGTTACTTGATTTTACACATCTGCTGCATGTGACTATACCTATAAGGCACATAATTATACTAATTCCAATTATAGCATTCTCTGAATTGTATAAAATGTTTTTATGATGTATAGTATACTGTTTACTACTTTTTTTGCCTCTTTTTCATTAGTAGGGTCGCAGTTTTTTATTATATTTTGTCTTCAAAAGACGTTCTATATCTAATATGAATGTCCTCATGTATTTTGTGTAAAATACTTTTTAAATACTGTATTTACTTAACAGCTATTATTTTTGGACACTCGCTGCTTAGTTTGGCCAGTTCTGTAGTCATTTGTTGTATCCAAATACCCAAAGTTTCAGAGATAATTGAGTCCTAAATCGTCAATTGAGGCCAAATCCCCAACAAATAAAGCATAGTCTTTAGCACAATATGGTTTATTATTATAGAGAGTCCTGTTGGCAGTCATTACCAAGTTTTAATTTTATAATATCCAACAGGACAGAAGGAATATTGTATCATAAGCAATATTTCCGTATGTGATCTAATCAGGTGACAATGGGAACCATTGAGAAACAAAAACTATTGCACACGACATTTGCGGAACTTCTTCCTTGTGAAGTCATACAGTTGTTTTTACAATTTCCTGTTTTGTAGGCTGTGAGATGAGTAATGATATGGGAAAATCTGTTAACTTTAGTAATGCAAATAATATTAAAAAATAGATGTATCGAGAATTATGTATTCACACAAGCAGTGGCATAGCATGGAGAAGACAGGGGAACATTTACTCCAGGCTGCCCGCTATACAGGGATGAATAATTTGCTTCTCCCCCCCAACACCTCTCCATCACACTATCTGCACTTTAAACTGATCTGCACCAGAAAACTCCACAGTTGCTGTCCTCTTGGCCTTGCTTATGAAGAATACAGCATGCGGAATGAGTTTGTCATCAACTGCTGAACTCTGCATACTCAGCGTCCGAAATGGCAAAATTACCGTATTTTTCGCTTTATAAGACGCACTTTTTCCCCCCAAATTTTGGGAGAAAGTAAGGGATGCGTCTTATAATCCGAATATACTTATTATATACTGCAGGGTCAAGGGGAGGTGGGGGCAGCTCTGGAGCGGTGCTGGAGGCTGAGGGAGGCTGGTAGAGGCTAGTGAGCTGGTGAAGGCTGCAGCGGGAGATCTCGTGCTCCCGCTCATATAATATGCACTGCCTCTGTCCATCACCGTGGTTCTGAAACTGCACCGCGGTGATGGGCTGGGGGATTGGCGTATATTATATGTGCCTGTGCTCCCCTTTGATCGCACATGCCCCCCTGGGTTAGATATGGCCCCCATGCTGCTGCCCATAGTAAAATAAAAAACTCTTTACTTACCTCCTCCAGCGTGTCTCCCAGGTGTATCCCTCCTGCTGCTGTGATCACGCACGCAGAGATGTCACTCTGCTGTGCCAATCACATGACCGGCACCAAGAACCAGGAAGTGCAGGAGGAGCTCAACCGCATGGAGGGAGACACGAGGGAGGACAGTGCTGGAGAAGGTAAGAAAAGAGTTTATTTTACTAAAAGCAGCAGCCTGGGAGCCATATCAAACACAGGGTGATGTGTTCCATCCACAGGGGGCCATGGGCAGCAATAGAGGCCGTATGCAAGCCACAGGGGGCCATGGGCAGCAATAGGGGCCATGTGCCAGCCACAGGAGGCCATGGACAGCCATAGGGGCCGTGTGCCAGCCACAGGGGGCCATGGACAGCAATAGGGGCCGTGTGCCAGCCAAAGGGGGCAATGGGCAGCAATAGGGGCTGTGTGCCAGCCACAGGGGGCCATGGGCAGCAATAGGGGCCATGTGCCAGCCACAGGGGGCTGTGTGCCAGCCACAGGGGGCCATGGGCAGCAATAGGGGCTGTGTGCCAGCCACAGGGGCCATGTGCCAGCCACAGGGGCTGTGTGCCAGCCATAGATGATGTGTGGCAGCAATAGGGGACATGTGGCATCACTGGGGGATGTGTGCCAGCACAAGGGGGCTATATTCAATATCAGGGGGCCATATCCAGATTAAGGGGGCTATGAGGGACATATACCTTATATGATTTGTTAGACGGTCACTGGCATTATAAGACGGACCCCATTTCTTAAAAAAAAAAAAATCTCTTTTCCTTCACCGAATTTAGGGGTGCGTTTTATAATCAGGTGCATCTTATAAAGCGAAAAATATGGTAAATAACATGAAGTTACATTGGTAAAATGGTTGAAAAAAGGGAAATATTTAACCAAGAGACAGGAAAGTGTAAAGGTGTAAAGAGATATACAGTATGTACAACCACAATGTATTGACTTTGTCATCTCTGTTACCGCCTATGAAAAGCACAGCAACCAACAAGAAACTCATCTTATCTGCCATACTGTATAGTGCAGTAATGGTGCTAACAGAGAATTAGCACATAATGGATAAAGCCAATATTCAATCAAGTGCACTACACGTGATTCAATAATGTCTTCATTAATTACTAATAACAAATTTTATATTTTTACAATTTTTCTAAACCTAGAAAATATTTTGGTTTAGTGTTAATGTGATGCCCTGGACTAGCCAGGTAGTCACAGGTAGGCCCTTGCATAACACCTGTCCCCTAAAAAAGGTGTCATCAGCCACCCGTAAAACCCTAGTCACCTCCCGCAGGGTTTGATGTTCACACCAGGGGGGGTGCCCAGGCGGTTGGACATGCCCACCGAGGAGTTCACAAGTCCTGAGGCAGGAAAAACACAGAGTTAGTTGGAGTTGGAGTTGAGTCTTGACAGTGGAGTGGTGAAGTTCAAGTGCAGAGGCAGACCTGTGCCCAGGTCTGCCGCAGACTGACAACAGGTGTCTGGGTCGGAGCCCAGTCACCTCTGGCTAGGAGGCATACGGTGGCCTCAGCCTGCAGGAGCCGGGAAGACGGCTCGGTGGAACCGTAAGGGACCGAGACAGGGTAGTGGCCCGCCGGTACCAAACCGGGGAACCGACTGGAAACCGGAGCACAAAGGGAGGTACTCAGACCCTGAAGCGAGGTCCAGAAACCAGTGGACCACGTTAATTAACTGACTGAGGTCTGGACTTTAGGTCCTTTCCCACCCAAGTCCCGACTGAAGACAACAGCCCACCAAGGGGGATAGAAAGCCACTGCATAGGCAGAGAGATCCCACGGGCCAGCGTCTGCGGGCAAACGGGCTCTCCCGACATACACAACGCCGGTGAGCGGGCTCCCATTGCTGAGGCACTGGCAGCCCAGAGCTACAGTACAAGCTGCAGGAGTAAGGCGGAGACCACCAACCCGAGTAGGGGGACCAGACGCAGCCGGCTGCGGGCATCGACCACCATCATCTTGCTTTACAAGAGACTCTTGTGCATCAATCATAGAGAGTACAACTGTGCCTACAGGCCGCGCACTGCCCTGCACCACCAAGCACCGACATACCATCCCAATAGGGTCCCGGGGCCATCACCCCTGCCCACGGAGGGGTTAACACCTTTGCTGCGCAACATCTCCCCCGGGTGCCTGGTAAACAGCAGCGGTGGTGTCCCCATTCACCACAGCCCGTGGGTGGCATCACGAACTTAAACAAAACCCACGTCCCCGGCCGTAAACCTAACCCTTTCAAAGCGCCAGCCCTTTTCAGAGCGAAGTGACCCCGGGTCCGGAGGCGCTCGAGCCACCCACCAACGAGCCCGGATCCGAGTGGCTCGGCTGCAGCCGAGCGCGGGGCAGTACATTAGGGTTGGACTTCGTGCTAGGGTTAGGTTTAGATACTGAGAAGATAGGGAGGTTATTGGAAAAAAATTGTTGCACAGAAAATTCTTACCGTAAATTATTTTTAAAAATTCAGCAAAAAGCATAAAAAGAAGAGGTGGAAACTGTAATTACATCAGTATTTTCCTCAAATTGCAGCTTATGCTTGGAGCATTAGGGGCGTCAATACTAGACTGGTGGAAAGGATTCTAGCTGCACTAACAATTAAACATATTAAGGGGATAAACCCATTTACTTTGCCCCAGGCGCTGACAACCCACATTGTGCCACTACACCTAAGTCTTTTTTGCAGTATTACTACTTCTGCCGATAGTAACACCATCAGTCATTCCTTTTGTAACTGTGATCATAGTAAACTCGATTTTAATTTGTCCCCCTTTTACACATTTGCAGTTAGGTCCATATATATTTGGACACTGACACAAATTTTGCTTTTTTTTACCCATTTACTGAAACATGTTATAGTTATATGATGGACATGAACATAAAGTCCTGACTTTTAGCTTTCATTTGATGGTATCCACGTTTAGGAATTTCAGCTTCTTTACATCTGCCACACTGGTTTTAAAGGGCTCAAAAGTAATTGGACAGTTGACTCAAAGGCTGAGTGTGGGCAATTGCTTTATTTCATTCTCACTTAAGCACATAAAAGGCCTGGAGTTGATTTGAGGTGTGGCCCTTGCATTTTGAAGTTTTTGCAGAAAAGTAAACATATGGTGAAAGGAGGAAAGAAAAAATTATGGTGAAGACATGGTACAGCTCATGATCCAAAGCATATCACGCCATCTGTAACACATGGCGGAGGCAGTGTGATTGCCGGGCATGCATGGCTGGTAGTAGCACTAAGTCCCTAGTGTTTATTGATGATGTGATACAGGACAGAAGCAGCCAGATGATTTCTTGATTTTCAGGACAATCTGTGAGCTGAAATCCAGCCAAATGCAGCCAAACTGATTGGTGGGTGTTTTCTAATACAGATGGACAATGACCCAAAACATAAAGCCAAAGCAGCCAAGAAGTTTATTAAAGCAAAGAACTGGAATATGCTTGAATGGCCAAGTCATCACCTGCTCTCAACCCAATAGGGCCGCATTTCACTTTTTAAAGACTAAATGTCAGACAGAAAGGCCCACAAACAAACTGCAACTTAAAACTGCTGCAGTAAAGGCTGGCAGAGCATTAAAAAGGAGGAAACAGCATCTGGTGATGTTCATGCATTCAAGACTTCAGGCAGTCATTGCTGTGACCTGCATGGATAGGGAAATGTGCAACTTTTATCCCCTAAACACTTGAGCTCATGTCCAACTCAACCCCTGATCCATTCAATCCCTCAGTGGCTGCTGAGTGTTGCACTTATTTTTATCTGTCTGTCCCAAAAAGGATGAATGGCGCCGCGGACAAACATCTGACCTGCCACTGCATTTTAAAGTGGGGATAAAAGTGCCCTGTCAGGGAAAAAAGTTCCACATTCTTCCGATCGGTGTGGTTTCCACTGATCTGGTTCCACCAATCAATAAGTTATCATCTACTGAACCTGTGGATCAGTGATAACTTGTTTTCACCAAAGAACCCCTTTACTGCAAACTACTGTAATTGTACATCAGTTATGGTGCACAGGAGATGTGCAGGAGTCATCCTCTATTTTACAGTCGATGCTCCACTATAACGGGGATAATGGCTAACAGGTATTTTCATATAGCTGTAGTGTGGGTCCTTGAAGTCAATCCCCCTGGGTATCCCATAGACCCCAGTCTGACCCTAGGTAGAACGGTCACCAATAGATCAATCTGTTTCCATACATTTCATGCTATCGGCAGCAAATCTACTGTTTATGTGCGGCTGAGAACAATGATTTTTGTTCCAGCATAAATGATCCAAACACCCAAGGAATGAGCATCATTTTGCTAGATAGTGTGGTGATTGCCATCAAACTCTCATCTGCAGTGATGGTATTTATATGTGTAGATGGTGTAGATACACAAAAACATACTGTATGATATACACACACACACACACACACACGTTATACAGCATAGAGTACATACAACCACTATATGCTATGTGACGGGCGGGGGCACAGATCACGGCAGGGGAGGCTACCTGAGGCGCTTGGATCCGGGATCGTGGCTGTGGCTCGTGTGGCAGCCGTATCCGGGGTTAGTGCAGCAGCCCGCCGCCCACCACTGTATAAAAGAGGTTATTTACAGGGGAGAGTTTGTGAGTGGCGCCACCCGTGGGTTGCGGTGATGGTTGGTAACACCGCCTCTGCCTTTGTATGGGATGCCCGGGGCTAATGGAGCGGGGCAGCAGGATGGTATCCCCTCTATGGTTAGGGGAGGTGTAGTTCCGGGGCCCAGGTGTAGGTGAAGTGCTGGGACGCCATTTGCAGGGCTGGACCGGATGATACCGGTGTACTCACTGTTTGAATAAAGTCACACTGAGTCCAAATAGTAAACCCAGTGCCGGATACCGGTAGCCTCTGGAGGGGTGTGTTTGGGTCCCGCACACCGGTGAACAGAACAGGGGCCCTTCCTCCTGCACTCTAGTTTGGTGTCTCATGTATTGACTAGTCCGCATGGAATGGGAAAAGACCCCTCCCGGTGTCTTTGCTGTGAGAGCTGTGGCCCGCGAGATTTGACCCTTGGGATTTTTGCAGGCACTTGCAGATGCCCTATCCCTTGCTTTGGGCTTCCATCTCGCTCTATCTGGGCTATTTGTGGGACAAGATGTGGAACCTGGTCCCCGGCTGGTTAATCAGAAAAGTGCTTGAAGCTGTCCTCGCCCTTGCGCCCAGGGACCCCGACTGTGCATGGCCTCCGGACCGGATCCCAGCTGTCGGCACTGGCGATCTACAACCCTGCCCCGGTCCACTTATGGTCTCCCACGACCGGATCTCCGTCACCTGTGGCCCTGCTCTGCCGTCTGCCACCTAGTCAGCTCAGGTAGTCCGGTAGTCCGGGAGCTACAACCCCTGACTACCACTTCACTCCTCTCACTTCCACTTTCTAGACTTGTCTGACTTGTTCCCTCCCCTGACACCTCAGAACCCCTAGGTGGGCGTCACATCTGCCTGGCCCCACCCACTGGTGTGTCCCTATTGTCCTTGGGGGGGGCGATTAGGCTTTGTGGCTGGTGTTTGTACCTGTGTGTGGGGTTGTGTTGGTAGGAGAAGGAGGAGAGAGTCCTGCATCTGAAGATGGATGCAGTCTCCTGTGACAACCTGATTTTTTCAGGGCGTCACATGCTACACACAAACATTGTATGTTTAACAGACACTGAATGTTATCCATTCTCACACACAAGGACCCGGTCCCGTTCCTGATACACACACTATATTATAAATTCACATGTTTATAACATAAACATATCACTATTTAACACACACTAGTATATTACACACACATCAGTATATAATACACACATCAGTGTAACACACTCATCTATATATAAAGCATAAATTAATACATAATACATATCAGTATATAACACACACAGTGACAAAGACTTAGCATTAGGGATAAGCGAGCAGTAAAATGCTCGGGTGCGTGATGATCGGATGGTGCATATAGAAATTCTCGGGTGGTTGACCCAAGCACCGAGCCCAATGTTAACCTATGGGAATCTCGAGCATTTTTTCGGCGGCACCCCCGGCTGTCTGCAGAAAGCCTAAAAATGTCACAAATGTATGGGAACAGTACTCAAATGACATGGGAACAGCATGGGGAAGACTCCTGTAAGCATTTCGGACTCCCAGGTCACTGTTGTGAACAATGTATGAGTATTAACGGGAGGAAGAATCCTGTGTTCCTCTTCCCATGTGACATGTGTGACATGCACTATCGCTTAGTAGCGTATGTGCGGCAGCTTCTCTCTGTCTGTACATTCGCTGCTAAGCAAAATCAAAAGTGAACAGTAGAAAAAAAAAACAGCATACTCAACTCTCTGCAGACTCCCTGGACATGTCCGATCGGCTCCACGACTTCCCAGTAAGCAGCTGATGCTGTCACCTGACAGCATTATCTGATCATTTAAGTCCAGCGGTGAAAAGCCGGCCAGCTTTTATGAACGATCAGATGATTCATCATCTGATCTTTTAAGTCCAGCGGTGAAAAGCCGCTTTTCACCGCTGGACTTAAACGATCAAATGATGCTGTCAGGTGACAGCATCAGCTGCTTACCGGGAGGTCCTGGAGTTGATCGGATGTGTCCTGAGGAGTCTGCAGAGAGGTGAGTATAGTTTTTTTTTTCCTACTGATGCATCAGCTGATTGTTTAAATGGCTTTTAAACAAGCAGCTAATGTGTCATCTGATTCAGGTCCTTGAACCTTACACATCATCTGATTAGATGATATTGGATCCGAATTGCACATCGTGGGACCCTCAACCCAGGACTATGGCGGAGGGGGGAGTTCTTTAATTCAATAACGATGGAGTCACTAATTGTGTTGTGTTTAATTTCTAATAAAAATATTTTTCTCTATGTTGTTTTTTTTATCTTTACTGGAAATTCATGGTGGCCATGTCTAATATTGGATTGACACCATGAATTTCGGGCTTAGGGCAAGCTGATAATACACAGCTGGCCCTAACCCCATTATTACCCAGCAAGCCACCCGGCACCAGGGCCGCTGGAAGAGTTGGATACAGCGCCAGAAGACGGCGCTTCTATGAAAGCGCCATTTTCTGGGATGGCTGTGGACTGCAATTCTCAGCGGGGGTGCCCAGAAAGCTTGGGCCACCCTGTACTGCAAATTCCAGTCTTCAGCTGCCTAGTTGTACCTGGCTGGACACAAAAATTGGGCGAAGCCCACTGTTACGGAACTA
Source organism: Anomaloglossus baeobatrachus (assembly GCF_048569485.1). NCBI lineage: Eukaryota > Metazoa > Chordata > Amphibia > Anura > Aromobatidae > Anomaloglossus > Anomaloglossus baeobatrachus. Next base: position 774,405,321 of record NC_134353.1, on the reverse strand, counting down.
CCTAAGAATAGTTGGACACAGTCTATAAGGCAGTCAGAGTCCACCATGCAGAGGAAACCTGCTGCTGGTGATGACAGAAGGTACAGGGGAATCTGTACCACAAAAGCGGTACTTGTCGCTTTTACCTCACAGCAGCACTAGGACCAACTGCGGTACTCCCTGTTAACTCACAGCGATTACCAAATTAGCATAAACTTAAATGAGGGAATGCTAATAGGCTTATGGTGAGTGCCTAAATAAAATTATAGGTGGACTTGTAGTTCCTGTCCAATCACAGAAACTACTATAAGTGTACTGATGGTTACCCCAACCGTAGTCCACTATCTAGCACCTCTGTTGCCTCACACAGGTAAAGAAATATATATAGTAACACAAGTGCAAATGTTCACACACTGTATGAATGCAGGTAGGGAATCCGTCACAGGTCACGGATTTTCCTGGATGGTATCCTCTATTAACTTCATAGAGGGTGAAGCGTGTACCTAAGGTGTAGGTGCAAGCATTACTACCCGTACTGCTAAGGCTGGAATCACATTTATGCATGTAAAATCGGTCCGAGTTGCATGAAAAAAACTCGGCCGATTTTAGTTCACCAGTCCTCAGTGGGCTGTCAGTATGCTGTCAGTGTGCAATCAGTTTTTACCCTCAGCAGCTGCTGCTCATGTAATGTTATGTACAGAAGCATTTACATTGTTCTCTGCTACATGCATGAAATCTATTGTGGAAAACGCATGTCACTAGGATGGTCCGTATGCACCCATAGACTTGCATTGGAGAGACTCGTGCGAGAAACTCACCAAAACGCAGCATGCTGCGACTTTCTCAGTCCGATTTGGACTGAGAAACAAATAGCAGATGGGAGCTGCTTCATTGATTAACGTGTCCGAGTGCAATACGAGAATTTCTCGGCTTTGCATACTACGACATCGCAGGTGCGATGTCGGTGGGGTCAAATCGAAAGTGACGCACATCCGGCGTCACTTGCGATGTCGTAGTGTGTAAAACCTTTTTGATACGATGAACGAGCGCAAAAGCGTTGTTATCGTATCATCGGTGTAGTCTCCGACATTTCCATAATGCCAGTGCAGCGACAGGTACGATGTTGTTCCTCGTTCCTGTGGCAGCATACATCGCTGTGTGTAAAGCCGCAGGAGCGAGGAACATCACCTTACCTGCGTCCCGGCTGCTATGAGAATGAAGGAGGTGGGCGAGATGTTTACATCCTGCTCATCTCCGCCCCTCCGTTGCTATTGGCCACCTGCCGTGTGACGTCGCTGTGACGCCGCACGGCCCGCCCCCTTTGGAAGGAGGTGGTTCGCCGGCCAGATCGACGTCGCAGGACAGGTGAGTGCGTGTGAAGCTGGTGTAATGACAATGTTCACTACGCTGGCAATCACAAGATATCGCATGTACGACAGGGGCGGGGACTATCGCACTCGACATCGCAGCATCGGCATGCGATGTCATAATGTGCAAAGCCGGCCTTAGTCTCATGTACAATCCCTACCTAAGCCCCTTGTGCTTGCCGCACTGTAAGGAGTCAAGGAGCTCTCTATGCTAGCTGCACAGAAGAACCAGAGAGTCACCTGAGAGCACAGTGAGTGAGATCCCTGCCTAAGCCTGGTTCCACTAAGGTGCGAGGAAGTGGGCACTAGTGGTGCACAAGTAGGTAAGGAGCGCTTAACCAGCGGGTGCTCACTGGCTTGTGACTGTAAGTATAGGCTAGCTAGTAGGAGAGGTCACATATGAGGCGGCTACCCCATGCATGCACCAAGAAGGACTGAGCGCCGAGCAGCGTGCTGCAGGATCCTATATAGACAAATCACCTCCCACAAGATGGAGGCTCTCCGGGCTCAATCGATTCTCAGCCAATAGGAATCGAGAACTTCAGCAATGACGTCACCCATGGCCAATCAGCAACCAGTGCCTCATAGTCACGTGATCCAGCATCATCGGTGACATCACTCATGGCCAATCAACGGCTGCCATGTGGTGAGCATGCTCAGAACGAGCCAAAGCTGACTTAGTGCAGAAAGCAGCTTGTCTACTCGCGCATGCGCAGAAGCCCATTTCAGCACTTAGCCTCAGCAGCTGGGAAGTTCTCAGGCGGGTAGAATGCCGTGGCAGAGAACCAGAGGGAGAAGAAGGAGAACGCGGACCCGCAGACCTACGACCCATAACACCCACGTCATTTTTTTTTCATTATTTCATGAAATTCATGAAATAATTTAAAAAAAGGGCATCCCTATATTTTTGTTTCCCAGCTGGGTACAAATAGGCAGCTGGGAGTTGGAGACAGCCCATACCTGCCTGCTGTACCTGGCTGGCATACAAAAATATATGGAGAAGCCCATGTCGATTTTTTTTTTTTAATTAATTAAAAAAAACAAAAAATAAACAAAAAACAACACATAACCCTATCCCTAGGGTTAGGGGTAAAAAAAAAAAATCATGGGCTCCTGCTGCATTTTCTATTGCTAGCTAAGGGTACCCTTAGGTTTCTAACCCCCACTGCTTGGTGTTACCTTCACTGGCAATGTAAAATCCAGGGAAGCCCTTTTTTTAATTTTTTTGCCAAAAACTGCAAAAAAATTACGTGGGCTTCGACATATTTTGTATGCTAGCCAGGTCCAGCAGGGAGGTACGGGCTGCACCAACCCCCAAGCTGCCTATTTGTACCCAGCTGGGAATCAAAAATATAGGGAAGCCCTTTTTTAATTATTTCATGATTTTCTTTTTTTAATTATTTCATGAATTTAATGACATAATAAAAAAAAAAAACAACGTGCGCTTTGAACAATTTTTGTGTCCAGCCAGGTACAACTAGGCTACGAATTTCAGTCCGCAGCCACCCAAGAAAATGGCGCTTTGATAGAAGCGCCATCTTCTGGCACTGTGTCCAACTCTTCCAGCGGCCCTGGTGCCGGGTGGCACGCTGGGTAATAAGGGGTTAAAACCAGCTTTGATTTACCAGCTGGCATTAAGCCCGAGATTCTTAATGTCAGGCCAAGTTTGACCTGGCTATTAAGAATTTCAAATAAAGGGTTAAAAAAAGACACCACACAGAGAAAATATACTTTATTAGAAAATAAATACACAGACACACTTAGGGACCCCATCTTTATTACTCCCTTTCACCCCTTCACGATCCTGGTCTTCTGTCTTCTTTCTTCTGCATTCTTCAACCATAGCAGCTCTACTATATCAGAAAGCACAGGGGAAGGAAGAAGGCTTCTGCTCCCCGTGCTGTCTAATCACTCAATGAGAGACCAGGTACTGCGGGTTAGTAAGCGGTGATGTCACCGCTGCCATAGTAACTTAACGAGCGGGTTATTATAGCAACGGTATTCTCCAATCACCTGACTCCCAGCTCCTGTACGTATACTACCTAAGACACACACTAAATCTGTCCCTAGCTCAGGAGCACCTCTCCCTACACTAGTTGACTGTGGATCAGCGTGACGAGCACAGCGCTGTCAGGTCTTATATAGACATGATGAAGCTGTTTTGTCAGCCAATCACTGTAATGCCACAACCAGCATGACTGTGGGATTACAGTGTGTGGCAGCCAATACCTGCAAGTGGGCTGACTCTGTAAAGAGCGCCGACATGCAGGGAGGGGGAGCTGAGCATGTGCCCGAGCATCTTGCTGGTACTCGAGTAATGAGATGTTCGGGCGAGCACCGAGTACCGGCGAGCATGCTCGCCCATCCCTACTGCTCAACAGATACCAGACACCATACACCAGATACAATAAGCTATCTGTTGTACAACGCATGCATTGCTGACACTGAGAAAAGTCATGTATTGTCTCTAGCCATAGTGGTTGTCCCATATATCTATAGTGTACTACATTTTAAAAGTCTATGGAATAAACTAATATTTTTTATGCATACCTTTAAAATTTAATTGGAACTTCCACCATAACTTGGTGTTGGATGAATTAGGTAAAACTATGAGAATAATTTACAATTTCAAATCCACAGACTGTTTTTTATTCTAAGATTATATAGTTCCCACATCTCTGTAGTAAGGTTGGTTTTGCCCCTGTATCTATTTAGTAAGTTCAGTTCCAATACTAGTATTTAGTAGTATTTATGTAGTCAGCTCGGTTCTATTGCCATATCTATGTAGTATTATTGGTTCTATTCCTGTATTAATGTAGTAAGCTCTGATTTGTTCCCACATCTATGTAGAAGGCCTAGTTCTGGTACTGTATTTATATAGTAAGCTCAGTACTGTTCTGTTCTCTTTTTAATGTTGTAAGCTTGGTTCTACTCCCTTAATTGGTTCCCATATCTATGTAGTAGACTCAGTTCTGGTACTGGATTTATGTAGTAAGCTTTCTTCTGTTCCCATATCTATGTAGTAGGCTCAGTTCTGGTATTGTATTTATGTAGTAAACTCAGTTATGTTCCCATATCAATGTACTAAGCTAAGTTCTGGTACTGTATTTATGTAGTAAGCTTGATTCTGTTCCCATAAAGTATCTATGTATTAGGCTCCGATCTGCTACTGTGTCTATGTAGTAGGCTCAATTCTACTCTTGTATTTATGTAGTAAGCTGGGTTTTGTTCCAGTATATATACAGCATGCTTGGTTCTGCCCTTATATCAATATTGCAAGTTCTGTTCTGTTCCTATATCTCTGTAATAAGCTTAGTTTTGGTCTCATATCCATGTACCAGTTGCCATTATTTTGAAAGCGGAGAAAAAAACTGTGGAAAAAGAAGCGCAATAGGGTCTTACCCCAATATATATAGGGTGAGGCAATGAGCAATACTACTCACCAAAAGGGGTTGTGAAAGTCACAACTCCTATAACAGCATGTAACTCCAAGTCCCGGCAGCGGTCCCCATAAGGCAGATAACAGAGAGTAATAGAGATGGGTTTCAAAGCCACGCCAAGGACCACTGGATCATGTCAGCTTAAGATTAATGTTTCTTTATTTCATGCACAGGTCAGGTAAACGCGTTTCAGGAGCCACAGCTCCCTTCCTCAGGACAAACCAGCAAAGAACATCAAATCCCATCCCAATACTAAAATAAAAGTGTTGTCAAACCCTGTTTTCTTTTGGGGCTGAAAGACATTCTCAACATCTTTGTCTACTCCTCCAAGTGGTAGTTTGTCCAATAAAGGTACCTTTTGGTTTTTATACTTACAGAAACAGCTATCGTGAGAAACTATTAATGCAAGTTTAACAACCCAGCATAAGTGTTGTTCCACTGCCTGTAGAAAAGGTCAAGTTACAGTATTCACCTTGAATAATCAAACAAAAAAAATGGGAAAAAGAGGGGGTAAGGGCCGTGGATGAGGTGGTAGTGACAGTGGTGGTCGGCCAAGCAGTGTGATCGAGCCAAAGAAAAAGGTTCCTGCTTTATGTACCTCTGCCTTCCTATCCCAATTTTCTTGTCCACGTGGGAAAGCACTCTTGCGCCCTGAACAGTGCGAACAGATAAGTTGGATAGCATAAAAAGCCTCCAGTTACTTGTCAAGTAGCAAATCCCAAGGGTCCACACAGACAGACTTGAGAAGCCCAGAGGCTGGCCCATCGAATCCTCAGCCTTGTCAACCTTCCTCACAGCATCAGTATTCTAAGAAAACATATGACACCAAAGCAGGTTACTCCGAGGAACTGTTTACGTGACCCTTTGACCTTTCTTGCCTCTCACCGCGCAACACCACCAACACAAGTGAGGCCATGGTGTGCAGTGATGCAAAGATCTTTGAGCACCCAAGGCCAGAAGAAAGCCATGTTGTTGACCGTGACATGCTGGGCAATCAAGTGGAAGTGTTGGAGGATGATGAGACACAGTTGTCCTCAGGACAGCCTGAAACCTCCATTCCCGAAGATATTGACCTTCAGGAATTTGAAGACGACATGGTCGATGATGAGGTGACTGATCCAACATGGACAGGTGGCACGGATTGCGATAGCAGCAGTGCAGAGGAGCATGTGCCCATAGTCTGCAAAAAGGCTGTAAGATATAGGGTTCGACCACTGCCAGACGTCAATCGACTGTGCACATGACACCACCACCTGTGGCATCTCAGACTCCAAGGGTCCGTGCACCACCTTTGCCATCTCAGAATACAAGGGTCCGTGCACCATCTTTGCCATCTCAGAGTCCAAGGGTCCGTGCCCAGGGGTCAGTGGTGCGATTGTGTGGGAGTTTCTTTCCAAGAGTCCTTCGGACCAAATGGTTGCCATTTGTCAAATCTGTCAGACCAAGCTTAGCAGAGGCAAAAATACTTCCAGCTTGGGCACCTTCAGCATGAGAAACCATATGTTAGCCAAGCACACCACTAGGTGGTTGACAGCTCTAGGTGAAAAACATGATTTCAAGACTCAAAACTCTGCCACTTTCCCTGGGCTGCCTGCTTCCCAAAGTGGTGTGCAAAAAAGTGGCACTGATGCCTCCTTCTCCTAACCTGATGTTGGCCAAACTCAATCATCAACGACATCCGCTTCGATGTCCCAGCGTTCCGTTCAGTTGTCCTTACCACAGACCTTTGAAAAGAAGCAAAAATACCCCATTATGCACCCAAGGGCAGAAACCATAACTGCACACATTGCACGATTGATAGCCCTTGGGATGTTGCCGTATCGGCTTGTGGGAACAGAGGCTTTCCGCAACCTTTTGGCGGTGGTTAGAACATCGGTACTCTGTGCCTAGCCACCACTATTTTTCTCTTTGTGCCGTCCCCGCGCTCCACAATCGCCTGTCTGTAAACAACAAACGGGCTCTCACCAACGCCATAACAGGGAAGGCACACTTAACCACAGACACGTGGACAAGCGGAAGTGGACAGGGATGCTACATCTCACTGACGGCACACTGGGTGAACCTGGTGGCGGCTGGTACAGAGTCTGGGCCGGCAACATCCCATATAGTTCCCACACTCAGAATAGCGGGGCCCCCTTCAATCACAGTTTCAGTAGCCTCCTACACAGCAACAACTCCCTCCTCCTCCTACTCTTCATCTGGCTCCTGTGCATCCTGCTCAACATCTGCCAGTGTCCAACCATCGACATCATTCCCCAGCTGCGATCTCTGCAGCACTGCCTCGGCTAAGCGTCAACACGCTCTACTGAAGCTCATCTGCATCGGTGACAAATCTCACACGGCACCTGGGCTTTTGAAAGCGATAACTGAGCAGAGAGATGAGCGGCTTCCGCCATTGGACCTCTGTCCAGGGATGGTAGTGTGTGATAATGGTCGTAATCTAGTGGCGGCTTTAAAGCTTGGAAAGCTTGTACACGTTCCTTGTATAGCCCACGTTGTAAATTTAGTAGTTCTGCACTTTCTGAAGAAATACCCTGGGATTCCAGACCTACTTACCAAGGTTCGACGTATTAGCGCACATTTCTGCAAGTCATCTCCCTCTTTTGCTGGCCTGGCAGTGCTGCAGCAGCGCTTACACTTGCCTCGTCACAGACTAATATGTGACCTCCCTACGAGATGGCATTCAACCTATCTTATGTTGGCCAGGATCCATGAGCAGCAGAGGGCAGTATCCCAATTCCAGCTGGAACATGCCCATCAGACGCAGCTGCCAGACATAAGTACTGCCGAGTGGGTGTGGATTGCAGACATTTGTCAGGTCTTGGAGAATTTTGATTACTGTACCAAGATTGTGAGCAATGAGGATGCTGTTATCAGCATTACCATTCCACTGATTTGTTTATTGAAACGCTCGCTGGATGGTCTGACTGACCAAAGTGTTCATCCACCCGAGTTGTCTGTGGATCCAGACTTCACAATGGTTGCTAGTAATCCACACAACCTCGGCCAACAAGCCCAGGCCACCTTTGCTCAGCATCATGAGGATGAGGAGGATGATGAAGAACAGGAATGCTTTGAAGTTGGTAACCAAGGGATTGACAACCCAAGCTTCAGGGCTGTCCAGCATGGATGGCCTGAGGAGGAGCAGGAGGAGGAGAGAGAGACTGAGGAGGAGAGGAGGTTTGGGGAGACAAAATGTATTCTTAGCAGTGACACACAAAGGTTTCCAGTTCGGAGTCTGGGAGACATGGCACAGTTTATGTCACACTGCCTTTCTCATGACTGTCGGCTAGTCCACATTTTGGCAGACAGCAAATACTGGTTATGTACCTTCCTTGACCCACACTACAAAGACATATTTGCTTCGCTACTTGTGGAGGCAAATAAGGATTGTACAACGGAAACATTCAAGAGGGCTGTAGTGGAGAAGTTGATGAAACGATTACCCTCAGATCATGCTGGCGTCAGAGGTAGCGTGTCATCTCACACAACAGAATTACAAGAGAGGGCTATGCATAGTAGGAGCAACACAGGCGGGGGACTAATGTGCCAAAACTGGTCCATTTTCCACAAACCGTCAGCTGGGAATCAGATACCAGTTGGGGGAACGATGACAAGAAGGGAACAGTTAATTAAGACGGTGAGGGACTATGTAGGTGACCGTATCAGTGTGCTTTCTGAGTCTACTGTTCCCTTTAACTATTGGGTTTCCAAGCTCAATACTTGGCCAGACCTCGCGTTATACGCTTTGGAAGTGCAGCTTGCCCTGCTGCGAGTGTGTTGTCTGAGCGTGTTTTCAGCTCAGCAGGGTCAATAATAACAGATAGTCGCACATGACTATCCATGGAAAGTGCAGACAGATTTACCATGATCAAATTGAACCATAGATGGATTGCCCCAGAGTATCTCAGGCCACCTGTTAACAAGACCCAATAATAAGTGTAGCCCCAAAATTTGGATTTCTTAAGTTCATTTAAGTTCCATTGTTTCTCATTCAGGACTATTTTGTCTTCTATCGTCTAATGACACCGCATGACTAATGTAACTTGCTATGCTGCTGCCATGCAATTGTTTGGCCCAATCACCCAGGGTAATATTTTTAAAGACTTTGTACATTATGAACTGGCACAAGCACTGCCGAGGCTACACTGTCTAGAACAATTGGTCAGGCCTTCTCTATTTGTGTTCTTTATTGATGCTGTGCTCCAAGGTGTGTTACACATGGCCCCCTGCAAAACCAGAATTTTTTTTAGCTTCTTGGCATGTTATGACCTGTTGCTTATCCTACCATTTTTTTTTAAAATAAGCTCTTGGGAGCTGTTGGGAGTACCTACTGATGCAGTGCTCCATAGTGTCTGAACCATTATCCCCTGGAGAAACTGAATGTTATTGAACTCTTTGGCATGTTATGCCCTGTTGCTTATGCTACCAATTTTTTTTTTAAATAAGCTGTTGGGAGCTCTTGGGAATACCTTGTGATGCTTAGCTACATGGTGTCTGAATCTTTACACTCCAGGGGAACCTAATGTATTAAACTCCTTGGCATGTTATGCCCTGTTGCTTATCCTACCATTTTTTAAAAAATAAGCTGTTGGGAGCTCTTGGGAGTACCTTATGATGCTTAGCTACATGATATCTAAATCACTACACCCTAGGGTAACTGAATGTATTAAACTCCTTGGCATATTATGCCCTGTTGCTTATGCTACCATTTGCTTTTTAAAATATGCTGTTGGGAGCTCTTGGAAGTACCTTATGATGCTTAGCTACATGATGTCTGAACCACTACACCTTAGGGAAACTGAATGTATTAAACTACTTGGCATGTTATGCCCTGTTGCCTATGCTACCATTTTTTAATAAATAGCTGTTGGCAGTACCTACTGATGCAGTTCTCCATAGTGTCTGACCCATTATCCCCTGGAGAAACTGAATTTTTTTAAATCCTTGGTGTTAGCTAGTGGAATAAAGCCTGAGTTCCAGACTCCAAACTCTGCCACTTCCACTGGGCTGCCTGCTTCCCAAAGTTTTGTGCAAGAAGGTGGCGCTGATGCCTCCTTCTCCCAACCTGATGTTGGCCAAACTCAATCATCAACGACCACATCCACTTCGGTGTCCCAGCGTTCCATTCAGTTGTCCATATCACAGACCTTCAAAAAGAAGCGAAAATACCCTGTTACACACCCAAGGGAAGAAACCATAATTGCACACATTGCACGATTGATAGCCCTTGAGATTTTGCCGTATCGGCTTGTAGGAACAGAGGCTTTCTGCGACCTTTTGGCGGTTTGAGAAAACAAATGTATTAAACTTTTTGCATGTTATGCCCTGTTGCTTATGTCGCGGGCGGAGGAGGGGACGCTGCGCTCACCCACTGCTCGGATCCGGCTGCTCTGCTGCTGCTGCTCGGTGGTGGCTCGAGCGGTGGACCAGATCCCGGGGACTCGAGCGGCGTTCCTCGCCCGTGAATGAAAAGGGGAATGGTTTTGGGGATTGATTGTCCGTGACGTCACCCATGGTTGTGGTGAGGTTGGGACACCACCGCTGCTCTGGACGGGGATCCCGGGAGCGGTGACAGGGAGCAGCTTGGATGTTGGTTCTCCCCTCCGTGGGTAGGGGCATTGGTTGTCCCGGGGCCCCGGTGAGGGGTAGGGATGGATGGCAGGCGGGTTACGGGGTCTGGTGAGGTGCAGGGTCGTGGGGGCAGCGCGGTGCCGCACGGCACGGTGGTACTCACTCAGCCAGTAATTCACACGGCGTCTCTGGTCAAAGAAACGGCTAGATGGACGGGTCCCACAGACGGCTGCGGTGTTTCTCCTCCCGGCAGGTTCATGGTGACTGCCTTTCCCTGCACCTATGTTGTGTTTACAGTTCCAATGGCTTCCCACCGGTAACCCGCTCCCCAGCTTGTGATGGATGCTGAGGGAGCCCCTTTTGCCCGCAGGCTCTGGCCCTGGGAACTGTAGCCTTGGCGGTGACTGTGTTTCCCTCTACGGTGTGAGCTGTTGCCTTCAATTGGGTCTTGACTGCTGGGAAACCCCGGAGGTTCCCTTCGCTAACGGATTTGACCGGTTTTACGGCGACTCCTAGCCTGGTCGGGGTCTGTAAGCTTTCCCGAATGTTGCTGGCTTCTCTTTGCTCTCCGATATGGTACCGCCGGGCCACCGCCCATCCACGGTCCTTACGGTTCGCTCCAATCAGCCTCAACTGCAGACGGTCACCACCGTCTGCCAACCTTGCTGTATGTGCCCGGGCCACGCACCCGGACACGGTCAGTCTCCTCTACTACCACACACTTCACTCCTCCTCCACTCCTCTCCAAACTCAACTCCAAACTCTACTGAAACTCAACTGAAACTGACTCCTTTTCCCGCCTCCAGGACTGTGAACTCCTCGTTGGGCGGGACCAACCGCCTAGCCCACCCCCTGGTGTGGACATCAGCCCCTGGAGGAAGGCAACAAGGATTTTGTGCTTGACTTCGGTGTGCCTAACCGGGGTGTGGGGTGTGTTGGTGTTGTACCTGTGACGACCTGGCTTGTCCAGGGCGCCACATTCCCCCTTGCTAAAATGCAGACCGTCCGCGGGCTGCCCGTCCATCACCGGTTTTATTTTTGTTTAACTGTAAAAGATAAAAAATGGTAAAAACATTTAAAACACAAGCATTTTTTTCATTCTTCTCACATCGGGAGGTACGGTACTTAAACGTTATCAAACATTTTTAATAAGTAATGGTTACGGCTTCCGCTCTTCTCCCACCCAAACAACCTGGCCCTGATGCTGCCCCTAAGAAGCGGGCAGCACCCCTTGACCCCAGTCCAGCACCAAGTTGACCGAGCGGGTTCTGTCTCTTTCAGGGGACCCACGTTCATGGGGAACCCCTGGAGGATCGCCACCGGTTACGGTAGTGCCTACAGTTAGCTAGTGGAATAAAGCCTGAGTTCCAGACTCCAAACTCTGCCACTTCCACTGAGCTGCCTGCTTCCCAAAGTTTTTTGCAAGAAGGTGGCGCTGATGCCTCCTTCTCCCAACCTGATGTTGGCCAAACTCAATCATCAACGACCACATCCACTTCGGTGTCCCAGCGTTCCATTCAGTTGTCCATATCACAGACCTTCAAAAAGAAGCGAAAATACCCTGTTACACACCCAAGGGAAGAAACCATAATTGCACACATTGCACGATTGATAGCCCTTGAGATTTTGCCGTATCGGCTTGTGGGAACAGAGGCTTTCTGCGACCTTTTGGCGGTTTGAGAAAACAAATGTATTAAACTTTTTGCATGTTATGCCCTGTTGCTTATGTCGCGGGCGGAGGAGGGGACGCTGCGCTCACCCACTGCTCGGATCCGGCTGCTCTGCTGCTGCTGCTCGGTGGTGGCTCGAGCGGGGGGCCAGATCCCGGGGACTCGAGCGGCGTTCCTCGCCCATGAATGAAAAGGGGAATGGTTTTGGGGATTGATTGTCCGTGACGTCACCCACAGTTGTGGTGAGGTTGGGACACCACCGCTGCTCTGGCCGGGGATCCCGGGAGCGGTGACAGGGAGCAGCTTGGATGTTGGTTCTCCCCTCCGTGGGTAGGGGCATTGGTTGTCCCGGGGCCCCGGTGAGGGGTAGGGATGGATGGCAGGTGGGTTACGGGGTCTGGTGAGGTGCAGGGTCATGGGGGCAGCGCGGTGCCGCACGGCACGGTGGTACTCACTCAGCCAGTAATTCACACGGCGTCTCTGGTCAAACAAACGGCTAGATGGACGGGTCCCACAGACGGCTGCGGTGTTTCTCCTCCCGGCAGGTTCATGGTGACTGCCTTTCCCTGCACCTATGTTGTGTTTACAGTTCCAATGGCTTCCCACCGGTAACCCGCTCCCCAGCTTGTGATGGATGCTGAGGGAGCCCCTTTTGCCCGCAGGCTCTGGCCCTGGGAACTGTAGCCTTGGCGGTGACTGTGTTACCCTCTACGGTGTGAGCTGTTGCCTTCAATTGGGTCTTGACTGCTGGGAAACCCCGGAGGTTCCCTTCGCTAACGGATTTGACCGGTTTTACGGCGACTCCTAGCCTGGTCGGGGTCTGTAAGCTTTCCCGAATGTTGCTGGCTTCTCTTTGCTCTCCGATACGGTACCGCCGGCCGGACCACCGCCCATCCACGGTCCTTACGGTTCGCTCCAGTCAGCCTCAACTGCAGACGGTCACCACCGTCTGCCAACCTTGCTGTATGTGCCCGGGCCACGCACCCGGACACGGTCAGTCTCCTCTACTACCACACACTTCACTCCTCCTCCACTCCTCTCCAAACTCAACTCCAAACTCTACTGAAACTCAACTGAAACTGACTCCTTTTCCCGCCTCCAGGACTGGGATCTCCTCGTTGGGCGGGACCAACCGCCTAGCCCACCCCCTGGTGTGGACATCAGCCCCTGGAGGAAGGCAACAAGGATTTTGTGCTTGACTTCGGTGTGCCTAACCGGGGTGTGGGGTGTGTTGGTGTTGTACCTGTGACGACCTGGCTTGTCCAGGGCGCCACATTCCCCCTTAGTAAAATGCAGACCGTCCGCGGGCTGCCCGTCCACCACCGGTTTTATTTTTGTTTAACTGTAAAAGATAAAAAATGGTAAAAACATTTAAAACACAAGCATTTTTTTCATTCTTCTCACATCGGGAGGTACGGTACTTAAACGTTATCAAACATTTTTAATAAGTAATGGTTACGGCTTCCGCTCTTCTCCCACCCAAACAACCTGGCCCTGATGCTGCCCCTAAGAAGCGGGCAGCACCCCTTGACCCCAGTCCAGCACCAAGTTGCTCGAGCGGGTTCTGTCTCTTTCAGGGGACCCACGTTCATGGGGAACCTCTGGAGGATCGCCACCGGTTACGGTAGTGCCGGGCCTGGGCCATCCCTTTCCTCCAGGCCCATCCTGCCAAATCAGCCTCTCCGGAGGCGGTAACGGTGTAAGCCAAAACACATGTTTATTTACATTCACTAGTCTGTGGTTGCCCTGCCAGTTCTCGGGCTTGTGCGTAAGCAGTTCCTTACGCAACGGTTTGCAGACAGTCCCTACGGGGACAACAGTGCTTCGTAGCCAACGGGCTACCACAAGCAAACTGTAGGGTCCCAACGGAGACTTGCCGTAGGGTCCCAACGGGGACTGTTAGCTGGGTCCCACGGGCCATCCACAACACCTGGCTCCGGTACAGCTTCCTCCTGCAGCTTTTCCACAGTCCACCATCGAACAGCACGAGCCCCCAACGCCACCCTCACACAGGGGTGACACTGTCCCACAGGAATCCATTTTCAGCTGCCGATGATGCGGGTACGACTGCTTCTCCAACCGGACTCCTTAGCCTTGAGGGCCGTCTGGAATGTCAGCAGAGTCCAAATGGGGACCGACAGCAAGGTAACCGGGAACCGCTACCATGCTCTAACTTTTCTTTCTTAATCAGCAATCCCGCAGCGCAGCTGCCTTTGCTGCCGTTCCCGATGCGGAGCACTTTCTGCTTGCTCCGGTTCAGTCGGTGTGGGGGATGGGCCCAGCCGGAGTCCCCCCGTGCCGGCTACGACCGGTACCTTCGGTAATGAGGGACCCCGCTGTGACATGGCCTGCTCTGCCTCCTAGCAGCTGCATCCCCGCCGTGCCTCAGCCGAGGCCGGGTGTCTGGGAGCGGTCAGCGGGACTTGCGGTGCTGGCTTCTGGGTGAGGGTCGCCTCCGTTGCGGCCGGGCGGGCTGCCAGGGCCTTCGTCCTCTCCGTCGCGGCTGGGATGGAAGCCGGGACGGGTGCCAGGGCGGTGGTAAAGGTAGGGCCCGAGGGCCGCAGGTCTGGGCCCTCTCCCACAGACGCTGCGAGCTCCGCTACCGGTGGCAGGGGTAACGGGTCGGTCAGGGCGTTGGCCGCGAGCATGGGCAGTGAGGGAGGTAGCGTGGTGGACGGCAGCAGGCCGGGCCCTTCAGCCGTATCGACCGATCCCTCGGGGACATAAGGGCGTGGGTCGCTTACCCGCTCCTCTGAGACCACCTCCACTTCGGATGCCCAAACGGTTGCGGCCAGGCCCTTCATCTCCGACGTCCACTTCACCAGCATGAAGTGGACTTGGGCCGGGAGCTCCTGGCACATCTTGCTTCTGGATCCAGGAACGTGTTTCAGCAGAGTCCTGGCGTCCCTGCACGCTGCAGCGCTAGTTACATGCGGCTGCGACCACCGTTCCTCCAGCGGCTGCGTCAGGCGCAGACATCTTGTTTCCGTCCCCCTTAGTCTTTTTCCGGTTCCTCCTCTACAGGGGCGGGGTTTCAGCTTTCGCGCCTCCACTACTCGGGAAGACGCTCGAGCGGGGACTTTTCGCGCCCAAAATGGCGGCTTCTCAAGATTTTCGCCCGGACGCCTCCGGCGGTCACAAGGCGCACCTCTTCCAGACGGCAGAGCGGTAAGATCCTGTTCGTGATGCCAAGTTGTCGCGGGCGGAGGAGGGGACGCTGCGCTCACCCACTGCTCGGGTCCGGCTGCTCTGCTGCTGCTGCTCGGTGGTGGCTCGAGCGGTGGGCCGGATCTCGGGGACTCGAGCGACGTTCCTCGCCCGTGAGTGAAAAGGGGAATGGTTTTGGGGATTGATTGTCCGTGACGCTACCCACGGTTGTGGTGAGGTTGGGACACCACTGCTGCTCTGGATGGGGATCCCGGGAGCGGTGACAGGGAGCAGCTTGGATGTTGGTTCTCCCCTCTGTGGGTAGGAGGATTGGTTGTCCTGGGGCCCCGGTGAGGGGTAGGGATGGATGGCAGGCGGGTTACGGGGCCTGGTGAGGTGCAGGGTCGCGGGGGCAGCGCGGTGCCGCACGGCACGGTGGTACTCACTCAGCCAGTAATTCACACGGAGTCTCTGGTCAAACAAACGGCTGGATGGACGGGTCCCACAGACGGCTGCGGTGTTTCTCCTCCCGGCAGGTTGATGGTGACTGCCTTTCCCTGCACCTATGTTGTGTTTACAGTTCCAATGGCTTCCCACCGGTAACCCGCTCCCCAGCTTGTGATGGATGCTGAGGGAGCCCCTTTTGCCCGCAGGCTCTGGCCTTGGGAACTGTAGCCTTGGCGGTGACTGTGTTTCCCTCTATGGTGTGAGCTGTTGCCTTCAGTCGGGTCTTGACTGCTGGGAAACCCCGGAGGTTCCCTTCGCTAATGGATTTGACCGGTTTTACGGCAACTCCTAGCCTGGTCGGGGTCCGTAAGCCCTGCCGAATGTTGCTGGCTTCTCTTTGCTCACCGATCCGGTACCGCCGGGCTACTGCCCATCCACAGTCCTTACGGTTCGCTCCAATCGGCATCTCCTGCAGACGGTCACCACCGTCTGCCAACCTTGCTGTATGTGCCCGGGTCACGCACCCGGACACGGTCAGTCTCCTCTGCTACCACACACTTCACTCCTCCTCCACTCCTCTCTAAACTCAACTCCAAACTCTACTGAAACTCAACTGAAACTGACCCCTTTTCCTGCCTCCTGGACTGTAAACTCATCGGTGGGCGGGACCAACTGCCTGGCCCACCCCCTGGGGTGGACTTCAGCTACTGGAGGAAGGCAACAAGGATTTTGTGTTTGACTTCGGTGTGCCTAACCGGGGTGTGGGGTGTGTTGGTGTTGTACCTGTGACGACCTGGCTTGTCCAGGGCGCCACACTTATGCTACCAATTTTTTTTAAAATAAACTGCTGGGAGCTCTTGGGAGTACCTTTTGATGCTTAGCTACATGGTGTCTGAACCTTTACACCCTAGGAGAACTGAATGTATTAAACTCCTGGCATGCATGTTTTCCCATGCTGGCGCTGCCCCCCCCCCCACCTTGGCAGAGCAGCACACAAGTTAAAAAAAAACACACACAACTCACCTTCCAGCACCTAATCCACCGCTGCACGCCGCTGGGTTCTCAGTTCCCACATGGCCAGAAGACGTCATTACGCAGGCGCCACTTACTGATGCTCCTCTGTCTCCTAAGCAACAGACCTGCAGCCCAGAAGAGGAATCGTGTCAGAGCGAGGAGAAATATCTATCCGCTCCAACACAACTTTGAACTGCCGGCACGACCGCACCAGCAGATCAAAGCGGCAGGATCAGCCGACTGCGTGCGTGCCAGCAGAATGGGCTATGCGTGCCCAGTCTGGCACGTGTGCGATAGGTTCGCCATCACTGCCCTAGGGGAACTGAATGTATTAAACTCCTTGGCATGTTATGCCCTGTTGCTTACGCTACCATTTTTTAATAAAAAGCTGTTGGGAGTACCTACTGATGCAGTGCTCCATAGTGTCTGAACCATTATCCCCTGGAGAAATTGAATGTATTAAACTCCTTGGCATGTTATGCCCTGTTGCTTATGCTACCAATTTTTTTTAAAATAACCTGTTGGGAGTACCTTGTGATGCTTAGCTACATGATGTGTGAACCTTTACACCCTAGGGGAACTGAATGTATTAAACTCTTTGGCATGTTATGCCCTGTTGCTTATCCTACCATTTTTTTTTAAAATAAGCTGTTGGGAGTAACTTCTGATGGTCTTTGAACCATTCCCCTCTGGGAAAACGGAATTTTTAGAAATCCTTGGTGTTAGCTAGTGGAATAAAGCCTGAGTTCCAGAGTGAAACAACTGCCACTTTCACGGTGCTGCATGCTTCACAAACTGCGGTCTAGGAAGCAGGCGATTATGCCTCCTGCTCCCAACCTGCTTTTGGCCAGATGCAATCATCATCAACGACATCAGCTTTGATGTCCCAGCATGGCATTTGCTTGTCCATATAACATACATTTCTGAATCATTTGAATAGAATTTGAATAGAGGGCCGGTGGTGTTGGAGCCGGTGGTGTTGGTGGAGGAGGAGGAGGAGGGTAAGGCCAACACCCAAATGGCCACATTGGCAATAGCACTGTAAAGTGTTATGGAGTACGTATTCCAACTTTCACACTAATGATATAGGGGACGCAGAAAACTACAAATAACTGCCATCCCTCCCCAATGTATGTTACAGGGCCCACCTGAGAGCCCTAAGAAGTCTGAGATTTGAGGACAGCCTGTATATAACATACATTTCTGAATCATTTGAATAGAATTTGAATAGAGGGCCGGTGGTGTTGGAGCCGGTGGTGCTGGTGGAGGAGGAGGAGGGCAAGGTCAGCATCCCAATAGACACATTGTAGCTGACCTTTTAAAGTGCTGTCAAATTTGTCCCAAAAAAGGAGCTGTGGGACAGACACGAATATAATGTATAAATTACTGCCCTTTCTAATCGAAAAAAAAGGAAAAATGTAAAAAACGAAACGTGTGAACATATGCTAAAGTGTTTTTTTTGGAGGTTGGGGCTTGATTTGACGTTTTATTACAGTGATTAGGCACTAGAAACTGTTTCTTAGCAATTTCACCTCTTTTACTTTGGTTTGAGAGCTGTTCTGGCGACTACATTAATGCCACGCGCTGCTCTAAGCACGTTATTCAAAGACACCAGAAATGCAGTCAGGCACCTTCTACAGGTTGTGACCATACTGTTTCAGCCTTTTCCCATCCATTTCAGCCTTTTCCTCAGTCACCACAGGTCACCGACAGGTCAGACGTAAAATTATTCTGGTTTCCCATAGACTTACATTGGGGGTCGAATATTCGCGAATACTCGAATAGCGGCGAGGTATTCGCCAGATATCCATCGAAGCGAATAATAGGGTATTCGATCATCCCTAATAGTTATCTTTCCCAGTGCCTCATACGAAAGTGTAGTCAGCTTGTCTGATCATGTATGTGTTTTCAGCAGTCATTATTTCCAACAACATCATCTGGTGAGGGAGAGTCAGGATGCCCCATACTCATTATATGGTCTGGTGATCTAACCGAGATTGGCAGGCTGTACCAAATTTAATTTCATTTATGGGAGCCCAATAAGAAGTGTTAAAGCTCATCTGAGAATTAATCTGACTGAATGAATACATTTTCACTGGTGAGTACCTATAATTTTAGTGCAAAAGGCATAACAATTAGCATTAATGGCTAATTAACAGTAAGATCATTAATTCCACATCAGTATAAATGCCTGGACTGTGCACTGGAAATCTAGCAAGGCTGTTGTCTTAGAACATGTCTCTAGAGAAATAAAGAGCTGATTCATTCTATTTTTAATCATTTCCATTGTCTGCTCATTTGTGGTGGATGGAAGGTGTTTATGATGAGCCATCCTGGGAATTGCACAGCATAGTTCATACTTCGTATAACTAAGCTGTGCTGAAAAGAAGATTACAGTATCAAAATAAGAAATGAAAAATGTATTAGTAATAATATTAAAAATAAAAATGGTAAAATTGTTGGAAATAATTGTTTCTCAAATCAAAACACGTGGTATGCTGACTGCAGGATGGTCCATTAGAGCTGTTGCTCGTGGATGGAATGTTCATTTCTCTACCATAAGCTGCCTTCAAAGGCATTTCAGAGAATTTGGGAGTACATCCAACCAGCCACACCAGTCCAGGACCTCAAGATCCAGCATCTTCATCTCCAAGATGAACTGAGGTCAGCCACCCGGACAGCTGCTGCAACAATCGTTTTGCATTACCAAAGAATTTCTGCACAAACTGTCTCAGGGTGTTACGAACCGGCGCCGCCATAGCCGCAAGCAGCCTGCTGCGGTTCCTGTTGCGCCCAGGCGCCGGCTGCCGTTCTTGGCCGTGCCTCGGGTCGTCCAGTTGGCTGTTCCTTCCACCACGTCTAAGTGTGGAGAGGCGGCTAGTGCGCATGCGTGCGCCAATTTACCCCAGCCAGAGTTTAAGCCCGGTGTTTTGCCTAGTGACCATGCTCAGCCTGTTTGTGTTATGTCTGAGTCTAAGTCCTCAGTTCAGGCTACTGAACATGCTTCCACAATTAACCCTAACAGCCTCTTTGCACAGGTACTTGGACTTCGTGCTGTGTCTAAGTTCTGGGATGTGCCTACTGAGCATGCTCAAACTGATAGTCTGCTTTCTGAGCCTGTTGCTCAGGCTACTGGGCATGCTCAGGCACTTAGTGCACCAGAGGTTAGGTCCGGTAAGGACCTCACTGAGCATGTCCGTGAGGTGGCAGGCCCTGATAGGGCAGAGGGTGTCAGGTGTCCTGATGACGTGGCAACTCCGGACTGGCTCGCAGAGGCCCGCCCCTATGATCTGGCACCTCAGTATTGGTCGTCAGACGATGACTGGTGAAGTGTTTGGGGCGTGGCTGCCATGAGGTCATCAATGACGTGGCGGTTCCGGATAGGTCGCATGTGACGTCACTGATGACATGGCACTCTGCTATTGGACCTTGGTGGTTCCACCCTGGGTTTGGGGCGGACCCAGGTTATAAAAGGGGCTGGAGACAACATGGAGGTGCGCAGTCTTCACTTTTGCTCAGTCTGAGCACACCTCCATGTTAGAGCCTCATTGCGGCATAAGCCTATGTTGGGAAGCAGTAGGTAGGGTTAGGCGAATGGTGCCTGTCACGCCAAGATTCGTGGCTCGGCACATCAGGGTCAGGCGCCGTGCTTCCCTCCTGCCGTTCCAGTCTTGCTATAGCAGCCCAGTGGCGTTAACTGGGCTGCGGCTGCTGTGCTTCCTGTCCGATTGTGCCCCCTACGCACACGGACAACACACCTGCTGCGCCACCTGTCCGATTGTGCCTCCTACGCACACGGACAACGCACCTGCTGCGCCACCTGTCCGATTGTGCCCCCTACGCACACGGACAACGCACCTGCTGCGCCACCTGTCCGGTTGTGCCTCCTACGCGCACGGACAGCGTACCCCAGGACCCCTGTGGAGTTAACAGGGTGTTCCTTATCCTCCTCGGCTTCCCGGTCGACGCTACTGGTGTACCCATCTGGCCTGACGTGTCCTACACACACGTGGCCAGTTGAGAAGTGGCCAGAAACGCTAATCGGGGGACCGCTCGGCCTGACGTGTCCTACACACGTGGCCAGTCGAGAGGTGGCCAGAAACGCTAATCGGGGGACCGCTCGGCCTGACGTGTCCAACACACGTGGCCGACAGGGCGCTTTCGTGGCGGTCTTCTGGTCGACGCTACCTGGTTACCACCCGGCCTGACGTGTTTCCTGCACACGTGTTTGGTGTAGCGCTAGGTGCACCAAATCGCTAATCGGGTTGTCGTCCGGTCTGACGTGTCCCAACACACGTGACCGGTTCCCAGAGTTCCTGGGTTATCTCAGAGCCATCCAGCTCTATAGTCTCCGCCTAACCCTCAGGTGCCAGCAGCTCCTTTGCCATCTGGAGCATGGTGGGCCCCGACTGGCGATTAGGATATATACCCCCTGGTCCTAATCTGCCGGTCCCCCCGTAACACAGGGAATCTCATCTGCATTCTTGTTGTCCTTTAAAGTTCCTAGAGTTCCTAGCTGCTGTAAGATTACTTCCGGGACCATTCATTATCCTTTATACATATGCACTGCTTCCTCCACCCACCGGCATCTCTGATTCATTGCAGTCAGATACCTCCCCACCCTATGTGACAGGAAGTCTGTCTGCTTTCAATGACAGACACTGTGTGCATACCTATAGCGTAAAAATAAATAAATAAATTGCCGTAGAGTCCCACCATTTTGATACCCAGCACAGATAAAGCATACAGCTGCATGCTGCAGCCCCCAACCATGTAATTATTTTGGTTGTGTATCAAAATAAGAGGGACCACATGCAGCTTTTTCTAAAAAAATATTTTAACATATAATTAAATAAATCGTCATACGGTCCCCCACAATTTTTATACCCAGCCATAATAAAGCTGACAGCTGGGGGACGGTATTGTCAGGCTGGGGAGGACCTATGGTCATTGGACCCCTCATCTTAAAAATAGCATCCTACAACCACCCAGGATTGTCGCATACATTAGATGCGACAATCCTGGAACTTTATCCGTCTCAACCCAATTGCCCTGGTGCAGTAGCAATCAGGGTAATAAGGAGTTAATGACAGCTCACAGCTGCCACTAAGCCCTATGTTAGTTATGGGAGGCATCTATGAGAACCCCCATTACTAATCTGTAAGTAAAAAGAATCAAAACAGGAAACACAGAACAAATCGTTTATTTATCATTTATTTAGGTGAGGTCACTGAGTTCATAAACCTGCATCTCCTGGTAGAAAACTGTTAAAAAAACATTCATCACTAGTATCTAGTCCTCACAGCTACCAGAATGTGGGACTTCTGTTTTGCTGTGTCCCGCAATGTGACAGTCCAGAAGTCAGATCTCCGGAGTTCACACTCAGGTGCTCTCAGCTGCTCTCAGTGAACTCAATTGAAGCCCGCTGCCTGATTGCTGGACTGTCGGACTGTGGGACACGGCTGCACAACAGTCTCGCAATATGGCAGCGGGTTCAACTGAGTTCAATAAAGCGGGCTTTACACGCTGCAATCTCGCTAGCGAGATCGTAAGCGATCGTACCCGCCCCCGTCGGTTGTGCGACACGGGCAAATCGCTGCCCGTCGCGCACAACCTCGCTTACCCCCGTCACACGGACTTACCTGTCCTGCGACGTCGCTCTGGCCGGCAAACCGCCTCCTTTCTAAGGGGGCAGTTTGTGTGGCGTCACAGCGACGTCACACGGCAGCCATCCAATAGAAGTGGAGGGGCGGAGATGAGCGGGACGTATACATCCCGCCCACCTCCTTCCTTCCGCATAGCCGGTGGAGGCAGGTAAGGAGATCTTCCTCGCTCCTGCGGTGTCACACACAGTGATGTGTGCTGCCACAGGAATGAGGAACACAACATCGCTAATTAGAAGAAAACGATTTTTTGTTTCAGGACGACCTCTCCGCGGCAAACGATTTTTGCCACTTTTGCGATCGTTTTAGGTCGCACATAAGTGTCACACACTGTGATATCGTTAATGACGCCAGATGTGCGTCACAAACAACGTGACCCCGACGATAATTCAGTAACGATATCGTAGCGTGTAAAGCCCGCTTTAGAGCAGCTGGCGAGTCCCTCCAGCTTCCTGACTGACCGTTTTCCAGACTGCTGTTCTGCCGTTTCCTGCAATTCAGCAGTAGGTCAATCTGGCAGAGGGTTTACCTGTAGTCACATTTGGTACTGTGGGAACCCAGCTGTGAAGTCCGGTGGCCTGACTGACATCACTGATTCTCAAAACCAGGCCCCCCGCTGCCCTCAATGTGTCTCAGTAGCTGCAGTGAATGGTCACATTTTCTGTCACTGCAGTTTCTGGATGTAGCAGAGCAGAGATTATTTTGGGGCATCATGTGGATTATGTTGGACCTGTTGGAAGATGTTTTTGGAGTTAATAAACTGATGAAAGAGACTTTTTTATTATTTAAAATAAAGGATTTTTGTGTGTGTGTTTTTTTTCTTTTTATTTACAGGGTTGGTAATTGGGGGGATTGTCATAAACACCTCTTCATTGCCAACCCAGGTCTTGATTGCAGCTCTAATTTTTGACAAATCACACCTGACATCAACCCAATATATTACTCCGATTGCCACTTCAACAGGGCAATCAGGGTCAGCTGAGTAAAGCACCACAATTGGCTGCTACATTTAGTCTGGGAAGGGTCAAATAACCATAGATCTTCACAGCCTGAGAATATTAGTCCTTGGCAGTCTCCTCTGCTGGTTATTATAAATAGGCAGGTGACCACACATCATTATTTTTTAAGGTGCAATCATCCTGTGCCCTTTGCAGAAAAGCACCCCCAAAAATGATATTTCCACTCCAATACTTTACTGTTTAAACGCTGTTCTTAAGGTTATACTCATCTTTCTTCTTCATTCTAACTCAGTGAGTGAAGCTGACACCAAAAAGTTCTATTGTGGTCTCATCTGACCACATTACTTTCTCCTATGCCTCCTCTGAATCATCCAGATGGGCATCAGCAAACTTCAAACAGTCCTGGACATGTGCTGGTGTGAGCAGGGGGACCTTGTGTGCCATGCAGGACTGCTGTCCCTGGTGTTCTTAGACAGCTCTTTTGTCTTGGCAATGGTGGAGAGGTTGGAGTGTGATTGATTATGTGTGCTGCCCCGTGCTTGGCAGCCGAGCCGCTCGGGTCCGGACCTTCAGTGGGTGGCTCGAGGGTCTCCGGACCCGGGTGGTCCTGCGGTCACTCCGATAAAAAAGGGGTTGGCGGTGTGGGGACGTAGGTGTACAGCCGGAGCCGGAGCCGTGCTTAAGTTCGTGACGCCACCCACGCAATGTGGTGAAGGTGGACACCACCGCTGCAGTTACGGGGCACCTGGGGGAGATGTTGCGCAGCAAGTTGTTAACCCCTCCGTGGGTAGGGATGGTGGCCCCGGGACCCGTTGGGGGAGTTGGGCGGTGCAGGGAGATGGGCAGCCAGAGGGAACTGATGTACTCACTATTAGTAAACACACGAGTCTCTTGTAAACCAAGGTGATGGTGGTCAGTTCCCGCAGTCGCCTGCAGTCTGGTCCCCCACCCGGTTGGTGGTCTCTGCCTTTCTCCTGCACCTGTTTTGTGATGGTGGACTACCTGCGCTTGCAACTTCAGGAGTCTGCTCCCCAGCTTGTGGTTGCCTGAGGAGCCCTTTTCCCACAGACGCTGGCCCGTGGGATCTCTCTGCCGTGGCGATGGCTTTCTATCCCCCTCGTTGGGCTGTTGCCTTCAGTCGGGGCTTTGGGTGGGACAGGACCTATAGTCCTGGCCACAATCAGTTAATGAGCTAGCCCCCAGTAGCTTCTGGACCTAGCTTCAGGGTCTGAGTACCTCCCTTTGTGCTCCGGTTTCCGAGTCAGTTCCCTGGGTCGGTTTCGGCGGGCCACTACACTGTCCCGGTCCACCACGGTTCCACCGAGCTGTCTTCCCGGCTCCTGCAGACAAAGGCCTCCGTCTGCCTCCTAGAAAAAGGTACTCGGGCTCCTACCCTGGCACCTGTCAGTCTGCTACAGACCTGTCACACAGGCCTGACCTCCTCCACTGAACTCTCAAATTGATCTACTGTCTTTTCCCGCCTCAGGCCATCCGAACTCCTCGGTGGGCGTGTCCAACCACCTGGCTCCGCCCCCTGGTGTGTCCATCAAGCACTGAGGGGGTGACTAGGGTTTAAATGTTTGGCTGCTGTCACCTTGTTAGGGGACTGGTGTAATGCGGGGCCCTATCTGTGACTACCTGGCCCGGCCATGGCGTCACACTTGTGTACCGCCCCGCGGCCTCGGCTGCGGCCACCGAGCCGCTCGGGTCCGGGCTCATGTGTCGGTGGCTCGAGCGCCTCCGGACCCAGGGGTCACGTCGCTCTGGAAGGGTGTAGTGGCGGTGGACGCACGGGTTGTGGGGTGGTTGTTTTGTAAAGTTTGTGACGCCACCCACGGGTTGTGAGGATGGTGGACACCACCGCTGCGGTGAAGGTACGGGGACTCCCGGGAGTGGTGTAGGGGCGCAGCTAGGTGTTGACCCCTCCGTGGGTAGGGGATGTTGGTCCCGGGGCCCAACTGGCGAGGGGCCGGGGTGCAGGGCGCAGTTTGGCGGTGCAGCGCGGTGGGTGCCCGAGGGCACTGGTGTACTCACTCCGATACAAGACACTGGAGGCGCTGGTAAACCAAACGGGGTGATGAACGGGGCCCGCAGCCAGATAGGTTGGTAATGTCCGCCTTTCTCCTGCACCTGTATGGGATCTTGACTACTGTGTCTGGGCACTGGTAGCCCACTCCCCGGCGTATATGTGTCGTAGGAGCCCGTTTGCCCGTAGACGCTGGCCCTTTGGATCTCTGGCCTCTGGCAGTGGCTCCTATCCGGATGGGTTGGGCTGTTGCCTTCAATCGGGACTTAGGTGGGAATGAACCCCTGAGGTCCAGACCGCAATCAGTTAATTTGACTATGGTGGTGGCTTACAGCCTAGTTCGGGGACCCAGCTGACCACTTTACCATTCATATTGAAGTTTTGACATGACACAAGTCAGGTACAGAATATGTTTTTAACTTTAGTAGGTTAGGGACTGTCTCAGATGGGTACACCGTGACGAGGTGAGACAGTTTCTTACCTTTTTGCAAAAATGTATATACTAAGTACCCTGTTATTAAGCACTTGCAATTTATTTATTTATAGTCAGGGTATTTTTCCTACAATTTTTCTCCTTGTTTTTTTCTCTAGTTCGGGGTCTGAGTACCCTGCCTGGTGCTCCGGTATCCAGTTGGCTCCCCGATTCGGTTCCGGCGGGCCACTACCCTGTCCCGGTCACTTACGGTTCCACCGGTTGTATTCCCGGTCTTCTGCAGGCGGCCACTACCGTCTGCATGCCTGACTGATCTGGGGACCTAGGCTCCAACCCAGGCCCCGAGCAGACCTGAGCTTCTCACTCTCCTCCTCCTAAAACTCAACTCCTTGTGACTCCTGCCTCAGGCCAGAAGACTCCTCAAAGGGCATGTCTATCCGCCTGACTCCGCCCACCTGGTGTGCCTGTCTGACTCTGAGGGAGGAAATCAGGTCTTTGGTTGACTGATGGTACCTTACTGGGGTGGGGGTGTATGTGGTGTGTGTAGTGACCTGTGACCCCTGGGGTGTCCAGGGCGTCACATTCCCTCTTGGTTTAATGCAGACGTCCGCGGGCTGCCCGTCCATCACCAATTTATTTTCTGTAAAGATATAAACAATTGAAAACATTCAAAAAGCATTTTTCATTTCTTCCCTTACGGGAGGCACATTCTTGAACCGTTACAAACGGGAACATTTTTATTAAACATACGGGGAACGGGTCCATGTCCTTCCGCTTTCCCACCCAAGCAACCTGAACCTTGATGCTGCCCCTAAGAAATGGGCAGCACCCCTTTTCCCCAGTCCGGAAACAGGAACCTGGCCAGGCTACCCAAGCGGGAACGGGTACGGTACTTCGCACCCGGCAGTCACTCAGAGGTCCCACGTCCAAGGGGACCCCTGACCCGGAGGATGGTCACCGGTTCTGTTGGTGACCGGACCACAGCCTGCTCTGCTGCAGGTCCTTCCTCCAACCAGTCTCTCCGGAGACTGGCAGTTGCGGGAAGGGCAGTTGGGCAATATTTACAAGCCCAATAGTTATTTGGTGGCTTGCTAGTTCTCAGCCTTGTCTTAAGGGAAAAGGGGACAACATCAGTCCCGACGGGGACAAGCACTTCAGTAGCCAACGGGCTACCACAACACACTGTTGGTCCCAACAGGGACTGTCCTTTTTGAATCAGGTGAAAGCCTCAGGTGATTAGTGCTCATTCATTCAGATATTTACACAATCAACACATCGCACCCCTAAATAGCAGTTTCCATGTACCTAAGCGGGGGCCTACCTAGGTTAGGTCGTGTGGACCTTCTGGGCCCAGTGTCATCAGTGGGGGGCAGTGGGACAGAGGGGATAACTGGTCCCTCTTCCCGTGTGTCACGTATGGCAGGTAGAGACCTACGGGGGCGTAGTATAGGTGCATCCCTGGGCATTGGTTCGGCTGGCTCGCTGGCGGACGTCTCCATCTCTCTTCCACGGGTTGTGGGAACGTTATCACGGGAACAATCACCACGCCATTCTGCATAGGCCAGTCCGCTGGGAAGTCGCCCATTATGGTATGAATCACTTCTTTCTTCTTTTCCCCGCTCGGCACGGAAGGCGGAGTCTCATCTACCAGCCTTGGGGGATCTGGGCATCTCTTCAGGTGGTCCCTGGAAATAGTAGCCGTGGTCTTCCCCTGGTTGCGACTGATCAGATAAGTCTTTTCATTTTCCCATACAGTGGGTTGTACGACATATGGGGTCCTCTCCCACTGATCGTCGAGCTTATGTGTCCTTCTCTTGCGCTTTAGCACCACCTCCCCGGGTACAAAGGGGGCAGCCGGAGCCCGCCTGTTGAAGCGCTGCTCTTGTTTTTCCCGGCTCTGGCGCAGATTCCTTTCCACATATTCCTGGATCTGTCGATACTGCATCTGTCGTTTGGCATCCCAGTGGTTAGTGGAGGAGAGGGCTTCGGGTGCTTCTATGTCCATCTCCAGGTCTACGGGCAGCCGTCCCGGTCGGGCTCTCATTAGATATGCAGACGTGCATTTGGTGGAGCTACAGGGGATGTTATTGTACATATCCACCAGGTCAGGCAATTTCTCAGGCCACAGGTTCCTTTCCTCCAGCGGTAGTGTCTTGAGGAGGTTCAGGACCAGGTGATTCATTTTCTCACACATCCCATTAGTCTGAGCATGGTATGGCATAGTCCGGATCTTCTTACACCCATAAAAGTGACAGAACTCCTGGAACACCTCCGCTTCAAAGGCCGAGCCCTGGTCTGTGAGCACCCTTTCCGCGTAGCTGTGCGTTCGGCAGAAGTAGGCCTGGAAGGCTCTGGCTGCGGTATGGCCCGTCAAACCTTTAACTGGGACAACCACCATGAACCTGGAGTAATGGTCTACGATGGTCAGGGCATATGTGTACCCGCTTCAGCTGGGCGTGAGCTTGACATGGTCCAGGGCAACCAACTCCAATGGCTGGTGGGTGATGATCGGTTGAAGGGGGGCCTTCTGGCTGGCCTCATCCCGCCTTCTCAGTGCGCAGGGGCCACATTCTCAACACCAGGCCTCCACAGACTCTCGCATCCCACTCCAGTAGAACCGCTCTCTCAACAACATCTCCAGCTTCTTCAAGCCGGAGTGCCCTGCACCATCGTGGTAGGCCTTCAGGACCCTGGGCACACTGGATTGGGGGACCACCACCTGACGAACCTTCTCATGGGTCTTGGGATTGATCATTTCCCGACACAGCTTCCCCTGATGCAGGTGCAGCCGGTTTTTCTCCTTCCACAACCGTTGGGCTTCTGAGGGGGCCGCGGGATCCATCCTGGAGCAGCCCTGCACAATCATAGCTTTAACCAGCTGGACCGCAGGCTCCTGAACCTGAGCTTCCTGCCACCCCTGGCCGGGCAGCGGGTCAAGGTTCACCTGCTGTTGGTTAGCGCAGGGCTTCTCATCTCGGAGCCGATGAAATGCGGGTAGCTCGATTTCTTCAAGGTCGTCGTTCTCCACCCCATCACCATGCAGGTGTGGCATTCGGGACAGCGCATCTGCATTGGTATTCTTACGGCCGGCCCTGTACTTGATAGTGAAATCATAGTTGGACAGTCGAGCCATCCACCGCTGCTCCAGGGCACCCAGTTTGGCCGTGTCTAGATGTGTCAACGGATTGTTGTCCGTGTAGGCAGTAAACTTTGCCGCTGTGAGGTAATGCTTGAACCTTTCAGTTATTGCCCACACAAGGGCTAAGAACTCAAGCTTGAAGGAACTGTAATTTTCGGGGTTCCTTTCCATCGGCCAAAGCTTTCTGCTTGCGTAGGCGATCACCTTTTCCTTCCCATCCTGCACCTGGGACAGGACCGCGCCCAGGCCTACATTACTGGCGTCAGTATAGAGGACGAACGGGAGACCGTAGTCCGGGTAGGCCAGGATTTCTTCACCTGTCAGGGCTGACTGCAACTGGTGGAAGGACTCCTCGTGTTTCTCATCCCAGACAAACGGGGGGCCGGGGGCTTCACTTTCGTGCCTTGACTGCTCGGGGAAGACTACTCGAGCGGGAAACTTTCGCGCCCAAGATGGCGGATCTTCAAATTTTTCAGTGGGACACTGCTGACGGGAACCACAAGGCGCACTTCTACCAGTGAGTAGACTGGTTCTTTCCTGTTCGTGACACCAGAAGAGTCGATGTGTACCGCCCCACGGCCTCGGCTGCGGCCGCCGAGCTGCTCGGGTCCGGGCTCGTGTGTCGGTGGCTCGAGCGCCTCCAGACCCGGGGGTCACGTCGCTCTGGAAGGGTATAGTGGCGGTGCACGCAGGGGTTGTGGGGTGGTTGTTTTGTAAAGTTGGTGACGCCACCCACGGGTTATGGTGATGGTGGACACCACTTCTGCGGTGAAGGTACGGGGACTCCCGGGAGCGGTGTAGGGGCGCAGCTAGGTGTGGACCCCCCGTGGGTAGGGGATGTTGGTCCCGGGGCCAAACTGGCGAGGGGCCGGGGTGCAGGGCGCAGTTTGGCGGTGCAGCGCGGTGAGGTGCCCAAGGTCACTGGTGTACTCACTCCGATACAAGACACTGGAGGCGCTGGTAAACCAAACTGGGTG
The DNA here is from genome assembly GCF_048569485.1 of Anomaloglossus baeobatrachus. Classification (NCBI taxonomy): domain Eukaryota; kingdom Metazoa; phylum Chordata; class Amphibia; order Anura; family Aromobatidae; genus Anomaloglossus; species Anomaloglossus baeobatrachus. Next base: position 774,375,486 of record NC_134353.1, on the reverse strand, counting down.
ATGAACGGGGTCCGATGCCGGCTGCAGTTTCTCCAGATAGGTTGGTAATGTCCGCCTTTCTCCTGCACCTGTATGTGATCTTAACTACTGTGCCTGGGTACTGGTAGCCCACTCCCCGGCGTATATGTGTCATAGGAGCCCATTTGCCCACAGACGCTGGCCCTTTGGATCTCTGGCCTCTGGCGGTGGCTCCTATCCGGATGGGTTGGGCTGTTGCCTTCAATCGGGACTTAGGTGGGACTGAACCCCTGAGGTCCAGACCGCAATCAGTTAATTTGACTATGGTGGTGGCTTATAGCCTAGTTCGGGGTCTGAGTACCCTGCCTGGTGCTCCGGTATACAGTTGGCTTGATTCGGTTCCGGCGGGCCACTACCCTGTCCCGGTCCCTTATGGTTCCACCGTTTGTATTCCCGGTCTCCTGCAGGTGGCCACTACCGTCTGCCTGCCTGACTGATCTGGGGTCCTAGGCTCCAACCCAGGCCCCGAGCAGACCTGAGCTCCTCACTCTCCTCCTCCTAAAACTCAACTCATTGTGACTCCTGCCTCAGGCCACCAGACTCCTCAGGGTGCGTGTCTATCCGCCTGACTCCGCCCACCTCGTGTGCCTGTCTGACTCTGAGGAAGGCAATCAGGTCTTTGGTTGACTGATGGTACCTTACTGGGGTGGGGGTGTATGTGGTGTGTGTAGTGACCTTTGACCCCTGGGGTGTCCAGGGCATCACACTTGCATACAGATGTCTTTTATACAGGTAAGAAGTTCAAACAGGTGCCATTATTACAGGTAATGAGTGCAGAGTAGGAGGGCTTCTTAAAGAAAAAATAAATCAGTAAGAGCCAGAATTCTTGCTGGTTGATAGGTTATCAAATGTTTATTTACATACTGTAGGTTGAAAAAAGGCCTAGGTCCATCTAATTCAACCTTTCTCCAACAATTAGACATTTTGTCACTGAATCATTTATAACTGACAATGTTGTGTGTACTGATAAAATCATTCAGCTCTTTTTTAAAAGTTGTTATAATGTCTGCCATTACTACTTCTTGTGGTAGGTATTCCACAATTTGTCTGCTCTAACAGTAAAGAATTATTTACTGTTTAGCTGCTGGAATCGCCTTTCTTCCACTCGCAGTGAATGCCCCCTGGTCCTTAGTATTGAAGTTGGAAGAATAAGTCATTTTCCAGTCCTTTGTATTGACCGCACATGTATTTATACATATAAATTAGATCTCCTTTTTTTCTAAGCTAAACAAATCCAAATTTTTCAACCTCTCATCATATGTGAGGCCTTCCATTCCTTGTAGTAGTCTAGTTAACTGCCTTTGAACTGATTCTAACTGTTGAATATCATTTTTAAAATGTGGAACCCAAAACTTCCATATTCCAGATGTGACCTTACAAGTGATTTATAGAGGGGTAACAATACGTTGGGATCACAGGATCTAATCTCTCTTTTAATACACCCTAAAATCTTGTTTGCTTTTGCAGCAGCTGACTGACATTGAATGCTGCTGCTCAGCTTACATGTAACCACAAAACCCAAGTCTTTCTTCTGTTCTATAGTCCCGAGTTTACTTACATTTAATGTATATGCAGCAATTGGATTACTCCATTCTAGGTGTATTACTTTACATTGATCAACATTATATCTCATTTGCCAAATATCTGCCCATTCTGACATCTTATCCTGATAATTTCGTAATAATGTACTATCAAGGTCAGTTTTTATTATCTTAATAACCTAATATCTTAGTTTGGTGTCATCAGTTAAAGGCCCCGTCACACTAAGCAACATCGCTAGCAACATCGCTGCTAACGAACAACTTTTGTGACGTAGCAGCGATGTTGCTAGTGATGTTGCTGTGTGTGACATCCAGCAACAACCTGGCCCCTGCTGTGAGGTCGTTGGTTGTTGCTGAATGTCCTGGGCCATTTTTTAGTTGTTGCTGTCCCGCTGTGAAGCGCATATCGCTGTGTGTGACAGCGAGACAGCAACAACTAAATGTGCAGGCAGCAGGAGCTGGCTTCTGCGGACGCTGGTAACTACAGTAAACATCGGGTAACCAAGAAGCCCTGTCCTTGGTTACCCGATATTTACCTTTGTTACCAGCCTCCGCCGCTCTCACTGTCAGTGCCGGCTCCTGCTCTGTGCACATGTAGCTGCAGGACACATCGGGTTAATTAACCCGATGTGTGCTGGAACTAGGAGAGCAGGGAGCCAGCACTCAGTGTGCGCTGCTCCCTGCTCTCTGCACATGTAGCTGCGTGCGCTGGTAACCAAGGTAAATATCGGGTTGGTTACCCGATATTTACCTTAGTTACCAAGCGCAGCATCTTCCACGCGGCGCTGTGGGCTGGTCACTGGTTGCTGGTGAGCTCACCAGCAACTCGTGTAGCGACGCTCCAGCGATCCCTGCTAGGTCAGGTTGCTGGTGGGATCGCTGGATCGTGGCAGTGTGACATCTCACCAGCAACCTCCTAGCAACTTACCAGCGATTCCTATCGTTGTTGGGATCGCTGGTAAGTTGTTTAGTGTGACTGGACCTTTAAAGTAAATGTGATTTTTTTTTTTGTGAGAAAGCAGAGGGGATTTACTAACCTCACTGCCTTCCTGATTGCTGTACTCATAAAACTGAATAAGCACTATGTTTAAAGTATAGAAAGCACTCTTACGTGATTGCTGGGTGTGGATGGGAGCATGAGCTTCTGAGTTCTCTGAATCCCAGTCATCTCTACTAAGCATGCAAGGGTCTGCCTTTTCCCTGTAACTGGGCCTAGTATACCAGCCCCAGTTACAAGAGAAATCAGCAATAAAAATATTAATATGTTAAAATGCCCAATCAAAGGTAATTTAAGACCTTATCAAGGAACAGTATGTGAAATAAATATAAAACTAAATATATAAAAGGCAATAATAAATTGTTATTATTATTATTATTATTATTAATAATATAATCATAATAAAAAGAGGCACTATGAGGCAGAAACTCTCATCTAAACCTACAGCAGTCAAAAAAAATTTCCCCCAATAATAAACAAAAAAGGAGTATTAAAATTTCATGCAAAATTCAGCCAAATCTATTGCGAAAAAAGAAAAAACTCTATGACTATTAGGAGAAGATTGTTTTAGAGCACGTGGCTGAAAAAATATGAATATATACTTGGTCAAGAAGTTGGGAAATGACCCAATCCTGAAGTGGTTAAGCATAATGTTTCCTAGCATTGTTAAAGTCCTATAGAATATCTCAGATTTCAAAAGTTTAACTGAATGGCTTGCCAAATTTAAAAAAAATAAAAACCTTAAACCATTTTGACTTGAATAACTGACAGTATTCCTTAAACCAGAAATATGTGGCTGTTGTTTAGCCAAAGAAAATTAAAATAATAGTGACGTCTCCTTCTTTGTCAAAACATTGCTATGCAATCTCGTTAGAATTTCTCGTGACCTAAGTGAAAAATAAAATATGAATTGGCAGCCATTGAACTGGTGAACTGGTGGGAATGTGCACGTGCTTGTATTCTGTATAGATCTCTAAATACAACAGCCTATTCTTGTTCCTGAATAACGATGTAGGAAGAGAACCCATGTGGCTAAGTTCGTTGTTGGCTTTGTAAGGATGAATGGGTTTAATGCAAAAAGCTGTTGTGTACAGTGGAGCTATTGTTTTTATTTCTTGAAATATGTAATCTTGTTATAGTGGCAAAAAGCACATTTTACACATTAAACTGATAGGAAATATATTCCAAACTAGTCGACATTGTGTCCACTTTAAGATTTTCCAAAGAGAACTTGATTGCCAGAGCATCGATTTTTTTTTTTAGTAGGGATAAACTAGTTGTATGTTTAGGCATTATCATTTGCACAATAATACCAAACCATTAAAAAAATATTATTTGTAGAGGTTGAAATACACACCACACCACTATGTCAATAAACATTTAACATTCACAGTCCTAAAGTCCATGGAACCAAAGCCTTCTCCAGTCTTTGCCAACTCGTCTTCTTCTCATAGTGCATCTTAAGGGTGCTTTACACACTGTAACATCACTAATGATATATCGTCGGGGTCACATTGTTAGTGACGCACATCCGGCACCGTTAACGACATCGCAGCGTGTGACACCAATGAGCGACGATCAACGAGCGCAAAAACGTGAAAAATCGTTGCTCGTTGACACGTTCATTTCCTTAATATCGTTGCTGCTGCAGGTACGATGTTGTTCGTCATTCCTGCGGCAGCACACATCGCTATGTGTGACACCGCAGGAACGCCGAACATCTCCTTACCTGCGTCCACCCGCAATGAGGAAGGCAGGAGGTGAGCGGCATGTTCCGGCCGCTCATCTCCGCCCCTCCTCTGCTATTGGATGGCTGCTGTGTGACGTCGCTGTGACGCCGCATGAACCGCCCCCTTAAAAAGGAGGCCGTTCGCCGGCCAGAGCAACGTCACTAGGCAGGTAAGTCCGTGTGACGGGTGTTAGCGATGTTGTGCGCCACGAGCAGCAATTTGCCCGTCTCGCACAACCGATGGGTGCAGGTAGGCTCGCTAGCGATATCAGTACTGATATCGCAGCGTGTAAAGTACCCTTTGGTGTTATCTTTTCCCCTAGTAATCGACCATGCTGTCTACATGATGGAAAAGAAAACAATACTTCCGGTCAGGACACCTTTTTGCACTTATTCATGGTCTATTTCTGGTCACTTGTCCAATTTAGGCTCTTCATACACACCCATAAGCCTTGGGAATTCATTACCTTGTTCTTTCATGAAGCACTTTTGGCAGATACTTACAACTGTATATTGGGAATACCACACAAGAACTGACATTTTCAAGATTCTTTGAACCAGTTCTTTAGACAGCCCAGTTTGGTCTTTATTAGAGTCATTTAGATTCTGTTGCTTGCTTTTTCTGCTTCCATGACATTAATTTCAACTACTGACTGCAGAAAATTTCCTCAACAAATGCAGTTGAAGCCGCAGGAAAATTCACATAACATACATGCACCCAAATGTGTCAACATTTTGGTTTTTCTTTTTGTGATTTCTCAGGGAAAAAGAGCACAATGTCTATAAATAATAAAAACGCAGTATACTAATTTGCTCTGGTAACAAGTCTGGTCCTCTAACTGTTCTCCAGCAATAACCTATTGTTTCATGTCCCTTCTGCAGCCCATCCAGGCCACCTGTACAGCTCCACATGAGGTCCTACCTGAGGTTTGCTCCATATCCTTTACCATATTACTGACCACTGTAGGACTGGCACACCCCATTGGGACCCGGGACCCGGGGTCGGGCGGTGGCCCGCCGGTACTGAACCGGGGAGCTGATTGGAAGCCAAGCACCAGGCAGGGTACTCAGACCCCGACTAGGCTAGTAACCGCCATGATAGTCAAATTCACTGATTGCGGTCTGGACCCCAGGGATTCATTCCCACCAAGTCCCGATTGAAGGCAACAGCCCAACCAGCCAGGATAATTGCCACCGCCAAAGGCAAGAGATCCAATGAGCCAGCGTCTGCGGGCAAACGGGCTCCTATGGCACTTACACGCCGGGGAGTGGACTACCAGTGTCCAGGCACAGGAGTCAACATCCACACAACACAGGTGCAGGGAAACGACAGCCATCACCAACCCGTCCAGGGAGAACACTGCAGCCGGCTGCGGGCCCCGTCCATTCTGCCGTTTGATTTATCAGAGACTCCAGTATCTTGTGTCAGAGTGAGTACACCAGCGCCTTCGGGCCGCCCACCGCACTGCACTGCACCCGCGTCCAGTACGCCCACGCTCCCTAGCCCTCAGCACCTTTCCACAGGCCCCCGGGACCATCGCCCCTGCCCACGGAAGGGTTAACACCGAGCTGCATAACACCGTCTCCGGGAGGCCTAGTCAACGTCAGCGGTGGTGTCCACCATACAATCACCACAACCCGTGGGTGGCGTCACGAACTTTAACTATTTCACCAAACCCCTGCGTGCACCGCCACTATCCCTTTCAGAGTGACGTGACCCTTGTGTCCGTGAGAGGCTCGAGCCACCACCCGCAGTACACGAGCACGGATCCGAGCGGCTCGGCAGCCGCAGCCGAAGCCGCGGGGCGGTACAAGGGCATACTTTATTGTGGTGCCATATGTAACAGGCAGTGTTATTCCATATCATTTTGACACATCGGTCATTGCAGAATCCTCATACGGATATACAGATTCTCTCTTCATTAGAAGCGAATACAGATGTCCTTAGTCTTCCATGGGAGTATTCCCCACTCATTAGTATTCTTCTAGATAACTAATCCTTGAGAAAGGCCTATATTGAGGCCAAAACATTGAAAGGACTTTATCTATTTGTGGACATAAAGAACACATTAAATTTTCACTGGATGCAATTTTTCATCTTTTTCCATTTTGACTACTCTTATATTCTTGAACCTTCTGCAGCCCAGAGATAGCTTCAGCAGTTAGGTTTCTACATGACATTGAGTGAAAAATCGAAGGCATCACAAAATTGTAAATGAGTTATTATGTATAACTTTTATTTCGTGATCGGCATATGTAGCTCTAGAAGCATTTGTGGATTTAGCAGGGAGTCTGCAGTTATTCTGGAACAATATCCACAAATATTTCCTTTTGTTGTAGATTGACTTCCTCCATTAAACTGATCTGTAAAAATCTGCAGCAAATAAAGACTAGACCGCAAAAAAACCCTGATGTGCTGCTGACTAGGGATGAGCAAACTCAAATTGTAAAGTTCAGGGTTCATACTGAAAACCTAGTGTTTGGTGCTGAACCCCGAACACAGACTTGTAACTGTACATCCAGTTCCTGTTCGGATTTGCCATCAGAATAAAGGTTGTTGAAAGGCTGCAGAGCAAGCAATCACCAAGCTTTTTTGGTATAGGCACTTTTGGCCTCATCATAGCCATGTCAAGTCATTCCACTGAAAAAAAATAAAAATAAAAACAAAAATTAAATGGGCTGCCACCTATTTTATAAACTAATTAAATAAATAGATTTAAAAAATGGTGTGGGGTCCCCCCTCATTTTTGTTAACCAGTCAAGGTAAAGCAGACCACTGAGGGCTATTATTATCAGAATGGGAAGGGCCATGGTTATTTGGCCCTTCCCAGCCTAATTATTCCAGTCTATCGCTGATTTTAAACTATTTAATTAAATAAGTTTAAAAAACCGCATGGATCCCCTCTATTTTTTATAACTAGCCATGGTAAAGCAGAGTGGTGGGAGTTGCAGTCCATAGCTGTCTGTTTTACAGGCAAATATTTTTAAAAATAGGGTGGCAGTCCACATTATTTTTTTAAAATTGATTTTTTTTTTTACACTAATACAGCTGGCTCCAACCAATCACAGATAGCAGCACAGAGGGTGGGTGGTGGGGGGCATGTATAGCAGTCTGACTGCAACCAATCAGAGATGCTGGCATGGAGGGTGAGCGGAGGAAGCATGGAATATTCAGGTAGCTTAATGAGTCAGCCAGAAAAGAGTGGAATATGGAGAGAAATCGGGTTTGTGCCGTGCTCTCACCGGGATACAAAATTGATTAATTCATCTCTTTTATTCTTGCACAGGTCTACATGTTTCAGAGATCGCAGTCTCCTTTAGCAGGACAATCAAGAGAAAATGAAAATGAGTTGGTCATTTTCTCTTGATTTCCTAATGAAGGAGACTGTGATCTCTGAAACACGTAGACCTCTGCAAGAATAAAAGAGATGAATTAATCAATTTTGTATCCTAGTGATAGTGCGGCACAAACCCGATTTCTCTCTATATTCCATGCATTGTCTCTTTCGGGGCTGCAGCTGTGCGCCAAATTTTCTATGTGATTATAGGTGTTGTGACTACCACAACCCTATTAGGTGAGTTTGTTACATTTTAATAACCTGGTGTATACCCAGGTAAGACACTATGTGCATTTCCTTTCTACAGTGTTTCTGTGGCCAGAAAAGAGTATGACTGTCTTATCTTCAGGGAAACATGGTATATGTAATTGTCCTGCTCTTACCCCCATTTTGCTTCCTTTTACAGCACCTTAGTCCTTACTCTGACGATTTCACAGCAATTTTACTGCACAGAAGTTTGGGTCCTCATTGACTTGTATGGGGTTCATTGTCCAGGGTCAATTTCAGGTCAAGTCCGATTCCCAAAGCAAACTTTTTTTACAATGCAGCTGAACCCAGCAAACCTGAATATCCACAGGTCCGCTCATCTCTACTGCTGACTTACTGCACTTCAGGTCAATTTATGAACAGAATATTTCTGTAGCAGGTAGATGAAATTTGTTCATATTTCATTTACTTTGCTGCTTCTGTATTATCCACACAAAATGGCTATAGCAATTCGATTAGGTGTCATTTTGCTCAAAGGGTATGTTCACATTGAATATATTTAAAGGAGTTGTCCGACATTAGCTTAACAAAAAATTTTGAGTTTATCTGTGCTGTATTGTCATATAAATCACCCCTACATTGTTATTTTTTCTTTTCTAACTTTTGTTCCTCTTGAATTATCTCTTTATTCTCTGCAGCTCCTTGTTTACATTCAGCTCCAGCAAACTGACCTATTCCTGTGCCACACCTCCCAGTCACAGCTGGCACCGCCAAGCCTCAGTGTCTAGCCTCTCCCCAGTGTCCAGCCCCGCACTCTGCCCGCCCCCTGCACACACATTCCCTGTCAGTATTCTGCCCCAGCACCTGACCTGTTATCACTCTAGCAATGGAAAAAACAGCCCCACATCGGGCTCTGCACCGCGCACACACATACACACACACACACACACACACACGGCTCTTCCACCCACACACACACACACATACACACACACATCGGGCTCTGCACCCCATAGGGAACACATGTGGGCTACATTCACATGACCGTTCCGTTTTTGCGGTCCACAAAAAACAGTCCATTTTTTCACGGATGCATCCGTGTGTCATCCGTGTGCCTTTCGTTTTTTTTGCGGACCGCAAAAAACAGAAGCAGCAAGAAAGATAATTAGATCAGTAGATATAGAGATGAATAGATAGATATAGAGACAGAGATAGAGGGATGAATGAATGAATAGAGGGATAGATAGATAGATAGTGGATAGATGAATAGATAGATAGATGAGAAAGACATATATAATGTCCTACCCCCCTGCATATTCTAAGCTGGCACCCTTTAGTGACTTTCATGTGGCACTAAAGGGTGTTTAGCCTTGTATTTAGCCAAAAAAGAAATAAATATTAAAAAAAACAAAAACAAAAAAAAATGACGTTGGGTCCCCCCTATATTTTGTAGCCAGCTAGGGTAAAGCAGAAGGCTGCAGCCTGCAAACCACAGCTGGCAGCTTCACCTTGGCTGATAATCCAAAACAGAGGGCACCCCACGCTGTTATTTTAAATTAAATAAATAATTTAAAACAAAAAACATGCGGTCCCCCCCAAATTGGATCACCAGTCAAGGTAAGGCGGACAGCTGTGGTCTGGTATTCTCAGACTAGGGAGGTCCACTGTTATTGGACACTCCCAAGCCTAAAAATAGCAGGCTGCAGCCGCCCCAGAAGTGGCGCATCCATTAGATGTGCCAATCTTGGCGCTTGTCCCCAACTCATCCCATTGCCCTGGTGCGGTGGCAAACGGGGTAATATATGGGGTTGATGCCAGATGTGTAATGTCACCTGGCATCAAGCCCTGGGGTTAGTGATGTCACGCGTCTATCAGATACCCGACATCACCAACCCAGTCAGTAATAAAAAAAATAGACAACAAAAAAGTTTTATTTGAAAAAACACTCCCAAAACATTCCCTCTTTCACCAATTTATTGAAAAGAACAATCAAATCTGGGTCCGGCGTAATCCAATAAGGGGGACACATGACGATCCATACCATAGTTAATGTCCCAGTCAATGAAGAACAGAATGTTCCCCATTGGCTGGGAGAGCAATGCAGTGATCTGAGCTAACATCAATAGCCCAGGTCACTGCAGGGGATGACGAGCGCTGCTGCCAGGAGGCAGATGAGATCATTACCTCCTATGATGATCTTCACTTCACTCCTCTCAGCGATGTCACTGCCTTCTATGCCCGCCGCGTTCTCAGCAGTATCGCCCGTGATGTCACCCCTAGTGACGTGAGAACGCAGCGGGCATATGCAGCAGTGACAGCGCTGACAGGAGTGAAGAGGAGATCGTCACAGCAGGTAATGATGTCATCTGCCTCCTGGCAGCAGCACTCGTTATCCGCGTTATCCGCGGGGCTGGAGCGGGACACAGACTGCATGGGCACTCCTGCTATCCTGAGCAGGGGGCCCGATGCTGGCGGTGACATCGTGGGCGGGGAGAGTATGGGGTGCGAGGGAATGTGTGGGAGGGTGCAGGGAAGGGGGGCGGGGACTCCGCGCACTGTACAGCCCAGCAGGGCGGCAACAAGCTGTTCCAGATTTGCATGTCAACATGGTCCTGCTCATGTTCACATGAAATGACCGGAAGCAGCAAAATCGCGGCAGGAGCGGTTACAGGACCACTCTGAGCCGGGGAAGAGTAGCTGACAGCAGGGCAGGTAAGTGGTCACTATCTACTTACCTGCCGCAATGTAGCCCAATAGTGTAATAATAAAAAAAAGTCAAAATAAGCCGGATAACCCCTTTAATGCGGAAAAAAACTCCAAGTGTTTACAGCAAATTTTGCAGAAGAAATGGGTGGTCAACCTTTAGATTTCATTCCCAGATGTACAGCTACAGCGGTTACTTCATTTTTAAATCAATAGTAGGTGGAATTTTTATAGATTTCCTATCTATATCAGTGTAAAATAAGTATCAGAATCCAAATGAAATATAGTTTGCGTACTTACACGAATAGGTTCACTAAAATGTACAATTCTACACTAACTTGATCACTGACAGGTTCCGTAAGCAATCCAGTGAGCATTTGTGGGAAAATAAATAGTATGCATTACAGACAAATACTGGACTGAAGATTGCTTGTCATTGCCAAAAAGCTCATACTAAAGAGGAAGTTTATTTTTCAAGAGAAAATATAAGCACATTACAAGATAAATAGTGACGTGGCTTCATGTGCAAGATCACCTTTGTGGTAAACACAGACCTTACGATTATCCCTTTAATACATTGCTTCTTACTAAATGCATTGGACCTGATAGTCTTAAAGGAAACCTGTCACCAGGTATAAACCAAAACTAGAACCTTAAGCAGCACCTATGCTGCAATCCAAAGACAAGCATGTTATCCCGAGATTCACCCTGTACACCCAAGAAATACCTTTTTATATTCTGCCATGCTCTATGTAAATCTTTGGGTCCGGTCTAATGGGCATCCTTGGTTGCGGTTCCTGTGCCTACTGTCCACATTGATCGTCATCCCATCCTCCTGTGATGATTACCGTATATGATGCCTACTTTGCCATATACGTCACCGAGCAAACTCTCGCACCTGTGCAGAAACATTGCTTGCGCAGGTGCAGTTCACTGTGCCCTAATGTAGGCAGAAATGAATATATAGGTGTGTGTGTATGAACCAGTGAGGTCTCTGAACAGGTGTGAGATTATGGCCAGGACATGGATGATGTCTGCTGTGTCATCCACATACCTGGGCAAAATCTCGTGCCTGCGCAGTGACCTCACCAGTTGCACATGTGCACCTATGTATTCAGCTCTACCCGCAGTAGGGCAGAGAGAAGTGTGCCTGCGTGAACTGGCAAATGCCTCTACACAGGTGTGAAATTTTGCCCAGCAATGTGGATAGCACAGGAGGAGTCATTCGTGTTAATCATCACAAGAGGACGGCGACCAGCAATGAGAGGAGGGACAGGAGCCGCAACTAAGGATGAATCTAGGTCTTTCTGTACTTGGGGAAAAATTTCAATTTAGCATGTCCTTCTATTCGTAGTTTAAGAGGTTTGAGTAGTCATTATGCAATTGCTTAGATTAAATTTGCATACTTACAGTAATGTGCTGACTAGTTTCTCTAAAGTCCCTTCTTCATTAACAGAAGCAGAAAGAGAAGCTAGTTGAAATATGACTGTAAATATGAAATACACATATGAGTGGTCATTTGTTAACAACTGGTATTATCAAGCAGAGCTGAATTCTGAGCATGTTTATATTATACATTATTAGAATTTGACATGCTACAGTGGGTTATTTGACAATTAATACACCTAACAGATACAGATGTAGTAACACACAACTTTTCAGACAGCATGATACTTTCTTAACATAACCATATATCACATTATCTGACAAGTTATGGATTTCTACATATGTACACGATCAGAACCAATAATGGTACATTAATTAATTACCAGAACCAACAACAGTAGAAAAATACAGCATCATTATCATCATCAGTATAAGAATATATCACCAGAACCCCTACCAGTAAAGCAATGCATCACCAGAACCCCAAACAGTACATGAATATATCACCAAAACAGCCAACAGTATGGGAATACACAATATGTACAGAAAAATATAACAAGAACCATCATTAATACAGGAATACAGCACCATAAGCACCATCAGTACAAGAATACAGTACAGAAATACATCACCTGAACCTCCATCAAAACAGGAATATATTAGCAGAATCATTATCAGTACATGAATATATCATGAGCACCACCAACATTGCAGAAAAACATCATCAAAACCACCATTAGAACAGGAATACTCGTACATCAAAAGAACCACCACCAACATTACAGGAATACATCACCAGAAGCATCATCAGTAAAGGAATACATAAACAGAACCACTAACATAAGAGGAATACATCATCAGAATTTCCAACATCCTAAAAATTCATCACAAGAACCACAATTAGGTCAGGAGTACATAATCATAACTATTTTTAGTACATTAATACATCATCACAATCCCCAGCATTACAGGACTACATCACCAGAACCATCAATACGGGAATACTTACCTGAATCACCATCAGTATGAAAATAAACCATTAGAACCACCCTTAGCATGGAAAAACATTAGACGTAGCACCAGAACCATTGTCAGTAAATAATTACAACAGCAGAACCACCATTACAGAAATACATCACCAGAGCAATCATCAGGTCCAGAATACATTGCCAAAACCATCATTAGTATATTAACACATCATCAAGTTTAGTACAATTATCAATTGTAATGACAGGTCAGTCCCATATACAGTTGTATTGCATGATCTTACAACTCCCATTAAGTCCTTAACAATGATAAGAAGATAATGAGAGGTGTTATTACCACCCATCTTCAGAATTTGGACCATATAAGAGCATAAGTAATGGTGTAGTCAGTATAATGAATAAACATATTAACATTTACACCCATGTACCTTGCAAAATACATTTTTTCTGATTAGAGTAATTCTTTATTTTTATCTCCATCTTGTCCAGATGCCATGATGACTTTTCAAATCCATAGTTCATCTCTGCAGACTTCTCTCTTCTCTAATCTTCTGCAGTACATCCTGACACACTGCCCTTAAAAAATGATACTGTCATTATAATGCACCTTCATAAAGATATCTGAATAGTTTCCACTTTACTGTGCTTCCTGCAAAAAAAGTCTCTCTTGGTAATTGACCTTCACACAGTCTTTTCCTTTCCATACTGGCCTCCTCTTCACACTGCCACGTCACACTGTGTCCCCCCTGTACTAACCAGTCTCTATACTATGCTCCCTCTTCAATCCCCCTCTGCATACTATCCCATCCCTAATGTACTCTCACACTGTCCTGTCATGCTACTCCTTTAAAATACAGTCTCTACCTCATTCTAACCAGTCTCTATATTGTGACACTTCACACTTGTCTCCCATATACTGTACAGTCACATTTTTCTCCCCAATGTTTTCTCCTCCAACTATTCTCCCCATACTGTCCCCTCAACTTTTTCTCCCCATATTGTCTCCTCACACTTTTCTCCCCCATACGGTCTCCTCAAATGTTTCTCCTCCCAAATTGTCTATTACAGCATTCTAAAATGGGCATTAAAGGGGTATTGCTGGTGAGAACACTAAGGGATTTACCATATATACTCATGTATAAACCAACTTTTTCAGCACACTTTCTATGATGAAATAGCCCCCCTCGGCTTATACTCAAGCAAGGGTCCCACTCAGAACCAAAATTAGCACCCAGATAAGTGCCGGGGTTCTGGACTGCCGAGTGGGCCCACTCGCCATCAGCAGAGGTGGTGATGTATTCTGTGATCCTTGGGCTGAGTTTCGGGCATGGCAGTGCTCGGGTCAGCAGCCGCACTTTGCTGGCTGCTAGCCCTTTAAATCCACACTTGCATGCAGTGTTCACTGCCGAACATGCCTGCAATGGCATTAAAGTTCATCTGTGGGTGTACCTAGTGCTACAGTCTCACAGATAAAGAGAGAGGATCCGCAGGGCAGCTAGTGTCCCGCCAAGAGGTATGCCAAATGCAGTGCTGTATATCTCTCTGAACTTTATGCCCCCCACCACAGTGCTGTATATCCCCAGAGTTTTATGCCTCCACAGTGTTGAAAGCCCTAGTGTTGTATACCCCTCCCCCAGAGCTGTATGTCCAACAATACCAGTGCTGTACACCCCTCCTTCAGAGCTGTATGTCCCCCACCCAGTGTTGTATACCCCCTTGATCTGTATATCCCCTCACTCCAGTGCTGTATACCCCCTCTTTGAAGCACCGTAACTGTTCAAGAGCATTTAATCCACTGATGCCTCAATTAATTTAATTTTAATGTAGTAATGTAATCGACTTGTACTCAGGTTGACTTACTGTATACTCGACTATATATACGGTATATATATTTTTTCTATTCTACTATGAAGCCCTGTGATTTCTGTCTATGCCACTCTGGATCATTATAACAACGAGAACATGTTTCTTCTTCTTTACACTGGAATGAATGTATGGTGGAAATATCAATACTTGAATGCACAATTTGCGCTTTCACTGTGGAGCTCTCCATGGGAATCTTGAAAGCTCCAGTCATATTAAGGCTACCGCTTAGCAAATAGTGTGACAAAAAAATGGTAATGGATGAAAACAGTTTTAAGGATTTTCCCTTTAAAGTTCTCTCAGCAAAATTCAGAATATTATGAGTTTACATGTACAACATTGAATGTCAAGAACGATCAACACAAGTAATTTATAAAACTTCCTGCAAATTAAATGCCGAAAGTAGGGTTCTCACTCAGCATGAGGATTTGGGAATAAGTGGAAATGGCAAAGCAATTTATAAATCACTTACAAAGCAATCACAAAAAGAGACTGCAGCAGAAGTTTTACTTAACAACAGAAAAATGTTGCTTTCTCTATCAACGAGGAATAGAAGTAGGACATCATAACATTTTCTTTAGGTTTCTGCTTAATCCATTTGAATAATTTATTTAATTATCCCTGATCAACTGGAACATGGTCGCTTCTCCGAAGTGTATTACAGCAGTAGGTCACGAGAGTTCAAAGAACCTCTTTTCCTCCTGATCAGATTTTACCAAACTACACATGTTTATTAAGTAATAATTGTTCATCGCTCTAGTCCACATCACACAGGAACAGGTAAAAGGAAGAACAGAAAAAAAACCAAGAAAGCCAGCTAAACTCAAAATGGCATGTATTATAAGATGTGCACTGCACTAAAAATTGCAAAGTACTATTATAAATTTGAGATTTTTGGCAAAAAATTGCAATTTCTTGAGCTACCCCACCACATCACGGCAAATCTCTTTGGGGCAGTCCTACTTTAAAATATTTGTATATAAAATTTGCCATATGGCCTCACATATGAAAAAGTAGAACTGTTCATAGCAGCACTTATCTGGTGCTTTTCAATCCTGTACCCATGACTGAATCATGGCTGTGGGCGGAACAGGCCCAAGCAAACGCTGCATAAATTAAATAGCTTGTGGACAGGGCTTGATGGCTGAATGTGAACAGCCACCAATTGCCAAAATCAAGACAGGTGGAAAAACAAACCAAATTGAGGTGCACGGCAAGGTGGGGGTCAGCCACCGACCAATTAAAAAAAAAACAAAAAAAAAAACAAGAAAAGAAGAAGAAGAACAGGTATTACAAAAAGCATAAAAATAACTTATCGGTGGATTTTGACTGCCTCTTATTTTCTCATCATTATGGCTTACATTATTGTCATTTTATGTCTATCACAATGGATATTTCATCTGAGGGATGAGAAAAGAATGCACCCTGAATGAATATCATAAGGTACCTTGCTTCTGTACTAAGTGCTCAGGTTTAACTGAATAAAAATTATAATAATTTAGAATGTGATGCAAAATAAAAACAAAGCAACTGATATAAATTCAGATTTTTAAGTTCTATGTATGGTCAGTTTTTATAAGTCTGGGCAACTTTTTTTGCTTAAGATTTTTGGACAATAACCCTTTGAAGACTAAAGTGGTTGTTCAAACATAAAATTTGTGTTACACATTGTTAGGAAGGGTCATAAATATAAGATCGGTGGAGATCTGACACCTGGTTTCCCTACCGATCAGTTATCAGCTCTGGTGGCAGCCAAAATGTAAACATTGAATACAGTTCTAATTAATGTGTGGTGCCAAGTTCTGCAAATCAGCTTCTATTCTTGTATATCGGAACTGTGCTTAATAGGAGCTGTGCTTACATAGGAGCTGACAGCAGCCACTACATATAGAAAGAGCTGAGCTGTTTGGTTCCATTCAATTTGGCCACCATCATCCACATCAATCTGATATTGATGTTGACAACCCCTTCAAATGTTATACTTTACATCTGAACTCAATGCATTTTTAAAGTTTGCTGACTTCACAGTTTGTGTTCCTATTTAGCATCTTTCTTTGGCTCAACATATACACTAAATATATCCAAAAAGCTCCATTAGTCAGACAAAAACCAAAAGAGTGTCCTTTTGGCTTTCGTTCTGGCATGTTTATATCAGAATACCACAAAAAAACGTTATTGAATGGCAAACAGACTATGCTACCTTGCAGTAAATGATTTTTTACGTGAAAGCCTATAGGTGACTGATACCACTACATGTTCAAAGGGAGTAAGAGATTACCACCGAGTTGCTGTATGATGTATCAGACTCGAAACTTCTTTGGAAACATATAGTAATTTACGCAGTTACCTGCGTGCACTTTTTTTTATTTTTTTCTGTAATTGTGAGTAGGGATGAGCGAACCTCTCGCAGTTCGATTTGCCGAACCGAACAAGGGGTGTGTTTGCTGAACCTTTTTTGAACCGAACTTCAAACTGTTATCGAACCTTTCCAAACCCCATTGGATTGAAACGTAAGGCACAAAAAAGACCTTTAGAGGGGTCAAAAAGTTTAATAAACAGGAAAAATACATTTTACAGTGCAGCACCACTGTTTTGGCATAGCCATTAGTTTACTAGTCTATTGTCAGAAGAAATATAGAGGTAGATGAGAGACAGGTGTAGGGCTGGTGCACCCATACCCCTGCCAGTGCAGACAAGACGCAACTTGACGACCCATCTTGGAGTCTAGAGACTTAAAAACATTTCAGACAGACAGCAGGACATTGACATCAATTGCTCCCCCCTCTCCCATTTTCCCATAGTGTCTTTGCATAGCAGGAAGGTATGGTTCAACACACAGGATATGATCTGGCATTTCCATTTTAAAAAGTGAGCATACAGCGACCATGCCTTCTGCATCAGCACATCCAGGCAGGATTAGTGCCCTAGAAATCTCAGTACTACCAGGTTGAGCACGTGAGGCACGCAATGCACATGTGATATAGCCCAAGTGTAGTGTCACCAGCAGGTTTGCACCATTATCGCAGACGGCATTCGTTGGCTACAGGTTCAGTGGAGACAGCTATTCATCAAACTGGGCCTGGATAGTGGTCCACAATTCTGCAGCTGTGTGATTGTGTTCTCCAATACAGTCATGGCCAAAAGTTTTGAGAATGCTACAAATATTAATTTTTACAAAGTCTACTGCTTAAGTTTTTCTAATGGCAATTTGCATATACTCCAGAATGTCATAAAGAGTGATCAGCTTAACAGCAATTACTTGCAAAGTCAATATTGGCTAAGAAAATGAACATTAACCCCCAAAACACATTTCAACATCATTGCATTCCTGCCTTAAAAGGAGCAGCTAACATTGTTTTAGTGATTGTTCCATTAACACAGGTGTGGGTGTTGATGAGGACAGGGCTGGCGATCAATCAGTCATAATTAAGTAAGAATGACACCACTGGACACTTTAAAAGGAGGCTGGTGCTTGGTATCATTGTTTCTCTTAAGTTAACCTTGGTTATCTCTAAAGAAACACGTGCAGCCATCATTGCTCTGCACAAAAATGGCCTAACAGGGAAGAGTATCGCAGCTACAAAGATTGCACCTCAGTCAACAATCTATCGCATCATCAAGAACTTAAAGGAGAGAGCTTCCATTGTTGCCAAAAAGGCTCCAGGGCTCCCAAGAAGGACCAGCAAACGCCAGGACCGTATCTTAAAACTGTTTCAGCTGCGGGATCGGACTACCAGCAGTGCCGAGCTAGCTCAGCAATGGCAGCAGGCTGGTGTGAGTGCTTCTGCATGCACTGTGAGGTGGAGACTGCTTGAGCAAGGCCTGGTTTCAAGGAGGGCAGCAAAGATGCCACTTCTCTCCAGAAAAAAACATCAGAGACTGACTGATATTCTGCAAAAGGTACAGGGAGTGGACTGCTAAGGACTGGGGTAAAGTCATTTTCTCAGATGAATCCTCTTTTCGATTGTTTGGAACATCTGGAAAACAGCTTATTAGGAGAAGAAGAGGTGAGCGCTACCACCAGTCTTGTCTCATGCCAACTGTTAAGCATCCTGAAACGATTCATGTGTGGGGTTGCTTCTCAGCCAAGGGATTCGGCTCACTCACAGTCTTGCCTAAAAACACAGCCATGAATAAAGAATGGTACCAGAATGTCCTCCAAGAGCAACTTCTCCCAACTGTCCAAGAGCAGTTTGGCGCCCAACAATGCCTTTTCCAGCATGATGGAGCATCTTGCCATAAAGCAAAGGTGATCACTAAATGGCTCATGGAACAAAACAGAGATTTTTGGTTCATGGCCTGGATACTCCCCAGATCTTAATTCCATTGAGAACTTGGGGGCAATCATCAAGAGACGGGTGGACAAACAAAAACCAACAAATTCTGGCAAAATGCAAGCATTGCTTATGCAAGAATGGACAGCTATCAGTCAGGATTTGATCCAGACGTTGATTGAGAGCATGCCAGGGAGAATTGCAGAGGTCCTGAAGAGGAAGGGTCAACACTGCAAATATTGACTTGCTGCATTAACTCATTCTAACTGTCAATATAACCTTTTGGTACTCATAATATGATTGCAATTATATTTCTGTATGTGATGTAAACATCAGACAAACACAATTAAAAACCAGAGGGCAACAGATCATGTGAAAATATAAGTTTGGTGTCATTCTCAAAACTTTTGGCCATGACTGTACATAGTAATTTAAGCACTGCCTGATTGCGTTGTTACACACAAGATGTGGCCTGGCATTTTAATTTTACAAATCAAGAGATGCATGAGTGGCAGGCGTGGGCCTCTTGCTCACAGAACCCCGGCACTACAGACAAAAGACAATTTGTAGACCATATTTGGAGCCTCCACATTTCCAAAAATTAAGGTCAGGCAACAAGAAAAGTGGCAACAATTGGCACAGACTACAAATAGTTGAACAAAGCAACCTGAATGCTTGGGACCAGCCCTATAACAAGGCCTGAATGAACATTCTTCCTTAACAAGAGACAGCAAGATAAAATACAGGTGTAGGGCTGGTGCTCAGAGAATCCTGGCACTACAAACAAAAAACAACTTGTAGACCCTACTTGGAATCTGCACATTTCCAAAAATTAATATCAGGTAACACGAAAAGTGGCAACAATTGGCACACACTACAAATAGTCTAACAAAGCAACCTGGATGCTTCGGACCGACTCTGTAACAAGGCCTGAACCAACATTGCTTCCTTCACCAGAGACAGCAAGATGACAGACAGATATAGGCCTCTTGCTCACACAACCCTAGTCTGCCCAGTTTGGGACTGGGGTGGCAAAGTCACTGAACAATCATGACTTGTTTACCTCTATGAAAGTTAGGTGGTCTTTGCTTTCAGGGGACAGCTGGACACGCTTATCTGTCCCTACACCGCCAGCAGCGCTGAAGGCACGTTCTGAGAGAACGCTGGTGGCGGGTCAGGCCAAAACTTCCAAAGTGTGACTGGCAAGCTCAGGCCACAGTTCCATTTTTGAACACCAAAATTCAAAACGGTCCAATTCCCCCCTTATGGCATCAATATTGAGCTCTAGATACTCCTGCACCATCCTTGCCATTTGTTCACTAGTTAGACTTCAACTCTCTTGTGTTGGTGAATGCGATGGTGTAAAAAATGTGTGCCAAAAATCACAGAAATTGCTTCTGCCACTTGAACTGCTGCTGCTAATGTTGCTGTGTTGCTGATGTGACAATCCTGTGGTTGGAATTGTAGAACTGTGATGCATGCTGCGTGCCTCAGTGCTGTCTTGTGGAAAACTTCTGTTAAGCTGTTCTACAAGCTTGTTTTGATACTCCAGCATCTGTTTGTCCCTTTCCAGGGGGAAATCATCTTGCTAAATTTACTCTTGTACCGTGGATCTAACAGAGTGGCAACCCAGTTGTCAGTACAATTTTGAATCCTAACAATACGTATATCATGTTGTAGGTAGTGCAGCAAGAAGGCGCTGATGTGTCAGACGCTTCCATGAGATTCAAGTCGATGTTGTGTCGGTGACGGGGTAATGCGGGGTAACGCTCAAGCTTGCCTCTTTCATCCCCTTCCACAACCACGGACAAAAAGACGGGATCAAGATCTTCTTTGTCTCCAGAGTGTTCTGCGCCCATCACCTCTTCCTCCTCCATTTTTATCTAGGCTCCTGCACCTTCACTACCAGTTTGCCTGTTACCATGAGCCTGCCTCGATCGATCTACTCCACCCTCTACTCCACCCTCCCGTGACACCTGCCTGTGCAACAACTGTGCAGGCCTTACAGGAAATGGTATGCCTTCTTCATCCTCCTCTGCTTCCTCCTCTTCCTCTGGGACCCTCACCTCCTCCCACACACTATTCAAAGTGCACTCCATCATGTAGAGCGGAATAGTGATCCTGATGATGGCATCATCAGCAATAACCATCTATGTAGCCATTTGGAAGTGTGCGGGAGGGTGCAGAGGTCCTTCACCTGTGCCCACTACACAATCGTGAATTGCCCCACATCTGTACTGCGTGTTCCCAGGCTATAAGTCAAGGCAAACTGCTCAAGGGCTTGCTGTTGCAGCTACAATTGCTGCAACATGTGCAGGGTGGAATTCCATCATGTTGGCACATTGCATGTGAACTGGTTAACCAGTAAGCTGAAATACCTTTGAAGCGTTGCATGTCAATTAGTCGGGAGTATGAATGGTGGAAGTGAGCACACAGCGACCGTGCCTTCTGCAGCAGTGCATTCAGGCTGGGATAGTGGGCTACAAATTTATAGACAACCGGGTTGAGGGCATGAGCCATGCAAGGTACAGTGTGTGATGTGGCCCAGGTATAGGGCCACCATCAGGTTTGCCCCATTATCGCACACAGCCTTCCCTGGCTCCAAGTTCATAAGAAACAGACATTTATCAAACTTGACCCGGACAGCACTCCACAACTCTTCTGCTGTGTGATTTGCTTCTCCAATGCATATTAATTGAAGCACTTGCTTGATTGTGTTGGGCCATGGCTGAGCTGTACAGAGGTGGGTGGGATTCTTTCTGCACTTTTGGAATACGTTTTCCATTAAGGGAGAGGTTGACAGTGCACGTAGAGGCCGAAGAGGAGGTGGATAAAGTAGAAGCACTGGAGGAAGCACTAGATGCAGAGGTTTGTCCTGCAAGCCTTGGGGATTTCAAGACTTGGGAAGCAGCCCCTTCCACATCTGCCCCCACAGCCACCAGAGTAACGCAGTGCCCAGTCAGCAAGATGTAACGCCCCTGGCTTGCTCGTCTAGGTGTCAGTGATGAAATGAACCCTGGGAGACACAGAGTTTTCAAGGAAAAGGTAATGTCTGCAACATGATAGTGTAGTGCAGGCACAGCTTTATTAGAAAAAGTACTGGCAACTGCTACTGGGGTACTGTGACGGCCATCAGGTTTCGGAAACCTTCTGAATCCACCAGGCGGAAAGGCATTTCCATGGCCAACAGTTTAGTTATGGTGAAGTTCAAGCTCTTTGTTTTGGCATGTGTGGGAGGAAATGATCTTTTACGTGAACTGAACAAAACTGTACAAAACTCCGAGACTGAGGCCTGGCTGCTGTGCTGAGAGAGGGGGAAGTAAGGTGTACACGACCATCCAGTGGGCTGTGAAGGAGGTATGGACAGAGATGTAAGGCTGGATTGAGAAACAAGTGCTGTGCTCAGTTTCTCACATTGATTAAAAACAGCAGTCACTGTCGCTTCCGTACCAGCTGATGGGCTGTCATTCACCCTGACTGTAGTGGCTAAACAATTAGAGGTTCTGCGGTCAGAGACCTCTTTGAGAATAGTTTCAACGGTGACATTGGAGGAGGATTAAGCAGCAGATGCGGTTGATTTGTTGTTGGGTAAGCCCAGAAGTTCACATTTCAGTGCACCCACAGTGAGATTCCCACAGTAATGCGTGTTGGTTGAGCATGTGCCTGTTCATGCATGTAGTAGTCAACTTATTTGAATTTTTTTCTCTACTAAGTCATTGTTTACAACGTTGGCAGATAACGGAAGTTGGGACATCTTTTGCAGTCTCAAAAAAGGCCCAAGCTAGGCAACCCTTTCTGCGAACTGCAGACTCGCCCATATGTGGTTCACCACAGTCAGTTTGGCGGCTGGAGATTTCAGATGCGGGTGCAAACAATAGTAATTGGGGTGGCACCTCTAAAGAATGAACTGTGTGTGATGTTAAGGTGTAGGAAGAGGAGGAGAGGCCACTTAGGCCACTTGATGCAGCACTCTAGAATCTGCTGTTTATCAGCTTCATTTTGAAGTTGAAGCAATGTGAGGCTGCCAAAGAAATCTAGTGTAGTAGGCTATCCAGTAATCAAAGTTGTTTTCATTTCTCTTGGGATAGGAGGAAACGGCATTTGTTTACTAGACCTTTGACGAACTGAAGTTCCCACACATACACCTCTAACACCCCGCCTATTCCCCTTTTACGACAACCTCGTTGTGATTTACCACTCATGGTTAATGTACCCTTCCCCTTTCAAACAGATGTTTCACAAAACCACAACCATACCTGTCAGACACCTGACACAAAAGATAAATTATTTATTTCCTGCAATATTGGCAATATTGTAAAGACACTGAAAAGTACCACTACCTAGAAATGCAGTTCACTATGTAATTTGGAGCAGACATGGAAAAGTGCCAAGAAGACCTTTTTAGCTTGTTCAATAGCAAATTTTCAGCAGGCACCAATAACAATACCTATACATGTATTTCACTGCGGAATTTTGAGCAGATAATTAAAGTTGCCAAGAAACACTTTTTACATACTTCTCTAGCAACATTTTTAGGCCAGCCACTAACAAGTAACAATATCTATAAATATGTTTGCGTAATTTTCACCAGGCAATTAAAATTGTCAAGAACCACTTTTTACATACTTCCCTAGAAACGTTTTTAGGCTAGGCACTAATAAGTTACAATACCAATAACTGTGTTTGCAGAATTTTCACCAGGCAATTAAAATTGCCAAGAACCACTTTTTACATACTTCCCTAGCAAGTTTTTAGACCCCGCACGGCTAACTAGCAATACTAATAAATGTGTTTGCGTAATTTTCAGCAGGCAATTAAAATTGCCAACAAACACTTTTTTCATCCTTCTCTAGTAACATTTTAGGCCAGGCACTGCTAACCAGCAATACCTATAGATGTGTTTGCGTACTTTTGAGCAGGCAGGAATACATAGTAATACCTATTTACATGCTTTACTGGCAACTCTTTAGCAGGCACTACAAGTATCAATCTCTATTTCAATCATGAAATGTGCTGATTTTTGGGACACACACCTTTCCTTACACTGCATGTTCCTATTTTATTTTAAACTATCTTTGAACAATCAGCTACGGGGACTGCAGCAGCCAAGGATTCTCTCCTATATACCTTTGCAGTGGTTGTGACTATCACAACCACCCCAGGTGAGCAACCTTTTATCTCATCTCCCACCCGATTTCCACCCGGGTAAGATCTGTATTGCACTGTGTTTGTCTCTCCAGCTTCTGCATTATTGATACCGCTACATGGCATCCTCCACCATTCATCATGTACTTCCCAAGCTGTACATGACATATTTGTTAAGCTGATACCATTATAGAATATGGGGGATGATTGCCTGTAACCGATGATTTGTGGTATTAATCATCTTTTGTCTTTAATGTCATCAGGTTATTGCCCACTTAGCTATCTTCTATTGAAAAGCTTGTTCCATACCTGTTAAATAAATAAGGAACATTATACTGCCTGTAACATCATTTAACATGACCGATTTGGTAGTGATGGTCTGAGGAGGCATATCCTTGGGGGGGTCACCAAAACCGCCACTTTACAGCCAACGGTAACTACTGTGTGGCCCCAAGATGAAATACTCAGAGCCATCGTCAGTCCTTACAATGGTACAGTGGACCCTGGATTTTCCTGATGCAGGACAATAACGGGCTTCATGTGGTCAGAGTGTGTAAGCAGATCCTGGATGATAAAAGTATGGATACCATGGACTGGTCCTGTGTTCCCCACATTTGTAGCTAATTAAGAACCTTTTGGACATTTTTTATCAGTGCAGTTGACTGTCCAGGAGATCTTTGATGCCCTAATCAAGGTCTGGAAAGAGATCCTCAAGGCATCATCCGCCATTGCATTAGGATCATTTGAAAATGTTGTTGGGAGTGATACAGGTATGTGGGTCCATACACACTACAATGTGTCATTGTTATGACTTATGATAAAATTCATGCAAATTTGATCCACCTGTGAATGAATTAGATTTTTTAGCTAATTTGAAATCTAGCTATCGAATGCTTGATGATTTGGTTGATGTTATTTGCTGATATGTCATTTTCTTTCAACAGATTACACTATTTACTGTAAATCAGTAAAGATTTTCAACTTGAACCTATCATTCAGCAGATCCATTGTGTGATTAAGTGTTCTCTTAAATTTTTGACCAGTTTAAAATGGTCTACTAGAACCCTTAGGTGATCTTCAGATCTTAAAGACAAATGTATCACTGGATACATGAGAAACACAAGGCAGATTCTTTTCTAATGTGCTTGACCACTGATATTTCATAACAATGATTCTGAGATATGTTGAGGACTGGTCTGATACAATATTTTTCATTTGAATATTTGTTAGTTTATCCCATGCAGTTACTTCATTCACTCACATTTTACTTTATTTCATAGTTGGCCAGACTTGAATAGGGACAAGTTTGTTCAACTGTTTCGTCTCTTAAAGCCTGATAGTACTGGGATCGCTGGATATATTCTGTCAGTCTAGTTGTGCTTACCAGACCCTAATTGATATGTTGATGCTGCCTTTGCAAGGCTTGCAACATTGTGATTTGTAGATTCAACTCATTCACTGGTACTAATATTTAAAGAAAATGGTAAAAGTTTAGTTTTTCATTGTACTTATTCAGCAGTGTGTTTTTCACATTTTCTAACCATTTTAGCCAGAAATATTCTTAACCCCCCTTCACCCCTGAGAGATTTTCAGTTTTTCCTTTTTTCCTCCTCTTTTTCCAAGAGCCATAATGTTTTTACCGGAAATCGGGAAAACAATTCCAAGTGTGGTGAAATTGCAAAGAAAAGTGCAAATCCACAATGTTATTATTTACCATTTTTAATATATGGTTAAACTGACTTAGCAATATAATTCCCCAGGTCGGTATGAGCACGCAGATACCAAACACATATTTTTTTATTTAAATGGTGAAAAACAATTCAGAAATGTGACTAGCAAAATTTAGCTTTTGTCGCCACATTGCAAGACCCATAATGTTGTCATTTTTCAGAAGTTGCTTTTTTACTGATACCATTTTGGAGTACAGACAATGTTTTGATCGCCTTTTATCGCATTTTATTGTAATGTTACAGCAACCAAAAAAAACGTAATTCTGGCATTTTGATTTTTTCTTGTTTCATGTTTTACCAATCAAATTAATTTATTTTATATTTTGATAAATCAGACATTTCTGAAAGCGGCGATACCAAATATGTGTAATTTTTTCTTCAATTTTTTTTATTTTTAATGCGGCAAATAGGTGATCTTAAATTTTGTGTCTTTTTATTTTTTTAATATTTTGTTTTATTTTGTTTTACTTTTTATTGTATTCAATAATCCCCTTAGGGATTGCTTGTGCTATACACAGCAGTGCATCGCAAAAATCACTATTTCATAAGAACGTCGGCTATGATATAGCGTTCACAAGAGAACTATGATGACAGGTACATGGGTCTTCAGTAGAGTCATGTTTATCATGATGACTCATTGGCGCCTCACTACTACAATGGGCAGAATTAATGATGCGCATCCTGTCTGTGACTGTTAAATGCTGCTATCAGTGATTGATAGTGGCATTTAACTGGTTAACTGCAGCTGGTGAGTCTCGTATCTACCCGTGGCTGTTAGAAGCAGTTGATGGGTGATTAAATCAGATGTCAAGTGCAGGAGACATGTGGGCTCAGCGTGTGAGCCCGTATCAAAGGCAGGGAATGGCCAATGGCGAAAATTTACGTCATTTAGTTGCGAAGGGGCTAGCCGTGCTGGAGAAAGTCAAAGGTAGGTATAAGAAGGCTTGCACTCAGTAAGATGAAGTTTTTCGTTCCCTGTAGGTATCAAAAAGACATAGGTACGAGTAATATAAAGGCAAAATAAACATAAGATTACAATAGATCTAATATCTTGTAGGGTGAACATCAATAAATGCCAATAGTGCTCCAGAGGAGAGATTATATAGTCATAGGGTATAAGTATGCAATACACTGCAGGAAGAATTACCATAAAAATTGGAGAATACATGTTTAAATAAACCAGCACCGGTGATTGGTTCTGCCATAGGGGTCCCCTAGAGAATGAAGCCACATAGTCATAAAAGTGGAAGAGTTATATACTGAAAAAAAAAACACTGGGAAAAAAAATGAAAAAAGTGTTGGGATATAATGTAAGAAATAAGAAAGATTAAAGGTGAATTGCAGATGAGAAATGAATGTAACTGAGGAAATACAAGGTGGCGCTGACTCTGTATGAGCCATATTATAAATGTCCCATAAAGTGTTAATAATCCCATATCTGTCCTTGAAAAGGTCAGTATAAGAAGAGATCCACATACTGTCTTGGTGGGTGGAGTGCTGGGGGTGATATTCACTTGTAGTATATAGGCTGGAAGGTTAATGAACAGCAGTACAGGTGTGTGAGACAGATTGCAGTACTATGTTCATGTGTCTGGCAGAGTAGCAGTGATAAAAGCTGAATGTGTGGTGCAGAAAGAGAGGAGTGAATGTCATGGGGTGGCAGGGGATAACAAGAGACCGGGGCTCCTAAGCTGCCCCTAAGGCTAGGGGGGCCCTAGCTATCCCTGATCTCAGAGATACGTCTGATGGTCACGATGTCTGTGTCACCTTCCAATACCAGCCCTGATCTACTACCCCACTCCCTACTGCAGGGGAAGGGGTGGGACAGGACAGGAGCGTGTAAACACCTACAATGATAGACAAACAAGGGAAACCTAAACTCTTATCACACAGCAGGAGGAGGAAAACTAAAGCAGGGAAGAAATAGCCAGATGACAGGAGAAATTCCCCAGCACATCATGCAACATATAGTAAATCACCAGGCTGGAAAAAAACAGCACATAACCGGTGTAGCAGAAAGCTATAGTTGATATAAGAAGACAAATTACTCCATCTTAAAAAGGCAGGGAATACCTGTGATCCAAAAGGTAGGACCCTCACCTTCCACCCGGGGCCATCCACCTGTGGGGAGCAACACCATCCTGGCTACCATAACACCTGCCCCGGCAAAGAATTCTGCAGTGGCGGCTACCACTGACCGCATACCACAGGTGGCTTCACGACAGACTCTCCCTACTACCCCGCTTCTCTTCCCCACCATTAACTGTATGCCTCGGGGCAATGTTACCAGGCAAGGCCACCTCGTGACAACGCCTGACTTGACTCGAAATGGCCCGGCGACGAGTAGGTTAACCGCTTGCCCCGTAGGGCGCTACATATGCACCTGTTTGTAGACAATTATAGTAGGCTTATCATAAAGACATATTCATAAGTATTATAAAGACAAAAAAATAAGATTATAATAGATCTAATATCTTGTAGGATGAATGTTAATAAACAACGATAATGGTCCTAAGAGAGATTAGATGCACTAGAGTTGATGTGCAAGACTATATTAGATATTATTTAGACAAACTTGGAGAATCAAGAGATGGGACACCTGTGTATTGTTCAGCAAAATTATTCTACTTTATTAGAATGCAAGTAGGGTTTGTGTACACCCTTGACCTTGAAGAAAGACCCTGCAGGTTAGAGGGTCTCAAAGGCGGCCTGAGCAGGTTGTACGGAAATAAGACTGCTTTCATGGCAGGAGTGATCCCACCTGAGAATGTTTCAAGCTAGTCCAGAACTGGTTCATGCTTCTTAGGCCAACCTGCTTGGGTCGCCTGTGAGACCCTCCAAACTCCAGGGTAACCTTTTCGGCCTATGTGGATGTCTTCAACAAGAATGAGGCTGAGACTCTGCTCACACACAGACAGTACAACTGCCCTATTGACCTACTCCCTGAGTGTAACCCTCCCCGCGGTCGTATTTATCTTGTCTCAGGCTGAGATACAAGCTATGTCTGCGTACATAAAGGAGAATCTGGCAAGAGATTTCCTCCAAAAGTCTTCCTCACCAGCTATTACGCTTGCCGCAGTGCAGTGAGCGTGGACGTGTGAACCCACTAGCTGACCACAAGCTATACAAGGAAGAGTATAGATGGTGAGCAATAGACAAGGTTTATTGATAATCCTTAAACAGGAAAGGAGTGCGAGAGTGACCGGGAGAGGCTCCACCAGACAATTCACCAGACTCCCCTGGAGGAGCAAGCAGGGGACTGTCCAGTCCAGCCCCAGGGGGCATCAATGCACAATCTCAGAGACAGTGGTCACGACTCACTGTGTCACAGGGAAAGAACAAAGTCTCTGGTTAGTGCACCAAGACAGTGGCATAGCACAATGTGCGAAGACACGGCAAACGTGAAGGTTCAGTGGAAGTAGTTCCTCCGGATGCAGCACAGCTGATACAACAGGACTCTGTGGATGTGGAGCCGTAAGTGAAGCTTGACACCAAGGAGGAGGCACAGCTTACGGGTCCTTTTGGCAATAAAGAAGCAGCGGTTCTGGAGGCACAACAAACACGAGTAAATCTAAGAATAGGAAATGACACATTAGTAAGAGGCACAGGAAGGAGATATGTGTCGCCCTGGGCAAGCCAGGGGTCACGGGTCACAACACCACCACACCCCACACTCCAGGTAGGCACATCACAGCTAACCAGAAATCCTTGTTGCCTTCCTCCAGAGGCTGATGATTCACACCAGGGGGTGGGCCAGGCGGTTGGCTCCGCCCACCAAGGAGATCACAGTTCTGGAGGCGGGAGAAACCAGGCAGAGAGCCCAGGCAGGGCTTGTGTGAGGAGTCCAGTGAGGGACGAGCTTGAGTAAACAACAGAGAAGTGGAAGTGAAGGAAAGAAGAGTGGTAAAGGAGGAGAGCAAGAAGTGGTGACAGAGCAGAGAGTGTGCAAAGCCTGAGGGCCCAGCTTTGT
The DNA here is from genome assembly GCF_048569485.1 of Anomaloglossus baeobatrachus. Lineage (NCBI taxonomy): Eukaryota > Metazoa > Chordata > Amphibia > Anura > Aromobatidae > Anomaloglossus > Anomaloglossus baeobatrachus. The sequence goes on along the minus strand of NC_134353.1, from coordinate 774,345,599 downwards.
GTAGGGCCAGAACAGCAAGGTCAGCGATGGCGGTGACTGTCTGGAGGGGGGACCGTTTGGAAGTTCCTGGAAGGACCCCGTTGGCTGTGTGCCCGGTGGTCTGGAGCAGTGTTCCGAAGGACAGTCAGCACCAGGACAGGGGCCTCTCGGACCCCGGCAAGGCTAGGAGTCGCCAAATTTGCCGAATCCGTCAGTGAAGGGGACGTAGTTCCCCCAGCAACCAAGTCCCGATTGAAGGCAACAGCCCAACCTGAAGCAGAGAGACACCGCCACCGCCAAGGCACCAGTTTCTCAGGGCCAGCGCCTGCGGGCAAAGTGTAGAGCTCCTCCGGCCCAGATTGCAGTCGGGGAGCGGGTAACCGGAGGGAATCCACCGCTACCATCAGTCAAACATAGGTGCAAGGAAGAGGGACATCACCGTCACCTACCGGGAGTGCAGGTGCAGCCGTCTGTGGGACCGTCCTACCAGCCGTTTGGTTTACCGCACAAACTGTGTCCGTGTCTCAGGCTGAGTGAGTACCACAGTGCCGCAAGGCACAGCGCAGTCCCCGCGTCCCTGCGCCCACCAGGCCCCGCACCTCACAAACCATCACCGGGCCCCGGGATCACCAACCCCTACCCACGGAGGGGCAACACAACACCTGGCTGCTCCCCATCACCATCCCCGGGATCCCCATCCAGAGCAGCGGTGGTGCAATCACCACAACCGTGGGTGGCGTCACGAACTATAACAATCCCCTCACCCAACCACAAATCCCCCCTTTCACTCACGGGCGAGGAGTGTCGCTCGAGAAACCCTGGGATCCGGCCCACAGCTCGAGCCACCACTGCGCAGCTGCCGGACCCGAGCAGAAGGGGGCGAGCGCGGTGTGCTGACACCCTCCTCCCCGCCCGCGACAACTTGGCGTCACGAACAGGATCTTACCGCTCTGCCGTCTGGTAGAGGTGCGCCTTGTTACCGCCGGAGGTATCCGGCAGAAAAATTGCAGAAGCCGCCATCTTTGGCGCGAAAAGTTCCCTCTCGAGCGTCTTCTCGAGCAGTAGAGGCGCGAAGGCCAAGACCCCGCCCCGAGAGAGGAGGGGCCGGAAAGAGCTAAGGGGGATGCGATGGCGGCCGGCCGCATGTAGCTGCGGCTATAAAAGCAGGGACGCCAGGACTCTGCAAACAAACCGTTCCTGGAAGCAAAAAGAGAAGCCATCATGTGGATGCCGTCCCGCGACACCGTAGCCCCCGCGCCTGGAACCGTGGCGTGGGTGGAAATCCGAACCGCGCAGCTCTACCAAAGGCTGCAGGTCAGGATGCAGCTCCTCATGGAGGAGTGGGAGGCCGACATGGCGGACGTTGTAGCCACCGTGCGGAGACGCGAGGAGGAGGCGGAGAAGGGGAGGGTGAGTGACCCACGTCCCGATGCCCTTGAAGGGTCGGTCATCGCGGCTGTGGGGCCCGGTCCAAGCCCTCTCCCCCCGTTGCCTCCCTCGCCACCCGTCCCGGAGGCCGTGACCCCGCCACTAGGCCTGCTACCACCGCAACCGGTAGCAGTACCCAGCGTCCCCGCCCAAGCGGGCCGACCTGTAACCGGAGCCCGCGGCACACCGGAGGTGTTACCGTGGAAGACGCCGAAAGTAGAACCGGAGGCATCCCTTGAAAAACTACCCGAGCCGGAGCCGATGACCCGTTCCGAGCCGAAGGCCCGGCAGAGGAAAGCCCCTATGCCCATCCCCCACACCTCGGCTGAGGTAGCGCCGGGTTGTTGCTGCAAGGCAGCGCCCAAGGCCAAGACACCGCGGGACATGCCACCCGTAGTCCTGACAGTGGGTAACGTCCAGGATGTCCCGCGGGGCCCGACCCGTGCGCCGGCGCTGGCAGCAGCGCCGTACTGGGATAGGGAGCCGGTACCGCTGGGCCTGGAGATCGCCGAGAGGGAGCGGAAGAAGGCCGAACTGGTGGCCAGAGCGATCCGGGAGAAGGAGCACCTCCGGCAGGCAACCTCCCGTGCCCGAGGACCGTTGTACGTGGGGCAGGTGAGGCGGTTTGATGTCCGCCGGGGCTACGGATTCATATACGAACCGGGCCTGGAGGCCGAAGTTTTTGTAGCCCGGCGGGATGTGAATGCCCACCTGCCCGAGGAGCATCCTGGCCGTAATCTGATGCCGGGTGATATCGTCCAGTACACTCGGTTCTTTGGGGAGCGAGGGTGGTTTGCGCTGGACGCTAGATTGAGGGGCAGCCCAGAGGCCCCAGCAAGCGCCGTGCCCCCTCCCTTGGAAGGAGCACTGGAGCCTGGAAGTCCGGAGTAGGGCAGCGGGTGCCCGTAGCACCGTCCCCGTGGGGACCACCTGTTTGTTGTTGTGACCCCTACACTGACAACATACCTAAGGATAGGAAATGTTGCCCAAGCACTTCCCATTAGGGGAGTGTGCTTTATGTATACAGGGCTGCTCAGTAATAGGCTAGGATGGAATTGCACTCAGAACAGCTCAGTACTAACAGGACCTGTGATGATGACAGAAGGAGAAGAGAAGTCAGAGATCACATGATCCTTAGTGCATGCAGGACTCTGCAGTGTCACTAAGTGTGCAAGAGAGCAGGGAGCGTGCGTGGGCTGTGTCAGTTTGCTGGAAACGGTAAATACAGAGTGGACAGAAGCTGATCCACCCCTGGTGATGCTACGGAGACGCCCCCGGTCTCCATGGCCAGCGGAATCCAGAGTCACAGCGCTTGTGGATGGCATAGGACGGTGCATGACACCAGCTGGAGTTGGTTTCTTCTTTGTCACGAAAAGGATGGGTACCTTTTGGCTTTGTATTGACTACTGATATTTCAATCAAATCACAGTCAAGAATAAATATCCACTAGAACGCATACTGGAATTATTCGACCGACTCCGAGGATCCAGGATTTTCTCAAAGCTTGACTTCCGTTGTGTGTAGAATCTGGTCCTAATAAAGTTGGGTGATGAATGGAAGACAACCTTCAACACCTGCTTACCTACGTGGCAGTAGAGTGGTCTCGGCGGTCGGTCCAGTTTACTCCTCCAGGGAAGTGATCTGTACCTTCGGTCCAGTGGACTAACTAATCTCGTGCTCACCCAGCGAGCATAACAGGAGGGAACTATAATGGCTCCGATGTCCCCATGCTGTCCCATGTCCTCCTCCCGACAGGGACACCGGCGCACTCACTTTCCCAGCCACTCAGCAGGGGCTGATGTCCTCATCACTGCCTCCTTCTCCTAGGGCCTGCGAATGTCGCCTAGGTCTCCTGGGAGCGTGTTTAAAGGGCACTCAGATGGAGCCCTTTATGGATGGAGATGGAGCATAAACTGCACCGCACAATTCACAATGTCTGTAACATAAAACTCATCATACCTGGTACGATAATGCAACACAAATGCACTAATGGTTTGCTGCGGGAAGGATGTCACAGCTGCAGGATTAGGTTCACTTACTGTAACAAATGGAGTAATACTGACATTCTTACTGCACCAAGCAGAGGAGTGGGTGAAATAACGGGGGCGGGAAGGGGTGAATATGCATTAGGCATTTACATACACTTGAATATACGGCCCATGACTATAAATATTCAAGGGTTACAGCAACATAAATGGGCAACGTACCAGAATAAAAGTTACATATCCTGAAAGGACTGCCCAAGCCCCATTTCAGGATACTGTTAGTATGGTACACAAAAACAACCTGACAGATTCCCTTTAAGAGATTCTTGATATAATTAGATGACAGAATTAGAACGTTTTAATTTTTATAGATTGCCCAGAACTAATATACTGTATAGTAACATCTCAATTATCCAGTATTTTTCACCATATCAAATAAACACAGAGTCTGGACAACTCATCTCAAAAAAGTAGGGTTTTTTTTCTCTTTTTTTATGTTAGAATTTATTTTTTTGGTGGAGATTATAGTTAACATGCTTGCCATTTGAATCCATTTTATGAGAAGTAAGAATTTATCCTTTTTGTCATCTGTGTATTTCAAGCAGAGCAAGAAATTTTATGTTCAACCCTAATGTTACAATTGAGACTTTGAAGTAATTGCAATGAAAACAAAGATTTATAAAATAAACAGGTTAAGTAATCGACTCCCAAAATGTTTGTAATAGGTTTTAAAGTAATGAACACTGGTCCTGTTGTATAGCATACCATACAACTCCATACAGCACATACTGTAAAATACAGTTGAATAATATGAGGTTTGGACCTACTACTTTAACTTGTCAGGTTTGAGCTACAAATTCTATTTTTAAGTCGTTATTACATATCTATAATTTTATTCCCCATGCAGCCCATCAGTGCTCCTGTGGCAAGCCTGTAGGATACTGAAGAGTTGTCTTGGCAACTGGTGGCCTAACAATGGTCTCCGATTCTGTGAAAAGTACTTATCTATTAGGCTCGGTCTTTGACAGGTCCTAATAAGTTGTATATCAGTGAGTCAGACAGCCAATAATACTTTACAATACAGGATGTTGGCATTGCATAAATGTGGCAATCCATAGACTAAAGATGAAATTTTTGCATACATACAATGAACAGCATGAAGAATAAATAAATGGCTGAATTCCTCCTAAAAAGTAGAATACATTAAACAATGAGTAATAGATACCCCCAAAATTGTACCATTGAAAATCCTCAAAAAAATAAATCCCTCACAAGTAGTGATGGGTGAACCCAGACTGTAAAAGTCCGGATCCGCGCAGATTCAAAAGTACCAGAGCACTAACCCTGCGCCCAGAGTTCTCAGGGAACTCAAGGGAACGATACGGGTCCAGCAACTTCAGTAATTATAAAAAATAAAGGAAAAATAAAGAAAAAAAAGGGGAAAGCAGGCGCATTATACTTACCGAGTCTCTTGCGCGGCTGTACACTGTTTCCGGGCCACTCACACTACTTCTGGGTTCACTGCTTTCCCCACCCACTGGCAGTCCCGGCATCTCTGATTGATTTCAGACAGACAGCGCCCCCCCTTGTGTGACAGCATGCCTGATTGCTTTCAATCATGGGCGCTGCATGTGTCCCTGTATTGGTGTAAAAATAAAAAAAATAAATAAATTGGTGTAGAGTCCCCCATATTATGATACCTGACAGAAATAAAGCATATGACTACAGGCTGCAGCCCACAACCATGTGCTTATTTTGACTGTGGATCAAAATAAGAGCAAACTCATGCAGTGTTTTTTTTAATTATTTAAATAAATAATTTTATAAAATGGTATGCTCCCCCCATTTTTGATGCCCAGCCATGATAAAGCCGACAGTTGGGAACTGGTATTCTCAGGCTGGGGAGACCCATGCTTATTGCCCCCCCCCAGCCTGAAAATAGCAGCCTGCAGCCACCCAGGATTGTCACATTCATTAGATGTAGCTGATGCATATGTACAAGAGTTCAATGAATGGTACCTACTGTATGTAATGATGCCTGGTGTGCAGGGGCTAACAAGACCAGTAGGACCATTCGGAAAAAGCTATAAAAAACAAAAGAAAAAAAACAAACAAAGGTCTATAATAATGCCAAACTTTATTACCATTAAAAACCAATAAATAATAACATGAGACATCAACCTTGGCTGGAATAAAAATATGGCGTCGCAAACTGAGCAAATATGTGCACAAAAGATAACATGGTTAAGATGTAAGTATATGTTGCACAAGTATAATCTCATAAAAGATAAAAAAAATCACAATGCTGCAAGAGAAATTAAATATGGCGCAAAAAAGTGTGATGGTCAAGAGTGTACAATAAAGTGCTTCATAATGCTAAGTATTTTGTAGTACACAATATAAGATCAACAATGATTCATCATACCACCATAAAAGGAGGAAACCCCCCCCCAAAAAAACAAATAGTAACATGTGCAATAAAGGGTTAATAAACCATATATAAGTGTTACTTGTCAAATGTATGTGCTGCCATAATAGGTATTACTGCAAGATTGCCAGGAGACAAGTAGATCACATAAAAGGGTTAATTAACCATGTGTTATAGTGTTACTTGTCAGATGTATGTGCTGCCATAATAGGTAGTACCGTAAAATTGCTGGGAGACAAGGAAAACCTATGAACGGGTTACTTAGCCATGTATAATTGTGTTACTTGTCAGATGTATGTGCTGCCAGAATAAGTAGCACTGTAGAATTGCTGGGAAACAGGGAGGGCACAAACACCTGACCATGCAGCAGTGATCGAAAAATAATAATACCGCCGTCTAGGTGCTGGTGCAATTAGTACACGCTGAAAAGAAGATGTAATTACCAGATTGTGGTAGTGGCACCAGACACCAACCTCAAAGTTGTGATGCCAACTCCGACATTGGCATTTCGGCGTTCCTTCTTTTGGGATGTACATTAGATGTAGATGCAACATGTAGGTACACTCTAATGGTTCTGTTTGTTGTGAGATTTATAAATAACTAATAGTAGTTAGAAACACTACTTTCTGTCAAAAGAAAATCATATCTTGCTATATATGCAAATTCTATAACAGAAGTGTGGCTGTAATTCCCAGCTGAGTTCCCAAAGTATTTTAATTAACATGTTTGTTAAAAACTATAACTCTAATGTGTTTGCCAAAGGGAGTCGGTAGTCTAAAGGCTGCTTTACACCAGACAATCTATCGTGCGATAGATCGTCGGGGTCACGGTTTTTGTGACGCCTCCTAGCGACGCAGTATCACTCACAAATCGTGAGTCGTGTACTGGTCGCTAGGTTCCATAATATCGTTTAATTTAGTTGTTCATCGTTTCCGTGGTAGCACAAGCCGCTCCGTGTGACACCCCGAAAACGATGAACAGCAGCTCACCTGCGTCACACGGCCGCCGCCGGCTATGTGAAGGAAGGAGGTGGGCGGGATGTTGACATCCCGCTCATTTCCGCCCCTCCGCTTCCATTGGCTGGTGACCGTGTGACGTCGCTGTGACGCCGAACGTCCCTCCCACTCCAGGAAGAGGATGTTCGCCACCCACAGCGTGGTCGCACGAGAGGTAAGTACGTGTGACGGGGGTTACTGACTTAGTGCGACACGGGCAGCGATTTGCCTGTGACGCAAAAAGGACGGGGGCGGGTACGATCGATTGTGAAATTGCACAATCGGTCGTACCGTGTAATGCAGCCTTAAGGCTTGTAAGATCGAAACGTTACTGTCTTCCTGATGCATTAATAAAGAAAATACTTTTTACTATCATGGATGTTGTTGTCGATCTCTTCACCTTTGGATCTTATGGAGGATTCTCTTTTTGACATATGCACAACCACTACCTAAGTATCTATTTATATGTGGAGAGGTGCTGCCATATATTTGCTATTTTGCGACAGAGTGCCAGCATTCAGAGAAGATCAGCATCGCTCTGATCATGGGAAGCGATCGGACTGTGTAGTGATAAAGTCCACTAGGAGGACTAGTAAAATAAATTAAAAAAAAATAAAAAAAATTCAAAAATATGAAAAAAAACCAAAAAAACTCTAAAAGTTCAAATCGCCCCCCTTTAGCCAAATTAAAAATAAAACAGTTAAAATATATTAAAAAATATACACATATTTGGCATTGCCGAGTTTAGAAATGCCCGATCTATCAAAATTTAAACTCAATTAATCTGATCAGTACATGGCATGGTGAGAAAAAAATTCCAAATGCCAAAATGATGTTTTTTGGTCACTGCAACATTTCTTTAAAATGCAATACCAGACGATCAAAACAGCACATCTACACAAAAATGGTATAATAAAAAACGTCAGCTCAAGATGCCAAAAATAAGCTGTCACTGAGCCCAAGATCTTGAAAAATGAGAACGCTACGGGTCTCATAAAATGGCAACAAAGGCTCTATTTTTTGGGGGGACAAACTTCTGATTTTATTTCCACCAGTTAGATAAAAGTAAAAGTATATATGTTTGGTATCTATGAACTTGTACTGACCTGAGACATCATACTGAAATGTCAGTTTTACTATATAGTGAACATGGTGAATAAAAAAAAAAAAACAAAACATTGTGGAATTTCACTTTTTTTCACTATTTCTCCACATTTGGAATTTTGTTCCTGTTTTCCAGTACATTATATGGTAAAACTAATGGTTTCGTTCAAAATTACAACTATCCTGTAAAAAAATAAGCCCTCATATGGCAATATTGACAGAAAAATAAAAAGTTATGGCTCTCGGAATAAGGGGAGGAAAAAATGAAAATGAAAAACAGAAAATCACCTGGGGGGGAAGAGATTAAGTGCATGAAGGGTGTGTAAACAGATGATACAAAATATCAGATGTGGGAGAAAAATTTCTAAAAGCAAAATGGGAATAGTTAAATAAGTGAGGTGAGATTGCCGACCAGTCTAAAGAATTGTATTTTTAGAGTACACTTAAAACTGTGGATGTTGTGAATTAACGGGATTGGGAGATTTGGATTATTGAGGATGTTAGTCGTAGGTCATTAGCAGAATTGAGGGCACAGGTAGATTGATAGACAGAGTTAAGGGAGGAGATGTAGGGCGGTGCAGGACTTTGCATGGCTTTGTGGGTGAGAGTGATACGTTTTTATTGGACAATGAGTGCAATGAATGCCACAGGGTAGAGGCATTGATGGAGATGCTGGAGAGAAATATGATTCTGGATGCTGCATTCAGAATGGATTGGGAATCAATTGAATTGTCTTGGGTAGTGCATTCCAGAGAAATAGCACAGTTCACAAGAAGTCTCAAAGACAGGATTTTGAGGTTCAGATTATTGAGGATGTTAGTCCTAGGTCATTAATGGAAAGGGGGGCATGATTAGGATAATAGACAGTGATGAGGGAGGAGATCTAGGGTGGGACAGAACTTTACAGGGCTTCATAGGTGAGAGTGATAACTTTATGTTGGACAACAAGTGCAAGAGCAATGATGTAGCAGCTGGAGAGAAATATGATCCTTGCTGCTTCATTCAGGATTGGTTGGAGATGGGGAGAGTTTAGTAAGATGGTGACCGATTAGTAGAGTTGCAATAGTCCAGATGAGAATAAATCAGAGTGACAGTAAGAGTTTTTGCAGAGTCAAAGATCAGAGATGTTGAATTCTAGAGATGCTTTTGAGGTGTAGGTGACATGAATGAGCGAGTGATCAGATTTAGGCAGTGAAGGAAAGATCTAATTCAAATATATCCCGTCGACAGTAGGTGTACTGCCGGTGAGTAATGGTAGAACCACACACGGAAATGGCAATATTGGCTTTGGGAAGTTAAGCGAGGCAGGAAACACAAGGAATTCAGTTTTCAACAGATTCAAGTTCTTTTCTTAATTCAGGTTTGATTTTTATTAAACTTTTTAACAAAGTTATTACATAAAGTCACAACATAACTCATAAAGTACAAGAAAGACATATTACATACATACAGTGCCTTGTGAAAGTAATCGGCTCCCTTGAATTTTTCAACCTTTTCTCACATTTCAGGCTTCAAACAAAAAGATAGAAATTTTAATGTTATGGTGAAGAATCAACAACAAGTGGGACACAATTGTGAAGTTGAATGAAATTTATTGCTTATTTTAAACGTTATTTTTTAAAAAAAAAATAACAACTGAAAAGTTGTGCGTACAATATTATTCGGCCCCTTTAAGTGAATACTTTGTAGCGCCACCTTTTGCTGCGATTACAGCTGCAAGTCGCTTTGGGTATGTCTCTATCAGTTTTGCACATCGAGAGACTAAAATTCTTGCCCATTTTTCCTTTGCAAATAGCTCGAGCTGAGTGAGGTTGGATGGAGAGCATTTGTGAACAGCAGTTTTCAGCTCTTTCCACAGATTCTCGATTGAATTCAGGTCTGGACTTTGACTTGGCCATTCTAACACCTGGATATGTTTATTTGTGAACCATTCCATTGTAGATTTTGCTTTATGTTTGGGATCATTATTTTGTTGGAAGACAAATCACCATCCCAGTCTTAGGTCTTTTGCAGACTCCAACAGGTTTTCTTCAAGAATGGTCCTGTATTTGGCTCCATCCATCTTCCCATCAATTTTAACCATCTTCCCTGTCCCTGCTGATACTAAAGAAAAGCAGGCCCAAACCATGGTGCTGCCACCACCATGTTTAACAGTGGGGATGGTGTGTTCAGCGTGATAAGCTGTGTTGCTTTTACGCCAAACATATCGTTTGGCATTGTGCCCAAAAAGTTCGATTTTGGTTTCATCTGACCAGAGCACCTTCTTCTCCCAGGTGGCTTGTGGCAAACTTTAAACGACACTTTTTATGGATATCTTTGAGAAATGGCTTTCTCCTTTCCACTCTTCCATAAAGGCCAGATTTGTGCAGTGTACAACTGATTGTTGTCCTATGGACAGACTCTCCCACCGCAGCTGTAGATCATCCAGAGTGATCATGGGCCTCTTGGCTGCATCTCTGATCAGTCCTCTCCTTGTCTGAGATGAAAGTTTGGATGGACGGCCATGTCTTAGTAGATTTGCAGTGGTATGATACACCTTCCATTTAAATATGATCGCTTGCACAGTGCTTCTTGGGATGTTTAAAGATTTGGAAATCTTTTAGTAATCAAATCCGGCTTTAAACTTCTCCACAACAGTATCTCGGACCTGCCTGTTGTGTTCCTTGGTCTTCGTGATGCTATCTGCGCTTTAAACAGAACACTGGGACTATCACAGAGCAGGTGCATTTATACAGAGACTTGATTACACACAGGTGGCTTATATTTATCATCATCAGTCATTTAGGACAACATTGGATCATTCAGAGATTCTCAATGAACTTCTGGAGGGAGTTTGCTGCACTGAAAGTAAAGGAGACGAATAATATTGCACGCCCCACTTTTCAGTTATTTTTTTTTTTAAAAAAAGCTTAAAATAAGCAACAAATTTCGTTCAACTTCACAATTGTGTCCCACTTGTTGTTGATTCTACACTATAACATTAAAATTTTTATCTTTATTTTTGAAGCCTGAAATGTGGGAAAAGGTTGAAAAATTCAAAGGAGCCTAATACTTTTGCAAGGCATTGTAATAAAAAGAAAGAAATCTAGTATTTGGTTTGCATAAGAAATTAAATACCATATTGTACAAAATTATATCAGTGTTACATATATTATCACTTTCCTACTCCACAATAATACTATTTTATTATTGTTACCTATTTGTATCTGGTTGTCATAGTCATCAGCTTCTAAATGTCAATAAAGGATATTTTTTCTAAATTAAAGTGTGAGATCAGAGAATTACTGTTCCCTTACAGGCTTATACTGTCTTGCAATAGGCTGCAGATGGAAGGCCCGGGGTGTCTATCCATCCCTTCCAGATGTTGTGGGACTTGTGTAAGGCATTTCTTGTTAAAATAAACATTTATTTCCATAACGGATTCAGTTATAGATAGAGGGAAGACATGATGTTAGAGACAGCGGACAGATAATCACTGATATTTTGTAGTAATGCAAGGTTCATGTCAGGAAACAATATATATAATTGGGTATCATCAGCATAAGATGGTACTGGAAACTGAATCTACTGATGGTTTGTCCAATAGGGGTAATATATAGGAAAAAGAGCAAGGGGCCTAGGACTGAAACCTGTGGAAGCGCTACAGTAAGGGGAAGAAGAGAGGAAGTGGAGCCGATAAAAGATACACTGAAGGAGCCGTGAGAGATAGGAGGAGAACCAAGAGAGAACAGTGTCCTTGAGCCCGATAGAGCAAAGCATAGTAAGGAGGAGCTTGTGATCCACAGTGTTGAATGCTGTAGAGAGATCCAGGAGAATCAGCAGGGAATAGTGACCATTGGATTTAGCTGTTAGCAGATCTTTAGAGACTTTAGAAACAGAACAGCAGTTTCAGTAGAGTGCAAGGATCTAAAACCGGATTGTAAAGGGACAAGAAGAGAGAAATCTAAGAGATAAATGATTAGATGAGAGTGGACCAAGCATTCCAGAAGTTTAAAAAGGAAGGGGAGATTAGAGGCAAGTCTATAGTTAGCAGCGCAGTTATGTGATTTCTTTTTTTTTTAAGTAATGGGTGTATACTTGCATAATTGAAGGCCTAGGGAAAGATACCAGATGAGTGAGAGAGGTTAAATATTTTAGTAAGGTGAGTGGTGACAGCTGGGGAAAGGGACTCATTGCTATGTGTCACCCCCAGTAGACCTCTGATGTCACGGTGGTGGGTCCGATTGGCAAGGTGGTCATACCAGGCGCAATTGACAGGCTTTTGTAATAGGGGTAAAAATAAAATTTAAAAAGGGGAGAAAGAAAATAAAATACAGTAAATAAATAAAACAACTAGTTTGTGATGCTAGTTGGGATGGCCAGGCACTGCTGGAGGTCCCCAGGAGTTAGGTGGTGATGTGCAGTGCTAGAGGGTTGTCCCCTAAACCCCCCCAACTAGGGCTGGGTCCTGGAGGATGTTGAGGTAGGGATGGCACAGTAGGGAATAATTCAGCCAGAGACAAGACAGGGAGCTTTTACCTTTTTACTTGAGCTCTGCTGAATGTTATCACATCATGCAATGATGGAGGTGCTTCCTGCCCTGATGAGATTTTGTTCCTCTGCTGTATGGTGATAGTGTACTCTTCCTCTGCTACTAATTTCCTACCTGGGAATAGGCATCTTGGTATCCTTGGATTTCCAAGACAAGACCAATCTGGATTTGAAATCTCTTCGGGTGAGCAGGTGACTGGAATCCTAAAGGAAAACTCAATATTTCTTCTAGAAGTTTCCAGACTCACATGTGCCACTGTGCTTCCAGGAATTTCACTATTCTTTGTAAAAAGGCTGCAGTCTCTCACCGACCTTGAAAGTACTGGTGGCCTAGGGACCGATACCCTGCCAAGTGTAGCTGGCCCCCCAGAGGTTTTAGCAGTTACCTCAGGTCAGGACTCTCCTTAGTACACTCCTCACTTCACCTCACACCAACACACTCTGACTGAATTGACCTTAGAACTCTGCTTCTCCTCTATCTCCTTCTAGGTCTCAGTCTGAAGCGTTGGTTTTACCTCAAATGAACAACCCCAGTAAGGGAGTGTATGCAAATGTGTGTTTTTTGGTGAGCAGCAGAGAAAGACATACTGTATCTCATCAAGGCTCAAAGTACATGTTATACAGATGGAAATACATGTGTAGTTATTATCTGCGGCTAGGCTCAGGGCACCACAGCTACAGGAAGGTGACAAGGATGGGCATATTACTGCAGAAAGGGGACTAGGATGGGCACATTACTCAAGAAGGGGACCAGGATGGGCACATTACTGCAAGATGGTGACAATGATGGGAATATTACTACAGGGTGGGGACAAGGATGGGCACATTACTACATTATGGGAACAAGGATGGGCACATTACTACAAGATGGGACAATGATGGGCATATTACTACAAGGGGACCATTAAGGGTACATTACTACAGGATGGGGACAAGGACGGGCACATTACTACAAGGAGGGGATATGGATGGACACATTGCTACAAGAAGGGGACAAGGATGGCACATAACTGCATGATGGGCACATTACTACAAGAGAACCAGGATGGGCACACTACTACAAAATGAGGACAAAGATGGGCACATTACTACAGGATGGAGACCAGGATGGGCACATTGCTCAAGAAAGGGACCAGGATAGGCATTGTGTTACAGGATGGTGATAAGAATGGGCATATTACTACAGGGTGGGGACAACGATGGGCACATTACTACAGGATGGGGACAAGGATGGGCACATTACTACAGGATAGGGACCAGGATGGGCACATGACTACAGGATGGAGACCAGGATGAGCAAATTACTTAAGAAGGGGACAAGGATGGACACATTGCTACATGAAGGGGACAAGGATGGGCACATAACTGCATGATAGGGACATTACTACAAGGGAACAAGGATGGGCACATTACTCAAGAAGGGGACCAGGATGGGCACTTAATTACAAAATGAGGACAAGGATGGGCACATTACTACAAAATGGGGGCTAGGATAGGCGCATTACTACAGGATGGAGACCAGGATGAGCACATTGCTCAAGAAGAGGATCAGGATGGGCACATTAATACAAGGAGACCAGGATGAGCACATTATTACAAGGGGCTAGAATGGGCACAATACTACAAGGAGACCAGGATGGGCACATTACTACAGAATGGGGACAACGATGGACATATTGCTACAGGTTGGGGACAAGGATTGGCACATTACTACAGGATAGGGACAAGGATGGGAACATTACTACAGGATAGGGACAAGCATGGTAACATTACTACAGGATGGGGACAAGGATGAAGACATTACTATAACGAGATGTTGGGCAAAATTACTATATGGTGCTAATTGTAAAACAATATTACTTACAAAAAGGAGATAAAAAAAAGATGTATTAAAAAAAAAATTCTAAATAAAGCATGGTAATTTTTTTTTTTAATATATCTTTTTTTTTATCTCCTTTTTTTACAAAGATAAATGTTGTATCAACATAAAATAAACAACATTTTTCAGCTCCAGAGAATTGTCTTGCCCAGACTCCCAGATTGTTCCAACTCCTTGAGTTGTTCCTACTATTCCAAATGCTACTTGCAAGCACTTCAAGCAGCTCTTGCTGTGCCCTGCTCAAGCCCCTCTGGCCACTGGATTTCAGCAAGCCCCGCCAGTATCAGAGCAGACTCTTTGTTGTAGAAAACACAGAAAGTTCATGCCTAAAACACATAATAGATGTAAAAAAACACCAAAAGAAACTGAGCTGTAACAATTGTTCAGTAAACGTGCAGCATTACAAGCATGTGAATGGTAGCCTCAAGACTAGAAAAAAAACAAAAAGAAAAATTATATGAAAAATACCCTGACTATAAATAAATAAATCGCAAGTGCTTAATAACAGGTTACTTAGTATATACATTTTTGCAAAAAGGTAAGAAGCTGTCTCACCTCGTCACGGTGTACCCATCTGAGACAGTCCCTAACCAACTAAAGTTTAAAACATTTTCTATACCTGACTTGTGTCTATCAAATCTCCAATGTGAATGGTAACAAGTGGTCAGCCCTCCTTATACTGAGACTGGGCAATCAATTTGCTTCCCACTTTGCTGTGTATTTAATCTGGGACCCAGCTGACCACTTGTTACCATACACATTGGAGTTTTGATAGACACAAGTCAGGTATAAATAATATAATTTGAGATTTTTTCTTTATACAAAATCTCACAAACCAGCGCTGAATAATAGTGAAAGTTATTTTATTACTATCCTTATTCCTAAATCTTGACAAAATACACAAGAATTAACCCTACAAGTGGATTACAAGAGACAAATCACATATAACTTGTAGGTACAGTTAAAAGATTATGGGGCCCCGGCCGGTAGCAGCCACGATCTGATAAAAAGTTTTATTAATGTCTTATTAGAGACGATTAGAGGAGAGAAAAAAACGCACCACGCAAGGACCACATCCCACGGAGTCCCTTAGTTAGCATCGGTGTCAGGTAACCTACACTGGGGATCTGTAACGGGCCCCCGGCGCACTGGTTTAGTTACCGCTAGACTCCCTGCCAGGAGCGCGGTATACCTAGTCATAACGAGGGATCGTGATTAAGTGCAGCGTGGCTGTCAGTGAGAATTTAACAAGTAGTAAAGACTCAACTTCTGTGCAGGTACCTTCAAGCAGGAAGATTGCCGTGACATACGGGCTGGCACCTTTACAATACCTCCTTGTAAAAACTGTTTGCAGTCACTGAACTAAAACTCCATGAGAGAATTACTTTTTTTATTTGGCTTAGAGACATTAATAAAACTTTTTTATCAGATTGTGGCTGCTACCGGCCGGGGCCCCATGATTTTTTAACTGTACCTACAAGTTATATGTGGTTTGTCTCTTGTAACCCACTTGTAGGGTTAATTCTTGTGTATTTTGTCAAGGATTAGGAATAAGGATAGTAATAAAATAACTTTCACTATTATTCAGCGCTGGTTTGTGAGATTTTGTATAAAGAAAAAATCTCTAAATTATATTATTTTCACTTTTAGGAAATTTTTTGGGGAGGTTTTTGCCTTAAAACCAGCTGCAGAATTATAAGAAAGTATTCTGGGTCAAGCGCCTACTATTGTCTTAGGACAATTATTTTAACAAGTCAGGTATAGAAAATGTTTTAACTTTAGTGGGTTATGGACTGTCTCAGATGGGTACACTGTGACTAGAGTTGAGCGCGGTTCGCGGTTCGTGGTTCTCCAGTTCGCGGTTCGAGTGATTTTGGGGGCTATTCTAGATCGAACTAGAACTCGAGCTTTTTGCTAAAGCTCGATAGTTCTAGTTACGTTCGAGAACGGTTCTAGCAGCAAAAAGCCAAGCTAATTACTAGCTGGCTTTCCGCTGTAATAGTGTAAGTAACTCTGTGACTCACACTATTATGAAATTTCAGCGTATAGTGTGCGGGAACAGCGCATTCAGATCACTGCTGCTGGGATAATGGCAATCACCATTTTTTTTTTTCCTTGTCTTCCTTTCCTAAGCGCGCGCGTGTAGTGGGGTGGGCCAGCATGTCAGCCAATCCCAGACACACACACAGCTAAGTTGACTTTTAGCCAGAGAAGCAACGGCATGTGTGATAGGATGTCCATGTCACATGTCACTGCATTATAAAAACAGGTATCTGCCCGTCCGGACGCCATTATCTCTTCTGCGTCTGGGTGTCAGTCACCGCTGGCGTAGCTCCTGTCTCCAATACTGCTGTGTACGCTCTACACACAGCGCTATACAGAATAGGGATAGAAGTTTCTATTAGCCCTTGTAAGGGCTAATAACAGCAGGCTCAGAGCCATAGGTGACAGTCAGGTCCGTGGAAACAGATTTTAACAGCTACAGAAGATAACAGTGTCTGTATAGCTAAGCTCAGGGACTTCCTCGCTGCATTTCCCCATTAGGAGGGATAGAAAGTGAGGCTTCCTTTCCTGTACACTGACCCACAACCCTGCCACTGTACCCTCCTGCCCTTTGCACACTCAAGCTCATTGTTACTAAGCCATTAGACTAGCAAACACTGAGGAAACTTAGTGGCATCCTAAACGTGGCTGTTGTACTTCTGTATTGTCCCACTAGTGCAAAGATATTTGCAGCACGTCTGCCTGCATTGCACACTCAAACTCATTGTTACTAAGCCATTATACTAGCAAACACTGAGGAAACTTAGTGGCATCCAAAAAAGTGGCTGTTGTACTCCATTTGTGCCCCACTGGTGCCAAGCTATTTCCAGCACCTCTGCATTACACCCTCCTGCTCTGTTTTTAATAAGCTATAATAATAGCAAAAAATGCTGCCAGTTAGTGGCATCCAAAAAGTGGCTGTTGTACTCCATTTGTGCCCCAATGGTGCCAAGCTATTTCTAACACCTCTGCATGACACCCTCCTGCACATTTTGCAATGCTATTTTTATAGCAAACTCAGGGAATTCCTTGCTGCATTTCATCATTAGGAGGGATAGAAAGTGAGGCTTCCTTTACTGTCCTGGTACACACAGAACACGGCCACTGTACCCACCTGCCCACTTTTGCCACGGTATTTAATTTGCCCAAAGAACTGACACTTTTTCTGCCATCCTAAAATTGTCTGGAATACTAAGTTAGTGTTCCTTTGCTGCCAAGCAAGGTACAACATATGTGCATTCTACACTCCTCTCCATTTGTGGAACGCAATAATTAACTGCAGGTAGTCCAGACAATCTTTCATGAAGGTGCAGGCGTGGATATAATGTTGCCTTCATCCAATGGTGGTTCTCTCGATGTCTGACAGCTCAACAATACCATCTGTTTCCACTTCCAAAACAAGTGATGACCTGGCAATCACACTCCCGCTTACGGGTAAAGGGGTGGAAGTTCATTGTGAAAAAGCATGTGTAACTGTTGTCCCCACAGTCACAGAAGATGAAGAGCACGCAGATGCACTTGATGGGGCAGGCGGTGGTTGCACAGCCCCTCTAGGCCGCATTGTAGCACAGTGAAATTCCCTTTGCGACTTATGCTTCATTTTAAGTCTTGTATTTGGTGGGATCGACAGTATGCAGCAAAACCATGCAACATGAAAAGCACTGTTTGCAGTTGCGTTCATAAATGATTCTTTCACTTTCCCAAAACAAACAATAAGAACCATGCATTAAATTGAAATAATAGAACAATCTAATCAGTGGCCTACTGCTTGCTACGCCCTCTGCGTAGCAGCAGTAATTGTGTGTTTGTGCATGTGTGTGTGTGTGTGTGCGAAGACAACTTACTAGTGGCGCATCACAAGAGCTTCCCAGTTATCTACCTAAACATAGACAAAACACATCACCCACTCTGAATACCCTTGTTAGCTGAAGCCTCAAAGATAAGGCAGATGATAACAGTGTGAATGCAAACCACACAGCTCTGCAACACAGTCATGTAAATCTTGAAAAGCATCATTCAATGCAAACATGTGTCGCTGTCCCTCTATGATTTAAACTGTACTTGACAATTTGACAGTGCAGAGGCAGCAAGTGTGATTGTCTATATAGTCGTCCTACACAGAACAGATATGTGTTTTCATAATAAAACAAAGTGTTGCGTGCACGCATTACTGTCTGGGCACAGCCTACCGTACCCGGGTAATGTGATGTCCAGTTGCCATAAATACAGACTTTACGCTCCTATCATGGTTAACAGTATAGACAGCACCGGAAGAATGTTGGTCTGTGGCACAGGATGCTGCTCACTGGCGTTACGGTACTCCTCACCAAACTCCAAAATGACTCCCCTCACAATTGAGTGAAGTGTTTCCGCGGTTGCTCCTTCCTGTGTGCCGATTTACCCCAGCCGCAGCCTAACTCCAGTGTTTCGCCAACTGAGTATGCTCTGCCTGACTGTGTCATTCCTGAGGCAAAGTCTTAATTTTGGGCTACAGCGCATGCTCGTTTGGACTGTGTCTGAGTCTTTCTGCGACCTGCGGCTCAACACACTTACACAGGGCCCTGGTGCTTGACTCACTCTCGGGAGGCCACTAAAACTAACTGCACCCAACATCAGCCCCAGGTGTCCCCTTACACTGCAGTGGTGGTCCCCACTGACCGCAATACCGAGAGTGGCGTCACGAAAATACATATAAAGAAGCAACCTAAGTGTGACCAGACTCTTCCTCCACGTGGAGTCCCTGAAGGTAATGCACCAACACAACACCTGTGGGGCTTCACACTGACTGAGAAAAGCCTTTTTGCACAGGTACTTGCACTCCGTGCCGGGTCTAAGTCATGTGTTGTGCCTAGACAGCATGCTGAAGCGGATAGTCTTTTTTTCAGAAACTGTATTTCATGCTACTGAGCATGCTCAGGCACTTACTACATCAGAGGCTAGGTCGGGTAATGAACTCTTTGGCCCTGCCCCTGATGTGGGGGGCCCATATACACCACAGGGCATCAGGTGTCCTGACAATTTGGCCAGGCCACTCCCAACAGGCTTGCAGAGGGCCGCCCCTATGACTTGTCACCTCATTGTTGTTGTTCAGATGATGACTGTTGAGGTGTTTTAGTTGTGGCAGCCATGAGGTCATCATTCAAGTGGCGGTTCAAAATAGGACGCTAGTTATACCACTCATGACGTGTCACTCTGCTTTCGTCTCCAGGAGGTGCATTGTGGTCCACCCTGGTTTCGGGCGGACCCAGGTTATAAAACGGGCTGGAGCCAAGAAGAAGGTGCCCAGTCTTCTATTATGCTCCGAAAGAGCACACCTCCATGTGTTGAACCCATTGCAGCTTTAGGCCAGAGGTAGGCAGGCATAGGCCATCGATGCAGGCCGCCACCACAGTTGGTAACGCAGAACGTTTAAGAACAGCTCCTGTCCTACCAGTCCTGCTAGTGCAGCCCAGTGGCATAAACAGGTCTGCTGCTGCTGATGCGCCTGCTGGCCACAGGTGTGTCCCCAATGCACACGGACTGCGTAACCAATGGCCCCTGTGTTGTTAACAGGGAGTTCCGGGGCTGGGTGGTCGTGTGGACCCTGTCACGCTAACAGGGCTCCAAGTCTCCAGATCCGAGTTGCGTCTAACTCGGTTCAGGCTACTATTTGTCAACCTGCTCTGTATCCTCCACCTAACCTTCCAGTTGCCAACCTCTCCTTTTCCATCTGTGAGCACGGTGGACACCGAATGGCGATTGGGATATCTACCTTTCTCTTTATTATCTTCTTAATATTTTTTATATAGCGGTAACATAGAATATACCACCTTATCCAAATCTGCCAGTCCCACCATACCAGATGTTGTTTCTTCAGCAAATGTTAATGTTGCTTAACCACCAAACCCACGGACACAAACTTTTTTACCCTTTCCAACACACCTGTTCCCCTTTCCACCAACATCTGTCCTTTTTCAACTCAGTTTATATGTGACCAAAAATGCAACTCTGCAGAGACACCGTACTCAATGCCGTCTCAGCACAGCAGCCAACCCTCGGTCCCTCAGATGTGGACAAGTAAGACCATTTCCTCCTATCGATGAAAAAGCGTTGAGATTCACTCTGTGCATCACTGGTGTTTAGTGGAAAAGCAGATGTAAGATTGCGTACCACCTTCTGCTGATACTCCTGCATACGTGCGTCCCTTTCTATGGCAGGAGCTATTTCGCAAAATTTTATGTTGTTCCGGGGATCTAACAGTGTGGCAACCCAGTAGTCAGCATGACTTTGAATTCGTACAATCCGAGGGTCATGTTGTAGGTAGTGCAGCAAGAAGGCGCTCATGTGTCTTGAGCATCCAGGAGGACCAAGTCCTTGGTGTGTTGGTGGCGAAGAGGTGAGAATCGTGCCTCCTTCCTCTGCCCTCTCCCCACAACCTCGCACAACCAAAATGTGAGCAAGCTCTCACTAATCTGCTGAGTCTGCTGAGTCTTCCATTTCCAGTTCGTCCTCCATTTCTTCCTGGGCTCCTGCACCTTCCTCAACTGTTTTGCTGATACTATGCTCCCTTGATAATCTCTCTCCCCCACCGTACCATGACTGCCACCAAGGTGCTACTGACCGTCTGGACCTTGTAGATCTTGTTATCCCTTCCGCATATGACTCCTCCAGTACTTCCTCCCTTCCTCTTGGACCAACACCTGACTCCGAATAATACTTACAGTGTGCTCCATCATGTAGATGACCAAAATTGTCATGCTGAGAATGTCATCGCCAGTGTTAAACATCTGCGTCGACATTTGTAAACTGTGTAGAATGGTGCATATGTCCTTGATCTGACACCACTCCAGCAGCGTGACCTGCACCACCTCTGGATCACGTTAGCCCAGGGTATACGTCATAAAGTATTTCAGCAGGGCTCTGCGGTGCTGTCACAGACATTGCAACATGTGCAGATTAAAATTCCTGTGTGTCGGAACATCGCATTTCTGATGTTTAACCGCCAGACCTTAAGACTTCAGGAGCGATGAAAGTTGTTGAGCTACTGGGTGCGAACGATGGAAGTGAGCACATAGTGAGCGTGCCCGCTGTACAAAGCCATGTAGGCCGGGATGTTGTTTTAAAAATTGCTGGAGAATCAGATTAAACACGTGAGCCATACAAGTCACGTGTGTCACATTGGTCTGACGAAGGCACGCTGCCATGTTTGCATCATTGCCGCACACGGCTGTTAAGTCACCACCATAGTCCGCTACGTCAATTTGTACTCCTGTCGCAAGGTGACAACGTGTTCCTTTCGTGCATAGTGCTGATGATGGGAGAGGAGTCGATGCCAGCGGCGCAGGTGGACGCAGGTTATGCTCACCCACTGGGATGCGTTACCTTGACATATGCAGAACCAATGGCTGAATGCAGGTGGTGGGTATCTCACAGATGAAGTACCATCATTCAGCTACAACCAATGGGAAGACACAACACCCTTTTTTAGGCCCCTCCTGTCTGAAGACCACTGCCAGACATAGCTATGAACCTCTGGTTACTGTTACCCCCAGTTTAGTTTTATGAGTTTGTGTGCTTGTTACCTGACTACTTTTCCTGCTTGCTGTTTAGGTACCTCGTTGGCCGATTTGCATTTCACCTCTGCTTGTTTTCTGATTAAGTCCTGTCCCTCCCATTCTGTTCCTCTACCTCAATTAATGTTTTGACCCTGCATGACTACTATTCTCTGGAACTGCAGCCTTCCACAGGTATTGATCAACTTGGGCCCTGTGTCATTCAACATCACTGAATAGGGATTAAAGGGTTTCAGGGTTTTGGGGGTCCAGCTTGGTGAGTGGGTTCCCTCTAGCCTATCCTTTACAGCCCGTCTGAGTGTGTCGATCCAGGCAGGCGTTACACCGTGCCCTCGACAGAAGGACATGTAGGCCGGGATAGTGTTTTAAAAATTGCTGGAGATTCGGATTCAACACGTGAGCCATACAAGGCACGTGTGTCACATTGCCCTGAAGAAGGGCCGCAGACTGTTTAGCATCATTGTCGCACCCGGCATTCCCTGGCTGCTGGTTGAGTGGAGACAACCATTGATGAAACTTGGTATCACTCTACAGAGCTAACTGTCTACAACTCCTCAGCGGTGTCTCACATTTCCCCTACATTTCAAATTAATCATTTGACCGCCTGATGGCCTTGAGCTCTGCTGCCAGCATAGTAAGGAGGTGTGTGGGATTCCTTGGGCGTAGTTACAAGGAAGGGTGGCCTGACCACACAGGATTTGGGCTGAGGTGCAGGAATAACACGAGGTTGATGAGGCAGAAGCAGTGGAGGAACTTGTACATACAGAGGAAGGATTGACACACAACTCGTGGGGACGGAAAGACTTGTACAGCAGACACTTCTCCATCTATCACCATAGTTACCCAGTGCCCAGTCAGCGACATGTAACGCCCCTGTCCATGCTTACTGTTCCAAGTATCTGTGGTGAAATGCACCCTGTCACACACAGAGTTTCTCAAGGAAGCGGTGATGTTGTGTGCGACCTGCTGTGTTAGCGCGGGCACCCCTTTCTTGGAGAAGGAGTGGCAAATGGCCATCGGCTCTTGGGGCACTGCAATGGGCATAAGGTCTCGAAAATCCTCGGTGACAAAAGGGTGTAAAGGCAACCTTTATGTAGCCAACAAGTTTGAGATGCTGAAACTAAACCTCTTAGGCATGTCATGCACTTCGAAAATCATGTAAAAAACAGCGAGGGGACTCCAACCACAGTCTCCCTCGTTGCCACTAATTGGGCCACACACCCCACTTGACTGTCATCAGTTGATCCCCCTTTTCAAAATGAAAAAGATGCTTTGCATGAAGCACTCTCAAAAATACGCGTGCCTTTCGCCTCCCCTGGCTGACCCAGGGGAAGAAAAGTCCTCTGAGAGCCATGACTTGTTCATCTTGGTTCTTTTACAAACACAGCGAGGGGACTCCAACCACAGTCTCCCTCGTTTCCACTAATTGGGCCACAGACACCCCACTTGACTGTCATCAGTTGATCTCCCTTTTCAAAATGAAAAAGATGCTTTGCATGAAGCACTCTCAAAAATACGCATGCCTTTCGCCTCCCCTGGCTGACCCAAGGGAAGAAAAGTCCTCTGAGAGCCATGACTTGTTCATCTTGGTTCTTTTAGAAACACAGCGAGGGGACTCTAACCACAGTCTCCCTCGTTTCCACTAATTGGGCCACACACCCCCCACTTGACTGGCATCAGTTGATCCCCCTTTTCAGAATGAAAAAGATGCTTTGCATGAAGCACTCTCAAAAATACGCGTGCCTTTCGCCTCCCCTGGATGACCCAGGGGAAGAAAAGTCCTCTGAGAGCCATGTCCACATTGTCAGTGGACAGACACATGTGCTTATCTGCCAGCAGACCCACAGCAGCACTGCAGACAGGTTCCGAGAGAACGCTGGCTGCAGGACACGACAAGATCCCCAAGGCATACATGGCGAGGCTTCCAGATTGGAAGCCTAAAATGAGCAGGGCTCAAGTTGCACAGTAATGGCATCGATGTTTCCTTGCATATACTCATATATCTGTGTCTCCTCCTCCTTTTCCTTGTCCAGCTCTTTTTTGTTTTCGCATGAGTATATGTCCTTGTCACTTTCCCATGTGTTTGTGTTGTGTTGTGAGTTGTTTGTCACCTTTTGGACACCTTTGAGGGTGTTTTCTAGGTGTTTTATGTGTTTGTGATTGCCTCCCATTGTTTCCTATGCGATTCGAGTGGTTCGCCAAACCGGTTCGCAGAACTGAACTCGAACGAGACCTCCGTTCGGTGAACTGAACTCGAGCCGAACCGCGACCGGTTCGCTGATCTCTAACTGTGACGAGTTGGGACAGCTTCTTACCTTTTTGCAAAAATATATATACTAAGTACCCTGTTATTAAGCACTTGCGATTTATTTATTTATAGTCAGGGTATTTTTCATATAATTTTTCTTTAAGTTTTTTTTTTTTACATAATAGATGTAGTGAAAAACATAAGACAGATTTTTTTTTTAGCACGAAAAGCACCAGGTTCTGGCCATTTAGTTAATCTTATCTAATATGTTTTTGTCTTCAAGACTACTTAGAGTAATTTCACACACTGCGTGTTCTTGACGCTGCGTTTTTGTCACAAAAAACGCACAAAATCGCACCCGTGGCAAAAAAAGTGGCAAAAAATGCATGCGTTTTTATCGCGTTTTGGTGCATTTTTTGCTGCGTTTTGCTGCGTTTTTGCTCACCGCATTTTTATGCGTTTTTATATGAGTGAACAATGCCATTAAAGATTGTTGAAGAAAAAAAAAAAAAGGTTTGATGTCATTTCCTTCTTCAATATGTTCTTCATTCTCCACTAGTGTATGCAGGAGAGCAGACAGCTGCAGAGCTACAAGGCTCAGCAAGCTCCATCCAGGACTGTATGCTGGAGGGAGTGGCAGAGGGAGCAGAACTACAAGGCTCAGCATACTCCATCCACTAGTGTATGCAGGAGAGCAGACAGCAGCTGCAGAACTACAAGGCTCAGCATGCTACATCCAGGACTGTATGCTGGAGGGAGAGGCAGGGGGAGCAGAACTACAAGGCTCAGCCTACTCCATCCACTAGTGTATGCAGGAGAGCAGACAGCAGCTGAAGAACCACAAGGCTCAGCATCCTCCATCCAGGACTGTATGCAGGAGTTTTTTGCCCCCCAAAAAATTGACGTGGGCTTCGCCATATTTTTGTATGCTACCAGGTACAACAGGCAGGTACGAGCTGCCCCCCAACCCCCAGCTGCCTATTTGTACCCAGCTGGGAGCCAAAAATATAGGGAAGCCCTTTTTTTAATTATTTCATCAATTTCCTGAAATAATTTAAAAAAAATGACGTTGGCTTCACCCAATTTTTTGGTCCAGCCAGGTACAACTAGGTAGCTGGGGATTGGAATCTGTAGTGCAGGGTGCCCAAGCTTTCTGGGCACCCCCACTGAGAATTGCAGTCCGCAGCCGCCCCAGAAAATGGCGCTTTCATAGAAGCACCAGCTTCTGGCGCTGTATCCAACTTTTCCAGCTGCCCTGATGCCGGGTGGCTCGCTATTTAATAATGGGGTTAGTGTTAGCAGTATATTAGCAACTGGCCCTAAGCCCGAAATTCATGGTGTCACGCCAATATTAGACATGGCCACCATGAATTTCTAGTAAAGATAAAAGAAAACACAACACACAGAAAAATATTTTTATTAGAAATAAAACACAGCACAATTAGTGACTCCATCTTTATTGAAATAAAGACCCCCCCCCCTCCGCAGTAGTCCTGGGTCAAGGGTCCCGAGCTGTCCAATTCGGATCCAATATCATCTGATCGGTTTGCTGGAAGGCAAAGCAATCAGATGATGTGTCAGGTTCAAGGACGTGAATCACATGACACATCAGCTGATTGTATAAAGACCGTTTATACAATCAGCTGATGCATCAGTGCTAAAAAACAACTACTCACTTCTGTGTAGACTCCCGTCCGATTGCTGCAGGACCCGGCGGTAATCATCTGATGAAGTCTCCTGACCGCATCAGCTGATAGTTTAAGCCGGCCGGGCGGTAAAAAGCCGGCCTCACAGCTGCAATTATACGATCAGCTGATTCCGTCAGGTGCACCGCATCAGCTGATCAGCGGCAGGTCCTGCAGCTATCGGACATGTCCAGGGAGTCTGCACACAGCCGGAGCAGGGGTGGCGGTACCGGGAACAGGAGCTGGGAGTGGACATGTACCGGGAGTCTGCAGACAGGTGAGTATGACATTTATTTTTCTACTGTTCACTTTTGATTTCGCAGCTGCTTCCACCTCCCGTCCGGACATGGCGCCGCACGGGAGCGGACATGGCGCCGGGCGGGAGGTGGAAGCAGTGGTGGCGGTACCGGGAGGCTTCACACTTCTGTGTTTACCAACAGAAGGAAACCTCTTCCTGTACACATCACTGTACTACCCACCCCTTGCGTTTATAGCTGCGTTTTTAGTCATAGAAATGCACTAAAACGCAGCTATATTTGCAATTTGCTTTTTTCATTGCGTTTTTGAACATCTCATTGAACTCAATGGGTGAAAAACGCAGTGAAAAACACAGAAATAATTGACATGCTGTGTTTTTGTGGGCACAACAAAAATGCAGCTAAAAAAAAACGCTATGTGCAGACAGGAAAAATGAAAACTCATAGATGTTGCTGGTGAAGCAAAGTCATGCAGTTTTCTGAACAAAAATGCACCCGAAAGATGTGCAAAAACGCCGCAAAAAAAGCACTGTGTGCAGATAGCCTTACATTCTTTTTTATTGATTTGTTTACTCCTTTGTATAAAAGGAACCTGTCACTTTGGAACATACTGTTTACCTATGGATATAGGGTTTATCTGCAGGTTAATAGCATTAAAATGTTTTTTGGCCACCTTACTGAAAGTGTGACTACGGGGGAAATTAAGATATTGTTGTGACGGCCTTGCCTATCAGGTCGTCACAGGGTATTGTGCAATCTGCCCTTCTGTGCAATATCCACCTCCTCCTTGGTTACAGGTCCCTAACAAGTGATGTTGCCAAAACCAGCTAATCAAAATCCTAGAAACACTCTGCACCACACCCACCAGACACACCAGTGGACGGCCTGAGTGGAATAGGGTCGCCCACTTAAGGGGTTGGTTAAGGGGAAGTCAAGAGTGTCAGGAGTAGAGTTGAGTGATGTTCGAGGTTCGAGGTTCGCCAATTTCATGTTCGAGTGATTTTGGGGGTGCTCGAGATCGAACGCCAACGCGAGCTTTATGCTAAAAGCTTGATAGCTCGAGTTACGTTCGAGAATAGTTCGATCAGCAAAAAGCCTAGCTATTTACTAGCTGGCTTTTCACTGTAATAGTGTGAGTCACTCTGTGATTCACACTATTATCTAATTTCAGCGTATAGTGTGCGGGGGTGACGCATTTAAATCAGTGCTGCTGGGATAATGGCCATTTTTTTTTTCCCTAAGCACGCGTGCAGTGGGGCGGGCCAGCATGTCAGCCAATCCCAGACACACACACAACTAAGTGGTTTTTTTTGCCAGCCAAGCAAGGGCATGTGTCATAGGCTGTCCATGTCACATGTTCTTGCATTATACCGTATTTTTCGTACCACAAGACGCACTTTTTTTCCCCCAAATGTTGGGGGAAAGTGGGTGGTGCGTCTAATGTCTGAATGTAGGGCATGGCTGCGGGGAATGAGGGTGCTGCGGTGGAGTGGGTCATCGGGGGCATGAGCAGGTTGCAGCAGCAGCGCTTGCCGTGACCACGTGGGCCCACTCATTACATATGCACGCCCATCCTCCCGCCCATCTCTCAGCGCTGAAGCTGGGGCTGATAGGTGGGCGGGATGATGGGTGGGGACGCACGCATAATTAATAGCCGGCAATCACCGTGATCACCCCTGGCAACTACAGCCTGGAGTGATCATGCTCAGCTGTATTCACTGCCCCCCGCGCATCATCATCAGCGCGGGGTGCAGTGAATCAATGTACTCACCGTTCCCCTGCAGCATCGCGATGTCCTCCAGTCTGCCTGCCGCGCTGTGTGGACTGGAGACTAGCGGTGCTCACAGTGATGACGTCATCGCTCTGCGCACGTGTGTCTTCACAGCCGCGCCGGCAGACTGGAGGACAATACATCGCAGTGCTGCAGGGAACGTGGCCGGCTCAACACAGCACTGCCGGCAAAGACAGGAGGAGGAGCGACGCTGCGTGGAACGAGGAAAGGTGAGTGTAAACGTTTATTTTTTTTTTTTTGTGTGCCGCAGGATGGGGGTATATGAGCAGGATGATGGGGGTATATGAACAGGATGATTGCTATAGCAGGATGATGGGGGTATATGAGCAGGATGGGGCCATATACCAGGATGATGGGAGTATATGAACAGGATGATGGCATATAGCAGGATGATGGGGGTATATGAGCAGGATGATGGGGCCGTATACCAGGATGATGGGAGGATATGAACAGGATGATGGCGTATAGCAGGATGATGGGGGTATATGAGCAGATGATGGGGGTATATGAGCAGGATGATGGGGCCATATACCAGGATGATGGGAGTATATGAACAGGATGATGGCATATAGCAGGATTATGGGGGTATATGAGCAGGATGATGGGGGTATATGAGCAGGATGATGGGGGTATATGAGCAGGAAGATGGGGGTATAAGAGCAGGATGATGGGGGTATATGAGCAGGATGATGGCGTATATAGCAGGATGGGAGCACATACCAGGATGCAGTATATAGCAAGATGGGGCTATACCAGGATGAGGGACATAAATATATACACAAGGCAGGAGGATCATTACCAGGATGGGGTACCTTAATAGAGAATTTGGGGATATTACCCCCATAATAATGTCAGCAGCAGCTCCTCGCCCCATAACAGTGTGTCATGACCACATTTTTCGCTTAAAATTTTATTTTCCTATTCTCCTTCTCTAAAACCAGGGTGTGTCTTATAGTCCAAAAAATATCGTAAATACGGGCATTTTCTCTCATGGCACCGTTATCTGCTTTCTGCGTGTAGGTGACAGTCACCGCTCACACAGCTCCTGGCGCCGCTCCGGCTGTGTACGCTATACACACAGCGCTCTACAGATTAGGGACTGGAGTTTATTTCAAAAAAGTCCGTCCAACGTTTCGATCCAAAGGATCTTTCACAGGGACAATGGGACTAGTGTAAAGAAAAGAAAAAACATACATAGAATTAAAAACAAAAACAGTAACAGTGATACACTGTTGTGATTACATGATCAGACAAATAGTAAATATAAAGAAAATGGCAGAAACTGCAGAGACAAAAAAACTCTTAAATCCATTAATTTCATAGGCACCAATGGAAGAAACACGAAAATCTCCATTAAGATATAAGACAAATGACAATCTGTTGAGACATGAAAGAGACCATTAGAGGAGTGACCATACATGATAATAAGACACGTACCTAAATGTATAAAAGGATTGTCAAATCGCATCAGTACAAATAATGATGGTCATCAAAGTATATGGGAAGAATGCGTAAGCGGTCTATGAAGGAGGTAAACAAGAAGATTGAGTTATAAATGAAATAAATGAAATGAATCGAACAAAAAAGTCTGATTACACAAGTCAAAAAAGAAAGGGGGGGACATACCTTAGTAATTATACTTTGTGATATGGTGCTGAGGGAGTGTCCATCATGGACGTGTTGTGATGTCGTGCACGACAGGGGGGTATCCTAAAAAGGATAAATCAAGGAAGAAAAGAGGTGAGGGGTAATGCTATGGTCCTCATTTGTAAAGGAGACGAAATTTCAATGTTATAAAGTGCATAAGGAACCTGTATGTATCAACCTACCGGATCAGTGGTACTAATTAATGTTAGTAACACAATATCGGATGGGAGGTCCGATCATGTGACAGAGAGGTGACACCAAAGCAGTTCTTATGCAACGTTATCTGTATAGGTAATGAAATGTAGAATATAAGTAATAAACATGAGGACAAGGAGGAAAGAAGGGAAGGAAGAAGGAATCCAGGTAAGAAGGTGAACCTACCAGGGAAGGAGGAATCTCAGTAATCGTTAGGGGATTAATGTTAGACACGGAGTAGGTCTCTGAGGGTCACTTGGAATGGAAAAAATTAGAAAGATATGAAACATGATCATATACGTTAATGACATTTATAGATAAGAACTATTAGGGGTAGGTCATTCCATATGTACCTGATCTGTACGTATCACAGGGTGTATATCTGGTCTGTACATTAGGGTATGTTGGAAAAACACATAGTGGTTCCCTGCAGGTGAGAGGTCCAGTTTATCTAAGAGAGATTCCCTTATAGAATACAGTGCAGGATTTCTAGATTAAAGAAAAAGACCTGTAATAAATATACACTTGTCCCACATGGTGCATATAGGTCAGTCAGAAAAGGAAATCAGATATATAATATTGTACCTTCCAGGGAGGAGAAATGGCAGCGCTGCCAGCTAAAGTAAGGTGAGGGGAAGCCTGCAACTGGAGGTAAAGAAATTGTAAAGGAATTGCAAGAAAACGAAAATGTATGAATGGACCATAGAGGTGCCATTCAGGTAGTACCTGCGTAGATGAGGATGTGGGTCTCCTGTGGTGGCGTCAGCAGGGTGTGTGGATAGCTGTGGGCTCTTATATATGCGTCTATAATGATAGCTGCGTTCACTTCCTATATCAGGGTGGAACGCAGTGAGGTAGGTGGAACGCACGCCCGTGCATGCGCATTGGTCTAATACATCACGCATGCGCAGAGCGAGTGGGGAGCTGTGTTTCTTTCTGGATGAAAGGAAGTGTGACGTTGTAGTGATGTGATTGGTGCTTGCTGCCAGCTGCCAGGAGGGGTGAATGGATAACATAGGCGAATAGCATCAGGGGCTGTTTAGACATCATAACATGTATGTGTGTAGCAAATAATTGTAGTGATCAGATAGATCATGTAGATTAGAATAGAGCAATAGGAGTGAAACGTGAGGTTTGTGTAGGGACACATGAAGTGGCAGGCCACATGGGATTATAGTAAGAAGATAGTGTGAATGTAAGAAAAAATGAGAGAAAGGAAGGAAAAAGGCAATGTGAGTTACATTAAGATATCCAGGGAAAATATGTGTGAGTGTGTGGCTCGTGTAGACTAATATGATATTAGCTGTGCAGTAGTGGTATATAGTGGCTACTCGTGGGGGAGGGTAACTATAGTGGGACATATGTAAGAGAAACAAAAAAATAAAATAAAATAAATAAAATAAATGAAAATTAAATAAAATGAAAAAATAAAAAAATAAGTGGATACCTAATACAAACCTATATGGTGCTGACAGATGAAAGTGAGGTACGTGACTACTGTGGTGGGAAGTGAGTCGTAATAGAGTGCAGCAAGAAATTTCACGTGGCTAAGGGAACCTAGAGGGTAAATGAAGACACAATTAGACAAGGTAATCAGACATTATGTATGTAATGAGTCAAAAAGAACATAAAAGTAAAAATAAAAATAGAATAAAAAGTAAACACAGGGACTCCTTGCATACTGGAGAGACGTAAAGTACACTAATGAAGTACAGGAATCAGGCTTGTACCTCGTATTCTCGATTAAGGCCCTTTGGCTCTAATGTGCCCAGAGTGTGTGTCCAAAAAGACTCCCTTTCCTTGAGTTTCTTGATTCTATCGCCTCCTCTGCGTATTGGTGGAACATGTTCAATGACTTGGAATCTGAGTTGGGCCACTGTATGGTTGTGTGTCACAAAATGATGTGGAACGGGTAATAAGATTTGTTTACATCGTATGGTAGACTTATGCTTACTAATACGGTCTCGGATATGTTGGGTCGTCTCCCCAACATATCCGAGACCGCAAGGATATTTAATGAGGTAGATGACATATGAGGAGTCACACGTGAAAAAACCTCTGATGGGATAATTTTTGCCTGTATGTGGATGTGTAAACATATTACCCCGAGTGAGGTTATTGCATTGAAGGCAATGTAAACATGGAAAATTTCCATCTTTTGGAGTCCCAAGGAAAGTCTGCCGTGATTCGGTGTGTGCAGACCCTATGTCGGCTCTAACGAGGTTATCTCTCAGATTCTTAGGTCTTTTGTGACAGAATAAAGGTAAGGCTGAAAATTCAGTAATGGAAGGGTAAGCTGTTTGAAGGAGGGACCAATGTTTGGAGATTATGCCTTTGAAAAGAGGTGAAAAAGGATGGTATGTTTGGACACAGGTGATACGTGGGTTGTTGTTCTGACTGGTACGTGGTTTCTGCATGAAATTGTGGGCAATTTTACTTGGGTAGCCTCTGGATGCAAACTTGTCTCCCATTTCTTGCAGTCGAGTTTGGCGCTGCAAGGGATCGGAGACAATACGTTCGATTCTCTTAAATTGGGAGAATGGCAGTGCTTTCTTTGTGTGGGAAGGGTGGCAACTTGAAAAATGCAGAAGACTGTTTCTATCTGTCGGCTTAACAAAAAGATCTGTACTGATTGTACCGTTGGGAGATAGAAGAACCATGGTATCTAAGAAATTGATTTGTTTTGAATCACTGTGGATCGTGAACGTGAGCCCTGGTATATAGGAGTTAATGTCCTGGTAGAATTCATTCAAGGAGTCTAAAGTGCCATGCCAAATGACAAATATGTCGTCTATATATCTTTTCCACATTAAAGTGTGCTGTATCCACCGAGGATGATCGTAAATGTATATTGCCTCGAAATGCGCCATGTAGATATTAGCGTATGGTGGTGCCATGTTTGATCCCATGGCTATACCCCTTTGTTGTATGTAGAATTGATCTTCAAACAAAAAGTAATTATGTCCTAGGACCAGATGTAATAAGTCCATGCAGAAAGACTGCTGTGACGGTGTTAGTGTTTTATGCAAATCGAGGAACCAGTCTACAGCTCGAATACCATCACTGTGCTCGATGCTCGTATACAGACTGTTTACATCGAAAGTGACGAGTAGACAATCAGGTGGAAGCGTACCTAATTGTGTCACTTGTGTCAAAAAGTAGGAGGTGTCCTTTAGGTATGATGGAATTCTGGGTATAAGAGGCGTGAGAATCTTATCGATGGTGATTGCAAGCGGTGAGAGTATTGACTCTGTGGAAGCCACTATAGGTCGCCCTGGGGGAGACTGGAGATTCTTATGAATTTTTGGTAGGATGTAGAAGACCGGTGTGACGGGATTGGGTTTTATGAGAAATTCTGCCAATTTAATGTCGATAGTGCCAAGGTGTAAATGGTAATCGACTTTGTCCTTAATCAAATTTTGGATCTGGGGCGTGGGGTCCCGGGAGATGGGCAAGTATGTGGATCTATCTCCCAATTGTCTGTGTATCTCAGCTAGATAGTAAGTCTTGTCAAGTACTACAATGCAACCTCCTTTGTCGGCAGGTTTGATTACAATTTTTTTATTATTCTTGAGATCATGAATAGCCCTGTTTTCTTCAGCTGTCGTGTTATGTTTGATTTTATATTCACCACTCTTGATACTTCTAAGTGTTTTATTGATATCGTGAGTGACCAGTGAAAATCGGGTGGTAGGTCTTGGGAGGATTGAAAGTGCTAGATAGCCTTAGATTAAGGTCACGCAAGGATAGGGTGCCAGAATTGTCATCCTCTCTGATGCGTGAACTAGAGTCATCCTGGGCCGAGAAATGGGCCTAGAGTCTCAATGTCCTGAAAAAACGTCTCATCTCTTGATCTAACTGAAATGAGTTAAATGCTGGAGTAGGACAGAACGACAAGCCTTTCTGTAGGATTTGAGATTCTAAGTGTGTCAAATTGTGAGAAGAAATGTTATAGACTAAATTGGTCCTACCTGGGATCTTGTTTGTATGCGATAGGATGGATTTGGCCTTCCTCTTACTCCTCCTTGTCTTCCGCCTGGATGTTGTCGTGTATCTAAAAAACAAGAAGAATTGGAAGAATAGGACTCGCTATCTGAGCTGGATGAAGCTGAATATCTATTATAATTGGGACGACGCGAAGAGTTAAAATCCATAAAGCGCCAGCGGTAAACCCGATCTTTAGCGTAGTCTTCTTGATCTCTTATAAACTTCAGTCTTTTCCTTTCTTGCAGAGTCTTCTGGAATCCTGCAATTGTTTCCCTCGTCTTCAATCTCAGCTTATCCCATTCTGTGGTAGACAGGGTATTGGAGAGTTGATCTTCTATGGAGTGAATTTTTGGTGTCAGTTCAGTGATTTCTTTTTGGAGATATTCTATGGTGAGAATAATAATGTCCATAGAACACTTATTTAGAATACTCTCGTATTTTGTGCAGTATTCTAGGTTATCCGAGAAAATCGTGGGGCGTAACGAAACTCGTAGGCCTCTGGGAATTCTTTGGGCTTTGTGATATTCCGCAAGGGTTCCACAATGTAGCTCTAGGGCTGTTTGTTTTCTCAGCTCCTTTTCATAGTCCCGACTTCGCAGTTCCTCTGATGGTACTGTTAAGAAGGAAACCGGTACTGTTACCTTGGAGAGGATATTGGTCACTTGATCTTGATCATAGGAGAAGGTTGGGAGAGACATTCGTACAAAAATTATGTATGGAGTAGAGGAGCTCAGGAAAAAATTGATCAATATTAATGAGATAGACCTGGCTCACTCAACGTGGGGGTGCTCTGGAATAATAAGTCCAGTATTACAAAAATATATCCGGCACACCACAATGTAAGAGAGGAATCTTAGGTTTGGTTTGAAAAAAATGATGATTTATTGTGTATATACAAAAAAGTCCGTCCAACGTTTCGTTCCAAAGGATCTTTCACAGGGACAATGGGACTAGTGTAAAGAAAAGAAAAAACATACATAGAATTAAAAACAAAAACAGTAACAGTGATACACTGTTGTGATTACATGATCAGACAAATAGTAAATATAAAGAAAATGGCAGAAACTGCAGAGACAAAAAAACTCTTAAATCCATTAATTTCATAGGCACCAATGGAAGAAACACGAAAAACTCCATTAAGATATAAGACAAATGACAATCTGTTGAGACATGAAAGAGACCATTAGAGGAGTGACCATACATGATAATAAGACACGTACCTAAATGTATAAAAGGATTGTCAAATCGCATCAGTACAAATAATGATGGTCATCAAAGTATATGGGAAGAATGCGTAAGCGGTCTATGAAGGAGGTAAACAAGAAGATTGAGTTATAAATGAAATGAATCGAACAAAAAAGTCTGATTACACAAGTCAGAAAAGAAAGGGGGGACATACCTCAGTAATTATACTTTGTGATATGGTGCTGAGGGAGTGTCCATCAAGGACGTGTTGTGATGTCGTGCACGACAGGGGGTATCCTAAAAAGGATAAATCAAGGAAGAAAAGAGGTGAGGGGTAATGCTATGGTCCTCATTTGTAAAGGAGACGAAATGTCAATGTTATAAAGTGCATCAGGAACCTGTATGTATCAACCTACCGGATCAGTGGTACTAATTAATGTTAGTAACACAATATCGGATGGGAGGCACTTTCAATCCTCCCAAGACCTACCACCCGATTGAAACTTATATTTCACTGGTCACTCATGATATCAATAAAACACTTAGAAGTATCGAGAGTGGTGAATATAAAATCAAACATAACACGACAGCTGAAGAAAACAGGGCTATTCATGATCTCAAGAATAATAAAAAAATTGTAATCAAACCTGCCGACAAAGGAGGTTGCATTGTAGTACTTGACAAGACTTACTATCTAGCTGAGATACACAGACAATTGGGAGATAGATCCACATACTTGCCCATCTCCCGGGACCCCACGCCCCAGATCCAAAATTTGATTAAGGACAAAGTCGATTACCTTTACACCTTGGCACTATCGACATTAAATTGGCAGAATTTCTCATAAAACCCAATCCCGTCACACCGGTCTTCTACATCCTACCAAAAATTCATAAGAATCTCCAGTCTCCCCCAGGGCGACCTATAGTGGCTTCCACAGAGTCAATACTAGAGTTGAGCGCGGTTCGCGGTTCGTGGTTCTCCAGTTCTAAGCTCGAGTGATTTTGGGGGCTGTTCGAGATCGAACTAGAACTCGAGCTTTTTGCAAAAGCTCGATAGTTCTAGATACGTTCGAGAACGGTTCTAGCAGCAAAAAGCAGGGCTTTTTACAGCTACAGTGTGCAGGAGCCATCGCTGGCAGCCTGCCAGAAGCTGGTAACCAAGATAAACATCGGGTATCCAAGCAAAGCGCTTTGGTTAGTAACCCGATGTTTATCCTAGTTACGTGCAGGAAGCCCACACTTCCCTCGCTCCGCCCCCTCCTGCCCGCGGCATGTACACACGTACACACACACACACACACACACACTCACATACACACACACACACACACACACACACACACACACATGGTCCCGCTCGGCTTACCTGCGGTGATGAAGTCCCGCCATCCCGACCTCAGCACTGTCACTGTCCTCCATGGCCGCCGCTTGTCACATCCCTTCTCTCGCTTCCGACCCGAGACTGACTAGCGGTGACGTCACGGGCCTCTCGCGATACTTGGAGTGAAGGCGCCGGTCATTGAACTCAGTGACAGGGGCTGTCAGTGTGCTGGAGATCAGCGCAGGTAATGTACCTCGCTGACAGCAGCACTTGTCATCCCCTGCAGTGACCTGGGCTGACCCATTGATGTTAGCTCAGGTCACTGCACTGCTCTCCCAGCCAATGGGGAACATCCTGCTCTTCATTGACTGGGACAGTGTGGATCGTCATGGCAACCCCTTGGATTACACCAGACCTGGATTTGTTTTTCATTCTAATAAATTGGTTAAAGAGGGAATGTTTTGGGGAGTGTTTTTTCAAATAAAAATGTGTTTGTCGTCTATTTTTTTTTATTACTGACTGGGTTGGTGATGTCGGGTATCTGATAGACGCCTGACCTCACCAACCCCAGGGCTTGATGCCAGGTGACATTACACATCTGGTATTAACCCCATATATTACCCCGTTTGCCACCGCACCAGGGCGCGGGATGAGCTGGGGCGAAGCACCAGGATTGGCGCATCTAATGGATGCGCCACTTCTGGGGCGGCTGCGGCCTGCTATTTTTAGGCTGGGGAGAGTCCAATAACCATGGACCTCCCTAGTCTGAGAATATCAGGCCCCAGCTGTCTGCTTTACCTTGGCTGGTGATCCAATTTTGGGGGGACCCCTACGTGTTTTTTTTTTTAAATTATTTATTTAATTTAAAATAACAGCGTGGGGTGCCCTCAGTTTTGGATTACCAGCCAAGGTGAGGTTGCCAGCTGTGGTCTGCAGGCTGCAGCCGTCTGCTTTACCCTAGCTGGCTACAAAACTAGGGGGAACCCTACGTCATTTTTTTTTTAAATTTTTTGGCTAAATACAAAGCTAAGCCCCCTTAGTGCCACATGAAAGGCACCAAAGGGTGCTCCACTTTTTCTCCACTTTTTCTCCATTTTTTCTCCACTTTTTCTCCACTTTTTCTACATTTTTTCTCCACTTTTTCTACATTTTTTTCTCCATTTTTTCTTCACTTATTCTCCACTTTTTCTCCACTTTTTCTCCATTTTTTTCTCCATTTTTTCACCACTTATTCTCCACTTTTTCTCCACTTTTTATCCACTTTTTATCCACTTTTTATCCACTTTTTATCCACTTTTTCTCCACTTTTTCTCCATTTTTTTCTCCATTTTTTCTCCACTTTTTCTCCATTTTTTTCTCCATTTTTTCTCCACTTATTCTCCACTTTTTCTCCACTTTTTCTACACTTTTTCTCCACTTTTTCTCCACTTTTTCTCCATTTTTTCTCCACTTTTTCTCCACTTTTTCTCCATTTTCTCTCCATTTTTTCTCCACTTATTCTCCACTTTTTCTCCACTTTTTCTACACTTTTTCTCCATTTTTTCTCCATTTTTTCTCCACTTTTTCTCCACTTTTTCTCCATTTTTTCTCCACTTATTCTCCACTTATTCTCCACTTTTTCTCCACTTTTTCTCCACTTTTTCTCCACTTTTTCTCCACTTTTTCTCCATTTTTTCTCCATTTTTTCTCCACTTTTTCTCCATTTTTTTCTCCATTTTTTCTCCACTTATTCTCCACTTTTTCTCCACTTTTTCTTCACTTTTTCTCCACTTTTTATTCACTTTTTATCCACTTTTTCTCTACTTTTTCTCCATTTTTTCTCCACTTTTTATCCACTTTTTCTCCATTTTTTCTCCATTTTTTCTCCACTTTTTCTCCACTTTTTCTCCACTTTTTCTCCATTTTTTTCTCCATTTTTTCTCCACTTATTCTCCACTTTTTCTCCACTTTTTTTTACACTTTTTCTCCACTTTTTCTCCACTTTTTCTCCATTTTTTTCTCCACTTTTTCTCCACTTTTTCTCCACTTTTTCTCCATTTTTTCTCCATTTTATCTCCACTTATTCTCCACTTTTTCTCCACTTTTTCTACACTTTTTCTTCATTTTTTCTCCACTTTTTCTCCACTTTTTCTACATTTTTTCTCCACTTTTTCTCTACTTTTTCTATGGTCGGTCTACCCATTAGCTCTGCCATGCATACTGTAGCTCTACACCTACTGCACATGTTACTTTATGATTGACATCTCTTTCATACCAGAGCTGTCTAAGCCTACTCTGACCCCATATTTGTCATTACTATATTGTCCTTGTACTGTATTATGACATTTGTATCATGTGTTTCATTTCTTGCTGTGTTGCAATTTTTTTGCTGCATCCCAATTGTACCTCTACATTGTTCGAGTTTATGTTATTGTTCTCTCACTCTTATGTGATACTGATTATTGTCATTTTTCATGATTACATGCAGATAAGTCCAATCTGACGAAGGCTCAGGCCGAAACGTCATTTGTAACTTGTTTTGGACAAAAACATATATGCTTATGAAAAAAAATGTTTTTCTTAATACGGACCAATAAAGAGTGATTTTGCATTACTATCCGTTGTGACTTACTGACTTAGTCTGGGAGATTTAGAGTGCCGAGGTTACTCACTAATTTTATCTATTATTTCCTCTGAGCACCTATATACCAGTGAGCAGAGCTTCCTCTACAGTAGTTCTCCTAATTAGGCATGCCCTTACCTCATGAGCAGGGCATTGCAGCTTTGGTAGAAACCATTACGACATGGACTCTGCTGCTGTGGACCCGAGAAGAGTGAGTGCAGATTCATTGCACCCACACTCCTCACATGAAGGGTCCGCACTCCTAGAAAATGGGGGATACGTTCCCTGAGTGTCTCCCCCCCATATTCCAGACCGTCCAGAGTCATCGTGGGACCCCTTTATTTTTTTTCTTACAATAAATTGGTGAAAGAGGAAATGTTTTGGGGACTGTTTTTTCAAATAAATTTCTTTTGTCGATTTTTTTTTTTTTGTTAGTACTGACAGTTTATGATGTTGGGTATCTAATAGACGCCATGACATCACAAACTGCTGGGCTTGATCTCAGGTGACTTAACAGCTAGTATCAACCCGATTTATTACCCCGTTTGCCACTGCACCAGGGCACGGGATGAGCTGGGGTGAAGCGCCCGGATTGGCGCATCTAGTGGATGTGCCACGTCTGGGGTGCCTGCGGCCTGCTATTTTTAGGCTGTGAAGGCCCAATAACTATGGACCTTCCCACCCTGAGAATACCAGACCACAGCTGTCCGCTTTACCTTGGCTGGTGATCCAATTTGGGGGGGACCCTACTTTTATTGTGTAATTATTAATATTTATAAAATAATTATAAAAAAGAGCCTGAGGGGACCTCCACATTGGATCCCCAACCACGGTAAAGCTGCCAGCTGTGGTTTTCAGGCTACAGCCGTCTGCTTTACCCTAGCTGGCTA
This sequence comes from Anomaloglossus baeobatrachus, assembly GCF_048569485.1. NCBI lineage: Eukaryota > Metazoa > Chordata > Amphibia > Anura > Aromobatidae > Anomaloglossus > Anomaloglossus baeobatrachus. The sequence goes on along the minus strand of NC_134353.1, from coordinate 774,305,865 downwards.
TCAAAAATGGGGGGACCCAACGTCATTTTTTTTTTTAACTATTTTTTAAATAGAAAAAATTAATGGGCTTCCCTGTATTTTGATTGCCAACCAAGGTAACGGCAGGCAGATGGGGGTGGCAACCCATAGCTGTCTGCTTTATCTGCGCTGAGAATCAAAAATACCGCGGAGCGCTACGTCATTTTTTTAAAGATTTATTTTTACAGCACTGTGATGTCCAGCAATCAAAATACAGGGAAGCCCATTTTATTTGTAGTTATTTAAATAAATAATTAAAAAAAATATATATGGGCTCCCGCTGCATTTTTTGTATTGCTAGCTAAGGGTAATCCAAGCAGCTACTGGCTGCTAACCCCCACTGCTTGGTGTTACCTTCACTGGCAATGGAAAATCCAGGGAAGCATTTTTTCATTTTTTTTGCCAAAAAACTACAAAAAAAGGACGTGAGCTTCGCCATATTTTGTATGCTAGCCAGGTATAGCAGGCAGGTGCTGGAAGAGTTGGATACAGCGCCAGAAGATGGCGCTTCTATGAAAATGCCATTTTCTGAGGCGGCTGCAGACTGCAATTCGCAGCAGTGGGGCCCAGAAAGCTCAGGCCAACCTGTGCTGCGGATTCCAATCCCCAGCTGCCTTGTTGTACCTGGCTGGACACAAAAATGGGGCGAAGCGTACGTCATTTGTTTTCTAATTATTTCATGAAATTCATGAAATAATAAAAAAAGGGCTTCCCTTTATTTTTGGTTCCCAGCCGGGTACAAATAGGCAACTGGGGGTTGGGGGCAGCCGTACCTGCCTGCTGTACCTGGCTAGCATACAAAAATATGGCGAAGCCCACATAATTTTTTCAGGGGGCAAAAAACTTCTGCATACAGTCCTGGATGGAGTATCCTGAGCCTTGTAGTTTTGCAGCTGCTGTCTGTCTGTATGGAGAAGAGCAGACAGCAGCTGCAGAACTACAAGGCTCAGCATACTCCATCCAGGACTGTATGCAGAATTTTTTTGCCCACCAAAAAAATGACGTGGCCTTCGCCATATTTTTGTATGCTAGCCAGGTACAGCAGGCAGCCACGGGCTGCCTCCAACCCCCAGTTGCCTATTTGTACCCGGCTGGGAACCAAAAATATAGGGAAGCCCGTTTTTTTTTAATTATTTCACTTATTTCATGAAATAATTAAAAAACAAATGACGTGGGCTTCGCCCCATTTTTGTGTCCAGCCGGGTACAACTAGGCAGCTGGGGATTGGAATCCGCAGCACAGGTTAGCCCGAGGTTTCTGGGCGCCTCTGCTGCGAATTACAGTCCGCAGCCGTCCCAGAAAATGGCGCTCTCATAGAAGCGCCATCATCTGGCACTGTATCCAACTCTTCCAACAGCCCTGGAGCCGGGTGGCTTGTTGGGTAATCATGAGTTAATACTGGCTTTGTTTTACTAGCCAGTATTAAGCCAGAGATTCTTAATGTCAGGCACGTTTGACCCGGCCATTAAGAATCTCCAATAAAGAGTTAAAAAAAAACACCACACAGAGAAAAAATACTTTAATAGAAATAAATACACAGACACATTAGAGACTCCATCTTTATTACCCCCTGTCAGCCCTCCACGATCCTGCTCTTCTGTCTTCTTTCTAGTGTAGTAGTAGTGACGATTGTAGTGAGGATGATGTGCACCAACCCATCACTTGGGGCTGGGGAACCTCATCCTCACTACAATCCTCACTACAATCCTCACTAGTGTAGTAGTAGTGACGATTGTAGTGAGGAAGGATGAGGTTCACCAGCTCATCACTTGGGGCTGGGGAACCTCATCCTCACTACAATGCTCACTACAATTGTGCAGCCTTCACTCCGTGAGTGATCAGTGCTGGCTGTCAGTGGTAACAGCGGTAACGCTGACAGACGCATTACCATAGCAATGGTGCTCTCGGAGCCGCGGTTATCGGTGACGTCACCGCTAACTGCGTTGCTATGGCAACGGTGATCTCCGTTAATGACCGGCTGTGTCAGCCGGTCCCTAACGGAACGGGGAGTCGACCGTGTGCTAGAGCATGTCGCCGGTACACGGCGATACACATACAGTTAGGTCCAGAAATATTTGGACAGTGACACAATTTTCGCGAGTTGGGCTCTGCATGCCACCACATTGGATTTGAAATGAAACCTCTACAACAGAATTCAAGTGCAGATTGTAACGTTTAATTTGAAGGTTTGAACAAAAATATCTGATAGAAATTGTAGGAATTGTACACATTTCTTTACAAACACTCCACATTTTAGGAGGTCAAAAGTAATTGGACAAATAAACCAAACCCAAACAAAATATTTTTATTTTCAATATTTTGTTGCGAATCCTTTGGAGGCAATCACTGCCTTAAGTCTGGAACCCATGGACATCATCAAACGCTGGGTTTCCTCCTTCTTAATGCTTTGCCAGGCCTTTACAGCCGCAGCCTTCAGGTCTTGCTTGTTTGTGGGTCTTTCCGTCTTAAGTCTGGATTTGAGCAAGTGAAATGCATGCTCAATTGGGTTAAGATCTGGTGATTGACTTGGCCATTGCAGAATGTTCCACTTTTTTGCACTCATGAACTCCTGGGTAGCTTTGGCTGTATGCTTGGTGTCATTGTCCATCTGTACTATGAAGCGCCGTCCGATCAACTTTGCGGCATTTGGCTGAATCTGGGCTGAAAGTATATCCCTGTACACTTCAGAATTCATCCGGCTACTCTTGTCTGCTGTTATGTCATCAATAAACACAAGTGACCCAGTGCCATTGAAAGCCATGCATGCCCATGCCATCACGTTGCCTCCACCATGTTTTACAGAGGATGTGGTGTGCCTTGGATCATGTGCCGTTCCCTTTCTTCTCCAAACTTTTTTCTTCCCATCATTCTGGTACAGGTCGATCTTTGTCTCATCTGTCCATAGAATACTTTTCCAGAACTGAGCTGGCTTCATGAGGTGTTTTTCAGCAAATTTAACTCTGGCCTGTCTATTTTTGGAATTGATGAATGGTTTGCATCTAGATGTGAACCCTTTGTATTTACTTTCATGGAGTCTTCTCTTTACTGTTGACTTGGAGACAGATACACCTACTTCACTGAGAGTGTTCTGGACTTCAGTTGATGTTGTGAACGGGTTCTTCTTCACCAAAGAAAGTATGCTGCGATCATCCACCACTGTTGTCATCCGTGGACGCCCAGGCCTTTTTGAGTTCCCAAGCTCACCAGTCAATTCCTTTTTTCTCAGAATGTACCCGACTGTTGATTTTGCTACTCCAAGCATGTCTGCTATCTCTCTGATGGATTTTTTCTTTTATTTCAGCCTCAGGATGTTCTGCTTCACCTCAATTGAGAGTTCCTTAGACCGCATGTTGTCTGGTCACAGCAACAGCTTCCAAATGCAAAACCACACACCTGTAATCAACCCCAGACCTTTTAACTACTTCATTGATTACAGGTTAACGAGGGAGACACCTTCAGAGTTAATTGCAGCCCTTAGAGTCCCTTGTCCAATTACTTTTGGTCCCTTGAAAAAGAGGAGGCTATGCATTACAGAGCTATGATTCCTAAACCTTTTCTCCGATTTGGATGTGAAAACTCTCATATTGCAGCTGGGAGTGTGCACTTTCAGCCCATATTATATATATAATTGTATTTCTGAACATGTTTTTGTTAACAGCTAAAATAACAAAACTTGTGTCACTGTCCAAATATTTCTGGACCTAACTGTATGTGCACCGTGTACCGGAGAGATGCACTCGCAGGTCCTACATGACGCGTCATAGTCATGTGACCAGTCTGTAGCCAATGAGATAATAGCCACGTGACTGGTCACATGGCTATTTTGACGTCACGATAGGTCCTGCATCACTTCTGGCAGTGCCGTCACCGGGAGGATTCAGCGATCATCGGATGGAATAGCGGCAGACGACAGAGTGCAGGAGGGATCGCGGGGACCGGTAAGTGTTATGGCAATGTTTATTAACTGTTTGTGTACATTTATCATGCATTTTTATGTGTTTGTGATTGCCTCCCATAATAGCCTATTGGCTCGAGTTCGGTTCGTCGAACGTTCGACGAACCGAACTCGAACGGGACCTCCGTTCGGCGAACCGACCTCGAGCCGAACCGGGACCAGTTCGCTCATCTCTAGTCAATACTCACGCCTCTTATACCCAGAATTCCATCATACCTAAAGGACACCTCCTACTTTTTGACACAAATGACACAATTAGGTACGCTTCCACCTGATTGTCTACTCGTCACTTTCGATGTAAACAGTCTGTATACGAGCATCGAGCACAGTGATGGTATTCGAGCTGTAGACTGGTTCCTCGATTTGCATAAAACACTAACACCGTCACAGCAGTCTTTCTGCATGGACTTATTACATCTGGTCCTAGGTCATAATTACTTTTTGTTTGAAGAGCAATTCTACATACAACAAAGGGGTACAGCCATGGGATCAAACATGGCACCACCGTACGCTAATATCTACATGGCGCATTTCGAGGCAATATACATTTACGATCATCCTCGGTGGATACAGCACACTTTAATGTGGAAAAGATATATAGACGACATATTTGTCATTTGGCATGGCACTTTAGACTCCTTGAATGAATTCTACCAGGACATTAACTCCTATATACCAGGGCTCACGTTCACGATCCACAGTGATTCAAAACAAATCAATTTCTTAGATACCATGGTTCTTCTATCTCCCAACGGTACAATCAGTACAGATCTTTTTGTTAAGCCGACAGATAGAAACAGTCTTCTGCATTTTTCAAGTTGCCACCCTTCCCACACAAAGAAAGCACTGCCATTCTCCCAATTTAAGAGAATCGAACGTATTGTCTCCGATCCCTTGCAGCGCCAAACTCGACTGCAAGAAATGGGAGACAAGTTTGCATCCAGAGGCTACCCAAGTAAAATTGCCCACAATTTCATGCAGAAACCACGATCCAGTCAGAACAACAACCCACGTATCACCTGTGTCCAAACATACCATCCTTTTTCACCTCTTTTCAAAGGCATAATCTCCAAACATTGGTCCCTCCTTCAAACAGCTTACCCTTCCATTACTGAATTTTCAGCCTTACCTTTATTCTGTCACAAAAGACCTAAGAATCTGAGAGATAACCTCGTTAGAGCCGACATAGGGTCTGCACACACCGAATCACGGCAGACTTTCCTTGGGACTCCAAAAGATGGAAATTTTCCATGTTTACATTGCCTTCAATGCAATAACCTCACTCGGGGTAATATGTTTACACATCCACATACAGGCAAAAATTATCCCATCAGAGGTTTTTTCACGTGTGACTCCTCATATGTCATCTACCTCATTAAATGTCCTTGCGGTCTCGGATATGTTGGGGAGACGACCCAACATATCCGAGACCGTATTAGTAAGCATAAGTCTACCATACGATGTAAACAAATCTTATTACCCGTTCCACATCATTTTGTGACACACAACCATACAGTGGCCCAACTCAGATTCCAAGTCATTGAACATGTTCCACCAATATGCAGAGGAGGCGATAGAATCAAGAAACTCAAGGAAAGGGAGTCTTTTTGGATATACACTCTGGGCACATTAGAGCCAAAGGGCCTTAATCGAGAATACGAGGTACAAGCCTGATTCCTGTACTTCATTAGTGTACTTTACGTCTCTCCAGTATGCAAGGAGTCCCTGTGTTTACTTTTTATTCTATTTTTATTTTTACTTTTATGTTCTTTTTGACTCATTACATACATAATGTCTGATTACCTTGTCTAATTGTGTCTTCATTTACCCTCTAGGTTCCCTTAGCCACGTGAAATTTCTTGCTGCACTCTATTACGACTCACTTCCCACCACAGTAGTCACGTACCTCACTTTCATCTGTCAGCACCATATAGGTTTGTATTAGGTATCCACTTATTTTTTTATTTTTTCATTTTATTTAATTTTCATTTATTTTATTTATTTTATTTTATTTTTTTGTTTCTCTTACATATGTCCCACTATAGTTACCCTCCCCCACGAGTAGCCACTATATACCACTACTGCACAGCTAATATCACATTAGTCTACACGAGCCACACACTCACACATATTTTCCCTGGATATCTTAATGTAACTCACATTGCCTTTTTCCTTCCTTTCTCTCATTTTTTCTTACATTCACACTATCTTCTTACTATAATCCCATGTGGCCTGCCACTTCATGTGTCCCTACACAAACCTCACGTTTCACTCCTATTGCTCTATTCTAATCTACATGATCTATCTGATCACTACAATTATTTGCTACACATATACATGTTATGATGTCTAAACAGCCCCTGATGCTATTCGCCTATGTTATCCATTCACCCCTCCTGGCAGCTGGCAGCAAGCACCAATCACATCACTACAACGTCACACTTCCTTTCATCCAGAAAGAAACACAGCTCCCCACTCGCTCTGCGCATGCGTGATGTATTAGACCAATGCGCATGCGCGGGCGTGCGTTCCACCTACCTCACTGCGTTCCACTCCGATACAGGAAGTGGATGCAGCTATCATTATAGACGCATATATAAGAGCCCACAGCTATCCACACACCCTGCTGACGCCACCACAGGAGACCCACATCCTCATCTACGCAGGTACTACCTGAATGGCACCTCTATGGTCCATTCATACATTTTCGTTTTCTTGCAATTCCTTTACAATTTCTTTACCTCCAGTTTCAGGCTTCCCCTCACCTTACTTTAGCTGGCAGCGCTGCCATTTCTCCTCCCTGGAAGGTACAATATTATATATCTGATTTCCTTTTTTGACTGACCTATATGCACCATGTGGGACAAGTGTATATTTATTACAGGTCTTTTTCTTTAATCTAGAAATCCTGCACTGTATTCTATAAGGGAATCTCTCTTAGATAAACTGGACCTCTCACCTGCAGGGAACCACTATGCGTTTTTCCAACATACCCTAATGTACAGACCAGATATACACCCTGTGATACGTACAGATCAGGTACATATGGAATGACCTACCCCTAATAGTTCTTATCTATAAATGTCATTAACATATATGATCATGTTTCATATCTTTCTAATTTTTTCCATTCCAAGTGACCCTCAGAGACCTACTCCGTGTCTAACATTAATCCCCTAACGATTACTGAGATTCCTCCTTCCCTGGTAGGTTCACCTTCTTACCTGGATTCCTTCTTCCTTCCCTTCTTTCCTCCTTCTCCTCATGTTTATTACTTATATTCTACATTTCATTACCTATACAGATAACGTTGCATAAGAACTGCTTTGGTGTCACCTCTCTGTCACATGATCGGACCTCCCATCCGATATTGTGTTACTAACATTAATTAGTACCACTGATCCGGTAGGTTGATACATACAGGTTCCTGATGCACTTTATTACATTGACATTTCGTCTCCTTTACAAATGAGGACCATAGCATTACCCCTCACCTCTTTTCTTCCTTGATTTATCCTTTTTAGGATACCCCCCTGTCGTGCACGACATCACAACACGTCCTTGATGGACACTCCCTCAGCACCATATCACAAAGTATAATTACTGAGGTATGTCCCCCCTTTCTTTTCTGACTTGTGTAATCAGAGTTTTTTGTTCGATTCATTTCATTTATTTCATTTATAACTCAATCTTCTTGTTTACCTCCTTCATAGACCGCTTACGCATTCTTCCCATATACTTTGATGACCATCATTATTTGTACTGATGCGATTTGACAATCCTTTCATACATTTAGGTACGTGTCTTATTATCATGTATGGTCACTCCTCTAATGGTCTCTTTCATGTCTCAACAGATTGTCATTTGTCTTATATCTTAATGGAGATTTTCGTGTTTCTTCCATTGGTGCCTATGAAATTAATGGATTTAAGAGTTTTTTTGTCTCTGCAGTTTCTGCCATTTTCTTTATATTTACTATTTGTCTGATCATGTAATCACAACAGTGTATCACTGTTACTGTTTCTGTTTTTAATTCTATGTATGTTTTTTCTTTTCTTTACACTAGTCCCATTGTCCCTGTGAAAGATCCTTTGGACGGAAACGTTGGACGGACTTTTTTGTATATACACAATAAATCATCATTTTTTTCAAACCAAACCTAAGATTCCTCTCTTACATTGTGGTGTGCCGGATATATTTTTGTAATACTGGACTTATTATTCCAGAGCACCCCCACGTTGAGTGAGCCAGGTCTATCTCATTAATATAGGAGTTTATTTCAGTCCTTTTCAGGGCTCATTTTCTCGGGCTCAGAGCCATAGGTGACAGTCAGGTCCGTGGAAACGCTGTATACAGCTTCAGATAACAGCGTCTGTGTACCTAAGCTCAGGGAATTCCTTGCTGCATTTCACCATTAGGAGAGATAGAAAGTGAGGCTTCCTTTCATGTCCACTGACCCAGAGAACCCGGCCACTGTACCCACCTGCCCACTTTTTCCACGCTATTTTTATAGCAAACAGTGCTGGAGATAAGTGTCATCCAAAAAGTGGCTGCTCTACTAATTTTGTGTCCCACTGGTGCCAAGCATTTGCCAGCACCTCTGCATTAAACCCTGATGCACATTTTGCTACGCTATTTTTATAGCAAACAGTGCTGAACATAAGTGGCATCAAAAAAGTGGCTGCTATACTCCATTGCTGCCCACTCGTGCCAAGCATTTTCCAGCACCTCTGCATTCAACCCTCATGCACATTTTGCTATGCTATTTTTATAGCAATCAGTGCTGAACATAAGTGGCATCAAAAAAGTGACTGCTATACTCCATTGCTGTCCCACTGGTGCCAAGCATTTTCCAGCACCTCTGCATTCAACCCTCATGCACATTTTGCTACGCTATTTTTATAGCAAACAGGGCTTAACATAAGTGGCATCAAAAAAGTGGCTGATATACTCCATTGCTGTCCCACTGGTGCCAAGCATTTTTCAGCACCTCTGCATTCAACCCTCATGCACATTTTGCTACGCTATTTTTATAGCAAACAGTGCTGAACATAAGTGGCATGCAAAAAGTGGCTGCTATACTAATTTTGTGTCCCACTGGTGCCAAGCATTTACCAGCACCTCTGCATTAAACCCTCATGCACATTTTGCTACGCTATTTTTATAGCAAACAGTGCTTAACATAAGTGGCATCAAAAAAGTGGCTGCTGTACTCCATTGCTGTCCCACTGGTGCCAAGCATTTTTCAGCACCTCTGCATTCAACCCTGATGCACATTTTGCTACGCTATTTTTATAGCAAACAGTGCTGACCATAAGTGGCATCAAAAAAGTGGCTGCTATACTAATTTTGTGTCCCACTGGTGCCAAGCATTTACCAGCACCTCTGCATTAAACCCTCATGCACATTTTGCTACGCTATTCTTATAGCAAACAGTGCTGCCAGTTTTAGGGCCATAGTTGCATTGTCAGGGATAGTCAGTATTGATTCTTCAGCTGTCAATAAAGTTAGACCACCTCTATAATCTACACCACCTCTCAATTTTTGCTACCACATTTTAAGTGACTAATCTTGTCGCTAACAAAATGAGTGGCAAAAGGACAGATGCTGGTGTTAAGGGGAACACGCGTGTTGGAAAAGGAAAAAAGTTTGTGTCCGTGGGGAAGGTGGCAAAGCTACATTAACATCTGCTTCAGATAAGTCATCTTCCAGTAAAAGGAAGATGTCTACTACTTTCCGTGGACAATCCGATGTGCTCCCTTGCATGTGGACAATTCGATGTGTTGCACAGTATGGTGTACCAGAGATGGCTGAGTCTGCAGAGCTGTTCTGTCAAACTATAGCCTGGGAATCAGAGGTCTGCTCCCAAGCTACAGTGAGTACAGACCAGGAAATGGTCTGCAGTGATGCACAGAAGCTTTGTGACTAGGATTCAGGCCCTGATGACCAACTTTCTGAGCATAATGTAGACCATCATTTCCAAACTGTAACACCTGTTGGTGGAGACAATGAGGAACATATTGATGACGATGAGAGGCAGATACCAGATTGGGATGACAACTTAAATATTCTGTCAGGGCAGGAAGAGGCTAGGTCTGAGGGCGAGGGGAGTGCAAACACAATACTTGATGATGAAGTTCTAGATCCCACTTACTGTCAACCCACAGTCAGGCACTTAAGGAGGTCAACAGAGGCGGTGGAGGAGGATGCAACTGACGACGAAGTTATCTTGCGCCTTCCTGGACAGAGTAGGAGTACTGGTAGCACGTCTACAACTGCATCCTCAGCCACCACTCTGCCTCTGAGCACTAGTCGGAGTGGCTCAGCAGGTAGCATGTCCTCTAAGCCTTGCCTAGCCTGGTCCTTTTTTGACCTTGCAAAGGATATCCCAAATCATGTGATCTGTAAAATTTGTTGTGAATCTATAAGTAGAGGCAAAAAGCTCACCAGTTTGACAACTTCTTCCATGAATCGTCACATGAATACCAAGCATAATTCCCAGTGGGAAGCTCACTGTGCTGCAATGCGGCCTAGCGTAGCGGCCCAACCACCGCCTGCCCCTTCCAGTGCATCCACGTGCTCTTCATCTTCTATTACTGGGGGGAGACCTGTCACACCTGGTTTTCCACGCACACCTTCCACCACTGTAACCGCAACAGGCAGTTTGCTTGTTAGGTCGTCAGTTGGTTTGGAAGGGGAAACAAGTGCGTGTGTACAGCTCTCTCAGACATCAATAGCACCAACTTTGGATGAAGGCAACATCATGTCTACGCCTGCACTTTCCTTACAAACCTGCATTTTTCCAGGGACACCCTACTCACCACCGTCTACACACAGCAGCCAGATCTCTGTCCCTCAGATGTGGACAAATAAAAGGCCATTTCCTCCGACCCATGACAAAGCTAAGAGGTTGACTTTATCCCTCTGTAAGCTCTTGGCTACCGAAATGCTGCCTTTCCGCCTGGTGGACACAGAGGATTTTTGAGACCTTATGTCCGTCGCAGCGCCCCAGTACCAGATGCCCAGTCGCCACTACTTGTCCAAGAAAGGTGTGCCTGCGCTATACCAGCATGTCGCACACAACATCACCGCTTCCTTGAGAAACTGTGTGTGAACGGGTGCATTTCACCACCGATACTTGGACCAGTAAGCATGGACATGGGCGTTACATGTCGCTGTCTGGGCACTGGGTAACTTTGGTGATAGATGAAGAAGGATCTGCTGAACAAGTCTTGCCGTCCCCACAACTTGTGCGTCAATCCTCTGTATGTATAAGTTCCTCCAACGCCTCTGCCTCCTCAACCTCGACTGGGTCCTCCACCTCCGCCCCAAGCCTGCCTGGTCAGGCCACCAGCGTTGTAACTGCGCGCAAGGAATCCCGCACACCTCCTTACTATGCTGGCAGCAGAGCGCAATGACATCAGGCAGTCTTTAGCTTGAAATGTCTTGGAAATAAGAGTCACACAGCGGCTGAGTTGTGGGCAGCTCTGCTTTCCGAGTTTCATAAATGGTTGTCTCCACTCAACCTGCAGCAAGGTAAGGCCGTGTGCGACAATGCTGCAAACCTGGGTGCGGCCCTTCGCCTGGGCAAGGTGACACACGTGCCTTGTATGGCTCATGTGTTGGACCTTGTTGTTCAGCAATTTTTAACACACTATCCCGGCCTAGATGGCCTTCTGCACAGGGCACGAAAACTGTCTGCTCACTTCCGCTGTTCAACCGCCGCAGCTGAGCGACTTGCATCGCTCCAGAAGTCTTTCGGCCTGCCGGTTCATCGCCTAAAATGCGATGTGCCGACACGCTGGAATTAGACTCTCCACATGTTACAGCGACTGTGGCAGCACCGCCGAGCACTGGTGCAATACGTCATGACGTATAGCCTGGGCCAACGAGATGCAGAGGTGGGGCAAATCACCCTGATGGATTGGTCTCAGATCAAGGACCTATGCACCCTTCTGCACAGTTTCGACATGGCGACAAATATGTTTAGTGCTGACAATGCCATTATCAGCATGACAATTCCAGTCATTTTCATACTGATTCACACGCTAAACACTATTCGGAGTCAGGGGGTGGTTCAACAGGAAGGGGAGGAAGTACATGAGGATTCATATGCGCAAGGTATAACAACATCACCAAGGTCCAGACGTTCATCATCACCAAGGCAGCAGGCATGGGTCGGTGGGGGAGAGGGATTAACAAGGGTGCATGGTAGCAGGCAAAATGTTGAGGAAGGTGCAGGAGAACATGATGAAATGGAGGACGAACTATCCATGGACATGGAAGACTCAGCAGATGAGGGAGACCTTGGTCACATTTCTTTTGAAAGAGGTTGGGGGGAGATGTCAGAGGAAGAAAGAATGGTTGGCACCTCTATGCCACAAACACAGCAAGGACTTGGTCCGATTGGATGCGCAAGACACATGAGCGCCTTCTTGCTGCACTACCTACAACATGACCCTCGGATTGTCAAAATTAGAAGTGATGATGACTACTGGGTTGCCACACTATTAGATCCCCGGTACAAGTCCAAATTTTGTGAAATAATTCCAGCCATAGAAAGAGACGAACATATGCAGGAGTATCAGCAGAAGCTGTTACTCAATCTTAGCTCGGCTTTTCCACCAAACACCAGTGGTGCATGGAGTGAATCTCCCAGTTGTAACTTGACAAACATGGGACGGTCTCGTCATCAACAGTCTAACCGTACCAGCAGCACCGTATCTGGTGCTGGTAATAGCAATTTTATTGAATCGTTTCATAATTTTTTTAGACCATCCTTTGCAAGGCCAACAGAGACAAGAAGTCTGACACATAGTCAACGGCTGCAGAGGATGATACAGGAGTATCCCCAAATGAACATCGATGCCATGACTTTGCAAATGGAGCCTTGCTCATTTTGGGCATCAAATCTTGAAAAATGGCCTGAGCTCGCCACTTACGCCTTGGAGATATTGTCGTGTCCAGCTGCCAGTGTTGTCTCTGAACGTGTCTTCAGTGCTGCTGGGTCTGTGCTGACAGATAAGAGCACGCGTCTGTCCAGTAACAATGCGGACAGACTAACGTTGATCAAGATGAACAAGTCATGGATCCGCAACGACTTTACTACCCCTGTGTCATCCTGGGGAGAGTAAATGCTTGTGTATTTGGAATGTGCTTGACGCAAATGTACCTGTCAAGTTTGCAACTGGGGCACAAGTGCTGCCACTGAAGGGGTGTCTGTGGCCCAATTTTGGAAAAAAGGGAGACTCCGCTTGGAGTAACCCTTGCTGTGTTTTTAGAAATGAGCCAAGATGAACAAGTCATGGTTCAGCAAAGACTTTGCTACCCACCCCGGTGTCATCCTGGGGACAGTTAAGGCTTGCGTATTTTTGAATGTGCTTGATGCAAATGTACCTGTCAAGTTTGCAACTGTGGCACAAGTGCTGCCACTGAAGGGGTGTCTGTGTGGCCCAATTTTTGGAAAAAAGGGAGACTCTGCTTGGAATAAACCTTGCGTTGTTTTTAAAAAGGATTTAAGATCAACAGATCTGGGATCAGCAAAGACTTTTCTAGACCTTCCCCGTTGTCATCCGGGCGACAGCTAAGGCTGGCGTATTTTGGAATGTGCTTGATGCAAATGTACCTGTCAAGTTTGCAACTGGGGCACAAGTGCTGCAACTGAAGTGGTGTCTGTGGGGCCCAATTTTTGGAAAAAAGGGAGCCTCCGCTTGGAGTAACCCTTGCTGTGTTTTTAAAAATGAGCCAAGATGAACAAGTCATGGTTCAGCAAAAACTTTGCTACCCACCCCGGTGTCATCCTGGGGACAGTTAAGGCTTGCATATTTTTGAATGTGCTTGATACAAATCAACACATCCAGTTTGCAACTGTGGCACAAGTGCTGCCACTGAAGGGGTGTCTGTGGGGCCCAATTTTTGAAAAAAAGGGAGACTCCGCTTGGAGTAACCCTTGCTGTGTTTTTAAAAATGAGCCAAGATGAACAAATCATAGTTCAGCAAAGACTTTTCTACCTACCCCGGTGTCATCCTGGGGACCGTTAAGGCTTGCGTATTTTTGAATGTGCTTGATGCAAATCTACCTGTGAAGTGTACAACTGGGGCACAAGTGCTGCCACTGAAGGGGTGGGTGTGTGTGGGGCCCAATTTTTGGAAAAAAGGGAGACTCCGCTTGGAGTAACCCTTGCTTACAGTGTTTTTAAAAATGATCCAAGATGAACAGATCTGGGATCAGCAAAGAGTTTGCTAGACCTTCCCCGCTGTCATCTGGGCGACCGCTAAGGCTGGCGTATTTTGGAATGTGCTTGATGCAAATCAAAACATCCTGTTTGCAACTGGGGCACAACTGCTGCCACTGAAGTGGTGTCTGTGGGGCCCAATTTTTGGAAAAAAGAGAGAGTCTGCTTGGAGTCCCCTTGCTGTGTTTTACATGATTTTAGAAGGGCATGCCATGCCTATGCCTGTGTCTCCTCCTCTTTTTTCCTCGTCCAGCTGTTTAGTTTTCGCATGAGTATTTGTCCTTGTCACTTTCCCTTGTGTTTGTGTTGTCTTGGGAGTTGTTTGGCACCTTTTGGACAACTTTGAGGGTGTTTTCCAGGTGTTTTTATGTGTTTGTGATTGCCTCCCATTGTTTCCTATGGGGTTCGAGAGTTCGACGAACAGTTCGGCGAACGGCTCGTCGAACGGGGCACCGTTGGACGAACCGAACCAAACTCGAACTCTAGGGGGGTGGCTCATCTCTAGTCAGGAGTCAGTCAGAGAAAAGGAAAGTGTAGTGTAGGAGGTGAAAGTGAGAGGAGGTCAGGAGCTGGGCTCCTTGGAACTACTAGGTAGCAGACGTTGGTCTGGGCCTGGTAGGCGCTGGACCCTCGGTCCCAGGGGATCTTTACAAGGGGCACGGCAATGTCATGGAGGACAGCCGGCGGCCTTGTACCATCACTGGGCTGGGACCAGGGCACGACGGGGTATGTGGACCTTAGGTCAGGGAGTAGCTTCAGGAAACCTGACAATTCGCCCGACGAGAATGGAGCCTTCAAGATCCGCTCTGCACCCGCTCCAAAATCGGGGTGCTAGTGCAACAAGAGGGATAGGACTTTCCATAAATATGGTCCAATAAATCCCAAGCGTGAACCCTGAGAGCAAGTTCCCTCAGTTAGCCATACTGGGGAGCGGGACCCGACTAGTTTTAGGCTACAGGGACAAACCAGAAAGAAACAAGGTGCCACGGGAAAAGATCACAGATCAACAGGTGACACCAACAGAAATGGAACCCAAACGTGCTCCTTCTCAGCAGCAGCGTTGTCCAGAACTTTGGTTTACTAAAGTTGTCAGTGTCAGCGTTATTAGACTGAGTGAGTACGCAAGCGTCCCTTACCTCCCCAACGGCACCTCCCTGTCACCATCACCGTGTCCCGGGGCATCCCCCCTACCCGTGGAAGGGTTAAACACCTGGCTGCCCACTCCATCGCCACCGGGTGCTCCCAGCCGCAGTGGTGGTACTCCACCTTACCACACACCACGAATGATGTCACAAACTCTCAATATACCATACCCCCTGTAAATACCCCCCTTCATTCGAGTGGCCACGAGACCCCAAGGTCCAGAGCCACCGCAGATCCGGATCCGAGCAGCTCGGCTGCTGAAACGGGGGCAGCACATTGCCATCCGGAAGATGCAGATTTCAGTCATAGGGGCAAGATAGGCAGCGATTAGAGTCACAGCACCAAGGTAGAGTTGGACTTGGGAAGGAAAAGGTGGCTCCACGTGTAAAGTCCATATATATGTGGGGCGGTTCATACAATTGAAGTTGCTGTATTGGTTGCTTATTTAAAAATTTACTTTATGCGGTCAGCGCTAAGAAGTCACTTTGCCTTGATTAGGATATGTAGATATATGGTTAGGATAGGAAACTGAATTTTTATCCCAGACAAAGGAATGTTTAGCTATTATTAATAAAACTCCATTGTCTTGTGAATTGATCCATGCAAAATTAGTCTTAAAAAGCCTTCAACCGTATTCTTACACTACTGTGTTATATCAGATTGGCATACTTGTTAAAAAAAAATCACCCTTGGGTGATAAGACATTAGACGTGAAGAATGCTCTCTCCAACTAAGATTTGATCTATGGATTATAGAATCATTTTGGATAAAAAAGACTAAACTTGGATTGCGAAAAACCATCCTTATAAACACCTCTATGAGTCTTAATGGGCAATACTTTGTTTTGTGTGACTTGGAAATATTTACTTTTTTTTACATCTGGCAAGTGTTCAAGTATATGAAAATCACTGACAGATTCATCATGGCAATAATCTCAGATTTTAAGGAATGTTGTGATTTAGGGCATTAATCCATCACCACAGTTCTATGTTTTCTAAAAAAAAAAAAAAAAAGCAAAGCTGTAGCCAATTATGCTGTTTTTGTTAAACCAAACAATTGTCACAAAATTTCACAGAAGGTCATGCTTTTGATATTTTATCTCTTTTGACATGTTTTTTGATAACGCTAAAAAACATTTATAATCTTCATCTCATTTCATTGCCATCATGTGATAAAGGTAATTATTAGCTTATGATCTACCTGTCGCCTCATATCTAGGCCAAGTAAGCTGTCATCTCATTGTTTTTCATATTGTGCCAAATTTATGTATAAAATACAGTATGTGTGCACCCCACGTATAAATGGAAGGCAACGCTATCAATCCTGTAAATTTGAGTAAACCTTTTTTTAGCATAAGTAATTAGAAAGATTGCAGCATAACTATTCTGGTTGTACACAGGGTTGCCATCAGGGCAAAACTGCCCTTAGTGGTGCATGAGACCCGGCCTAGCTGCTAGGAAGCCACTGCTAAGGACAGACAACAAGCAGGAGAGACTTGTTTGGGCTAAAGAACACAAGAAATGGACATTAAACCAGTGGAAATCTGTACTTTGGTCCAAATTTGAGATCTTTGGATTCAACCACCGTGTCTTTGTGCGACGCAGAAAAGGTGAACGGATGGACTCTACATGCCTTGTTCCCACCGTGAAGCATGGAGGAGGAAGTGTGATGGTGTGGGGGTGCTTTGCCGGTGACACTGTTGGGGATTTATTCAAAATTGAAGGTATACTGAACCAGCATGGCTACCACAGCATCTTGCAGTGCCATGCTATTCCATCCGGTTTGCGTTTAGTTGGACCATCATTTATTTTTCAACAGGAGAATGACCCCAAACACACCTCCAGGCTGTGTAAGGGCTATTTGACTAAGAAGGAGAATGATGGGGTGCTACGCCAGATGTCCACAGTCACCAGACCTGAACCCAATCGAGATGGTTTGGGGTGATCTGGACCGCAGAGTGAAGGCAAAAGGGCTAACAAGTGCTAAGCATCTCTGATGGTCCAAACCCCATTTATAAGGCAAGAAATCCTACTTTTTAAACCTGACAGGGCCCACCTGTGAAGTGAAAACCATTTCCAGTGACTACCTCTTGAAGCTCATCAAGAGAATGTCAAGAGTGTGCAAAGCAGTAATCAAAGCAAAAGGTGGATACTTTGAAGAACCTAGAATATAAGATATATTTTCAGTTGTTTCACACTTTTATGATAAGTATTTCATTCCACATGTGTTAATTCATAGTTTTGATGCCTTCAATGTGAATCTACAATTTCCAGAGTCATGAAAATAAAGAAAACTCTTTGAATGAGAAGATGTGCCCAAATTTTTGGTCTGTACTGTATATATATAATATGTAGTTTTTAATCAGTTAATCACCTCTCCATACATTGACTTCCTAGTGAGAATTTATTACGGACATGTCTTTATACTCAATAGCCAATCAGATGAGAAAGAGCCCGGTGGGGAGACAGTAGCAGCTGGAGCTAATGACACAGGAGGTGTATCTCAGACTACCTCAGACTCCTTTTAGGCATCACACCTCTACTAAGCCAAAAGGCATCCTTGCGGCAATAATTAAAGAGAATTAAGGCCCTGTCACACACAGAGATAAATCTGCGTCAGATCTGCGGTTGCAGTGAAATTGTGGACAATCAGTGACAGGTTTGTGGCTGTGTACAAATGGAACAATATGTCCATGATTTCACTGCAACCACAGATCTGCCAAAGATTTATCTCTGTGTGTGACGGGGCCTTAAGTTACGCTTACTAAGTAGCAAAGTGTACTGCCTTTTTCCTTAATTTTGGACAGTGATTTAAAGTAAATAACATGTGCATGGTTGACCTAACGTAAAAGCATACCTGATGTACACAAACAAGTAACACCTTAAGTGACAGAAATGCTTCTAATATTTGCAATGTTACCTTAGGCTGTGGACTGAGGAACTTATGCAAGAAAGTTACAAATTATTGTGAAAGTCAATGGCTTAATGCCAAACTTACAATATTCCGCTTTTTTTATCTGCTGTGACAAAAGCTTTCATAGTAAACCTGACCAGGACTCTTAGGTGGGTTTCAAACCTTGATTACCAGACTGACCAAACTATGAGTATCAGTCTCACAAGCATATAAGTGGCATTATGTCTGGGCTAGTTAACCTTGATTTGTCTGTGTGTTTTTTCAGTTTACACCTCCTGAATTACTAAAAGAGGTGTCTAATAAATGCTTCTCCCTTACTATCCCTGGGCTTGATGTCAGCTGACAATTCACAGCTAACATCAGCCCCCAAAAATATTACCCTGATTGACAACACATGAGGGCAATCAGGAAGAGTCAGGCAAAGTGCCAAAATTGGAGCATCCAATGGATGAGCCAATTCTTTGCGGCTGTGAGTTGATATTTTTAGGCTGCAAAGGGTGAAATAACCAAGGATCTTCCCAGACTAATAACACCAGCCCGCAGCTGTCTGCTTTACCTTGGCTGGTTATCTAAAATAGGGGGGACGCAACATTGTTTTTTAAATTTATTTATAAATAATTTTAAAAATGGTGTGGATTCCCTTCTATTTTTGATAACCAGCCAAGGTACAGCAGACAGCTGCGGGCTGCAGGCCACAGCTGTCTGCTTTACCTTGGCTGGTTATCCAAATTGGGGGACCTCACTCCTTTTCCTTTTTATTTATTTATTTACTTCCTAGCAGCAACCTGGGAGTCAGGTCTCCCCGTGTTGTTCCCATTACAGTTGAGAGCTTTTTCCATCCATTTCAGCAATTTTTCTACCTCCCCCCCCTCCCCCCTCCGGTGCCCTCCTAGGGAGTTTTGCTTGAAAAACAGTCGAGTTCCTCATTGACTTTATACTTGTTACTTGATTTGAGCCCATCCGAGTGTTGGACCTGTTCAATTCGAGTAACAAGCAGTTTATTGCTTGCTCATCATTTATCTTTTCTCATTGTTCATTAAATGTGAGTGAGAAATTAGTAATAACGAAATAATAAAATGACTCTGGAAAGCTCTGTTATGAGTATTAGTGATATATTTGTGTTCATCTAAAGATGGCTGTCCACTTGCTTGTACTCACAGAAATATTGACATCTTTGATATGTGAGAAATTGTAACATCAAAAAAATGCCTTCCAGAAGAAACAATAATTGTAATGCCCTTCCGAAATAATGAAACGAAGATAACAACAAAACAAACTGTCACTAAAAACAAAGTGTTCAGATAATGTGGTCAGGGGCAATACAAACAAGGTATCAAAGCAATGCAATCAGAGAAAATGGTTGCAGCTGAATGTCATAATAACCCAACTAGTCCCTAATAATTCCTAAGTATTGGTATACCCTGCCTAAACTGCAGAGATTGGCACGCTAAGAAGTGTTTTGATTCAGGGACGGACATACCGTATCACTGGTTCAACCTGTGCAGCTGCAAAGGTTTCCAAGAGTTAAACCCTTAAGGCTATATATATATTTTCTCAAGTGCACATAATAATTTCAGGGGAGATAGCTTTTGGACAAATACCAATAGGACAGTCTTTATTTTAGGGATTTCATTTTTTAATTAAAGGAAAATATAGTGTTCCTATCATTTTGTAAGATATGCTGCTATGGATTGAGTTATGGATCAAATAAATCACACATGAAAATCACAGAAGCATCCTCCTCTTTGTAGATAAATATCTTAGCAAGTCATTGATAGATAATTAAATAGCAAAGTTTTACTGTGTAGTTTCTTGTTAGCAAATCGAGGGGACATAATCACTTTTGTGAATTGAAGCCTTGGTAAACCACAGAAATATAATAACCTGAATTATGGATAAATCATAGTCGTATTTAGTATGATGAAAGTATCTTCAGCAATATGGCGGTCCTAACATTCTACTAGGAGATACCTGTGGGAAAATATGACATAATTTAGAATTATGTCTTAACTTCCAACTTTTCCTTGACTAAAATTTGCTCTTTTCCTCTCACCTGACCAGTAGAAGGGGTGAGGGGTGTAGATAAAACCCTTTATAAAAATCTCCTCTAGAAAACTCATTGTCAAATCCAAGAGACAACATAAATGGTTGATCTCTCCTAATTTCTTTGGTGATCTCCTCTACAAAGAATCAATCACCGATCCTTTGTTATTTTATACTGCTAGTGTATTACTCAGTGCAGGTGTTCAGTTGGCCTCATAAAACAGGGGGTGGTGGCAGTGGAAAGTGTGGTATGGATGTATGTAAGGACAGGCTATGGGGTGCACTCAGCTCATTCTCAGTCTATTTGGATGAGTGAGATACTGAGTGTGAGAAGTGGACTATCCCTTTATAGTCGCATACAAATCACGTGTGCAGCAAGTTGGTGGCTTTTATGTGGAACTAATAAGGAAATGATAAATCGGCCTTCCGCTAGTAACATGCTATTAGCCTGAGGCAAATAATGAAAAAATGTGCAGAAATATCATCCTAAAAACATTACGCAATGCTTTTTCTCCTTAAATCACTGATAAAAAAAAGATTGTGGTCAGACAGAATTAAACCGTATTATTTTAGAAGTGTACTTTACTTAGCGAATGCATTCTAAAACACAGCTACTTCAAATTGGTTAAGTATCTTGAACAAGATGTGCCAACACATTAGTCATCTAAATCAATAATGATCCTGCTTGTGTTCATACTACAGAATCGTGAAAGTGCATCTGACAGCTGACAAATTCCATGCAACACCATTGCTTAGAAAAACAACTTACACCATTAGCAAATACTTAAGTGTTCAACTGAGAAATATGCATTGTCTTCAGAAATCAAGTTTTGTCAGTTTTAGAGGAAGAGGAGGAAAGTTTTGTAAACGATTAAGAACTTGGTGGAAAAAAAACCTACCGGGCCACTTTTATATGGTAGTTGCATTTTTGGCTACATGACAGTCAACTAACTTTAATTAATCTAAATAAAAGGTGTAAGCCTGAAGCAGACCACTTTGGCGATAGTTTTAAAAGTTGATATGGCGCTATGGTTTGGGAAATAAATTAATTCTCCAGTCTTTCCAAAATCAGGAAAACAAATTATGTTGTTGGTGCAATTATTTATTACATGTAAACACTGTATAGTTGCTAACATTTACCTTAATTTTGCTTATTAGAAAATATATGAAAAGCCATTAATATCTGATTGGTGGGGATCATACTGAAAAAAAACAATTAGCTGAATGAAGACCCAGCGGATTGAGCATTGATTATATACAATCAATAATACAAAAACACAATTGTGTTTTAAGTTGGGTTTTTAAGAAAGCTTAGGCTTTACAAACATAGGAGATCCTACACGGTTTTACCTGATACATTACTAATGTCAGCCTAAGGCTTCATTCACAATTGCATGTTACAGATACTTATAGCCATCTTTCTTTTCTATGCAGATCACCTGTAGAGATGAGCCACCCCCCTAGAGTTCGAGTTCGGTTCGGTTCGTCGAACGGTGCCCCCTTCGACGAGCCGTTGGACGAACCTCTCAAACCCAATGGAAGGCAATCACAAACACCTAAAAACATCTTGAAAACACCCTCAAAGTTGTCCAACTAAAACTAGAACTAAACAGCTGGACGAGGAAAAAGAGGAGGAGACACAGATATAGGCATGGCATGCCCTTCTAAAATCATGTAAAACACAGCAGACTCTCCCTTTTTTCCAAAAATTGGGCCCCACAGACACCACTTCAGTGGCAGCACTTGTGCTCCAGTTGTACACTTCACAGGTACATTTGCATCAAGCACATTCAAAAATACGCCAGCCTTAACTGTCCCCAGGATGACACCAGGGTAGGTAGCAAAGTCTTTGCTGAACCATGACTTGTTCATCTTGTCTCATTTTTAAAAACACAGCAAGGGTTACTCCAAGTGCAGTCTCCCTTTTTTCCAAAAATTGGGCCCCACAGACACCACTTCAGTGGCAGCACTTGTGCCCTAGTTGCAAACAGGATGTTTTGATTTGCATCAAGCACATTCCAAAATACGCCAGCCTTAGCTGTCGCCCGGATGACACCAGGGAAGGTCTAGCAAAGTCTTTGCTGATCCCAGATCTGTTCATCTTGGCTCATTTTTAAAAACACAGCAAGGGTTACTCCAAGCAGAGTCTCTCTTTTTTCCAAAAATTGGGCCCCACAGACACCACTTCAGTGGCAGCACTTGTGCCCTAGTTGCCAACAGGAGATTTTGATTTGAATCAAGCACATTCCAAAATACGCCAGCCTTAGCTGTTGCCAGGATGACACCGGGGAAGGTCTAGCAAAGTCTTTGCTGATCCCAGATCTGTTCATCTTGGCTCATTTTTAAAAACACAGCAAGGGTTACTCCAAGCGGAGTCTCCTTTTTTTCCAAAAATTGGGCCCCAAAGACACCACTTCAGTGGCAGCACTTGTGCCCCAGTTGCAAACTTGACAGGTACATTTGCATCAAGCACATTCCAAATCCACAAGCATTTGCTCTCTCTAGGATGACACAAGGGTAGGAAAGTTCTTGCGGATCCATGACTTGTTCATTTTCATTTTGATGAACGTTTGTCTGTCCACATTGTCACTGGACAGACGCGTGCGCTTATCTGTCAGCACACACCCAGCAGCACTGAAGACACGTTCAGAAACAACGCTGGCAGCTGGACACGACAATATCTCCAAGGCATAAGTGGCGAGCTCTGGGCATTTTTCAAGATTTGAAGCCCAAAATGAGCAAGGCTCCAGTTGCAAAGTCATGGCATCGATGTTCATTTGGGGATACTCCTGTATCATCCTCTGCAGCCGTTGACTGTCAGACTTCTTGTCTCTGTTGGCCTTGCAAAGGATGGTCAAAAAAAATTATGAAACGATTCAATAAAATTGCTGTTACCAGCACCAGATACGGTGCTGCTGGTATGGTTAGACTGTTGATAACGAGACCGTCCCATGTTTGTCAAGTTACAACTGGGAGATTCACTTCGTGCACCACTGGGGTTTGATGGAAAAGCCGAGCTAAGATTGAGTAACAGCTTCTGCTGATACTCCTGCATACATGCGTCCCTTTCTATGGCTGGAATTATTTCACAAAATTTGGACTTGTACCGGGGATCTAATAGTGTGGCAACCCAGTAGTCATCATCACTTCTAATTTTGACAATCCGAGGGTCATGTTGTAGGTAGTGCAGCAAGAAGGCGCTCATGTGTCTTGCGCATCCATGCGGACCAAGTCCTTGCTGTGTTTGTGGCATAGAGGTGCTAACCGTTCTTTCTTCCTCTGACATTTCCCCCCAACCTCTTTCAACTGAAATGTGACCAAGGTCTCCTTATCTGCTGAGTCTTCCATGTCCATGGACAGTTCGTCCTCCATTTCTTCATGTTCTCCTGCACCTTCCTCAAAATTTTGCCTGCTACCATGTGCCCTTGTTAATCCCTCTCCCCCATCGTCCCATGCCTGCCGCCTTGGTGATGATGAACGTCTGGACCTTGGTGATGTTATCCCTTGCGCATATGAATCCTCATGTACTTCCTCCCCTTCCTGTTGAACCACCTCCTGACTATGAATAGTGTTTAGCATGTGCTCCAGCATGAAAATGACTGGAATTGTCATGCTGATAATGGCATTGTCAGCGCTAAACATATTCGTCGCCATGTCGAAACTGTGCAGAAGGGTGCATAGGCCCTTGTTCTGAGACCACTCCATCAGGGTGATCTGCCCCACCTCTGCATCTCGTTGGCCCAAGCTATACGTCATGACATATTGCACCAGTGCTCGGCGGTGCTGCCACAGTCGCTGTAACATGTGGAGAGTCTAATTCCAGCGTGTCGGCACATCGCATTTTAGGCGATGAACCGGCAGGCCGAAAGACTTCTGGAGCAATGCAAGTCGCTCAGCTGCGGCGGTTGAACGGCGGAAGTGAGCAGACAGTTTTTGTGCCCTGTGCAGAAGGCCATCTAGGCCGGGATAGTGTGTTAAAAATTGCTGGACAACAAGGTTCAACACGTGAGCAATACAAGGCACATGTCTCACCTTTCCCAGGCGAAGGGCCGCACCCAGGTTTGCAGCATTGTCACACACGGCCTTACGTGGCTGCAGGTTGAGTGGAGACAACCATTTATGAAACTCGGACAGCAGAGCTGACCACAACTCAGCCGCTGTGTGACTCTTATTTCCAAGACATTTCAAGCTAAAGACCGCCTGATGTCATTGCGCTCTGCTGCCAGCATAATAAGGAGGTGTGCGTGATTCCTTGTGCGCAGTTACAACGCTGGTGGCCTGACCAGGCAGGCTTGGGGCGGAGGTGGAGGACCCAGACAGGGTTGAGGAGGCAGAAGCTTTGGAGGAACTTATACATACAGAATATTGACGCACAAGTCGTGGGGATGGCAAGACTTGTTCAGCAGACCCTATTTCATCTATCACCATAGTTACCCAGTGCCTAGTCAGTGACATGTAATGCCCCTGTCCATGCTTACTGGTCCAAGTATCGGTGGTGAAATGCACCTGTTCACACACAGAGTTTCTCAAGGAAGCGATGATGTTGTGTGCGACATGCTGGTGTAGCACAGGCACACCTTTCTTAGAGAAGTAGTGGCGACTGGGCATCTGGTACTGGGACACAGCGACGGACATAAGGTCTCGAAAATCCTGTGTGTCCACCAGGCGGAAAGGCAGCATTTCGGTAGCCAAGAGCTTACAGAGGGATAAAGTCAACCTCTTAGCTTTGTCATGGGTCGGAGGAAATGGCCTTTTATTTGTCCACATCTGAAGGACAGAGATCTGGCTGCTGTGTGTAGACGGTGGTGAGTAGGGTGTCCCTGGAAAAATGCAGGTTTGTGAGGAAAGTGCAGGCGTAGACATAATGTTGCCTTCATCCAACGTTGGTGCTATCGATGTCTGAGAGAGCTGTACACCCGCACTTGTTTCCCCTTCCAAACCAACTGACGACCTACCAAGCAAACTGCCTGTTGCGGTTACAGTGGTGAAAGGTGTGCATGGAAAACCAGGTGTGACAGCTGTCCCCTCAGTTATAGAAGATGAAGATCGCACAGATGCACTGGAAGGGGCAGGCGGTGGTTGGCCCGCTACGCTAGGCCGTATTGCAGCAAAGTGAGCTTTCCACTGGGAATTATGCTTGGTATTCATTTGACGATTCATGGAAGAAGTTGTCAAACTGGTGAGCTTTTTGCCTCTACTTATAGATTCCCGACAAATTTTACAGATTACATAAGTTGGGAAATCCTTTCCAAGTTCGAAAAAGGACCAGGCTCGGCAAGGCTTAGAGGACATGCGACCTGCAGAGCCACCCCGACTTGTGCTCAGAGGTAGAGTGGTGGCTGAGGATGAAGTTGTAGACGTGCTACCAGTACTCCGACTCTGTCCAGGAAGGCGCAATGTAACTTCGTCGTCAGTTGCATCCTCCTCCACCGCCTCTGTTAACCTCCTCAAGTGCCTGACTGTGGGTTGACAGTAAGTGGGATCTAGAACTTCATCATCAAGCGTTGTGTTTGCACTCCCATCGCCCTCAGACCTAGCATCTTCCTGCCCTGACCGAAAATTTAAGTTGTCATCCCAATCTGGTATCTGCGTCTCATCGTCATCAGTATGTTCCTCATTGTCTACACCAACAAGCGTTACAGTTTGTGAATGAGGGTCTACATTATGCTCATAAACTTGGTCATCAGGGCCTGAATCTGAGTCATAAAGCTTCTGTGCATCACTGCAGACCATTTCCTGGTCTGTACTCACTGTAGCTTGGGAGCAGACCTCTGATTCAGAGGCTATAGTGTGACTGAACAGCTCTGCAGACTCAGCCATCTCTGTTACACCATACTGTGCAGGGC
Source organism: Anomaloglossus baeobatrachus (assembly GCF_048569485.1). Taxonomy (NCBI): domain Eukaryota; kingdom Metazoa; phylum Chordata; class Amphibia; order Anura; family Aromobatidae; genus Anomaloglossus; species Anomaloglossus baeobatrachus. Next base: position 774,279,712 of record NC_134353.1, on the reverse strand, counting down.
GGGTGGAGACTTGATAGCTGGGAGAAAGCAAGTGTGATTGGGATGACAACTCAGAGGACTGGTTTTTTTTGGACGTGGTAGTTGAGGTGGAGGAGAGGGCACTTGGTGTAGCACTTCAGATCCATTAAAGCATGTTCTTTTTTTGTGCATCATCTACCTTTCTTACAGTTGTTCTGGTCCGTAAAAAAGGGAGCACATCAGATTGTCCACGGAAAGTAGTAGACATCTTACTTTTGCTGGAAGATGGCTTATCTTCAGCAGATGTTAATGTAGCTGTGCCACCTTCCCCATGGACACAAACTTTTTTTTCCTTTTCCAACACGCCTGTTCCCCTTTCCACCAGCATCTGTCCTTTTGCCACTCATTTTGTTAGCCACAAGATTAGCCACTTAAAATGTGGTAGCAAAAATTGAGAGGTGGTGTAGATTGCAGAGGTGGTCTAGCTTTATTGACAGCTGAAGAACCAACACTGACTATCCCTGACAATGCAACTATGGCCCTAAAACTGGCAGCACTGTTTGCTATAAAAATAGCGTAGCAAAATGTGCATGAGTGTTGAATGCAGAGGTGCTGGAAAATGCTTGGCACAGGTGGGACACAAAATTTGTATAGCAGCCACTTTTTGGATGCCACTTATGTTCAGCACTGTTTGCTATAAAAATAGCGTAGCAAAATGTGCATGAGGGTTGAATGCAGAGGTGCTGGAAAATGCTTGGCACAAGTGGGACACAAAATTAGTATAGCAGCCACTTTTTGGATGACACTTATGTTCAGCACTGTTTGCTATAAAAATAGCGTAGTAAAATGTGCATGAGGGTTGAATGCAGAGGTGCTGGAAAATGCTTGGCACAAGTGGGACACAAAATTAGTATAGCAGCCACTTTGTGGATGCCACTTATGTTCACCACTGTTTGCTATAAATATAGCATAGCAAACATGGGCAGGAGGGTAGAATGCAGAGGTGCTGGGACTTGCTTGGCACCAGTGGGACACTAATGGAGTATAGGAGACACTTTGTGAATGCCACTAAGTTTCAGCACTGTTTGCTATTAAAATAGCGTAGCAAACATGGGCAGGAGGGTAGAATGCAGAGGTGCTGGAAATTGCTGGGCACCAGTGGGACAACAATGGAGTATAGCTCCCACTTTTTGGATGCCACTAAGTTTCAGCACTGTTTGCTATAAAAATAGCGTGGCAAAAGTGGGCAGGTGGGTACAGTGGTCGGGGTCTGTGGGTCAGTGGACAGGAAAGGAAGCCTCACTTTCTATCCCTCCTAATGATGAAATGCAGCAAGGAATTCCCTGAGCTTAGGTACACAGATGCTATCTAAAGCTGTATACAGTGTTTACACGGATCTGCCTGTCAGCTATGGCCGTGAGCCCCAGGAAATTAGCCCTGAAAAGGGCTGAAATAAACTTCTGTCCCTAATCAGTACAGCGCTGTGTGTGTAGCGTACACAGCAGGAGCGGCGATAGGAGCTGCGTGAGCGGTGACTGTCACCCACACGCACAAAGGAGATAATGGCGGCGACAGGGGAAATGGCCGTATTTTATAAGGCAAGGACATGTGACATTCACAGCCTATGACACATGCCCTTGCTTGTCTGGCAAAAAGTACACTTAGCTGTGTGTGTGTCTGGGATTGACTGACATGCTGGCCCGCCCCACTGCACGCGCGCTTAGGAAAACAAAAAAAAAATGGTGATCGCAATTCTCCCAGCAGCACTGATCTAAACGCGTCCCCCCTGCACACTATACGCTGAAATTTTATAATAGTGTGAATCAAAGAGTGACTCAGACTATTACAGTGAAAAGCCAGCTAGCAACTAGCTAGGCTTTTTGCTGATCGAACCGTTATCGAACGTAACTCGAGCTGTCAAGCTTTTAGCAAAAAGCTCACGTTCGAGTTCGATCTCGAGCACTCCCCAAAATCAGTCGAACATGAAATTGGCGAACCTCAAACCTCGAACATCGCTCATCTCTACCTGGGAAGAGTCGCAAAGGGGCCTGAAAATTTTGCCAGGATGGGGCTTTGAAATTCCTAGTATCAGCCCTGGTGTTGGGACTCGCTCTCCCAGCAATCACATAACAGTCTTGTGTCCACAAGAATCAACACTGGCTTCACTCTCCTTGCCTTTGGACATATCATATAGATCCAGTAGAAGAGAGACAGCACTCACTTCCTCCAGATGTAAATAATTTGACCAAAGGTGTGGGAGAGTGAAACCAGCGATGATTAGCCACAGGACTGGCGTGACACAAGACTGTTACGCGATTGCTGGAAGAGTGAGTATTAACAATGCTAGAGTTGCACCGGCATCTGAGGTGACAATAAGTGTATCTTAAAAGGGGGCGACATACACGTTGAGAAGGGGTTGTCCCAGCAGTGGACACCCCTTTAATTTTCCAAAACATTAAGAATTAGAATAAAAAATTAACTACAACAAGCATGTCTCTATAAGCCCTTCAGCTTCTAGAAATCATTTAGCTTCTAGTGCCACCATAATCCAGAACTGCAGCATTTCAGAAATATCCTAAAGTACAAACTGTCAAATGTCAAAGGTTGTAACTTTAGTAAGATGGATTTCTTAAAGGTCTTATGAACTAATGAAATTCAAATAGTACGTGATGGACCAGTCAAGTGAATTTAAGGTGGGATCCCTTCAGGACATTGGGGTTGGATGAGTTTAACAAAAATTAGTTCTTTAGATTTTTCAGCTCGAATCGCATACTGTATGTAGTATTTTTCGCCTTTTTTTACCCAAAACAGAAATTGGATGCAAAAAAGTATTAGGTTTTCATTGATGCGTTTATTATTTTATCCACATCTAAGCTTGACAAAAACTGGGAAAAAAATGCCACAAAACTGAGTGTAGTCTGGGGTCTTAATTCATAATTTATATGTTGTTTAAGTCATTTTTCTTTTTTGTCTTGTGGTTTTAATTGTTGTTTTTAGTGACAAATTCGTCTAAATGGCACATGCAGGTTAATGAATTTTGCACAAAAAAAATGCTCTTTAGTTTTTATGAGCCTATTGAATTAATTGAATTAAAATGTCACATGCAACTCTAACATTTGTGCAAATTTTTCAGGCATGTAACATATCACTTCAGGGGGACTGTAGTATATTTATGCCAAACTTTAGTGACTTTTTAAAAAGTTGCAAAATAATAAATTGTCCACAAACATCTGGATTGCAAAAAGCATCCCGACAATGGCGATCAGAGAAAAAAAGCAGACAAATAGAAAATAGAATTCAAAATAGATGAAATGTAACCCCTTCGCAACATTTAACGTAAGTCTACATCATGGTGGGGAAGGGGTTCTTGTAAAATGACGTAAACTGGCATCACAGAGATCATGCAAGGCACAAAATCTCCGCCGGGAGATTGTCATAAGTGATAGCCAAGCTCCGGATACCACAGCCAGGGACAATGCCCACACCACTCCTGGCTGTTTAACTCCCTAAATGCTGTGATTATTAGCGATTGCAGCATTTACTTAGCTGGGAGAAACCGAGTGTGCGCCCTCTTCCATGCGATTGGGACTCCCACAACATGATCACAGGGTACCGATCATTGCCATGGCAACTTGAGGTTAAATAATGATCTCCGGGTCTGCCACCTGCGGTGGCCTGTAAAACCATGCCAGAAGCATGGTGTGAGGCGTTCTGTGAGTATCTTACTATCAGGTATAATCCATTGCAATGTTTGTGCTTTGCAATGTATTATACAGTTGAAACCAGAAGTTTACATACACTATCTAAAAAGACACATCTGCATGTTTTTCTCAATATCTGACATGAAATCAAAATAAACTTTTCCCATTTTAGGTCAATTAGGAACCAAAATTATTCATATTTGCCAAATGCCAGAATAATGAGAGAGAGAGAATGTTGTACGGCATTTTTATTACTTTCTGCAAAGTCAAAAGTTTACATACATTTCATTAGTATTTGGTACCATTGCCCTTAAACTGTATGACTTGGGTCATTCTTTTTGGATATCCTTCTACAAGATTCTCACAATAGTTGGTAGAAATGTGGGCCTATTCCTCCTGACAAAACTGGTGTAACTGAGCCATATTTGTGGGTCACCTTGCTTGCACCTGCTTTTTCAGCTTTGCCCATAAATGTTCAATAGGATTGAGATCAGGGTTTTGTGATGGCCACTCCAAAACATTGACTTTGTTATCCTTAAGCCACTTTGCAACCAATTCGGTATTATGTTTCGAGTCACTGTCCATTTGAAAGTTCCTAGCTGATGTCTTGAGATTTTGCTTCAGTGTTGGAACATAATCTTCTTTCAAAGGAATTCACATTGTAGAGTCTGAAAAAAAGATGCTACAGAATTATTATTTTAGGATATCTTGCACTATTGAAAATAAACAGAAAGTCATGCATACATAGCTCTCATCAATAATTCATATGGGAGTTCCGAGAATTGCTAAGCAAGAGAAATCATCATTTATTTTTTAAAACTCCCACACAAGCTAATGGTGATAGTTGTGCAGAGGCAATCACTTCCTATTCCAACATTTCCACATTGCAACAACGTTATCAAGCTAGATGTGTCATCCAGCCAAATCAGAACTTTTGCTTTACACTGATGAGATATGAATATCTCCAAACATGTGTCTGCAAATACAGTGCAAATATAATGCCCTTTTTGCCTTCTTATAATAAGCCATGTGGCAAGGCTCAGTCATTAACCCCTTCACCCCCAGGCAATTTTCCATTTTTTCGTTTTTGTTTTTTTGTTCCCTTCTTCCGAAAGCCATAACTTTGTTATTTTTCCACCAATCTTGCCATATAAGGGCTTGTTTTTTGTGGGATGAGTTGTACTTTTAAATGAAACCATGAGTGTTACCATACACTGTACTGGAAAATTGCCAAAAAATTCCAAGTGCGGAAAAAGTGCAAAAAAAAGTGCAATTGCACTTATGTTTTAAGGATATTTAATTCACCGTGTTCACTATATGATAAAACTGATGTGTTGGTGTGATGTCTCAGGTCGGTACGAGTTTGTTAATACCAAACATTTATAGGTTTGCTTTTATCTAAGGGGTTAAAAAAAAATCTGAATTTTGTAAAAAAAAAAAAAAGTGGCATACTTTTTGCGCCATTTTCCGTGACCTGTAGCATTCTCATTTTTCAGGATATAGGGCTGAGTGCTATTTATTTTTTGCATCTCGAGCTGAAGTTTTTAATGGTAACATTTTTGTGCAGCTGCTATGTTTTGATCACCTGTTATTGCATTTTGCGCAAAAGTTGATGCGACCAAAAAACCTTTGGCATTTGGAATCTGCTGTCGCTATGCCTTTTACCAATCAGAATAATTGATTTTATATTTTGATAAATCAGGCATTTCTGAATGCGGTGATGCCAAATATGCGCATATCTTTTTTCTTAACCCTTTAATTTTCAATGGGGCAAATGTGGGGTGATTTGAACTTTAAGATTTTTTTATTTTTAAAAAATTTTTTTTAAACTTTTTCTTTACTTTTTTATATTTTTTACTAGTCCCCCTAGGGGACTATAAGAGTCAGCAGTCTGATCGCTTGTTCATTTCTGCTGATCAAAGCTGCACAGCTTTGATCAGCAGAAATGCATCGTTCCTGTGAATGTCGGCGCTCTATCAGCTGTAACAGAAACTACATCACAATAGAGACAGGAGTCCTCACATGACCCTATGCCATCATGGCAACCATCGGAACCCCGTGATCGCATCACAGGACCTCCAGTGGTGTCAGGAAAGGCCCCACCGTGGCCATCTACATCGCACTGTCCCATTTTACCAGCATGATCTAAGGGATTAACAGGCACGGGTGGATCACAGATCCACCTGCCCCTGATAACCACACATGTCTGCTGTACAAATCAGCAGACATGTGCAGGGCTCACCTCTGGCTCACCACAACAGCCAGTGGTGATTATACAGACATGAGCCAGTTCATCCAATGTAAGAGGTTAAAGGGTTGATGTTCTTTTGCTACCCCAATAGGTGGCCCTATAGTTCAAGTTCTCTTCCTCTAGGAATAGGCCATTTGCATATTTAATTTCCCAGTGAAGCATTTCATGGCCTGTCATATTAGGCATGTCACTCTCCACAAGAAGTGACGTTACCTCTTACATCCAAGACAGTTGTGCGCAATAAATGTTCAAGATGGGACAAATTTTTTAAATGTCTTTTTTTCTGCATGGTCAGATGTAAGAAGTAAGAGTCACATTAATCAAAAATAGCCTGGACGCACGCCTCTTTATGAATCGTGAACATCTGATAAGTGGTGTGCATCTTCATTTGCTATGCCAGAGATCTCACTCCGGTCAAGTACTAAAATGAGATGTCTGGTGTCCGAAGCACCACAGCTTATAATGAATTACTCCAGCTGTGGCATACCGCCTCTGCTGTATTCCTGTTCCGCCTCAGTTTCGGCCATTTTGCAACATTTTACAACTCCGAGTTGCACCTAAATTTTTGTAACTTTTCAAAGCTTTTGTGCCAAAATTGTGGTTTGATAGCTTCGATAAATAGGGTCAATAGACTATCAATAATACATTCTCAAAATTCACATTCTTCATTTACATTGACAGGATGTAGAATATGATCAGGACAATAGTTTAATGAACGCGGGGGACATCAGAACGGCAGCAGAATTAAGGTATTATATTATTGTGAATCATATTTAATTAAAAATAAATATTCCCGTGCATAGATTTCTTTTCAAATTACAAATATAAATGTCTATAAAACCTGAAATGAGACATCATCAATCTGCATCTCAATTCAAATACATGCCTGATGGCTAAGTCCCAATACTTTACATATTTTTAAGCTGGAGAAATATTATAATTTAGTGACTGAGAGCAGAAATATATGGTAATGTATATCTGGTAGTCAGATTATCTTCCTCAAAGCCCTTATTAATATTCATTAACAACATGCTTTCTATTCAGAATGTGCAGAAGACATTGAAGAGCTCATTATACTGGATGTCGCCATTGTCTATGGATGTTGTTCACAGTGGATCTGTAAGTGTTCAGCAAATGTTAGAATTGTTAGAAAAAATAATATTTCTCAGACAGTAATGATATATAATGGTTACATTAACCATAGGACACTGTAAAACTTTCAGATCCATAATAGTTTAGTTGTTGCTTAGCTGTGCCCATCAATACTTCTTCATGTACATAGTCCCCAATTCCCTGTTGTCATTTTGCATGCCAATCTTGATGAACAGTGCTTTAGAGTAAAATGCGCCAAATTCATTAAGATACGTGTGTCACTTAATGAATTTTGCTTATCTTAAAGCTGCCATGTGCCATTGCAAGAAGTGTACGCCATTCAGGGACTGGTTAGCATAATTTATGAAGAATTTACCAACTGTGCTCAGCTATGCTCTTTTCCTGTGAAGCTCTGTCCACTTTTCTCAGGATTCCCAAGTCTGCAGACACTAAAGGGGGCTTTACATGCTACGATCTCGTTAATGTTTTATCATCAGGGTCACGTTGTTAGTGACGCACATCCAGCGTCATTAACGGTATCGCAGCGTGTAACACTTACCAGCGACCTTAAACGTCCTCCAAAGTGGTGAAAATCGTTCACCATGGAGAGGTCGTCCTAAAACCAAAAATTGTTAACGGTTGTTTATAGATGTTGTTCCTCGTTACTGCGGCAGCACACATCGCTGTGTGTGACACCGCAGGAGCGAGGAACCTTACCTTACCTGCGTCCCGCCCGCAATGAGGAAGGAAGGAGGTGGGCGGCATGTTCGTCCCGCTCATCTCCGCCCCTCCGCTTTGATTGGCCGGCCGCTTAGTGACATCGCGGTGACGTCGCCATGACGCCAAACGCACCTCCCCCTTAAGGGAGGGATTGTTCGGCAGTCACAGCGATGCCGCTGACCAGGTAAGTGCGTGTGACGCTGCCGTAGCGATAATGTTCGCTGCGGCAGCGATCACACGATATCGCATGCACGACGGGGGCGGGTGCTTTTGCGTACGATATCGCTAGCATTTGCTAGAAATATCGTAGCGGATAAAACCTGCTTAAGGGTACACTCACACGAGCGTATGACTTGGACAAGTACAATGCGAAAAAATCTCACGTTACACTCAGACCAATGTTATTCAATGAGGACGAGCAGATGGTCCGCTTTTTTGTCATGTAGAATCTGGATGATCAAAAAGTTACAGCATGCTGCGATTGTCAGCGAGAGCCATGTCACTCACACCCATACAAGTCTATGGATGAGAGTGAAACATCAGACGCACTCGGATGACATTCAAGGGCAATGCAATAACTGTATCAGCAGATAATGGAGGAGATGGAGAGATAAATCTCTCCTTCTCCTCCACAGCTGTGATCCGATTGCAGGATCAGATCACAGTCGCTCATGCTCGCTGCACAGGATTGTTTTATATTTTTTATTTAGCGTGTTCACTATTTTGAAAACCTCACCTGGTATTATGATTCTCCAGGTCAATATGGGTTTGTAGATACCAAACATGGATAGTTTTACTTTTATCTAAGTGGTGAAAACAAAAATTAGAACTTTCTCAAAAAAAGAATTGCGTTTTCGGCTTCATTTTCTGAGACCTGTAGCATGCTCATTTTTAAGGAATGGGGCTCAGTGATGGCTTAATTTATTGTATCTTGAGCTGACATTTTTAATTATACCATATTTAGGTAGATGTGATGTTTTAATGCAATGTTGCTGCGACCAAAAAAGGTAATTATGGCATTTTGATTCTTTTTCTCGCTATTAGATTAATTAATTTTATATTTTGATAGATCAGGCATTTGTGAATGCAGCAATACCAAATTTGTGATTTTTTTTTTATTATAATTTTATTTTCAAAGGGGCAAAAGGGGGGTGATTTGAACTTTTAGGCGTTTTTTCATATATTTTAAAACTTTTTTTTACATTTTTTAATGATTTTACTTGTTCCCTTAGGGGACTTTATGGCTACACTGTCCGATCCCTTCTCCTGATCAGAGCAATGCTTCAGCTTTCGTCAGAAACATACGTCGGGGTGGGCGCCATTCCTTTGTAGCATGGCACAGCATAGCATACTGATGAGTCTGTCATTCCCATCCAGCATGTACGGTATTTAAGTTTTTCTGGTGGGCTTACTTAAATCATTAGTCTCCCCCACAATGTTGTCTGGTTTGGTATATGGCACATATTAATACACCATTTGTTTACCCTGCAGCATCATAAAGAGTGTGTTAGACTTTTGCATATCCTCATAGGAACATTTTTGCATTACCCTATATTGTTCAAAATTGTTTAAAAGAACTGAGAGTCCTCAGTGGTTGATACCTTTTAATGGCTAACTGAAAAGATGGTAATAATAGCAAGCTTTCGAGACTACTCAGGTCTCTTCATTAGAGATGAGCGAACCGGCCGTGGTTCGGCTCGAGTTCGGTTCGTCGAACGGGGGTCCCGTTCGAGTTCGGTTCGGCGAACGTTCGACGAACCGAACTCGAACCGCATAGGAAACAATGGCAGGCAATCACAAACACATAAAAACACCTAGAAAACACCCTCAAAGGTGTCCAAAAGGTCACAAACAACTCACAACACAACACAAACACATGGGAAAGTGACAAGGACATATACTCATGCGAAAACAAAGGAGCTGGACAAGGAAAAAGAGGAGGAGACACAGATATGAGTATATGCAAGGGAACATCGATGCCATTACTGTGCAACTTGAGCCCTGCTCATTTTAGGCTTCCAATCTGGATCATTCACCAATCATGCGAAAACAAAAGAGCTGGACAAGGAAAAAGAGGAGGAGACACAGATATAGGCATGGCACGCCCTTCTAAAATCATGTAAAACACCACAAGGTGACTCCAAGCGGAGTTCTCCCTTTTTTCCCAAAAATTGGGCCACACACACACCCACCCCTTCAGTGGCAGCACTTGTGCCCCAGTTGTACACTTCACATCTAGATTTGCATCAAGCACATTCAAAAATACGCCATCCTTTTCCGTCCTCAGGATTGCACCGGGGTAGGTAGCAAAGTCTTTGCTGAACCATGACTTGTTCATCTTGGCTCCTTTTAAAAAACACATCAAGCAAGGGTTACTCCAAGCGGAGTCTCCCTTTTTTTCCAAAAATTGGGCCCCACACACACCCACCCATTCAGTGGCAGCACTTGTGCCCCAGTTGTACACTTCACAGCTAGATTTGCATCAAGCACAATCAAAAATACGCCATACTTAACCGTTTCCAGGATGACCCCGGGGTAGGTAGCAAAGTCTTTTCTGATCCCAGATCTGTTCATCTTGGATCATTTTTAAAAACAATGTAAGGAAGGGTTACTCCAAGCGGAGTCTCCCTTTTTTCCAAAACTTGGGCCACACAGACACTCACCCCTTCAGTGGCAGCACTTGTGCCCTAGTTGTACACTTCACAGCTAGATTTGCATCAAGCACATTCAAAAATATGCCATACTTAACCGTCCCCAGGAGGACACCGGGGTAGGTAGCTAAGTCTTTGCTGAACCATGACTTGTTCATCTTGGCTCCTTTTAAAAAACACAGCAAGCAAGGGTTACTCCAAGCGAAGTCTCCCTTTTTTCCAAAAATTGGGCCACACAGGCACTCACTCCTTCAGTGGCAGCACTTGTGCCCCAGTTGTACACTTCACAGCTAGATTTCCATCAAGCACATTCAAAAATACGCCATACTTAACCGTCGCCAGGAGGACACCGGGGTAGGTAGCTAAGTCTTTGCTGAACCATGACTTGTTCATCTTGGCTCTTTTTAAAAAACACAGCAAGCAAGGGTTACTCCAAGCGGAGTCTCCCTTTTTTCCAAAAATTGGGCCACACAGACACTCACCCCTTCAGTGGCAGCACTTGTGCCCCAGTTGTACACTTCACAGCTAAATTTGCATCAAGCACATTCAAAAATACGCCATACTTAACCGTCCCCAGGAGGACACCGGGGTAGGTAGCTAAGTCTTTGCTGAACCATGACTTGTTCATCTTGGCTCCTTTTAAAAAACACAGCAAGCAAGGGTTACTCCAAGCGGAGTCTCCCTTTTTTCCAAAAATTGGGCCACACAGACACTCACCCCTTCAGTGGCAGCACTTGTGCCCCAGTTGTACACTTCACAGCTAAATTTGCATCAAGCACATTCAAAAATACGCCATACTTAACCGTCCCCAGGAGGACACCGGGGTAGGTAGCTAAGTCTTTGCTGAACCATAACTTGTTCACCTTGGCTCCTTTTAAAAAACACAGCAAGCAAGGGTTACTTCAAGCGGAGTCTCCCTTTTTTTCCAAAAATTGGGCCCCACACACACCCACACAGACAGTGGCAGCACTTGTGCCCCAGTTGTACACTTCACAGCTAGATTTGCATCAAGCACAATCAAAAATACGCCATACTTAACAGTTTCCAAGATGACCCCGGGGTAGGTAGCAAAGTCTTTCCTGATCCCAGCTCTGTTCATCTTGGATCATTTTTAAAAACAATGTAAGCAAGGGTTACTCCAAGCGGAGTCTTCCTTTTTTCCAAAAATTGGGCCACACAGACACCCCATCAGTGGCAGCACTTGTGCCCTAGTTGCAAACAGGATGTTTTGATTTGCATCAAGCACATTCCAAATCCACAAGCATTTACTCTCCCCAGGATGACACAGGGTAGTAAATTCATTGTGGATCCATGACTTGTTCATTTTGATGAAGGTTAGTCTGTCCACATTGTCACTGGACAGACGCGTGCGCTTACCTGTCAGCACACACCCAGCAGCACTGAAGACACGTTCAGAGACAACGCTGGCAGCTGGACACGACAAAATCTCCAAGGTGTAAGTTGAGAGCTCTGGCCATTTTTCAAGATTTGAAGCCCAAAATGAGCAAGGCTCCATTTGCAAAGTCATGGCATCGATGTTCATTTAGAGATACTCCTGTATCATCCTCTCCAGCCGTTGACTATGTGTCAGACTTGTTGTCTCTGGTGGCCTTGCAAAGAACGGTCTAAAAAAATTATGAAAAGATTTAATAAAATTGCTGTTACCAGCACCAGATACGGTGCTACTGGTACGGGTAGACTGTTGAAGATGACGAGACCGTCCCATGTTTGTCAAGTTACAACTGGGAGAATCACTCCCTGCACCTCCACGGTTCTTTGGTGGAAAAGCCGAGCTAAGATCGAGTAACAGCTTCTGCTGATACTCCTGCATACGTGCGTCCCTTTCTATGGCTGGAATTATGTCACAAAATTTGGACTTTTACCGGGGATCTAATAGTGTGGCAAGCCAGTAGTCATCATCACTTCTAATTTTGACAATACGAGGGTCATGTTGGAGGTAGTGCAGCAAGAAGGCGCTCATGTGTCTTGCGCAGCCATGTGGACCAAGTCCACGCTGTGTTTGTGGCATAAAGGTGCTAACCGTTCTTTCTTCCTCTGACATCTCCCCCCAACCTCTTTCAACTGAAATTTGACCAAGGTCTCCCTCATCCGCTGAGTCTTCCATGTCCATGGACAGTTCGTCCTCCATTTCTTCATGTTCTCCTGCACCTTCCTCAACATTTCGCCTGCTACCATGTGCCCTGGTTGATCCCTGTCCCCCATGGTCCCATGCCTGCCGCGTTGGTGATGATGAACGTCTGGACCTTGGTGATGTTGTTATGTCTTGCGCATATGAATCCTCCTGTAGTTCCTCCCCTTCCTGTTGACCCACCCCCTGACTCCGAATAGTGTTTAGCGTGTTCTCCAGCATGTAAATGACTGGAATTGTCATGCTGATAATGGCATTGTCAGCGCTAAACATATTCGTCGCCATGTCGAAACTGTGCAGAAGGGTGCATAGGTTCTTGATCTGAGACCACTCCATCAGGGTGATCTGCCCCACCTCTGCATCTCGTTGGCCCAGGCTATACGTCATGACGTATTGCACCAGGGCTCAGCGGTGCTGCCACAGTCGCTGTAACATGTGGAGAGTTGAATTCCAGCGTGTCGCCACATCGATTTCAGGCGATGAACCGGCAGGCCGAAAGACTTCTGGAGCGATGCAAGTCGCTCAGCTGCGGCGGTTGAACAGCGGAAGTGAATAAACAGTTTTCGTGCCCTGGTCAGAAGGCCATCTAGGCCGGGATAGTGTGTTAAAAATTGCTGGACAACAAGTTTCAACACGTGAGCCATACAAGGCACGTGTGTCCCCTTGCCCAGGCGAAGGGCCGCACCCAGGTTTGCAGCATTGTTGCACATGGCCTTACCAGGCTGCAGGTTGAGTGGAGACAACCATTTATTAAACTCAGTCTCCAGAGCTGCCCACAACTCAGCCGCTGTTTGACTCCTATTTCCAAGACATGTCAAGTTAAAGACCGCCTGATGCCGTTGTGCTCTGCTGCCAGCATAGTAATGCATGATTCCTTCTGCGCAGTGACAACGCTGGTGGCCTGACCAGGCAGGTTTGGGGCGGAGGTAGAGGACCCAGATGAGGTGGAGGAGGCAGAAGCAGTGGCAGAACTTGGACAGACAGAGGATTGACACACAAGTCGTGGGGACGGCAAGACTTGTGCAGCAGACCCTTCACCATCTATCACCATAGTTACCCAGTGCCCAGTCAGCGACATGTAACGTCCCTGTCCATGCTTACTGGTCCAAGTATTGGTGGTGAAATGCACCCGTTGACACACAGAGTTTCTCAAGGAAGCGGTGATGTTGTGTGCGACATGCTGGTGTAGCGCGGGCACACCTTTCTTAGAGAAGTAGTGGCGACTGGGCATCTGGTACTGGGGCACAGCGACAGACATAAGGTCTCTAAAATCCTTTGTGTCCACCAGGCAGAAAGGCAGCATTTCGGTAGCCAAGAGCTTACAGAGGGATAAAGTCAACCTCTTAGCTTTGTCATGGGTCGCCAGAAATGGCCTTTTATTTGTCCAGATCTGAGGGACAGAGATCTGGCTGCTGTGTGTAGACGCTGTTGAGTAGGGTGTCCCTGGAAAAATGCAGGTTTGTGAGGAAAGTGCAGGCGTAGACATGATGTTGCCTTCATCCAACATTGGTGCTATCGATGTCTGAGAGAGCTGTACACACGCACTTGTTTCCCCTTCCAAACCAACTGACGACCTACCAAGCAAACTGCCTGATGCGGTTACAGTGGTGGAAGTTGTGCGTGGAAAACCAGGTGTGACAGCTGTCCCCACAGTCCTAGAAGATGAAGAGCGTGCGGATGCACTGGAAGGGGCAGGCGGTGGATGGTTCGCTCCGCTAGGCCGCATTGCAGCACGGTGAGGTTCCCACTGGGACATATGATATTTATTCATGTGACGATTCATGGAAGAAGTTGTCAAACTGCTGAGGTTTTGCCCTCTACTAACAGAATCACAACAAATTTTACAGATCACATAATTTGGGCGATCTTTTGCTATGTCAAAAAAGGACCAGGCTAGGCAAGGCTTAGAGGGCATGCGACCTGCGGAGCCCCCCCAACTAGTGCTCAGAGGCAGAGTGGTGGCTGAGGATGCAGTTGTAGACGTGCTACCAGTGCTCCGACTCTGTCCAGGAAGGCGCAAGGTAACTTCGTCGTCGGTTGCATCCTCCTCCACCGCCTCTGTTGACCTCCTGTGCCTGACTGTGGGTTGACAGTAGGTGGGATCTAGAACTTCCTCATCAATTGTTGTGTTTGCACTCCCCTCACCCTCAGACCGAGCCTCTTCTTGCCCTGACCGAATATTTAAATTGTCATCCCAATCTGGTATCTGCGTCTCATCGTCATCAGTATGTTCCTCATTGTCTATAACAACAGATGTTACAGTTTGTGAAAAAGGGTCAACATTATGCTCAGAAACGTGGTCCTCACGGCCTGAATCAGAGTCACAAAGGTTCTGGGCATCACTGCAGACCATTTCCTGGTCTGTACTCACTGTAGCTTGGGAGCAGACTTCTGATTCCCAGGCTATAGTGTGACTGAACAGCTCTGCAGAATCAGCCATCTCAGTTCCACCATACTGTTCAGGGCGGATGGAGACTTTAGAGCTGGGAGAATGCAAGTGTGATTGGGCTGACAACTCAGAGGACTGGTGTTTTTTGGATGCGGTAGTTGAGGTGGCGGAGAGGGCACTTGTTGGACCACTTGAGATGCATTCAAGCATTTTCCTTTTTTGGCCATCATCTACCTTTGTTCCAGTTGTTCTTGTCAGTAAAAAAGGGAGCACATCGGATTGTCCACGGTAAGTAGTAGACATCTTACTTTTGCTGGAAGATGGTCTATCTTCAGCAGATGTAGCTTTGCCACCTTCCCCACGGACAAACCCTTTTTTTCCTTTTCCAACATGCCTCTTCCCCTTTCCACCAGCATCTGTCATTTTGCCACTCATTTTGATTGCGACAAGATTGTGCACTTAAAATGTGGTAGTAAAAATTGAGAGGTGGTGTAGATTGCAGCGGTGGTCTATCTTTATTAACAGCAGAATAAACAACAATAATTATCCCTGACAATGCAACTACGGCCCTTAAACTGGCAGCATAGTTTGCTAGTATAATGGCTTTGTAACAATGAGCTTGAGTGTGCAATGCAGAGGTGCTGCAAATAGCTTTGCACCAGTGGGACACTAATGGAAGTCCAACAGCCACTTTTAGGATGCCACTAAGTTTCCTCAGTGTTTGCTAGTATAATGGCTTAGTAACAATGAGCTTGAGTGTTCAATGCAGGCAGACGTGCTGCAATTATCTTTGCACTAGTGGGACAATAATGAAGTCCAACAGCCACTTTTAGGATGCCACTAAGTTTCCTCAGTGTTTGCTAGTATAATGGCTTAGTAACAATGAGCTTGAGTGTGCAATGCAGGCAGACGTGCTGCAAATATCTTTGCACTAGTGGGACAATAATGAAGTCCAACAGCCACTTTTAGGATGCCACTAAGTTTCCTCAGTGTTTGCTAGTATAATGGCTTAGTAACAATGAGCTTGAGTGTGCAATGCAGGCAGACGTGCAGCAAATATCTTTGCACTAGTGGGACAATAATGAAGTCCAACAGCCACTTTTAGGATGCCACTAAGTTTCCTCAGTGTTTGCTAGTATAATGGCTTAGTAACAATGAGCTTGAGTGTGCAATGCAGGCAGAAGTGCTGCAAATGTCTTTGCACTAGTGGGACAATAATGAAGTCCAACAGCCACTTTTAGGATGCCACTAGGTTTCCTCAGTGTTTGCTAGTATAATGGCTTAGTAACAATGAGCTTGAGTGTGCAATGCAGGCAGACGTGCTGCAAATATCTTTGCACTAGTGGGACAATAATGAAGTCCAACAGCCACTTTTAGGATGCCACTAAGTTTCCTCAGTGTTTGCTAGTATAATGGCTTAGTAACAATGAGCTTGAGTGTGCAATGGGCAGGAGGGTACAGTAGCAGGGTTGTGGGTCTGGATAGAGGAAAGGAAGCCTCCCTTTCTATCCCTCCTAATGGGGAAATGCAGCGAGGAAATCCCTGACCTTAGCTACACAGACGCTGTCATCTTGTGTAGCTGTTAAAATCTGTTTTCACGGACCTGACTGTCACCTATGGCTCTGACCCTGCCGGTATTAGCCCTTACAAGGGCTGAAAGAAACTTCTATCCCTATTCTGTATAGCGCTGTGTATAGAGCGTACACAGCAGTATCGGAGACAGGAGCTACGCCAGCGGTGACTGACACCAAGACGCAGAAGGCAGATAATGGCATGCTGGAGGAAAATGTCCATTTTTATAATGCAGGGACATGTGACATGGACATCCTATCACACATGCCGTTGCTTCTCTGGCTAAAAGTCCACTTAGCTGTGTGTGTGTCTGGGATTGGCTGACATGCTGGCCCGCCCCACTACACGCACGCGCTTACGGAAGGAAGACAAGGAAAAAAAAAAAAAATGGCGATCGCCATTATCCAAACAGCAGTGATCTGAATGCGCTGTTCCAGCACACTATACACTGAAATTTCATAATAGTGTGAGTCACAGAGTGACTTACACTATTACAGCGGAAAGCCAGCTAGGAATTAGCTTGTCTTTTTGCTGCTAGAACCGTTCTCGAACGTATCTAGAACTATCGAGCTTTAGCAAAAAGCTCGAGTTCTAGTTCCATCTAGAACAGCCCCGAAAATCACTCGAACTGCGAACTGGAGAACCTCGAACCGCGAACTGCGCTCAACTCTACTCTTCATCAGGCTCAGTATAACACAAAATCTGGAGTCACATATTTATACACTAATTATAGATACACTGCACACTGTTTTTTTTGCAAGTGAAAAATATTTATTTACATAGGAGAGATCATGGAGCTTGTGCAACTAATTCCTACATTTCGGCTAATAATAGCCTTGTTCACGTAGTCGCTATGAAGATAAAGAAAAAAGCTTTGAGTGCATAAATACACTCATACATATTTACAAATATATATATAAATATACAATATGTGCAAATTATTAAAATATTTTTTAAGGAATTAATGTACATTTTTGATAATGGTTTCCCCATATGTTAAGTCATGGTAAGTTCAAAAGAAATTTCTAGAGCAGATTTTAAGGCACTAAATGAGATATAACATAAAATAAACAAGCAACAAAATATCCATCTCAACTGAAATTAAATTGCTGTATAGTTTTTTTGTATATGTATTCTTAGCGTCTTCTTAGCGACTACGTGAACAAGGCTATTATTAGGCGAAGTGTAGGAATTGGTCTCAAGAAGCTCAATGATCTCTCATATGTAAATAAATATTTTTCACTTGTAAAAAAACCATAGTGTGCAGTGTATCTATAATTAATGTTTATTGGGAACTCTACCCGTACACTTGCACCTTAAATTGCTGATTAGAGTGCATGCCTTTTTCCTTAGTTTACATATTTATACACAACAGGACATAAAATGAAGCAGTAATTAACACAAGTTATGTGAAGCAGAACTATTACTATGGCAAGATGACAAACTGTTGTGGCCATAAATATTGCAGCAGTTCATAGATAAGCAGTGTGATACTTTTATTGTCCTCTGATTGGGGTCTGGTCCAGAGCTAGGATGCCCCCAGATGCTCTGAGGAGCACCTTTCTTAATTGATGTAAAAAGACATAAATCCATGTGACACATTCATTCCTGCTCTGAATGTGTCCAAGGTCATCATAAGTTTGTATTCCATGTCTCCTATCTCTCTGGGACTTGAAATTTCCTTTCAAAACCAGCAATTTGATGTCCATGATGCTGTGCTCTGGGTTACAAAAATGTTTGGCCACAGGTAGATCTATGGCCAAACATGACATATGGTATTATTATACACATTCCTATATTTGAAATATGCAAACTTGTACATTGAAAGTTGGATATTGAATTAACTGGAGGTGCAGAGAAAAAACAAATGTTGGATTGCTTCCTTAAGACTTTACAGTTTAAATTTCAAGCTTTACTGTTTTACAGAAAAATGCTAAATAGCAAAAACCTTGCAATTATTAAGCTATATTTCCACAATAAGAATTATATAGTGCAAGGCCATCATATTAAAGCAAAAGTTAACCTTGAAATCGATGTCAGGAAACAAGAGTCTAAACATCTTTAAGACATGAGCCCATTGAATCTATTGCTGTGCAATGAGGAGACAGGAAACATATCCGGATGAGAGGCGACACATTCCGAAAAATGTCATTTCCCTTGTGCACAGTGTCTATTGTAATCTCAAGTGTGTAGAGAAGAAAAGGAGGAAAGGGACAGGCCGCGTCAGCCGTCTCCTCTCCCCACCTTATTGACTCATCTTCAGATGAACTCAGAATGAAATGAAAATACAAGTTGTTTGCAGCCTCTAGAATATTTTACAGTGACATCAGCATTAAAGATGCTGAGAGCAGCACAATCAAATGCCAGCACTGAAAGCTTTGCAATTACATTTTGCTGCAAGACTAGGAGACACATGGTACACCTTGGCTCTAATGTAATGTGCTTCACATAGCACATCGAAAACAGCCAACTGTTCTTCAAGCTATGATACAATTTACAATGTTATTCTTCGAAACCGTTTCCATGAAATGTTGTTACCAACCATACTAACACTATAATATAAGGTGAATAAGGCTATGTCCCAATCATATTTCTGAAAAAAAATTAATTCAGATGAAACCCTACAGAGCCATTTATGTCAGTGATGGAAACTGAGTCACTTAATGCTCTATCTGGCCTCTCTTTCAGCAGGGTCCATGTTTTTCAGGTGGTTATAAAAGCGTGATCCACCTTTTGGTCCTGACTTGGCTCCACGACCAGGATGTAACTACATCACCTGCACCTACTATAGTTCTGCCCCTGGTGATAGAAAAAAAGTATTTAGCTTAGAGTGCAATAAATCTCATCCATCCCTGTCATACACAAAGGTTTCCGGTAGAGATGACGCCTGCTGTATAAAGAGACACTGGACTGCAGATCAATGAAAGGAGTTCACCTACCTGATAAACTAACATGAAAAAAGTCAGGTAGTGACCAAAAACTTTTTTCACCCTCCAGGCAACTTTTGAAATGGAAGTGTCTTGGTCAGGATTTTGCATCGGTATTTGAAAGCCAAAATCAGAAGTGGGTCCAAAACATAGACCTTCCCATTATAGTTTTTTACATATTGGCTTAAAGGAGTATTCCCATCTCCAAGATTTTATCCCAATATGTACCAGGTGTAATAATAATAATATTAGCAAATACCTCCAATTAAAAATGTAGTATAGCTTTCCTGATTCACTATGTTGCTTGCCTCATGTTAAGGGCATTGCAGGACCTTAGGTAACCACAAGCAACTAGCTGACTATATGTGAGATCGTAACTATGGATACCTAAGGTCCTGCAATGCCCTGAAGATGAGGTAAGCGACATAGTGAATCAGAACTACACTACATTTCCAATTGGAAGTATTTGCTAATATTATTATTATTACGCCTACTACATATTAGGATAGGCTCTTGTAGATGGGAATAACCCTTTAACTCCTTGTTTTGGCTTACAAATATTCATACAAAATACTAACTAAAATTCTGCATTTTAAAACTGGTTTTAGGATCAGAAACGTTTTAAAAGATTTCTGCTTTAAACGTAGTTTAATATTTGTCCATAATTTAATTCAAACTTTTATTTTGCAACATTAGCATTCTGTGTCACAGCTCAACAGAAATCCAGGCAGACGGCCAAACTGATAGATAAGCTTTATAATAAGCTTGATATAACAACAAGCCGAAAAGTAACATAAAAAGAGCATGGTTTATCAATGGTTGGCAGAGGTGATGCTGGGGATGCAGGATATAGTTATGCCTGCTCAGTGCTAAATGTATTTAGTAAATCATAGCTATTTTTTGGAGATAGGCATATATTATTGAATGTATTACCTGCATTTTATCAATATTTTTATTAAAACTAGTGGATTGTGCTGCTACTAAAATACGCAGGCTTTTATGCCTTTCAACGGGCAAAAGACTGTTGGAATTCTGGCAAAAAGTGGAGCAGTTATGTTATGAGATTCCTGCTCCCAAAACTCAGAGGTGCTTGGGAGAATAAAAGCAAAATCCTCATGGGAACTATATGGGAAAAGGGAGCCACATGGGACGAGATCTGGAGAGGAGAGGAGGCCACATAAAATGGGAACTATATGGGAAAAGGAGCCACATGGGACGAGATCTGAAGGGGAGAGGAGCCGCAAAAGATGGGAACTATATGGGAAAAGGAGCCACATGGGACGAGATCTGCAGGGGAGAGGAGGCCGCATAAGATGACAACTATATGGGAAAAGGAGCCGCATGGGACGAGATCTGCAGGGGAAAGAGACCACATGCGATGGGATCTGTAGGGGGAAAGGAGCCACATGGGATAAGATCTGCGTGGGAAAGAGACCACATGGGATTGGATTTGTAGGGGTATAGGAGCCACATGGGATGGGATCTACACTGGAGAAGCAGCCACATGGGATGAGATCTATATGGGAAAGGTCATCCGTTCCAATTTTAGCAGGGCTCCTTTAGTAATAATTTTAAAATATTGTAGAAAAAACATTTAATACAATATGACTGACAGTGACTGGAACAACTGGTACTGGACAGGAGAGTGAAGGTATAGAAGGGTAAAAAGGGGAGAGATTTTACTTTAAAATACTTGTATTTTTTGGTTGAAGAATGCGTGAAAATGGGTGTGGCTAACAAAATGGGTGTGGTTACAGAATGGGTGTGGTTTTCAAATGTGCAGGGTTTACAGAGAACCTGTTGTTAAAAACTTGAATCCCTCCCATGGGTGCAACCCTTTTGAAGGTAGTCCACTAGCAGCACACCCTCCTTATCCCAGAACACAGATGCAATCACCTTAGTGGCTGATATTTGCACTCGGAACTTGTTTGGATGAGGATAACCACTGTGCCTCCACACTTTTGACTGCTCTTTGTTTTCCAGGTCATACAAAAAAATTCAGGTCTCATCCATAGTGACCAGTCGATCCAGAAAGTTCTTATCAGTCCGAAAATGCTGGCAAATGGACCAGGAAGTTTTCACTCGCATGCTACTCTGATCTGTTGTCAAACATTTGGGGACCCACTTTGCAGATACAGTTAGGTCCAGAAATATTTGGACAGTGACACAAGTTTTGTTATTTTAGCTGTTTACAAAAACATGTTCAGAAATACAATTATATATATAATATATGCTGAAAGTGCACACTCCAAGCTGCAATATGAGAGTTTTCACATCCAAATCGGAGAAAGGGTTTAGGAATCATAGCTCTGTAATGCATAGCCTCCTCTTTTTAAAGGGACCAAAAGTAATTGGACAAGGGACTCTAAGGGCTGCAATTAACTCTGAAGGCATCTCCCTCGTTAACCTGTAATCAATGAAGTAGTTAAAAGGTCTGAGGTTGATTACAGGTGTGTGGTTTTGCATTTGGAAGCTGTTGCTGTGACCAGACAACATGCGGTCTTAGGAACTCTCAATTGAGGTGAAGCAGAACATCCTGAGGCTGAAATAAAAGAAAAAATCCATCAGAGAGATAGCAGACATGCTTGGAGTAGCAAAATCAACAGTCGGGTACATTCTGAGAAAAAAGGAATTGACTGGTGAGCTTGGGAACTCAAAAAGGCCTGGGCGTCCACGGATGACAACAGTGGTGGATGATCGCCGCATACTTTCTTTGGTGAAGAAGAACCCGTTCACAACATCAACTGAAGTCCAGAACACTCTCAGTGAAGTAGGTGTATCTGTCTCTAAGTCAACAGTAAAGAGAAGACTCCATGAAAGTAAATACAAAGGGTTCACATCTAGATGCAAACCATTCATCAATTCCAAAAATAGACAGGCCAGAGTTAAATTTGCTGAAAAACACCTCATGAAGCCAGCTCAGTTCTGGAAAAGTATTCTATGGACAGATGAGACAAAGATCAACCTGTACCAGAATGATGGGAAGAAAAAAGTTTGGAGAAGAAAGGGAACGGCACAATATCCAAGGCACACCACATCCTCTGTAAAACATGGTGGAGGCAACGTGATGGCATGGGCATGCATGGCTTTCAATGGCACTGGGTCACTTGTGTTTATTGATGACATAACAGCAGACAAGAGTAGCCGGATGAATTCTGAAGTGTACCGGGATATACTTTCAGCCCAGATTCAGCCAAATGCTGCAAAGTTGATCGGACGGCGCTTCATAGTACAGATGGACAATGACCCCAAGCATACAGCCAAAGCTACCCAGGAGTTCATGAGTGCAAAAAAGTGGAACATTCTACAATGGCCAAGTCAATCACCAGATCTTAACCCAATTGAGCATGCATTTCACTTGCTCAAATCCAGACTTAAGACGGAAAGACCCACAAACAAGCAAGACCTGAAGGCTGCGGCTGTAAAGGCCTGACAAAGCATTAAGAAGGAGGAAACCCAGCGATTGGTGATGTCCATGGGTTCCAGACTTAAGGCAGTGATTGCCTCCAAAGGATTCGCAGCAGAATATTGAAAATAAAAATATTTTGTTTGGGTTTGGTTTATTTGTCCAATTACTTTTGACCTCCTAAAATGTGGAGTGTTTGTAAAGAAATGTGTACAATTCCTACAATTTCTATCAGATATTTTTGTTCAAACCTTCAAATTAAACGTTACAATCTGCACTTGAATTTTGTTGTAGAGGTTTCATTTCAAATCCAATGTGGTGGCATGCAGAGCCCAACTCGCGAAAATTGTGTCACTGTCCAAATATTTCTGGACCTAACTTTAGCTTCCTTATGTCCAAATGTTCATGGACAATGACACAAACACGTTCACGGGAAATCCCCATGATGTCTGCTACTGCTTTAGCTTAAATTCCTAGATTCTCCAGTATGAGGTTGTGCACAGCATTGACGATCTCCGGAACAACAACCACTCTCGGTCGTCCAGGATGTTCTTCATCAATCAGCTGAAGTGGACTGTTTTAAATTTGGCAATCCAAGTTAACTTTGTAATATGAAGGGCATTGATCCCCCCAATGTCTGCGACATATCATCATGAATATCCTTAGCGGAATTTCCTCGCAGAAACAAGAATTTTATTACTCCTCTGCTCTCAGTTGCTGTGAATATCGCATTAGATTCCACCATTTTGTTTTCCTGCTTGCATAGAATACTATTGCCATAAGCAACAAACACAAAATTTTGAAAACATATATTAGACACATAAGGCTTTCTTATGATGTAACATTCGTTACCATAAAAACAAAGAAAAATCACAAAGCCAAAGACTTAAAGACTTATCAGCAATCCCTCGTGTGTGTGTGTATATATATATATATATATATATATATATATATATATATAGGATTATTTGTCATGTTCATTTTAGAAGGGTTAATATTAGGGCTAATCGAATACCGCAAATATTCGGCAATGATCATTTTCGCCGAATAGGTTGCCGCTATTCAACTATTTGTGAATATTCGATGTGCAATGTAAGTCTATGGGAAACCCGAATAGTTGCCGAATAGCAACTATTTGGGCTTCCCATAGACTTACATTGTGCATCGAATATTCGCATAGCGGCGACCTATTCGTCGGATATTCGCGAAGCCGAATATTGCCGAATATTTGTGATATTCGATCATTCCTAGTTAATATGATTATTGTTCTTTACATACTTCAAAAAATCTTTTCAAATTGGCTAGACTCAAGGAATGCAACAGTTCTAGCCCATGTCCTGGATACGTCTGTGTGTGGTGGCTCTTGAAGCACTGACTCCAGCAGCAGTCCACTCCTTGTGAATCTCCCTCAGATTTTGGCCTTTTCTTAGCAATTCTATCAAGGTTTCAGTTATCCCAGTTGCTTGTGCACCTTTTTCTACCACACTTTTTCCTTGCACTTAACTTTACATTAATATGCTTGGATACAGCCAATTTATTTTGCAATGACCTTTTGTGGCTTATCCTCCTTGTGGAGTGTGTCAATGACTGCCTTCTAGACATCAGTCAAGTTAGTAGTTTTCCCCATGATTGGGTAGCCTACTGAACAAGACTAAGGGACCATTTTAAACACGTAGGAAGCCTTTGCAGGTGTTATGTGGTAATTATTCTAAATTTCTGAGATAATGACTTTTGGGTTTTCATTGGCTGTAAGCCATAATCATCAACATTAACAGAAATAAACACTTGAAATAGATCACTCTGTTTGTAATGACTATATAATATGTGTTTCCCTCTTTGTATTGTATTACTGAAATAAGTTAACTTTTTGATGATATTCTAATTTTTTGAGATGCACTTTTATATGGGCTATAGGATCCCAGAACAAGTTCGGGTCAAGTCTGGGTCACTAAACAAACTTTTAACTAAAGTTGGGTGGATCCCGGCGAACCTGAACATACACGTGTCTGCTCATCACTAATTATACTGTATTACATTGACAGAGAAGCTTTATGTGTAGGCAAATTAAAAAAATAAATAAAAAAATTCCTTATAAATAATTTACATGACTCAACTTGGAATCAATAGCTACAGGAATGATGTAAGTAACAATAAGGAAGACATTTGAGCTTTTACTGAGCTGCTGGACCCATGCTGTGGTTTATGCGCGTACATTTCATGTCTGAAGGACTATTACGTCACTGAGACTCTCAATCAGATCAGCCTGAGGATAAAGGATGAGTCATCCTGGACTGCCGCCAGATAGCTTCACTAACATCTGAAACAATAGAGTATCATCCTTCAAGGTATGGAAACACAGCTAATGTCTTTTCGTTTAGTCCAGTCTTCATCTTTAGTCTGGACATGTAACAAATGAGAATATTCCTACATTTATGGCTTATGAACAATCGAGCAAAGCACAGCAGACTCTAATACTATGGGAATGAGCTCAATTACATTACAAATCTGATTACAGAAATACATCTACTTAGCAATATGCAACATGATCCATCAGATCAGGTTGTTTTGATCAGAGAACCAGTGACACTTATGTGAGCTAAGGGCAAGCATCTTATTATATTATGTATTAAATCAGATCACATGTTAAATGAGTCACATCTCTAATTTGTATAATACAGTACAGCATAAATTATGCATTTTTTTATTTATTTTTACTGTCATCATATTCTGTAGCGCTTTGCAGACATTATCATCACTGCCCGCATTGGGACTCAATCTAAAATCCCCATTAATATGTCTTTGTAGTGTTGACAATCCATGCTAACACAGGGAGAACATACAAACTCCTTGCAGCAGGGGCGTACATAGAAATCATAAGGTCCCATAGCAAAAGTTGAATGCCCCCCCCCCCAAATAAAAAAAAAAAATACAATAAAATATTAACATAATAAACAGCATATATTTTACTGAGGGGCCATACAAGTTACTGGGGAGCCAGTGGGGGGGGGCATAAAAGTTACTGAGGACGCATATATACATTATGAATTAATCTTTATCCTAGCGAGGCTATACATCTACCAGTCCAGTAAGTAGACTATTACCGGGCGCAACTTCGTCTGCAGAGCACCAGTCTAGGCAGTGCTGTGTGCCTGTGCTTCTGTCTTGTGACTGGGTGCGATGCACTGAGCAGCGCAGTGCCTGACGGTTGCTGGGCAGCACAGGGCCTGACAATCGCCTGGCAGCGCAGGGCCTTACAGTTGCTGGGCAGCGCAGGGCCTGACGCTCGCTGACTAATGCTGCAACAAAATAGTCATACAATTACCAAATAACACATTATATAGTGTTACTGAACAGTACCCACCATACCAAGACCAATACTACTACTATACATTGCAAAATAATACCGCTACACCATGACCAAATATTATCACCACATGGAGTCTGAATATAACCACCTGTGTGCCCGAGTTTTTCTCTAACTTATTGGCCTTTTTTTCTCGGTGGCACCCACCTACTTATTGTTGAGCCAGATTCTATCCTATACAATTGAATATAACCACCATCCTGTTAATAAGCAAAGGCCACTGCACAAAGACCAGTGGATTCATGTGTCGCCCAGGGAAGGGGGTACTCGGTCCCGAGCGGTAACAAATGGGAATGTCCCTCTGGTGGCTGTTGCCCAGTCCCCTGCCCTGGGCCCCTTTTTGTAATGGGGGATATTTACAGGGGTGAAAAGAGTTAATGTCATGTGACGCCACCTGTGGGTTGCGATTAAGGATAAAGAACCGCCGCTGCTAAATGTGGGTACTCCAAGAGCTGGTGGTGATTGCAGCAATGGTGTTAGGCCGTCCGCAGGTAGGACCGTGCCTGGGAGATGATGAGGGATAATAACGGAGACCACACCAGGTTGTCTTTAACAGTCTCTACTCACTTGGACCCAGGAGTTGCTGGTTCAGGTCCCATGGAGTAACAGTGCCAATGTAGTGACCCAGGGTGCTCTGTCCCCGGCACTCTCTGTTGGTTGGGTCCCCGTAGCGTTTAGCGTTTGGGGCCCGACTGTCCCTTTTGGAGTACAGTCTCCTCTGTACGGCGGGTGTCGCGGGTGGGGAAGGACGCCGCTGCGCTGCGCTCGCTAACGCTCGGGTCCGGCGCTGCTGCGACGGCTGCTCGGTTGCTCGAGCGGTGGGCTGGATCCGGGGACTCGAGTGGCGCTCCTCGCCCGTGAGTGAAAGGGGGTAGTTTGGTTTGGGGATTTGGTCCGTGACGCCACCCACGGGTTGTGGTGAGGTTGGGCACCACAGCTGCTGGTGACAGGGATCCCGGGAGCGATGGCAGGGAGCAGCTGGGATGTTGTTTTCCCCCTCCGTGGGTAGGGGTTGGTGGTCCCGGGGCCCGGTGAGATGACAGGGAGGCAGGGTTGGATGGGTGCAGGGTCGCCTGGACTGCGCAACGCGGTGCCGGATGGCACGGTAGTACTCACTCAGCCACAAAGGTACACAAAGTCTCTGATAAACCAAACGGCTGGATGGACTGGTCCCACAGCCGGCTGCTGTGGCTTCTCCTGGACTGTTAGTGGTGACTGCCTTTCCCTGCACCTTTGTGTATGCTCGGTCCCGATGGGTTCCCACCAGTAACCCGCGGGTTCTGGTCACTGACGGATTTGACCTCTAATGGCGACTCCAAGCCTGGTCGGGGTCCGTAAGCCCTGCCTGTGTGTGCTGGCTTTACTTCGCTCCCCAGTTCAGTACCGGTGGGCCACCGCCCGTCCCCGGTCCTACGGTTCCACGTTGATCTGCCTCGCCTGCAGACGGCCACCACCGTCTGCCAACCTTGCTCTTAGTGCCCGGGCCACACACCCGGACACGGTCAGTCTGCTCCTCCACTCCTACTTCACCAACTCTGACTCCCTACTCTCACTGACTTCCTTCTGCTGCCTCCAGGACTGTGAACTCCTCAATGGGTGGGGCCAACCGCCTGGCTCCACCCCACCTGGTGTGGACATCAGCCCCTGGAGGGAGGCAACAAGGATTTTGTGTCTGGCTGATGTGCCTGTCTCAGGGTGGGGGTGTGTGTTGTAGTACCTGTGATGACCTGGCTAGTCCAGGGCGCCACACGGGCAGTGTGGACCCTGTGAGGAGGTAAGTGTCCAAACCCTGATCCTAGTTTACTGCTGATGCCCCCGGATTATTTGGTTTGGTGAAGTCCGTGAAGGTGTCCTCACCGGGCAGGTATTTATCAAACCATGTAGAACTGGTGTCTGATCTAGGGCCCTGTGCCTCGTTCGTGCTCCGGTCCCAGCGGTATCTCCGTTACCCATCCTGGTGCCCTCTCTCCTGTGCCCCCGGGTCAGCGCTGCACAGACCCAGCTCAGGCACATCCGCACACCTCTCCTGTGTGCCACACTTCTCTACGCTCTACTGACTGCTAACCCCTCCCACTAGGCTGGCTAATCCCAGGGACTCGTTTCTTTCCATGGCGACCATCCCCTTACATGGTTAACCCTCTATGCCCGGTGTGGTGTGGAGAACTAGGATTTTAGTTGTGCTTTTGTACAGCCCCGCGCTCGGCCGCAGCTGAGCCGCTCGGGTAGAGCTCGTTCGGTGGGTGGCTCGAGCGCCTCCGGCACCCGGGGGTCACGTCGCCCTGAAGGGAAGCTGGCGCTACGTGAAGGAGGGTGATCTTCGGTGGGGATGTTCACAGCCAGGGCCGTGGTATTTAGGGATGTAAGTTCGTGATGCCATCCACGGGTTGTGGTGAATGTGGACACCACCGCTGCCGTTAACTAAGCTCCCGGGGACGGTGTTGTGCAGCCTGGTGTTGACCCCTCCCTGGGCAGGGGGTGATGGTCCCAGGGCCCGGTGGTTGTGAGGTGCGGGCGTGTTGGTGTGGCACGGTGCGCGGCCTGAGGGCACTGTTGTACTCACTATGACAGATACACCGGAGTCTCTGGTAAACCAAAAGGATGATGGTCGGTGCCCGCAGCCGGCTGCGCTTGGTCCCCCACCCGGTTTGGTGGTTCCCACCTCTCTCCTGCACTTCGCTTTGTAGAATTTGACTGCCTATGCTTCAGCAACGGTAGTCCGCTCCCCGGCTTTATGTGTCGGGGAACCCGTTTGCCCGCAGGTGCTGGCCCGTGGGATCTCTCTGCCTGTGCGGTGGCTTTCTTTCCCCCTCGGTGTGCTGTTGCCGTATTTCGGGTCTTGGGACGGGAAAGGACCTAAGGTCCAGACCTCAATCAGTAAATTCGACGTGGTCCAGTGGCTTCAGGACCTCGTTCTGGGTCTGAGTACCCCTCCTGGTATTCCGGTTTCCAGTTGGTTCCCCGGTTCGGTACCGGCGGGCCACTACCTTGTCCCAATCCCTTACGGTTCCACCAGCCGTCTTCCCGGCTCCTGCAAGTGGCAACCACCATCTGCCTCATGGTCACAGGGAATCTGGGCTACGACCCAGACCCTTCACAGACATTTACTCTTTACTACTATACTCTTTCACCTCCAAAACTGATCTGTTTGTGTTTTTCCCGCCTCAGGCTATCCGAACTCCTCGGTGGATGTGGGCAACCACCTGGCTCCGCCCCCCTGGTGTGAACGTCAAGACCTGAGAGGCGTGACTCAGGGTTTTTAGATTGGCTGCTGTTATCTTGTTAGGGGAAGGGTGTTTGTGCAAGGGCCTACCTGTGACTACCTGGCTAGTCCAGGGCGTCACACTTTGGTGGTATCGGCACTGGTACTCCAGGTCCCAGGGGGTAGGTCATGCATCCCCAGGAGGATGCAGTTCCTTGTAGTGCCCTGAGTGGCTCACGGGTGCTACATTTACACCGCAAATCCAAAAAAATGTGCAGTATGTGAACTTGGCCTAAAGTAGCGATGTCCTCCTTTGTGCCCCTCCCCACACACAATATAAATTTTCAAATGTCTCTCCCATATAATAGTAACGATTATGACCCTCTTTATAGCCATAGGTACCATAATAAATCACTGCCCAGCACAGGGATAATACACACAGTAATGTCACAGTATAGGAATAATATACACAGTGATGTCACAGTACAGGGATAACACACACACAGTGATGTCACAGTACAGGGATAATACACACAGTGATGTCACAGTACAGGGATAATACACACAGTGATGTCACAGTACAGGGATAACACGCACAGTAATGTCACAGTACAGGGATAACACGCACAGTGATGTTACAGTACAGGGATAACACACACAGTGATGTTACAGTACAGGGATAACACACACAGTGATGTCACAGTACAGGGTTAACACACAGTGATGTCACAGTACAGGGATAATACACAGTGATGTCACAGTACAGGGATGTCACAGTACAGGGTTAACTTATAGTGATGTCACAGTACAGGGTTAACACACAGTGATTTCACAGTACAGGGATAATACACAGTGATGTCACAGTACAGGGATAACATACATACACACACACACACACACACAGTGATGTCACAATACAGGGATAATACACATTGATGTCACAGTACAGAGATAACACAGTGTTAACACACACTGATGTGAGAGGACACTTTCTTTCTGTAGTGTTACAGGCAGACACTTGCACATTATAATACTCACCTGCTCCTGCGCTGTGAGAGCTCATGTTAGTGGCAGCCTCCAGCCTTCCTGTTGCATGCACTTCCTGTCAGTCATCCTGGCTGTACTCAGATCCTGTCCTTTGCTTTTTCTTTCTATTCCTTCTGTTCTCGCTTCTCCTAGTTTTTCTCTGCTCCTTCTCCCTCTTTTCTCTGCTTGCAATGCTCAGGTCTCTGCTCCTTCTGTCCTGTTTATCTTTCCATATTTTCAATCTCCCACGCTGTGCTGAACAAGCTTCGCCCCCTCTCCTTATTGGCTGTTCTCCTCCTGGCATCTCTTACACCTCTTTGATTGGAAGAAGATGCTGCCTGGCCACTCCCTCCTCTTCAGCAGAGGCCGCGTGGTGTGCAGTGTGGACGTGTCTGCTCCTCTGTGTTGTGGTCGCCTGCAGCTGTACAAACAGTGCAGGCCCCCTGCGGCCTTAATCAGCTGCTTGGTGACTGGGCAGCCCGTGCTGGGAATGAGGAAAGTGAAATCGCAGACACAGCGGGCAGCCATCACGGGGCCCTTATCAAGTCACGGGCCCCATAGCAGTGGCGTGGCCTACCTCTATTGACGGTACACCACTGCTAGAGTTGAGCGCGGTTCGCGGTTCTCCAGTTCGCGGTTCAAGTGATTTTGGGGGCTGTTCTAGATCGAACTAGAACTCGAGCTTTTTGCTAAAGTTCGATAGTTCTAGATACGTTCGAGAACGGTTCTAGCAGCAAAAAGCAAAGCTTTTTACAGCTACAGTGTGCAGGAGCCATCGCTGGCAGCCTGCCAGAAGCTGGTAACCAAGATAAACATCGGGTATCCAACCAAAGCGCTTTGGTTAGTAACCCGATGTTTATCCTAGTTACGTGCAGGAAGCCCACACTTTCCCGCTCAGCTCGCTCCGCCCCCTCCTGCACGCGGCATGTACACACACACACACACACACACGTCCGTCCTCTTGGCACTCTGCACACATGGTCCCGC
Organism: Anomaloglossus baeobatrachus; assembly: GCF_048569485.1. Classification (NCBI taxonomy): domain Eukaryota; kingdom Metazoa; phylum Chordata; class Amphibia; order Anura; family Aromobatidae; genus Anomaloglossus; species Anomaloglossus baeobatrachus. The sequence goes on along the minus strand of NC_134353.1, from coordinate 774,248,320 downwards.
TCGGCTTACCTGCGGTGATGAAGTCCCGACCTCAGCGCTGTCACTGTCCTCCATGGCCGCCGCTTGTCACATCACCTTCTCTCGCTTCCGACCCGAGACTGACTAGTGGTGATGTCACGGGCCTCTCGCGATACTTGGCTGTGAAGGCGGCGGTCATTGAACTCAGTGACAGGTGCTGTAAGTGTGCTGGAGATCAGCGCAGGTAATGTACCTCGCTCCTGACAGCAGCACTTGTCATGCCCTGCAGTGACCTGGGCTGACCCATTGATGTTAGCTCAGGTCACTGCATTGCTCTCCCAGCCAATGGGGAACATCCTGCTCTTCATTGACTGGGACAGTGTGGATCGTCATGGCAACCCCTTGGATTACACCAGACCTTAATTTGTTTTTCTTTCTAATAAATTGGTTAAAGAGGGAATGTTTTGGGGAGTGTTTTTTCAAATAAAAATGTGTTTGTCGTCTATTTTTTTTTATTACTGACTGGGTTGGTGATGTCGGGTATCTGATAGACGCCTGACCTCACCAACCCCAGGGCTTGATGCCAGGTGACATTGCACATCTGGTATTAACCCCATATATTACCCCGTTTGCCACCGCACCAGGGCGCGGGATGAGCTGGGGCGAAGCACCAGGATTGGCGCATCTAATGGATGCGCCACTTCTGGGGCGGCTGTGGCCTGCTATTTTTAGGCTGGGGAGAGTCCAATAACCATGGACCTCCCTAGTCTGAGAATATCAGACCCCAGCTGTCTGCTTTACCTTGAGTGGTGATCCAATTTTGGGGGGACCCCTACGTGTTTTTTTTAAAAATTATTTATTTAATTTAAAATAACAGCGTGGGGTGCCCTCAGTTTTGGATTACCAGCCAAGGTGAAGCTGCCAGCTGTGGTCTGCAGGCTGCAGCCGTCTGCTTTACCCTAGCTGGCTACAAAACTTGGGGGAACCCTACGTCATTTTTTTTTTTCATTTTTTTGGCTAAATACAAAGTTAAGCACCCCTTAGTGCCACATGAAAGGCACCAAAGGGTGCAAAATTACAAAATGCAGGAGAGTGGGACATTATGTGTCTTTCTGCCATTATAATGACAGAAAAGACTGATATGAAGTGCACAAGCACAAGAAAATCACCAGAGCGCTCTACGCTGTGAAAAGCAGTAGAAAATGGCACTGGAGTGAACATGTGACCGCCTCATGTAGGATGAAGCTATGGATCCTGGGTAAATTTATGCATTTACCCTCCTTCAGTTTTTTTGCAGTACACAAAAAAAACGGAAGGCACACGGATGACAAACAGATGGCATACGGACCGTTTACGGAACGGAAACAGATGCCACACGGATGCACCCGTGAAAAAAAACGGACTGTTTTTTGCAGACCGCAAAAATGGATCGGTCGTGTTAATGTAGCCTTATTCTAATCTGTCGTTTATAAACAGCAGGCAGAAATAAGTGAATAGCACCCCCCAGCATCAGAAAATCTCCGGGGTTTCAGGGCTAGCTGAGACCCTGGAGATCATGATTCAGGACGGTTTTTCCGGTCCCCACTCACGTGATCACAGGTATACACCGTACACCGATGATCACGTTACAGTAAATGACAGCGCCGGTAAAAAATTATTTATCTCCCATCTGGCATGAACAAACATGATAAATCTCCTCCCCGGTCCCCTCCGGTCCCCCGGTGTCGCCAAACTGCCCCCCCTGGTGCCCTCCCAGAAATCCAAGATGGCCGCGCGCACAGCAGCGCGCCGGCCGCATTCACCCTACTCCTCTGATTTCTGTCGCATGTGCCATGACACATGCGACAGAAAACTCCTCCCCAGGCCCTGCCAGGTCACCCCCTATAACCCCACCGGTGTTCCCCGGTGTCCCACGGTACCTGTGCAGCGTTGATCCCCCGCGGCCCTCTCCTTCACAATAGACGCTGCCGCATGCACAGAGCGGCTGTCAGCTCAGCTTCCTGTGTTCAGACACAGTGAGTGGTGGTTATGCATCTGTAAGCTAAATGGGCGGCACGGTGGCTCAGTGGTTAGCACTGCAGTCTTGCAGCGCTGAGGTCCTGGGTTCAATTCTCACCAAGGACACAATCTGCAAGGAGTTTGTATGTTCTCCCCGTGTTTGCGTGGGTTTCCTCCGGGTACTCCGGTTTCCTCCCACACTCCAAAGACATACAGCGCTATGGAATTAATAACGCTATATAAATGAATAAATTATTATTATTACTGCAATGCCCTGCTCATGAGGTAAGGAACATAATTGATCAGGAGAGCTATACTACATTTCCAAATGGAGGGATTTGCTTTTATAGTTTCCCTGCTGAATGACTACCAAACATGAGAGTCTGTTATACGCCACAAGAAAACACATCTAAATAGCGAGCTCTGTTGTTAAGTATTCATTCAGCTGGATAACTGGACTTAAAGGGGTATTCCATCTCCAAGATCCTATCCCCAATATATAGTAGGTGGAATAGCAATAATATCAGCAAATACCAATATTTGGAAATGTAGAATAGTTCTCCTGATTAGGCATGCCCTTACCTCATGAGCAGGGCATTGCAGCTTTGGTAGCAACCATTACGACATGGACTCTGCTGCTGTGGACCCAGGGAGAGTGAGTGCAGATTCATTGCACCCACACTCCTCACATGAAGGGTCTGCACTCCTAGAAAATGGGGGATACGTTCCCTGAGTGTCTCCCCCCCATATTCTAGATGATCCAGAGTCGTCGTGGGACCCCTTTATTTTTTTTCTTACAATAAATTGGTGAAAGAGGGAATGTTTTGGGGACTGTTTTTTCAAATAAATTTCTTTTGTCGATTTTTTTTTTGTTAGTACTGACAGTTTATGATGTTGGGCATCTAATAGACGCCATGACATCACAAACTGCTGGGCTTGATGTCAGGTGACCTTACAGCTAGTATCAACCCGATTTATTACCCCGTTTGCCACTGCACCAGGGCACGGGATGAGATGGGGTGAAGCGCCAGGATTGGCGCATCTAGTGGATGCGCCACGTCTGGGGTGCCTGCGGCCTGCTATTTTTAGGCTGTGAAGGCCCAATAACTATGGACCTTCCCACCCTGAGAATACCAGACCACAGCTGTCCATTTTACCTTGGCTGGTGATCCAATTTGGGGGGGACCCTACTTTTTTTGTGTAATTATTAATATTTATAAAATAATTATAAAAAAAGAGCCTGGGGGGACCTCCACATTGGATCCCCAACCACGGTAAAGCTGCCAGCTGTGGTTTTCAGGCTACAGCCGTCTGCTTTACCCTAGCTGGCTATCAAAAATGGGGGGACCCAACGTCATTTTTTTTTTTAACTAATTTTTAAATAGAAAAAATGAATGGGCTTCCCTGTATTTTGATTGCCAACCGAGGTAACGGCAGGCAGATGGGGGTGGCAACCCATAGCTGTCTGCTTTATCTGCGCTGAGAATCAAAAATACCGCGGAGCGCTACGTCATTTTTTTTAAAGATTTATTTTTACAACACTGTGATGTCCAGCAATCAAAATACAGGGAAGCCCATTTTGTTTTTAGTTATTTAAATAAATAAATAAGAAAAATATATATGGGCCCCCTCTGCATTTTTTGTATTGCTAGCTAAGGTTAATCCAAGCAGCTACTGGCTGCTAACCCCCACTGCTTGGTGTTACCTTCACTGGCAATGGAAAATCCAGGGAAGCATTTTTTATTTTTTCTGCCAAAAAAATACAAAAAAAGGACGTGAGCTTCGCCAAATTTTTGTATGCTAGCCAGGTATAGCAGGCAGGTGCTGGAAGAGTTGGATACAGCGCCAGAAGATGGCGCTTCTATGAAAGTGCCATTTTCTGAGGTGGCTGCAGACTGCAATTCGCAGCAGTGGGGCCCAGAAAGCTCAGGCCAACCTGTGCTGCGGATTCCAATCCCCAGCTGCCTAGTTGTACCTGGCTGGACACAAAAATGGGGCGAAGCCTACGTCATTTGTTTTCTAATTATTTCATGAAATTTATGAAATAGTAAAAAGAGGGCTTCATTATATTTTTGGTTCCCAGCTGGGTACAAATAGGCAACTGGGGGTTGCGGGCAGCCGTACCTGCCTGCTGTACCTGGCTAGCATACAAAAATATGGCGAAGCCCACATAATTTTTTCAGGGGGCAAAAAACTTCTGCATACAGTCCTGGATGGAGTATGCTGAGCCTTGTAGTTCTGCAGCTGCTGTCTGTCTGTATGGAGAAGAGCAGACAGCAGCTGCAGAACTACAAGGCTCAGCATACTCCATCCAGGACTGTATGCAGAAGTTTTTTGCCCACCAAAAAAATGATGTGGGCTTCGCCATATTTTTGTATGCTAGCCAGGTAGAGCAGGCAGCCACGGGCTGCCTCCAACCCCAAGTTGCCTATTTGTACCCGGCTGGGAACCAAAAATATAGGGAAGCCCGTTTTTTTTAATTATTTCACTTATTTCATGAAATAATTAAAAAAAAAACGACGTGAGCTTCACTCCATTTTTGTGTCCAGCCGGGTACAACTAGGCAGCTGGGGATTGGAATCCGCAACACAGGTTAGCCCGAGGTTTCTGGGCGCCTCTGCTGCGAATTGCAGTCCGCAGCCGCCCCAGAAAATGGCGCTTTCATAGAAGCGCCATCATCTGGCGCTGTATCCAACTCTTCCAACAGCCCTGGAGCCGGGTGGCTTGTTGGGTAATCATGAGTTAATACTGGCTTTTTTTTACTAGCTAGTATTAAGCCAGAGATTCTTACTGTCAGGCACGTTTGACCCAGCCATTAAGAATCTCCAATAAAGGGTTAAAAAAAGACACCACACAGAGAAAAAATACTTTAATAGAAATAAATACACAGACACATTAGAGACTCCATCTTTATTACCCCCTGTCAGCCCTCCACGATCCATGGTCTTCTGTCTTTCTCGTTCAACAAATGCAGCTCTGCTCCATCACTGCTGCATGAGGGAAGACGCTGCTTCCCGTGCAGAAATCACTCTGTGAAGGGTGCACGGAAAGCAGCGTGCAGCCTTCACGGAGTGAGAGATCAGTGCTGCTGGCGGTGACAGATGCGTTACCATAGCAACAGGGCTCCGATCATGTGATTCCCGGAGCCACGGTTAGCGGTGACGTTACCGCTAACTGCGTTGCTATGGCAACGGTGATCTCCGTTAATGACCGGCTGTGTCAGCCGGTCCCTAACGGAACGGGGAGTCGACCGTGTGCTACAGCATGTCGCCAGTACACGGCGATACACAAATGTGCACCGTGTACCGGAGAGATGCACTCGCAGGTCCTACATGACGCATCATAGTCATGTGACCAGTCTGTAGCCAATGAGATAATAGCCACGTGACTGGTCACATGGCTATTTTGACGTCACGATAGGTCCTGCATCACTGCTGGCAGTGCCGGTCACCGGGAGGATTCAGCGATCATCGGATGGAATAGCGGCAGGAGACAGAGTGCAGGAGGGATCGCGGGGACCGGTAAGTGTTATGGCAATGTTTATTAACTGTATGTGTACATTTATAATGCATTTTTATGTGTTTGTGATTGCCTCCCATTATAGCCTATTGGTTCGAGTTCGGTTCGTCAAACGTTCGACGAACCGAACTCGAACGGGAGATCCGTTCGGCGAACTGACCTCGAGCCGAACCGCGACCGGTTCGCTCATCTCTAACCACTGCCTTGCAGATATTGTTCTTTGGGGGATACGAAGCCAGGAACAAAGCGTTGGAGGGCTTTAGTGCTAACCTCAGAGCCACCACACTGCCCATAATATAATCTGGCAGACTATTGAATTAATATCTATGTGATTTTGAAACTGCTCCTTAATTTAGAAAAGGATAACTGATGGTAGAGTTTAGTGGTCCCAGGGGAAGAAGACAACAAAGTTAGATGGAAGAAGACGGGATGAGAAAAGAATAATGTCGTCATAAAAAGACTGAATACAAGGTAACAAAAAAATACATTTGTGGCCAAGTTTAGTGATAATAGTTGTCTGACCATAAATATCCCTGTTTATGTACCCAATCTGATAGAAGAGTGGTTCCAAAATCGATGGACCCAGCAGACGAATGCACTATGTGAAATGATTGGATAGCGAGTAGTATACGTAGCTGCCATACAATGTTTCATTGCCCCTGATGGAGAAATATGTTGATGGCTGTGGTTTACACCAGCAAAAACATTGCACAAAAACCTGACAAAACCTGGCACATCTGCAATTACACAACCAGCCTAAAGCACGGTGGCTCAGTGGTTAGTACTGCAGATATTCAGTACTGGGGTCCTGGGGTCTAATCCCAGCAAGGGCAACATCTGCAAGGAGTTAGTATGTACAGTACTTCCCGTGTTTGTGTGGGTTTCCTCCCACACTCCAAAGACATACTGATAGGGAATTTACATTGTGAGCCCCAATGATGACAGTGTTTCTGATGTACAGTGGGTACGGAAAGTATTCAGACTAGAGATGAGCGAACCGGTCGTGGTTCGGCTCGAGTTCGGTTCGTCGAACGGAGGTCCCGTTCGAGTTCAGTTCGTCGAACGTTCGACGAACCGAACTCGAACCGCATAGGAAACAATGGCAGGCATTCACAAACACATAAAAACACCTAGAAAACACCCTCAAAGGTGTCCAAAAGGTGACAAACAACTTACAACACAACACAAACACATGGAAAGTGACAAGGACATATACTCATGCGAAAACAAAACAGCTGGACAAGGAAAAAGAGGAGGACACACAGATATATGAGTATATGCAAGGAAACGTCAATGCCATTATTGTGCAACTTGAGCCCTGCTCATTTTAGGCTTCCAATCTGGATAAATTGCCTGAGCTTGCCACGCCTTGGGGATCTTGTCGTGTCCTGCAGCCGGCGTTCTCTCGGAACCTGTCTTCAGTGCTGCTGGGGGTCTGCTGGCAGATAAGCACACGTGTCTGTCCACTGACAATGTGGACATGGCTCTCAGAGGACTTTTCTTCTCCTGGGTCAGCCAGGGGAGGCGAAAGGCATGCGTATTTTTGAGAGTGCTTCATGCAAAGCATCTGTTTCGTTTAGAAAAGGGGGATCAAGTGATGCCAGTCAAGTGGGGTGTGTGTGGCCCAATTAGTGGAAACGAGGGAGACTGTGGTTGGAGTCCCCTCGCTGTGTTTGTAAAAGAACCAAGATGAACAAGTCATGGCTCTCAGAGGACTTTTCTTCCCCTGGGTCATCCAGGGGAGGTGAAAGGCACACGTATTTTTGAGAGTGCTTCATGCAAAGCATCTTTTTCTTTTTCAAAAGGGGGGTCAACTGATGCCAGTCAAGTGGGGTGTGTGTGGCCCAATTAGTGGAAATGAGGGAGACTGTGGTTGGAGTCCCCTCGCTGTGTTTGTAAAAGAACCAAGATGAACAAGTCATGTCTCTCAGAGGACTTTTCTTCCCCTGGGTCATCCAGGGGAGGTGAAAGGCACGCGTATTTTTGAGAGTGCTTCATGCAAAGCATCTTTTTCTTTGTCAAAAGGGGGGTCAACTGATGCCAGTCAAGTGGGGTGTGTGTGGCCCAATTAGTGGAAACGGGGGAGACTGTGGTTGGAGTCCCCTCGCTGTGTTTTACATGATTTTCGAAGGGCATGACATGCCTAAGAGGTTGAGTTTCATCATCTGCAACTTGTTGGCAACAGAAAGGCTGCATTTATACCCTTTTGAGACCGAGGATTTTCGAGACCTTATGCCCATTGCAGTGCCCCAAGAGCCGATGGCCAGTCGACACTCCTTCTCCAAGAAAGGTGTGCCCGCGCTACCACAGCAGGTCGCACACAACCTCACCGATTTCTTGAGAAACTCTGTGTGTGACAGGGTGCATTTCACCACAGATACTTGGACCAGTAAGCATGGACAGGAGAGTTACATGTTGCTGACTGGGCACTGGGTAACTATGGTGGGAGATGGAGAAGGGTTTGCTGTACAAGTCTTGCCGTCCCCACGACTTATGTGTCAATCTTTCCTCTGTATGTACAAGTTCCTCCACTGCTTCTGCCTCCTCAACCTCGTGTGAGTCCTCCACCTCGGCCCAAACCTTGTGTGGTCAGGCCACCCTTCCTTGTAACTGCGCCCAAGGAATCCCACACAGCTCCTTACTATGCTGGCAGCAGAGCTCAAGGCCATCAGGCGGTCAAATGTTTACTTTGAAATGTAGGGGAAATGTGAGACACCGCTGAGGAATTGTGGACAGTTAGCTCTGGAGAGTGAGACTGAGTTTCATCAATGGTTGTCTCCACTCAACCAGCAGTCAGGGAAGGTCGGGTGCAGCAATGATGCAAACCTGTCTGCGGCCCTTCGGCAGGGCAAAATGACACACGTGCCTTGTATGTCTCACATGTTGAACCTGATTCTCCAGCAATTTTTAAAATACCATCCCGGCCTACATGGCCTTGTGCAGCGGGCATGCTGCTATGTGCTCACTTTCATCCTTCGCACCCAGCAGCTCAACAACTTTCATCGCTCCTGAAGTCTTAGGGTCTGGCGGTTAAACGCCGGAAATGCGATGTTCCGACACGCAGGAATTGGAATCTGCACATGTTGCAGCGTCTGTGGCAGCACCGCAGAGACCTGATGAAATACGGTCTGACGTATACCCTGGGCTAACTTGATCCAGAGGTGGTGCAGATCACGCTGCTGGAGTGGTGTCAGATCAAGGACCTATGCACCCTTCTACACAGTTTACAAATGTCGACGAAGATGTTTAGCAATGGCGATGCCATTCTCAGCGTGACAATTCTGGTCATCTACAAGATGGAGCACACTGTAAGCATTATTCGGAGTCAGGTGTTGGTCCAAGAGGAAGGGGAGGAAGTACAGGAGGAGTCATATGCAGAAGGGATAATAAGATCTACAAGGTCCAGACGGTGAGCGGCACCTAAGCGGCAGTCATGGTGGGGGAAAGGGATTAACAAGGGCGCATAGTATCAGCAAAAATTGTTGAGGAAGGTGCAGGAGCCCATGAAGAAATGGAGGACGAACTGGCGATGGGCATGGAAGACTCAGCAGATGAGTGAGACCTTGCTCACATTTCGGTTGTGCGAGGTTGGGGGGAGAGGGCAGAGGAAGGAGGCACGATTCTCACCTCTCTGCCACCAACACACCAAGGACTTGGTCCTCCTGGATGCACAAGACACATGAGCGCCTTCTTGCTGCACTACCTACAACATGACCCTCGGATTGTACGAATTCGAAGTAATGCTAACTACTGGGTTGCCACACTGTTAGATCCCCGGTACAAGACAAAATTTGGCGAAATAATTCCTGCCATAGAAAGGGACGCACGTATACAGGAGTATCTGCAGAAGGTGGTACGGATTCTTAGATCTGATTTTCCAGTAAACACCAGTGCTGCACAGAGTGAATCTCAATGCTTTGTCATGGATAGGAGGAAATGGTCTTTTACTTGTCCACATGTGAGGGACCGAGGGCTGGCTGCTGTACTGAGATGGCATTGAGTACGGTGTCCCTGCAGAGTTGCACTTTTGGTCATATACCAAATGAGTTGAAAAAGGACAAATGCTGGTGGAAAGGGGAACAGGTGTGTTGGAAAGGGGAAAAAGTTTTTGTCTGTGGGTGTGTTGGTTAAGCAAAAGTAACATTTGATGAAGAAACACCATCTGTTACGGTGGGACTGGCAAATTTGGATAAGGTGGTATATACTATGTTACCGCTATATAACGAAAATTAATAAGAAAAGAAAGAGAAAGGTATATATCCCCATCAGCAGTCAATGTCCACCGTGCTCCCAGATGGAAAAGGAGAGGTTTGCAACTGGAAGGTTAGGTGGAGGATACAGATCTGTGTGGCTATGAAACTAATAGTTGCCTGAACCGAGTTAGACGCCACTTGGATCTTGAGACTGGGAGCCCTATTAGCGTCACAGGGTCCACACGCCCACCCAGCCCAGGAACTCCCTGTTAACATCACAGGGGCCATTGAGTACGCTGACCGTGTGCATTGGGGCCACACCTGTGGACAGCAGGCGCATCAGCAGCAGCAGGCCTGTTAATGCCACTGGGCTGCACAAGCAGGACTTGTAGGATAGGAGCTGGTCTTAACCGTTCTGCGTTACCAACTGTGGTGGCGGCCTGCATCGACGCCTTATCCCTGCCTACCTCTGGCCTAAAGCCGCAATGGGTTCAACACATGGAGGTGTGCTCTTTCGGAGCATAATAGAAGACTGCGCACCTCCTTGTTGGCTCCAGCCCGTTTTATAACCTGGGTCCGCCCCAAACCAGGGTGGACCACAATGCACCTCCTGGAGACAAAAGCAGAGTGACACGTCATGAGTGGCATAACTAGTTTCCTATTTGGAACCACAACTTCAATAATGACCTCATGGCTGCCACGACACAAACATCTCACCAGTCATCGTCTGACCATCAATAATGAGGTGACAAGTCATAGGGGCCGGCCTCTGCAAGCCATTTGGGAGTGGCCTGGCCACATCGTCAGGACACCTGATGCCCTGTGGTCTATATGGGCCCCCCACATCAGGGGCAGGGCCAAAGAGTTCATTACCGGACCTAGTCAATGATGCAGTAAGTGCCTGAGCATGGTCAGTTGCATGAAATACAGTCTCTGAAAAAAGACTATCAGCTTTAGCATGGTGTCTAGGCACAAAACAGGACTTAGACCCGGCACGGAATGCAAGTACCTGTGCAAAGAGGCTTTTCACACTAAGTGTGGGAGGATGCGCTGTATCCCGAAATGAAGACTTAGCCTCAGGAATGGCACAGTCAGGCTGAGCATACGCACTAGGCGAAACACTGTAGTTAGGCTGCAGCTGGGGTAAATCGGCACACGCATGCGCACTAGCTGCATCTCCTCACTTACACGTGGAGGAGAAATTGCTCTTCGGGTGTGGACTTGGAGATGCTGTCTATGAACAGAAGAAAAAGCTAAAGGAAACCTCACTTTCTATCCCTCCGAATTATCAAATGCAGCAATGAATTCCTTGAGTTTGCTATAACATTAGCGTAGCAAAATGTGCATGAGGGTGTCATGCAGAGGTGCTAGAAATAGCTTGGCACCAGTGGGACAATAATTAAATACAACAGCCAGTTCTATGATGCCACTAAATGGCAGTATTTTTTGCTATCATTATAGCTTATTAAAAACAGAGCAGGAGGGTGTCATGCAGAGGTGCTGCACATAGATTTGCACCAGTGGGGCACTAATAGAGTACAACAGCCACTTCTTGTATGCCACTAAGTTTACTCAATTTTTGGTATTATAATGTCTTAGTAACAATGAGTTTGAGTGTGCAATGCAGCCAGACGTGCTGCAAATATCTTTGCACTAGTGGGACAATACAGAATTCCAACAGCCACTTTTAGGATGCCACTAAGTTCATTCAGTGTTTGCTAGTATAATGGCTTAGTAACAATGAGTTTGAGTGTGTAATGCAGGCAGAGGTGCTGCAAATATCTTTGCACTAGTGGGAAAATACAGAAGTCCAACAGCCACGTTTAGGATGCCACTAAGTTCACTCAGTGTTTGCTAGTATAATGGCTTAGTAACAATGAGTTTGAGTGTGCAATGCAGGCACAGGTGCTGCAAATATCTTTGCACTAGTGGGATAATACAGAAGTCCAACAGCCACGTTTAGGATGCCACTAAGTTCACTCAGTGTTTGCTAGTATAATGGCTTAGTAACAATGAGTTTGAGTGTGCAATGCATGCAGAGGTGCTGCAAATATCTTTGCACTAGCGGGACAATACAGAAGTCCAACAGCCACGTTTAGGATGCCACTAAGTTCACTCAGTGTTTGCTAGTATAATGGCTTAGTAACAATGAGTTTGAGTGTGCAATGCATGCAGAGGTGCTGCAAATATCTTTGCACTAGCGGGACAATACAGAAGTCCAACAGCCACGTTTAGGATGCCACTAAGTTCACTCAGTGTTTGCTAGTATAATGGCATAGTAACAATGAGTTTGAGTGTGCAATGAAGGCAGAGGTTCTGCAAATATCTTTGCACTAGTGGGACAATACAGAAGTCCAACAGCCACTTTTATGATGCCACTAAGTTCACTCAGTGTTTGCTAGTATAATGGCTTAGTAACAATGAGTTTGGTCTGATTGATGAGTCTGATAGAAAGTGCTATCCCTATTCTGTACAGCGCTGTGTATAGAGCATACACAGCAGTATCGGAGATAGGCGCTGCGCCAGTGATGACTGACACCAAGGACGCAGAAGGCAGATAATGGCGTGCTGGAGGAAAATGTCCGTTTTTATAATGCAGGGACATGTGACATGGACATCCTATCACACATGCCGTTGCTTCTCTGGCTAAAAGTCCACTTAGCTGTGTGTGTGCCTGGGATTGGCTGACATGCTGGCCCGCCCCACTACACGCGCGCACTTAGGGAAGGAAGACAAGGAAAAAAAAAAAAAATGGCGATCGCCATTATCCATACAGCAGTGATCTGAATGCGCTGTTCCCGCACACTATACACTGAAATTTCATAATAGTGTGAGTCACAGAGTGACTTACACTATTACAGAGGAAAGCCAGCTAGTAATTAGCTGGTCTTTTTGTTGCTAGAACCGTTCTCGAACGTATCTAGAACTATCGAGCTTTAGCAAAAAGCTCGAGTTCTAGTTCGATCTAGAACGGCCCCCAAAATCACTCGAGCCGTGAACTGGAGAACCTCGAACCGCGAACCGCGCTCAACTCTAATTCAGACCCCTTTAAATTTTTCACTCTTTGTTTCATTGCAGACATTTGGTAAATTCAAAAAAGGGTTTTTTTTCTCTTTAATGTACACTCTGCACCCCATCTTGACAGAAAATAACCCAGAAATGTGGAAATTTTGGCAAATTTATTAAACAAGAAAAACTGATATCACATGGTCATAAGTATTCAGACACTTTGCTCAGACACTCATATTTTACATGCTGTCCATTTCCTTGTGATCCTCCTTGAGATGGTTCTATTCCTTCATTGTAGTCTAGCTGTGTTTAATTAAACTAATAGGACTTGATTTGGAAAGGCACACACCTGTCTATATAAGACCTCACAGCTCACAGTGCATGTCAGACCAAATGAGAATCATGAGGTCAAAGGAACTGCCCAAGGAGCTCAGAGACAGAATTGTGGCAAGGCACAGACCTGGCCAAGGTTACAAAAGAATTTCTGCAGAACTCAAGGTTCCTAAGAGCACAGTGGCTGCCATAATCCTTAAATGGAAGACATTTGAGAACACCAAAACTCTTCCTAGACCTTCCATCCAGCCAAACTGAGCAATCGTGGGAGAAGAGCCTTGGTTAGAGAGGTAAAGAAGAACCTCAAGATCACTGTGGCTGAGCTCCAGAGATGCAGTAGGGAGATGGGAGAAAGTTCCACAAAGTCAACTATCACTGCAGCCCTCCACCTGTCAGGCCTTTATGGCAGAGTGGCCCGATGCAAGCCTCTCCTCAGTGCAAGATATATGAAAGCCTTCACAGAGTTTGCAAACAAACACATGAAGGACTCCCAGACTATAGCTGGGTTTACACACTGCAACATCGCTAGTGATATCGCTGTAACGTCACCGGTTTTGTGACGCAATAGCGATGTTGTTTGCGATGTTGCAGTGTGTGAAACGCATCAGCGACCTGGCCCCTGCTGTGAAGTTGCTGATCACTACAAATCGTTCAGGACCATTCTTTGGTCCTTTGTTTCCCGCTGTGCAGCATGATCGCTAGAAAGTTTCAGTGTGTAAAGGGACTTTGCAGCGACTTTGTTAGCGACTTCCCTTTCAAAAAGCTGCTTTTCAACGTCCCCAATGACTAGCTAGGTCGTTCTGCAGGTCCGAATCGCTGTTGCGTCGTTGGCCAGGTTTGCCTGTTTGACAGCTCACCAGCGACTCAACAGAGACTTTGGGAGGTCGCTATTGCGTCACAAAACCGGTGACGTTACAGCGATATCACTAGCGATGTTGCAGTGTGTAAACCCAGCTTAAGAGAAATAAGATTCTCTGGTCTGATGAGACAAATATAGAACTTTTTGGTGATAATTCTAAGCGGTATGTGTGGAGAAAACAAGGCACTGCTCATCACCTGCCTAATACAATCCCAACAGTGAAACGTGGTGGCAGCATCATTCTATGGGGGTGTTTTTTCAGCTGCAGGACAGGACGACTGGTTGTAATTGAAGGAAAGATGAATGCGGTCAAGTACAGAGATATCCTGAAAGAAAACCTCTTCCAGAGTCCTCTGGACCTCAGACATGGCGAAAGGTTCCCCTTCAAACAAGACAATGACCCTAAGCACACAGTTAAAATAACAAAGGAGTGGCTTCAGGACAACTCTGACTATTCTTGATTGACCTAGCCAGAGCCCTAACTTAAACTCAATTGAACATCTCTGGAGAGACCTGAAAATGGCTGTCCACCAACGTTCACCATCCAACCTGACAGAACTGGAGAGTATCTGCAAGGAAGAATGTCACATCATTCCCAAGAAGACTCATGGCTGTACTAGCTCAAAATGGTGCTTCCACACAGTACTGAGCAAAGGGTCTGAATATTTATGACCATGTGATATTTCAGTTTTTCTTGCTTAATAAATTTGCAAAAAGTTTTACAGTTGCTTTTTTTTCCTGTCAAGATAGGCTGCAGAGTGTATATTAATGAGAAAAAAATGAACTTTTTTGAATTTACCAAATGACTGCAATGAAACAAAGAGTGAAAAATTTAAAAGGGTCTGAATACTTTTTGAACCCACTGAATGTAAACTGCTATGGAATTAATGGTGCTATATAAGTGAATAAATATTATTATTTCAATAATCCCGGTGTAAATATTTCAGTTCTTATACAGTCATGCTACATAGGACTTAACTACTTTCTTTTGAGTTGTCCAACTGATTGTTGGGATCAGTCTTACATGAAGGGATTACCCAAAATGTCTACTCTTAAGTATTGTGAAATGTTTAGCTTATGTAGTGGCATTATTTGTTCTTTCTTTCTATTTCTCTTTTTTCAGAACCATTTTTTTCCTAGTTATCTTACAATTAAAGCAGATCTTCAGTTTCAGAAAATGTTAAACATGTCCGTGTGAGATGTCAGAAGACCTCAGCGGTGAATGTCTAGAGCTCAGACTTCTACCAATTGCTGAAATCATCGAGCACTCGTGCCCTTTTAACTACGTTAGACTCTATTTGGTTTAAGCAAGTACAGGCTCATGATAAGACTCTTAAGGTAGTGTCACACACAGCGACGACGACAGCGACGTCGCTGCTACGTCACCATTTTCTGTGACATTGCAGCGACGTCCCGTCGCTGTCGCTGTGTGTGACATCCAGCAACGAGCTGGCCCCTGCTGTGAGGTCGTTGCTCGTTGCTGAATGTCCTGCTTCATTTTTTCGTCGTCGCTCTCCCGCTGATAAGCACACATCGCTGTGTGTGACAGCGAGAGAGCGACGAAATGAAGCGAGCAGGGAGCAGGAGCCGGCATCTGGCAGCTGCGGAAAGCTGTAACCACTGTAAACATTGGGTAACCAAGGGAAGACCTTTCCCTGGTTACCCGATATTTACCTTCGTTACCAGCCTCCGCCGCTCTTGCTGCTAGTGCCGGCTCCTGCTCTGTGCACATGTAGCTGCAGTACGTATCGGGCAATTAACCCTATGTGTACTGTAGCTAGGAGAGCAAGGAGCCAGTGCTAAGCAGTGTGCGCGGCTCCCTGCTCTCTGCACATGTAGCGACGTTATGATCGCTGCTGCGTCGCTGTGTTTGACAGCTAAGCAGCGATCATAACAGCGACTTACATGGTCGCTGTTACATCACAGAAAATGGTGACGTAACAGCGATGTCGTTGTCGCTGTTGCTATGTGTGAACCCAGCTTTAAAGGTATGTAAGGAGAAGAGATGAACACAGCCATAAATTGAGTGCTTTTGCCCCTTGATTTCTGTGATTTGTTGGGGTCTCAGCACCTGGAGCTTTATGTTTAGAATATTCTTAAATGTCATTGTAATGGGAAAGGTTTTCCTAATTAGATTAGTGAAGGTGATGATGATGATGCAGCCTATGGTATCATGATCATACTGTAAACATTATATAACAAGGGAATGTCACAGCTGGATTGCTCTGTCTGGACTTAGGGCAGCATGGTAAAGCCCTCCCCACTTGCTTTAGGTGACCAGTCTCTCCATACATGCATGTAATTACTGGCCTCTTGGACTAGTCACCAGAGCAGCATGGTACCCAGGCAGCTTTGAAATGTAAGTCTCCTATAAAGATTAAAACAAACCTGCCTGAAATAACAGAACTGGATTTGTACTGACCATTGTTCGGGCCACATTAATCAGCTATCAGGTTCCCTATAAACCATTTTACTTGGACTTTTAGTTTTTATGGAAAATGCTAAAATTCTCCAGTAGGTAGTTGTGTCAGGAAGACTGGAGAACAAGCAGTGCTCATCCTAGTCATCTCTACTGAATCACAAAACAGATCAATAGTTGTATTCTTTAATTTATAGCAGTCATTTTTAGAAAACAAACATATTTTGATAATTTTCTGATCTTTTTACGCTATGGCTGTACAAGGAGAATAGCATTCCCGCTAGACCCTGCATGCTATTCTAGGTGTACTGAAGGAGACATTATCTACTTTATTTCTGATTCTCCAATAGCTCAAAAGTCCTTAGGAGTTTTTTTCTTTATGCTCCTCAGCTTTAATCTTATACCATAAGTCTTAAAGGGAATCTGTCAGCAGGTATTTGCTGTGTAAGCTGAGGACAGCATGCTGTAAGGGTTAAAAAAAGCAACTGTGCTTCTCTTATCAGTGTGTGTGCATTCGTTTACACAATCAAAAGGGATTATTATCCTGTGATTACCTCTACAGGACTAGAAACTCACCTATACAACAGTCCGACAACCCCCCCTACTCTATTGAGAGCCTGGTGTGGGTGAAACAGTTCTCCTGTGTTCCTGAATCAAAATCCTTTGATTGTTTCAGACCAGCTACCGCCAGTAATCTAAGTGATACACTTTTGGATTCAGACTCTCTTTACCTATATTATGTTGCTGTCAGATAAGGTAGCAAAAACTTGCTGATAGATTCCATTTTATATTTATCTCTTCACTTTTATCTGGCACTGTAGACTTAGGGTACCTTCACACTTAGCGATGCAGCAGCGATCCGACCAGCGATCTGACCTGGTCAGGATCGCTGCTGCATCGCTACATGGTTGCTGGTGAGCTGTCAAACAGGCAGATCTCACCAGCGACCAGTGAACAGCCCCCAGCCAGCAGCGACGTGCAAGCGACGCTGCGCTTGCACGGAGCTGCCGTCTGGAAGCTGCGGAGACTGGTAACTAAGGTAAACATCGGGTATGGTTACCCGATGTTTACATTAGTTACCAGCGCACAGCTGTGTGTGCAGGGAGCAGGGAGCCGCGCACACTGAGCGCTGGCTCCTTGCTCTCCTACCATAGCTACAGTACACATCGGGTTAATTAACCCGATGTGTAATGCAGCTACATGTGCAGAGAGCAGGGAGCCGCGCACACTGCTTAGCGCTGGCTCCTTGCTCTCCTAGCTGCTGTACACATCGGGTTAATTAACCCGATGTGTACAGCAGCTACATGTGCAGAGAGCCGGAGCCGGCAGCACAGGCAGCGTGAGAGCTGCAGAGGCTGGTAACTAAGGTAAATATCGGGTAACCACCTTGGTTACCCGATGTTTATCTTGGATACAGCTTACCTCAGCTGTCAGACGCCGGCTCCTGCTCCCTGCTCGCTTCATTTGTCGCTCTCTTGCTGTCACACACAGCGATCTGTGTGTCACAGCAGGAGAGCGGCTTTGAAGAAAACGAACCAGGGCTGTGTGTAACGAGCAGCGATCTCGCAGCAGGGGCCAGATCGCTGCTCATTGTCACACACAGCGAGATCGCTAATGAGGTCACTGCTGCGTCACAAAAAGCGTGACTCAGCAGCGATCTCGGCAGCGAGCTCGCTGTGTGTGAAGCACCCCTTAAGCCAATTCTGTAATATATTAATAATCTTTTTTGATTAGCTTCTATGCAAATGGACACACTTAGATGACACTCTCATGTAGTGTGGATTACGTCCATCCTCTCCATTTTAATTCACCATCTCATTTATAGATAGGTTGGCCTCACCAATTTTTGTTGCCATCAATGATTTATATTACGTTTATGATTACTACTCTATCATCTCTCATCCCCCTCGCAGTCATCATTTGTATGTGACCAGGTGTACACATTTTATAGTACTGCTCAAAGAACTTAATCATTTTATTTGGACCATTATCCATTTTCCTTCTTTATTTTGTAATGCAATTACAAGATTTAACCCCTTACTATAGGGCCACTGAATATATGTTCTCTATTCATTTCACAGAAGTCTGTTCATTACTCATACTATTTTCACATGCTTATACCTGAAATGAAATGAGCCCCATATTTTTTTCTTTTATTTCAATCATTTTGTTCAGACATGTAACAGAAGACACCAATGATGTGGTGTATTGTATCGAATTGCGTTGTATTGTTGTATAAGATAATATACAAACAGAAACATGTATATATGATTAGTTTTCTATCAAATCTTCATTTCTGAGAATACAGCTTTTCCTGATATGATCCTTTTTCAGACTACATATTGCTGTAAACTTTATCTCTTAGTGGAGAAGTAGTTAATCTTTAGAAGCAGAAAGTTCTGATGTAAAACTCCTGCAACTGGCAGCCGGCCAGCCTTATTGAATCAGTGGCTACAGGGAAAAAATATATATCTTCCTCTGACCACAAACCTTCAGTCATAGCTAGAGTTGAGCGCGGTTCTAGGTTCGAGGTTCTCCAGTTCTAGGCTCGAGTGATTTTGGGGGCTGTTCGTGATCGAACTAGAACTCGAGCTTTTTGCAAAAGCTCGATAGTTCTAGATACGTTCGAGAACGGTTCTAGCAGCAAAAAGCAGGGCTTTTTACAGCTACAGTGTGCAGGAGCCATCGCTGGCAGCCTGCCAGAAGCTGGTAACCAAGATAAACATCGGGTATCCAACCAAAGCGCTTTGGTTAGTAACCCGATGTTTATCCTAGTTACGTGTGCAGGAAGCCCACACTTCCCCGCTCAGCTCGCTCCGCCCCCTCCTGCCCGCGGCATGTACACATACATACATACACACACACGTACACACACACACACACACACACACACACACACACACACACACACACACATGGTCCCGCTCGGCTTACCTGCGGTGATAAAGGCCCGCCATCCCGACCTCAGCGCTGTCACTGTCCTCCATGGCCGCTGCTTGTCACATCACCTTCTCTCGCTTCCGACCCGAGACTGACTAGCGGTGACGTCACGGGCCTCTCGCGATACTTGGTGTGAAGGCGGCGGTCATTGAACTCAGTGACAGGGGCTGTCAGTGTGCTGGAGATCAGCGTAGGTAATGTACCTCGCTGACAGCAGCACTTGTCATGCCCTGCAGTGACCTGGGCTGACCCATTGATGTTAGCTCAGGTCACTGCACTGCTCTCCCAGCCAATGGGGAACATCCTGCTCTTCATTGACTGGGACAGTGTGGATCGTCATGGCAACCCCTTGGATTACACCAGACCTGGATTTGTTTTTCATTCTAATAAATTGGTTAAAGAGGGAATGTTTTGGGGAGTGTTTTTTCAAATAAAAATGTGTTTGTCGTCTATTTTTTTTTATTACTGACTGGGTTGGTGATGTCGGGTATCTGATAGACGCCTGACCTCACCAACCCCAGGGCTTAATGCCAGGTGACATTACACATCTGGTATTAACCCCATATATTACCCCGTTTGCCACCGCACCAGGGCGCGGGATGAGCTGGGGCGAAACACCAGGATTGGCGCATCTAATGGGGCGGCTGCGGCCTGCTATTTTTAGGCTGGGGAGAGTCCAATAACCATGGACCTCCCTAGTCTGAGAATATCAGGCCCCAGCTGTCTGCTTTACCTTGGCTGGTGATCCAATTTTGGGGGACCCCTACGTGTTTTTTTTTTAAATTATTTATTTAATTTAAAATAACAGCGTGGGGTGCCCTCAATTTTGGATTACCAGCCAAGGTGAGGTTGCCAGCTGTGGTCTGCAGGCTGCAGCCGTCTGCTTTACCCTAGCTGGCTACAAAACTAGGGGGAACCCTACGTCATTTTTTTTTTCATTTTTTTGGCTAAATACAAAGCTAAGCACCCCTTAGTGCCACATGAAAGGCACCAAAGGGTGCTCCACTTTTTCTCCATTTTTTCTCCACTTTTTCTACATTTTTTCTCCACTTTTTCTACATTTTTTTCTCCATTTTTTCTCCACTTTTTCTCCACTTTTTCTCCACTTTTTCTCCATTTTTTTCTCCACTTTTTCTCCACTTTTTCTCCACTTTTTCTCCACTGTTTCTCCATTTTTTCTCCACTTTTTCTCCACTTTTTCTCCATTTTTTTCTCCATTTTTTTCTCCACTTTTTCTCCACTTTTTCTCCGTTCTTTTTCTATGGTCGGTCTACCCATTAGCTCTGCCATGCATACTGTAGCTCTACACCTACTGCACATGTTACTTTATGATTGACATCTCTTTCGTACCAGAGCTGTCTAAGCCTACTCTGACCCCATATTTGTCATTACTATATTGTCCTTGTACTGTATTATGACATTTGTATCATGTGTTTCATTTTCATTTCTTGCTGTGTTGCAATTTTTTTGCTGCATCCCAATTGTACCTCTACATTGTTCGAGTTTATGTTATTGTTCTCTCACTCTTATGTGATACTGATTATTGTCATTTTTCATGATTACATGCAGATAAGTCCAATCTGACGAAGGCTCAGGCCGAAACGTCATTTGTAACTTGTTTTGGACAAAAACATATATGCTTATGAAAATTTTTTTTTTCTTAATACGGACCAATAAAGAGTATTTTTGCATTACTATCCGTTGTGACTTACTGAGTTAGTCTGGGAGATTTAGAGTGCCGAGGTTACTCACTAATTTTATCTATTATTACCTCTGAGCACCTATATACCAGTGAGCAGAGCTTCCTCTACTGTAGTTCTCCTGATTAGGCATGCCCTTACCTTAATGAGCAGGGCATTGCAGGTTTGGGAGCAACCATTACGACATGGACTCTGCTGCTGTGGACCCGAAAAGAGTGAGTGCAGATTCATTGCACCCACACTCCTCACATGAAGGGTCCGCACTCCTAGAAAATGGGGGAACGTTCCCTGAGTGTCTCCCCCCCATATTCTAGACGGTCCAGAGTCGTCGTGGGACCCCTTTATTTTTTTTCTTACAATAAATTGGTGAAAGAGGAAATGTTTTGGGGACTGTTTTTTCAAATAAATTTCTTTTGTCAATTTTTTTTTTTTTGTTAGTACTGACAGTTTATGATGTTGGGTATCTAATCGACGCCATGACATCACAAACTGCTGGGCTTGATCTCAGGTGACCTTACAGCTAGTATCAACCCGATTTATTACCCCGTTTGCCACTGCACCAGGGCACGGGATGAGATGTGGTTTTCAGGCTACAGCCGTCTGCTTTACCCTAGCTGGCTATCAAAAATGGGGGGACCCAACGTCATTTTTTTTAACTATTTTTTAAATAGAAAAAATTAATGGGCTTCCCTGTATTTTGATTGTCAACCAAGGTAACGGCAGGCAGATGGGGGTGGCAACCCATAGCTGTCTGCTTTATCTGCGCTGAGAATCAAAAATACCGCGGAGCGCTACGTCATTTTTTTAAAGATTTATTTTTACAGCACTGTGATGTCCAGCAATCAAAATACAGGGAAGCCCATTTTATTTTTAGTTATTTAAATAAATAATTAAAAAAATATATATGGGCTCCCGCTGCATTTTTTGTATTGCTAGCTAAGGGTAATCCAAGCAGCTACTGGCTGCTAACCTCCACTGCTTGGTGTTACCTTCACTGGCAATGGAAAATCCAGGGAGGCATTTTTTATTTTTTTGCCAAAAAACTACAAAAAAAGGACGTGAGCTTCGCCATATTTTTGTATGCTAGCCAGGTATAGCAGGCAGGTGCTGGAAGAGTTGGATACAGCGCCAGAAGATGGCGCTTCTATGAAAATGCCATTTTCTGAGGCGGCTGCAGACTGCAATTCGCAGCAGTGGGGCCCAGAAAGCTCAGGCCAACCTGTACTGCGGATTCCAATCTCCAGCTGCCTAGTTGTACCTGGCTGGACACAAAAATGGGGCGAAGCCTACGTCATTTGTTTTCTAATTATTTCATGAAATTCATGAAATAATAAAAAAAGGGCTTCCCTTTATTTTTGGTTCCCAGCCGGGTACAAATAGGCAACTGGGGGTTGGGGGCAGCCGTACCTGCCTGCTGTACCTGGCTAGCATACAAAAATATGGCGAAGCCCACATAATTTTTTCAGGGGGCAAAAAACTTCTGCATACAGTCCTGGATGGAGTATGCTGAGCCTTGTAGTTCTGCAGCTGCTGTCTGTCTGTATGGAGAAGAGCAGACAGCAGCTGCAGAACTACAAGGCTCAGCATACTCCATCCAGGACTGTATGCAGAATTTTTTTGCCCACCAAAAAAATGACGTGGGCTTCGCCATATTTTTGTATGCTAGCCAGGTACAGCAGGCAGCCACGGGCTGCCTCCAACCCCCAGTTGCCTATTTGTACCCGGCTGGGAACCAAAAATATAGGGAAGCCCGTTTTTTTTTTAATTATTTCACTTATTTCATGAAATAATTAAAAAACAAATGACGTGGGCTTCGCCCCATTTTTGTGTCCAGCCGGGTACAACTAGGCAGCTGGGGATTGGAATCCGCAGCACAGGTTAGCCTGAGGTTTCTGGGCACCTCTGCTGCGGATTTCAGTCCGCAGCCGTCCCAGAAAATGGCGCTCTCATAGAAGCGCCATCATCTGGCGCTGTATCCAACTCTTCCAACAGCCCTGGAGCCGGGTGGCTTGTTGGGTAATCATGAGTTAATACTGGCTTTGTTTTACTAGCCAGTATTAAGCCAGAGATTCTTCAGTCAGGCACGTTTGACCCGGCCATTAAGAATCTCCAATAAAGGGTTAAAAAAAAACACCACACAGAGAAAAAATACTTTAATAGAAATAAATACACAGACACATTAGAGACTCCATCTTTATTACCCCCTGTCAGCCCTCCCCGATCCTGCTCTTCTGTCTTCTTTCTTTCTAGTGTAGTAGTAGTGACGATTGTAGTGAGGATGAGGTTCCCCAGCTCATCACTTGATGAGCTGGGGAACCTCATCCTCACTACAATCCTCACTAGTGTAGTAGTAGTGACGATTGTAGTGAGGGTGAGGTTCACCAGCTCATCACTTGGGGCTGGGGAACCTCATCCTCACTACAATCCTCACTAGTGTATTAGTAGTGACGATTGTAGTGAGGATGAGGTTCACCAGTTCATCACTTGGGGCTGGGGAACCTCATCCTCACTACAATCCTCACTACAATCGGGAAGCAGCGTGCAGCCTTCACTCCGTGAGTGATCAGTGCTGGCTGTCAGCGATAACAGCGGTAACGCTGACAGACGCGTTACCATAGCAACGGTGCTCTCGGAGCCGCGGTTAGCGGTGACGTCACCGCTAACTGCGTTGCTATGCAACAGTGATCTCCGTTAATGACCAGCTGTGTCAGCCGATCCCTAACGGAACGGGGAGTCGACCGTGTGCTAGAGCATGTTGCCGGTACACGGCGATACACATATGTGCACCGTGTACCGGAGAGATGCACTCGTAGGTCCTACATGACGCGTCATAGTCATGTGACCAGTCTGTAGCCAATGAGATAATAGCCACGTGACTGGTCACATGGCTATTTTGACGTCACGATCGGTCCTGCATCTCTGCTGGCAGTGCCGTCACCGGGAGGATTCAGCGATCATCGGATGGAATAGCGGCAGGAGACAGAGTGCAGAAGGGATCGCGAGGACCGGTAAGTGTTATGGCAATGTTTATTAACTGTTTGTGTACATTTATAATGCATTTTTATGTGTTTGTGATTGCCTCCCATTATAGCCTATAGGTTCGAGTTTGGTTCGTCGAATGTTCGACGAACCGAACTCGAACGGGACCCCCGTTCGGCGAACCGACCTCGAGCCGAACCGCGACCGGTTCGCTCATCTCTAGTCATAGCGATGGTGCATTGAGTTGTTATGGTCTCTGCTCTCTTCACAGTGAGCGCAGCTGTACACACTCCCTGGCACTTTGATTGGCAATGTGCTCCGCATGGTGTGTGTGCAAAGTGTTGTCAATTAAAGTACCACTATATAGTGAGTGGTGACTGTAGCTGTCCACTGGACCACCCTGTAACTGGAAGTGGGCAACTGGCAGGGAAGATATAAGCTCATTCTCTCCCTGTAGCTGTGCTTCCAGTAAGAAGGACAGACATAATGTGGGGGCCCGGCTTTATTTGCCGGTGAGCCCCTGACTGACCAGCCCAGTTGTGGCACGTTTCTTGCCCTCTTTTCTTGACATATGGGAAAGGGTTAATGATCCTGTTTCCTAACCATCCTTCCCCTTTTAGTTCTGCCTACCTGTTGTAGAAGTACTTCTCGGATCCGGATGTACATCCCTCCCCTCCCCCCTTCTTGGGGGGTATATATAGTTGTGCCCGAGGCTCTACCGGCCTCTTTGATCCTGGGTCGAGAGCTGCCCACCCCCCCTCCTTTATTTTGCTGGTTTGTTTTGTGGTTAATGGTGTTGATGAAAGTCGCAGCTGATGGCGGAAGATCGACTGTGGGTAACATGTGTCGGGAGTCCGGCGGCATATCCCCATCACTTCCAGTGGTCAACTTTAAGAGCTGCGACCTTACCCCTCCAAAGTTGGTTGTGAGAAAAGATGAGTCGTTTTAATTTTGATACTCTCCAATAAAAGTTTAATTTGGAATTTCTGTTTTCTGTCTTTCTTTGCGTTGGGAAAAGGGGCAATCGTTTAATGGTGTGGGCAGTCTTTTTAATGCTATTTACCTTCAGATTAACCTGGTATTTGCAGCTAAATAGAATTTCTGGACATGACACTTTTCCTTTAAAAGGAATCTGTCAGCAGGCTTTTGTTATGTAATCTGTAGACAGCATGCTGCAAGGGTTAAAACATAGAATTCGTGTATGCTTATTTTGTCAAGGTCTGATCTGTTGTTTATTTGCTATGTTTGTTTAAGCACCAGGACTTCTCCTTGCTCGGACTACAATGTCATGCGAAGGTCAAACAGGCATGCCCCATCCTGTGATTGGCACCTCACTGTCAATGTACAATCTCTACAGAGAGCCTGGTGCAGGCAGGACAGTACATTCTCAGATCTGCTAGATGGCTTAAGGCCGCTTTACACGCTACGACATTGCTAGCGATGTCGAGCGCGATAGCACCCGCCCCCGTCGTTGTAACGATATGTGGTGATCGCTGCCGTAGCGAACATTATTGCTTTGGCAGCGTCACACGCACTTACCTGCTCTGCGACGTCGCTGTGACCGGCGAACTGCGACCTTTCTAAGGGGCGGTTCATTCAGCATCACAGTGACGTCACAGCAGCGTCACTGAACCGCTGCCCAATATAAAAGGAGGGGAGGAGATGAGTGGCCGGAACACCCCGCCCACCTCCTTCCTTCCTCCTATTCCGGTGGACGCAGGTAAGGAGATGTTTGTCGTTCCAGCGGCGTCACACATAGCGATGTGTGCTGCCGCAGGAACGACAAACAACACCGTTACTGCAGCAGCAACGATATTTGGGAAGGGACCCCCATGTCACCGATGAGCGATTTTGAACGTTTTTGCGACGATTCAAAACTGCTCATAGGTGTCACACGCAATGACATCACTAACGTGGCCAGATGTGCGTCACAAATACCGTGACCCCAACATGTAAAGCCACCTTAAATCTAAAATTCTGATTGTATCAGAACAGCTGCAACCTGTAATCTAAGTGATACATTGTTGGATTCAGAGTCATTTTGCCTACATCATGCTGCTCTCAGGTGAGGTAGCAGAAACCTGCTGACAGATTCCCTTTAAAGGTATGTGCCCACGATCAGTGTTCACAGCCTTTTGGACGCTGCATGCCTCAGCTGCGTCCAAAATGCTGCAATGTACAGTACAAGCACAGTGGATGGGATTTCTAGAAATCCCATGTCCACTGTGCATGTGCGGCCCGCGGTGAAAACTGACCTGTGGTGTGGCTTTCCAAGCCGCAAGCATGCCAATTCTTTGCTGCGGAGTCGCAAGCGTCCTCCATAGGGAGAACAGAAGAGAGAGACCGCAGCACCACAACCCTGATCATGGACACGAGCAGCTGCGGTATCCAGCATTCTCCTGCAGAGGAGACTCACGGCCCCACAGGTCAGGACCCTCCGCATCCAAGACGCACCAGGTCCTGATTGTGTGCACGTACCCTAATGATTTCTAGCTGTCTACCAAGAGCCACCACTAGAGGGAGCTTAGGTGCTCTCTCCATACTATTTTGTATTGAACTCAATAGCAATGTGCAGTAAACCCCTATGCTCCCTCTAGTAGCCGATGCCAGAAGTTACCTTTTAAGTCAATAGAGCTCTATAACAGAAAAAAGAGCTCCAGTCTCTTAAGATTTATTAAAAAAATAATCAGAATATTATGTGAAAAAAATCGAAATTCACTTTAAAATGCAAAATGTCATAGGAAAAAAATGAATGGATTCACTTTTTTTTTTTTACTGGCTTCATCACAGAACACGGCATAAAAAAAAGACAAAGGAAATGAAAGTTTGGCATAGAGGCTGCCTAATATAAGTCAATTAATGATTTTACATGTGACTCTTAAACTTGGTGCATTGTGTTCAGGAAACATTAAGTGAGTAAGTCATCTGCCCCCTCTCTCCTGTACCCCAGAGAACTCCCACACCGCAGCCCACATAAAGTAACTGAGATTTCACCATCTGAGTATATACTGTTACAAGTGGAAACTAGCCATTGCTCAAAGTCCACCCACAAAGGACTTTACAACGTTTTGGTTCATGGTGTTCCCCGTCCAGGATAAAATATCATCTTGTGGCATTTGCTACTGTAAACAGT
Organism: Anomaloglossus baeobatrachus; assembly: GCF_048569485.1. NCBI lineage: Eukaryota > Metazoa > Chordata > Amphibia > Anura > Aromobatidae > Anomaloglossus > Anomaloglossus baeobatrachus. The sequence continues at coordinate 774,221,280 of NC_134353.1, read as the reverse complement.
TCAGGACAGACTGTATCTCAGCTCCCTGATAGCACAATGCTCTATCTCTCACATTGATAGACTGTCTTTGTTATGGGCAGAGATGGATTTAAAATATTTATTGTGAAGATTATTCACTCGCTAAAAACAATTTATTTCATCCTTGAACTGCCAAAGGAATAAATTGTTTCATTTCATACATGATATAATTTAAAGAAAACACGGCTAAGCCTAGTACACGGCCTAAGAACGCTAATATCACTAGCAACAGTTGAATAACAATAAAGGCAAAAAGAAACTAAAGTGAAATAATAATAATAATTATAATAATAAAAAAGATTAGTACCCAAAGGTATCCATGGTCATGAAATATTGATAGGCATTGAAAATGGTATTGAAAATAATCCTCCATAAGCACTTTGTATAGAATTAACCATTTCTAAATCATATGACACCTCAATGTATTAATTTGCAGAACCTTTAACCTGTGGTTATTTAGGATGCATTTATACTGGTATACTGATAATGATAATTCCTAATTTTTTGCCTGTCTACAGAGGCTGCCAATCTGTTACAATGAGAATGGGATAGTGGGGATACTCCTGATGGTGGAGATGCCTAAGTCTCCTTCCATACCCTGCTCCTGACCAGTTCTGAGCTGATTACCCCTCCCTCTCCCCTCAGGGAGGGATGGGACAGGAGTGTGATGAAACCCAAAGACAAAGACAAAAACAGACAAGGGAAGACAAAAACTCTATCATACAGCACGCGCACACAAAGGTAAAGACAATAAGAGGTTGAGGAGGAAAAGCAAGAGCAGGAAGGAAGCTACAAAACAACAGGAGTAAACTCAACAACCAAACCAAGCAATGAGCACAACTTTCACCAGAGTGTCTGGGACACCATATCTCACAGATCAACATAGAATAAACTATAGCTGGCATGTGTGGAATGTTTCTTCCAGCATAAATAGGAGGGGAGCAGATGTAATAGGCCTTCCCACAACATGATACCAAAGGAGCAAACAGATTAGCAGAGGTTAACTCTTGCTAGCCTGCCTATGAATCTACACACAGCAGGTTGACTGCCTGAGTTGATCCCAGACGCTAGAGAAACCATTGGGCGGTATGTCAGAATCTGCAATCTGCGTCCAACATCTCCATGACAGTCGGCAAAGTTTGTGCAAAACTCTGTGTGACACAATGCCCCAAAGAGTAAGCAAAATGTTCATTTGGCAGGTGAAATGATTTTTAAGTTTGCTTAAAAATCATTGTTCTTAACAGCACATTGTTCTGCATAAAGAGGTGATGTTCTGCCAACAACAATATTATTCGGTGTAGTCGGTCTGTCTAATCAGGCTATCAAAGGACCACAATAGGAGGTCATTTTGTGGCCTTGGACCAGCCAATGTAAATGCACCTTCTGCTTCACACAAGTTGTCTATTTCTCCAATGTACAGCACAAAGCATTGCCTTGGGTGTTTACCTGTGCAGAGCTGACTTCAGGTCATGACTACATTTCATATAGGTGAGAACAATGACAGGGCGTTTGCTAAATCCCGTGCTAATCACCGATTTGTACATGTTCATTTCTGACTGAAAATATGAGCATGGCTCTGTGGTCTGCATTACTCACCGTACACACCTCTGTGTGCTTTGACATCTTATATATTATATACAGTGTGTTAAAGGAGAATATTGTTCCCAGCCAGACACTCCTTTCTATAACCACATTAGTCTGTTTTATTTTGCAACACGGTTGAATGTGACAGGAGGATAAAATGTCTGCTCTCTGTTTTAGTGTAAATTCATTTCTCTGGATAAAAAGGCCTTGAAAAATGAGCTGAACCTGTACCTAATGGGAATAGACATTATAAGATAAGAGAGATTCTTGATAAAAAAAATACCTATTTTCCCTATGTGATCATCACAGACCATTCTAAACTCATGAGGTGCAATTAAAGGGAATCTGTTACCAGGTTTTTGCTAACTCATCTGCGAGCAGGATAATGTAGAGACAGAGACCCTGATTCCAGCGATGTGTCACTTACGTTACTGGGTGAAGCAGTTGTTACACAGAGTTCTTAGATGTAGCATGTAATAGTGCTTAGAAAGCTAACCCCGCCCCCAGCACAGCTTTCTATGTACTATATATTGTCTATGGACAGTGAGCTGTTAATCAGTGCTGCAGGCGTGGCCAAACCAAGGTTCGCACTGCAGTTCTGACAGTGATAATCTCCCGGTGATAAAACATTCATTATATTGAAACAACTGTACACAGCCTAATAAGTGACCTATTCCTAAAATATGTGTGTCAGCCTCAATCTCATACTGCCTTTAGATTCCATAACAAAAACCTGCTGACAGATTCTAATTTGGCTAATTTGGAGATATCTTTGATGACTGTTCTTCAGTCACATCTTCCTTAGGCCTCATTCACACATCAGAATTTACTACTAATTTTCATCAGTATTTGCCAAAACCAGGAATGTCCCCAACACACAGGAGAGGCGTCCATCTTTAAATTACAGTTTTTCTCTCTAAGTTCAACTCCTGGCTTTGGCATACATAGATGCAAAAATACTGGTGTGAATGAGGCCTAACAAACGATTATCCTTCACTTGGAAGTTATCAGATTGTTCATTCCATACATACAGTATAGGCACAGTACAAGACCTATAGAGGACACTTATTAGGTATGTGCATTATAAATTAAAGAAAATTTGAAAAGCTTCTTTTTTTGTGAAGCTTATCCTATCATCAATATTTCCAATTGCTGGCATTCATCTTGTTCATCATTTATAAATTAATCTTAAGCATATGCTGCCACTGTATTCTGCTGGCACTGAGAAGAATGAGGAAATAACCTTAGAATCAGATCAATACCTATGATCTTTTGTATGCACACATTGTCATCAAGTATTGTTATAATATTTTTAGCTATTGGTTAATTCTATACATTATTTCATTATGGATCAAAAACAATGAGGGGGCCTCAAAATGAAGCTGATTGTAGAGTGTCCCACTGTTAGAACCCAGAAACATTTCCCGCAATCTATGAAGAATTCTGGCACCGACTGTTTCATTTCCTTCAGCACCACTATAGAGCGACATAAGGAGTACACAGTTCTCTTGAAATATACTGTATATGGTGGAAGAATGGAAGGTTATTTGTGATCTTTTTCCTCTCTTACTAATATATGAACATCTTGTAATTCAGAATTTTATATTAGAACTTCCGGAAAACAGTTTTTCAATCAACATTTTTTTGAACATAACATTGCCAAGAATTCTATCCTGATTAGTTTGCAATGTAAAGTATTTTAGAGATAAAGTCAAGTTTATGATACTATGTGTACTAGTCAGAAGAGGAGATTTCATTTTTTTGGCTGTGGTGGAAAATTTAAAGGAAACTTTAGAAAGTCCCTTAGGCCGAAAACACACTTCCGCATAAAAAAACGTACATGTGACACGGTCCGTTTTTTGGGTCCGTGTTCCGTTTTTTTTGGGGCGTTTCTCCGGTATGTATGGCATCCGTGTGATGGCGTATGCTATCCGTGTGTGCGTGTAAAATGTCCGTGTGTGCGTGTAAAATGCCCGTGTATGTATACGTGGAATGTCCGTGTGGAATGTCCGTGTGTGTGATGCACAATGTCGTTTATACATGTCGGCTGACAGCAGACAGAGTTGCGCGATGAGAATGAACTCGGGTGAACTTCACCCGACTTCATTGTCATGCGGCGGCTCTGTCTGTGTGCCGCGTAATGATTAGCGGTCACCAGTGAAGGACTCACGGGTAACCGCTAATCCCATGAGTGACTGAAGTGAGCAGCCCTCTCTCATACTCACCGTTCCCCGATCTCCGGCGTGGCGCTGCACGGCTGTTATAAAAACTCCGGCGGCTTTTACTATTTTGAAAATGCCGGCCGCTCATTAATCAATCTCGTATTCCCTGCTTTCCACGCCCACAGGCGCCTGTGATTGGTTGCAGTCAGACACGCACCCCACGCTGAGTGACAGCTGTCTCACTGCACCCAATCACAGCAGCCGATGGGCATGTCTATACTGTGCAGTAAAATAAATAAATAATTAAAAAAACGGCGTGCGGTCCCCCCCATTTTAATACCAGCCAGATAAAGCCATACGGCTTAACGCTGGTATTCTCAGGATGGGGAGCCCCACGTTATGGGGAGCCCCCCAGCCTAACAATATCAGTCAGCAGGCGCCCAGAATTGCCGCATACATTATATGCGACAGTTCTGGGCCTGTACCCGGCTCTTCCCGATTTGCCCTGGTGCGTTGGCAACTGGGGTAATAAAAAGGTAATGGCAGCCCATAGCTCTGCCACTAAATCCTAGATTAATCATTGCAGGCGTCTCCCCGAGATACCTTCCATGATTAATCTGTAAATTACAGTAAATAAACACACACAACGAAAAATCCTTTATTTGCAATAAAAAACACTAACAAATACCCTAGTTCACCACTTTATTCAGCCCGAAAAAGCCCTCCATGTCCGGCGCAATCCACGGAGGTCCAGCATCGCATGCAGCTCTGCTACATGGAGGTGACAGGAGCTGCAGCAGACACCGCCGCTCCTGTCAGCTCCACGAAGCTACTGAAGAGAGCCACGCGATCTGCTCAGCTGTCACTGAGGTAACTCGCAGCCACCGCTGGATCCTCCAACTGTGACAGCAAGTCGCCCGAGAGACAGTGATGTAGTCACAGGCGACTTGCTGTCACAGTTGGAGGATCCAGCAGTGGCTGCGAGTTATCTCAGTGACAGCTGAGCAGATCGCGCGGCTCTCTTCAGTAGCTTTGTGGAGCTGTCAGGAGTGGCGGTGTCTGCTGCAGCTCCTGTCACCTTCATGTAGCAAAGCTGAATGCGATGCTGGACCTCCGTGGATTACGCCAGACATGGAGGGGTTTTCGGGCTTAATAAAGTGGTGAACGAGGGTATTTGTTAGAGTTTTTTATTGCAAATAAAGGATTTTTTCAGGTGTGTGTGTATATTTACTGTAACTTACAGATTACTCATAGAAGGTATCTCGGGGAGATGCCTAACATGATTAATCTAGGCTTTAGTGGCAGCTATGGGCTGCCATTAACTCCTTATTACCCCAATTACCAACGCACCAGGGCAATTCGGGAAGAGCCGGGTACAGTCCCAGAACTGTCGCATATAATGTATGCGGCAATTCTGGGCGACTGCTGACTAATATTGTTAGGCTGGGGGGCTCCCCATAACGTGGGGCTCCCCATCCTGAGAATACCAGCCTTAAGCTGTATGGCTTTATCTGGCTGGTATTAAAATGGGGGGGACCGCACTCCGTTTTTTTAATTATTTATTTATTTATTTCACTGCACAGTATAGACACGCCCACCGGCTGCTGTGATTGGGTGCAGTGAGACAGCTGTCACTCAGCATGGGGTGCGTGTCTGACTGCAACCAATCACAGGCGCCTGTGGGCATGGAAAGCAGGGAATACGAGATTGATTAATGAGCGGCCGTCATATTCAAAGTAATTGTTGCCGCATATTCTGCACAGCTGTTGCTCGCCGCGCTTGTGATCGGGGAGCGGTAAGTATGAGCCGGGGGAAGAAAAAGACCGAGCACCAATGTAAGTAGGACTGAGAACAGCAGAGAAAAAGGTAAGTAGACTGACTTTAATAAAAAAAGAAAAAAAAATAGATTGCTCGTTTAAAAACGCACACGGACGAAACGTGCTGAACACAGACATACTCCGTGTGCGGTCCGTGCAGGCATGGACCCGTAGACTATAGCGGGTCCGTGCCTGCGTGCTGCCGGCCAAAAACGGACATGTCATCTGTGTAGAAAACCGCACACACGTACTTACCACATGGACACACGTTCCGTGTGATTTTACGTGTGTGTGCCATCTACCATAGAGTAACATTGGTCTCTGTGTCTTCGTGTCTCCGATATGTGCAAATACGTACCAAACACGTACCGGAAACACGGATGTGTGTTGCAGGCCTTAGGAAGTTGGAGCAGAAGTGGACACTATGTTATGTTCAGACTTTGGGGTTGTACATAGAGACGGTGAAACTAGTTTGGCAATAGTTGATAACTAGAAATGAGCGAGCCTCTAGAGGCTCGAGTTTGGTTCGGTTCGTCGAATGGAGGCCGCGTTCGAGTTCGGCTCGACGAACCGTTCGAGGCCCCATTGAAACCCATGGCAGGCAAACACAAACATATAAAAACACATTATAAATGTACACATACAGTTAATAAACATTGCCATAACACTTACAGGTCCCCGCGACGCGTCCTGCACTCTGTCTCCCGCCGCTTTTCCTTCCGATAATCGCTGCATCCTCCCGGTAACCAGCACTGATGATAGGACCTTCCGTGACGTCAAAAAAAGCATGTGACCAGTCACGTGTCTATTATCTCATTGGCTACAGACTGGTTACATGGCTATGACGTCATGCTAGGTCCTGTCATTGCACTGTACGGTAAGCGGTGATCGTTCCATCATCTCCGTATATCGGCGAAATGCTCTGGCACATGGTCGACTTCCCGTTCTGCTTCCCCGTTCCGTTATTCACTGGCTGCCACAGCCGGTCAAGAATGGAGATCACCGTTGCTATAGCAACCCGCCTGTCAGCGGTGACGTCACCGCTTACAGCCTGCAGCCTCTGCTCACTGACTGAGTAAATAGACTGCAGTGCACGGGGAGCTGCAGTGTCCTTCCTCTGTCTGATGTCGCAGAGCTACATGTGTTGAAGGAGAAAGAAGACAGAAGACCATGAATCGTGGAGGGCTGACGGAGTAATAAACATGGAGTCTCTAAGTGTGCCTGTGTATTTATTTCTATTAAAGTATTTTTTCTCTGTGTGGTGTCTTTTTTTTTTTTTAACCCTTTATTGGAGATTCTTAATGGCTGGGTCAAACTTGCCTGACATTAAGAATCTCTGATTTAATACTAGCTAGTAAAACAAAGCTAGTATTAACTCATTATTACCCAGCAAGCCACCCATCACCAGGGCAGCTGGAAGAGTTGGATACAGCGCCAGATGATGGTGCTTCTATGAAAGCGCCATTTTCTGGGGTGGCTGCGGACTGAAATTCGCAGCAGAGGGGCCCAGAAAGCTCGGGCTAACCTGTGCTGCGGATTCCAATCCCCAGCTGCCTAGTTGTACGTGGCTGGACACAAAAATGGAGCGAAGCTGATGTCGATTTTTTTTTTAATTATTTCATGAAATTCATGAAATAATTAAAAAAAGGACTTTCCTATTTTTTTAGTTCCCAGCCGGGTAAAATATATAAGGAAGCCCTTTTTTTTAATTATTTCATGAATTTCATGAAATAATTAAAAAAAAAAAAATGACATGGGCTTCGCCCAATTTTTGTGTCCAGCCAGGTGCAACTAGGCAGCTGGGGATTGGAATCCGCAGCTCAGGGTGCCCAAGCTTTCTGGGCACCCATGCTGTGAATTGCGGCCGGCATAGAAGCGCCATCTTCTGGCGCTGTATCCAACTCTTCCAGCTGCCCTGGTAACTGGTGGCTTGCTGGGTAATAATCGGGTTAGGGCTAGCTGTATATTATCAACTGGCCCTAAGCCCGAAATTCATGGTGTCACGTCAATATTAGACATGGCCACCATGAATTTCTAGTACAGATAAAAAAAAAAACACAACACACAGAAAAATATTTTTATTAGATAAAACATAACACAACTAGTGACTCCATCTTTATTGAAATAAAGAACCCCCCTCCGCAGTAATCCTGGGTCAAGGGTCCCACGCCGTCCAATCCGGATCCAATATCATCTGATCGGTTTGCTGGAAGGCAAAGAGATCAGATGATGTGTCAGGTTTAAGGGCCTGAATCACATGACACAGCAGCTGATTGTATAAACGGCTTTTATACAATCAGCGGATGCATCAGTGCAAAAAAAACCCAAAACAAACTACACACTTCTGTGCAGACTCCTGTCCGACAGCATCAGCTGATAGTTTAGCCGGCCGGGCGTTAAAAAGACGGCCACAACCGCTCGACTTATAGTGTCAGCTGATTCCGTCAGGTGACCGCATCAGCTGATCATCGCCAGGTCTGAGAAAGAGCGAGAGAGAAAGAAGAGAGAGAAGATAGAGAAAAAAGAGAGAAAAGAGAGAGAGGAGAGAGAAGAGAGAGGGGGAGAGAGAAGAGTGAGGGGGAGAGAAGAGAGAGAAGAGAGAGGAGAGAGAAAGAAGAAAGAGAGAGAGAGGAGAGAGGAGAGAAGAGAGAGAGGAGAGAGGAGAGAAGAGAGAGAGGAGAGAGGAGAGAAGAGAGAAGAGAGAGAGGAGAGAGGAGAGAAGAGAGAGAGGAGAAAGGAGAGAAGAGAGAGAGGAGAGAGGAGAGAAGAGAGAAGAGAGAGAGGAGAGAGAGAGAGGGAAAAAGAGAAAAAGAGAGACTGAGAAAAAGAGAGAGAGAAAAAGAGAGAAAGAGAGGAGAGAGGGAAAGAGAGAGTGATAAAAAGAGAAAAAGAAAGAGAGAGAAACAGAGAGAGTAAGAGATAGAGAAAGAGAGAGGGAAAAAGAGAAAAAGAAAGACTGAGAAAAAAAGAGAGAGGAGAGCGAGGAGAGAGAGAGGGAGGGAGAGACAGAGAGAGAGAGAAGAGAGATAGAAGAGTGAGAGGAGAGAGGAGAGAGAGAGAGAGGGAAAAAGAGAGAAAGAGAGAGAGAGAGGAGAGAGAGAGATAGAGAGAGAGAGAAAAAGAGAGAGAGAGGAGAGAGATGAGAGAGAGAGGGAGAGAAATAGAGAGAGAAAGAGAGAGGAAGAGTGAGAAAGAGAGAGAAAGAGAGAGAGGGAGAGAGAGAGAAGAGAGAGAGAAGAGAGGGAGTAGAGAGCAATGCAGCCTCATTCCATGAACTGCTCCGATTTTATAGGTGTGTCCCGAGGCTCACAGCTGATGTCTGCCTCCTCCCCTCAGTGCATAATTAAATTAAATTATAAATATATAATAATTATAATTTAAAGTTAAAAATAAAAAAAAAAATCAAGTTCTTTACCGGGACTAGATCTCGTGAAGTTATGCTTCTTAGGCATTGCAGAGTGAAGTCTCTGGTGACAACACGATTCACTTTATTGCTACGTGGAGATGACACAGCACGATTGTGTTCTACGGTGCTGCCGCATCTTCATGTAGCAGAGCTGACAGTGTCGTGTGGATTACGTCTGACCTGGATGTATATTTGGGGATTAATAAACTGGTAAAAGAGGGTGTTTTTTTGTCTTTTATTCCAAATAAAGGAGTCCCAGGACTGTCGCATCTAATGAATGCGGCAATTCCGGGCGGCTGCTGGGTGATATTGTTAGGGTGGTGGGCTCCCAATAATGTGGTGCTCTCCATCCTGACAATACCAGCCTCCAGCCGTGTGGCTTTATCCTGGCTGGTATCAAATATGGGGGGAACCGCATTTTTTTTTTTTTATTATTATTATTTATTTATTTATTTATTTTACTGCACGATATAGACCCGGCCGCCTACGGCTGTGATTGGTTGCAGTGAGACAGCTGTCACTCATCGTGGGGGCGTGTTTGACTGCATGGAATACCTGATTGAATAATGAAGCGGCAGCCATTTTCTAAAGAGGAAAAGACACCGCAGATTTCTGACAGCCGTGCAGCAAGACGCCCGTGATCGGTGAGTAGGAAAAAGAGAGGGATTGTGCTGAAGACGCAGGACGCATGCAGATAGCAACGTGTGCACATAGCCTTACTGTGAAAAGCCACGTTTTTGTTGATCGAACCGTTCTCGAACCTAACTCGAACTGTCGAGCTTTTAGCAAAAAGCTCGAGTTCGAGCTCGAACACCCCCCAAAATCACTCGAACATGAAATTGGCGAACCTCGAACATCGCTCATCTCTATTGATAACCCCTAAAAGTAATATTACTTTGTACATGAGCAAGTGTTCAGTAAATAGAAATTAACATGAAAGTTTATTGTTTTAAAAGTTTAAAAATGAACACAAGATAATTAATGGTGTGCAAGCATGCTCACCACAGCTTGACACTTGATTGAGTGTCGGGGTGCTCGGGCACGCTCAATACACAATCGAGTATCCATGGTGCTAGTGCGCCATGCTCAGTCCCCGCCCTAAATGTTTCACGGCTGTTTTTCAACCACTAAACATGTGGCAAATGCCTGCCAATCACAATAATGCCATAGCCTTGTTGCCTTCTGACATTACTACGTCATCGGGTCTATACAAGACTCAGTATTGCAACACTCAGTTAACTCTACCATGGAAACAGTGTAGGGAGAGCTGCTGGAGGAGGGATAGATTAGGATTACAGGCATATATGCAGGGATTACAGCTCTATAGTTCTTGCTGCTGGAACCTAAACCCAAAAATACTTTATCAGGGCTACATTTATTCTATTCCCTATTAGTACTGCTGTTTACTGCATTCAGTGTAGCGAGAGCTGCTGGAGGAGGGATATGTTTGGATTACAGGCTTATACGCAGGGATTCTAGCCTTAAGGCTGCTTTACACCTTACAATGTATCGTGCGTTCGCATTTGCGATCGCACACGCCCCCATCGTTTGTGCGGCACGGGCAATTTGTTGCCCGTGTCGCACAATCCTGTTACCCCCATCACATGTACTTACCTTCCATACGACCTCGCTGTGGGCGGCGAACATCCACTTCCTGAAGGGGGAGGGACGTTCGGCGTCACAGCGACGTCACACAACGGCCGGCCAATAGAAGCGGAGGGGCGGAGATGAGAGGGACGTAAACATCCCGCCCACTTCCTTCTTTCAGCATTGCCGGCGGGACACAGGTAAGCGGTGTTCATTGTTCCCGAGGTGTCACATGGAGCGATGTGTGCTGCCTCGGGAACATTGAACAAATGCACGTTCAACTTTTAGAAAATGAGCGACGTGTATGCGATAAACGTTTTTGCATACAATCGGAATCGCACGCAGCTGTCACACTCTACAATATCACTATGATGCCGGATGTGCGTCACTTACGACGTGACCCCGCCGACATATCGTTAGATATATTGTAGCATGTAAAGCCCGCTTTACAGTCCTTTTTGCTACAATCTAAAACCAAAATTCCTTTGTTAGGGCTATATCTGTTCTATTCCCTATTAATACTGCTGTTAACTGAATTCAGTGTAGAGAGAGCTGCTGGAGGTATAGGTCAGGATTACAGGCATATAGGCATGGATTATAGCCTTACAGTCCTTGCTGATAGAACCTAAAACCAATGGTCCCTTGTTATGGCTAAATATACTCTGTTCCCTATTAATACTGCTGTTACCTGCATTCATTGTAGGGCTAGCTGCTGAAGGAGGGATATGTTAGGATTACAGGCATATAAACAGGAATTAGAGCCTTACAGTACTTGCTGCTGGAACCTAAAACCAAAAATCTTTCGTCAGAGCTACATCTATTCTATTCCCTATTAATACCGTAAAGTTTGCAGCCACATATCACCTACCTAATTTAATATGTGCAAAGCATGCTGTAAGTGATATCAAAGTGGACATGGTGCTAATGGCACAAGCAGAGGCCAAGGCTCTGGGACCATTGAAACTTCTGCGAGAGCACACGAAACTCGCTAATCCATGAGACCTAACTTCCATGAGTCCCTATCCATGAGTCCCTCCATCTAATATTTGGCAGCCCTTGCATATAGTGAATAGGTTTTACTAGTTATAGAGTCTCTTACCTTTATAATGGGAAAAAATATTTTCTGAGGTCTTTCTCTACATGTCTTCCAGGATGTATTGCAGTTCTTTCTTCTAATATTTGACAGGCCTTGCATACAGTGCATAAGATATACGAGACAAAGAGTCCCACTTATTAATAACTAGGAATAGGCTCGATGCTATCGCATCAGGAGTGCGGTAAAATGAACATCTGTCTATTCTTAGTGGTGCTGACAGGAGCAGTGGACATGTATCACACTGTTTGCACTTTCAAATACATCTGTTGTATGTCATCCCTCTGCATTTGTGTATTGTATGTATTGTGTTATTTGACCTCTTTCACCCCTGTGCACTGTCTCTTCCTTGTTGTATGCTGTATATTGGTATCTGGTGTTGTGTTTCTTGAGCTGTGTTCACTATGTGGTGACTCCCCTGTGTGCTGTGTGTGTGTTTACACTATATAGTCTCTTGTAAGCTGATGTGACTATAACTGGAGGTGGTACATTGTTGTATGCAGTTTGATGTGTGTGTGATTGTCCGTTCACAAAGTGACTCCTGAGCGAGATGTCTACGTTTATATTCATTATTTTTGTCCAGACAATGGCGTTTTTGTTCAGGAGTCTCAGTAGTTTGGCATTGTTGTTGACGTGGTGCCTGAGCCTTATTATTTTCATGTTGTTTTTTGTATTTTTTCGGAGGAGTTATGTTGGCACTGCTGCGGGAGTCCAGGAGCAGTGATATGGACTGAAATGTGCAGGTGGGTATGTGGGCCTGCTAGGAGAAGTGGGGAAGCTTTCTTCTGTGTAAAACCTGCACTTCAGTAAGTAGCACTGCTTTTAGATTCCTGAGTGACCTTAGGCAACCTTAGTGATGTTTGCGGGCTGACTCAGGAACTCTCGCGGTACTCACGATCTCCTGTGAGACTTTATAAGTGAGAGCGGAGCCAGCAATGAGGGTATCTGAGATCAGACTCCAGGGCTTCCACGATCCCTTTCTCCCGACCGTGTGACAGCAGGCGGGGAGGCCCCTGGAGTGACCTTAGTTAACCTTAGTCATGGCTGCAGGCTGACTCGGGAACTCTCGCGGTTCTCCCTCTCTTCAGGAGGTTGTAGCAGATCATGGCCTGCTCTGGATTATCCACGGATATTTTTTGGAGGCTAACTAAATGTGTTAAAGGCTGTGTGTATTTTTATTGTAAATAAACATAATGTGTATGTATTTTTTTTTCTTTCTCTTTCTCTCTCTTGTCAATGCTGCCATGTCTCATCATGTCTAGTCAGTGTCGCCATGTCTCGTCAGTGCCACATGTCTCATCATTTGACGCAACATCGCTCAAGGCATGCAATGTCAGGCAAGGGCGGACATACCCGGCCACGCCTCCTTACTGCTCCGTGACATCGTAAATGTGTAATTTAAAACACCAACACCTCATTATACCTGGATGTTGTATGGGTAGCACAATATTAGACTGGGAACAGAATTGTGCTTACTCAGCCCACAATTTGGGTTCCGCCTGCACTGTTGTCCCTGGTTACCATGGCTATGATATGGGCGTGAACTGTGGCTGCGCAACTGACAGTTGCGGTTACATCCGCAACTAGCAATTATGTATGTAGATGGGGGAAAAAAAATAATTTGAGGCCCTCCTCTACATGTCTTTCAGGGTGTATTGGAGTCCCTCCCTCTAATTTTGACAGCCCTTTCACAAAGTGCATAAAATTTACTAGTCTAGGGGTCCTACACCTTAATAATGTGAAAGAAATGCATTCTGAGACTCTCCTCAACATGTCTTTCTAGGTATATCGTAGTCCATTCTACTATATTTTGGCAGCCCTTGCACATAGTGCATAGGCTTTACTAGTCAAGAATAGAGTTGAGCGCGGTTCGCGGTTCAAGGTTCTCTAGTTCGCGGCTCGAGTGATTTTGGGGGCTGTTCTAGATAGAACTAGAACTTGAGCTTTTTGCTAAAGCTCGAAAGTTCTAGATACGTTCATGAACGGTTCTTGCAGCAAAAAGACCAGCTAATTACTAGCTGGATTTCCGCTGTAATAGTGTAAATCACTCTGTGACTCACACTATTATGAAATTTCAGTGTATAGTGTGCGGGAACAGCGCATTCAGATCACTGCTGTTTGTATAATGGCCATTTTTTTTTTTTCCCTTGTCTTCCTTCCCTAAGCGAACGCGTGTAGTGGGGCGGGCCAGCATGTCAGCCAATCCCAGACACACACACAGCTAAGTGGACTTTTAGCCAGAGAAGCAACGGCATGTGTGATAGGATATCCATGTCACGTGTCCCTGCATTATAAAAACGGACATTTTCCTCCAGCACGCCAATATCTGCCTTCTGCATCCTTGGTGTCAGTCACTGCTGGCGAAGTGCCTATCTCCGATACTGCTGTGTACGCTCTATACACAGCGCTGTACAGAAAAGGGATAGCACTTTCTATCAGTCCTTTTAAGGGCTAATACCGGCAGGGTCAGAGCCATAGGTGACAGGTCCGTGAAAACAGAGTTTAACAGCTACACAAGATGACAGCGTCTGTGTAGCTAAGGTCAGGGATTTACTTGCTGCATTTCCCCATTAGGAGGGATAGAAAGGCAGGCTTCCTTTCCCCTACCCAGACCCACAACCCTGCCACTGTACCCTCCTGCCCTTTGCACACTCCAACTCATTGTTACTAAGCCATTATACTAGCAAACACTGAGTGAACTTAGTGGCATCCTAAACGTGGCTGTTGGACTTCTGTATTGTCCCACTAGTGCAAAGATATTTGCAGCACCTCCGCCTGCATTGCACACTCAAACTCATTGTTACTAAGCCATTATACTAGCAAACACTGAGTGAACTTAGTGGCATCCTAAACGTGGCTGTTGGACTTCTGTATGGTCCCATTAGTGCAAAGATATTTGCAGCACGTCTGCCTGCATTGCACACTCAAACTCATTGTTACTAAGACATTATACTAGCAAACACTGAGTGAACTTAGTGGCATCCTAAACGTGGCTGTTGGACTTCTGTATTGTCCCACTAGTGCAAAGATATTTGCAGCACGTCTGCCTGCATTGCACACTCAAACTCATTGTTACTAAGCCATTATACTAGCAAAGACTGAGTGAACTTAGTGGCATCCTAAACGTGCCTGTTGGACTTCTGTATTGTCCCACTAGTGCAAAGATATTTGCAGCACGTCTGCCTGCATTGCACACTCAAACTCATTGTTACTAAGCCATTATACTAGCAAACACTGAGTGAACTTAGTGGCATCCTAAACGTGGCTGTTGGACTTCTGTATTGTCCCACTAGTGCAAAGATATTTGCAGCACGTCTGCCTGCATTGCACACTCAAACTCATTGTTACTAAGACATTATACTAGCAAACACTGAGTGAACTTAGTGGCATCCTAAACGTGGCTGTTGGACTTCTGTATTGTCCCACTAGTGCAAAGATATTTGCAGCACGTCTGCCTACATTGCACACTCAAACTCATTGTTACTAAGACATTATAATACCAAAAATTGAGTAAACTTAGTGGCATACAAGAAGTGGCTGTTGTATTTCATTATTGTCCCACTGGTGCCACGCTATTTCTAGCACATGTGCAGGACACCCTCCTGCTCTGTTTTTAATAAGCTATAATGATAGCAAAAATGCTGCCATTTAGTGGCATACAAGAACTGGCTGTTGTATTTCATTATTGTCCCACTGGTGCCAAGCTATTTCTAGCACATGTGCAGGACACCCTCCTGCTTTGTTTTTAATAAGCTATAATGATAGCAAAAAATGCTGCCATTTAGTGGCATACAAGAACTGGCTGTTGTATTTCATTATTGTCCCACTGGTTCCAAGCTATTTCTAGCACCTGTGCAGGACACCCTCCTGCTCTGTTTTTAATAAGCTATAATGATAGCAAAAAATGCTGCCATTTAGTGGCATACAAGAACTGGCTGTTGTATTTCATTATTGTCCCACTGGTTCCAAGCTATTTCTAGCACCTGTGCAGGACACCCTCCTGCTCTGTTTTCAATAAGCTATAATGATAGCAAAAAATGCTGCCATTTAGTGGCATACAAGACCTGGCTGTTGTATTTCATTATTGTCCCACTGGTGCCAAGCTATTTCTAGCACCTGTGCAGGACACCCTCCTGCTCTGTTTTTAATAAGCTATAATGATAGCAAAAAATGCTGCCATTTAGTGGCATACAAGAACTGGCTGTTGTATTTCATTATTGTCCCACTGGTTCCAAGCTATTTCTAGCACCTGTGCAGGACACCCTCCTGCTCTGTTTTTAATAAGCTATAATGATAGCAAAAAATGCTGCCATTTAGTGGCATACAAGAACTGGCTGTTGTATTTCATTATTGTCCCACTGGTGCCAAGCTATTTCTAGCACATGTGCAGGACACCCTCCTGCTCTGTTTTTAATAAGCTATAATGATAGCAAAAAAATGCTGCCATTTATTGGCATACAAGAACTGGCTGTTGGACGTCCATTAGTGTCCCACTGGTGCAAATCTATTTGCAGCACCTCTGCATGACACCCTCATGCACATTTTGCTATGCTAATTTTATAGCAAACTCAGGGAATTCCTTGCAGCATTTGATCATTCGGAAGGATAGAAAGTGAGGCTTCCTTTATCTTTTCCTTCTGTTCATAGACAGCATCTCCAAGTCCACACCCGAAGAGCAATTTCTCCTCCACGTCTAAGTGTGGAGAGGCAGCTAGTGTGCATGTGTGTGCCGATTTACCGCAGCCTAACTACAGTGTTTCGCCTAGTGAGTATGCTCAGCCTGACTGTGCCATTCCTGAGGCTAAGTCTTCATTTCGGGATACAGCGCATGCTCCCACACTTAGTGCGAACAGCCTCTTTGCACAGGTACTTGCACTCCGTGCCGGGTCTAAGTCCTGTGTTGTGCCTAGACACCATGCTAAAGCTGATAGTCTTTTTTCGGAGACTGTATTTCATGCTACTGAGCATGCTCAGGCACTTACTGCATCATTGACTAGGTCCGGTAATGAACTCTTTGGCACTGCCCCTGATGTGGGGGGCCCATATAGACCACAGGGCATCAGGTGTCCTGACGATGTGGCCAGGCCACTCCCAAATGGCTTGCAGAGGCCCGCCCCTATGACTTGTCACCTCATTATTGATGTTCAGACGATGACTGGGGAGGTGTTTGTGTCGTGGCAGCCATGAGGTCATTATTGAAGTTGCGGTTCCAAATAGGACGCTAGTTATGCCACTCATGACGTGTCACTCTGCTTTTGTCTTCAGGAGGTGCATTGTGGTCCACCCTGGTTTGGGGCGGACCCATGTTATAAAATGGGCTGGAGCCAACAAGGAGGTGCGCAGTCTTCTATTATGCTCCGAAAGAGCACACCTCCATGTGTTGAACCCATTGCGGCTTTAGGCCAGAGGTAGGCAGGGATAGGGCGTCGATGCAGGCCGCCACCACAGTTGGTAACGCAGAATGGTTAAGACCAGCTCCTGTACTACAAGTCCTGCTTGTGCAGCCCAGTGGCATTAACAGGCCTGCTGCTGCTGATGCGCCTGCTGTCCACAGGTGTGGCCCCAATGCACACGGTCAGCGTACTCAATGGCCCATGTGATGTTAACAGGGAGTTCCTGGGATGGGTGGGCGTGTGGACCCTGTGACGCTAACAGGGCTCCCAGTCTCCAGATCCCAGTGGCGTCTAACTCGGTTCAGGCAACTATTAGTTTCATAGCCACACAGATCTGTATCCTCCACCTAACCTTCCAGTTGCCAACCTCTCCTTTTCCATCTGGGAGCACGGTGGACACTGACTGCTGATGGGGATATGTACCTTTCTCTTTCTTTTCTTATTAATTTTCGTTATATAGCGGTAACATAGTATATACCACCTTATCCAAATCTGCCAGTCCCACCGTAACAGATGGTGTTTCTTCAGCAAATGTTACTTTTGCTTAACCACCAAACCCACGGACAAAAACTTTTTTCCCCTTTCCAACACAACTGTTCCCCTTTCCACCAGCATCTGTCCTTTTTCAACTCATTTGGTATATGACCAAAAGTGCAACTCTGCAGGGACACCGTACTCAATGCCATCTCAGCACAGCAGACAGCCCTCGGTCCCTCAGATGTGGACAAGTAAAAGACCATTTCCTCCTATCCATGACAAAGCGTTGAGAATCACTCTGTGTAGCACTGGTGTTTACTGGAAAAGTAGATCTAAGAATCCGTATCACCTTCTGCAGATACTCCTGTATACGTGCGTCCCTTTCTATGGCAGGAATTATTTTTCCAAATTTTGTCTTGTACCAGGGATCTAACAGTGTGGCAACCCAGTAGTTAGCATTACTTTGAATTCGTACAATCCGAGGGTCATGTTGTAGGTAGTGCAGCAAGAAGGCGCTCATGTGTCTTGTGCATCCAGGAGGACCAAGTCCTTGGTGTGTTGGTGGCAGAGAGGTGAGAATCGTGCCTCCTTCCTCTGCCCTCTCCCCCCAACCTCGCACAACCGAAATGTGAGCAAGCTCTCACTCATCTGCTGAGTCTTCCATGCCCATTGCCAGTTCGTCCTCCATTTCTTCATGGGCTCCTGCACCTTCCTCAACAATTTTTGCTGATACTATGCGCCCTTGTTAATCCCTCTCCCCCACCATGACTGCCGCCTAGGTGCCGCTCACCGTCTGGACCTTGTACATCTTATTATCCCTTCTGCATATGACTCCTCCTGTACTTCCTCCCCTTCCTCTTGGACCAACACCTGACTCCGAACAATGCGTACAGTGTGCTCCATCTTGTAGATGACCAGAATTGTCACGCTGAGAATGGCATCGCCATTGCTAAACATCTTCGTCGACATTTGTAAACTGTGTAGAAGGGTGCATAGGTCCTTGATCTGACACCACTCCAGCAGCGTGATCTGCACCACCTCTGGATCAAGTTAGCCCAGGGTATACGTCAGACCATATTTCAGCAGGGCTCTGCGGTGCTGCCACAGACACTGCAACATGTGCAGATTCCAATTCCTGCGTGACGGAACATCGCATTTCCGGCGTTTAACCGCCAGACCCTAAGACTTCAGGAGCGATGAAAGTTGTTGAGCTGCTGGGTGCGAAGGATGAAAGTGAGCACATAGCAGCGTGCCCGCTGCACAAGGCCATGTAGGCCGGGATGGTATTTTAAAAATTGCTGGAGAATCAGATTCAACACGTGAGACATACAAGGCACGTGTGTTATTTTGCCCTGCCGAAGGGCCGCAGACAGGTTTGCATTATTGCCGCACACGGCTGTTAAGTCACCAACGTAGTCCACTCAATCAATTTGTACTCCGGTCGCCAGGTGACAACGTGTTCCTTTCGTGCATAGTGCTGATGATAGGAAAGGAGTTGATGCCAGCGGCGCAGGTGGACACAGGTTATGGTCAACCACTGGGTTGCGTTACCTTGACAGATACAGAACCACAGGCTGAATGTAGGTGGTGGGTATCTCACAGATGAAGTACCATAATTCAGCTACATCCAATAGGAAGACACCACACCCTTTTTTAGGCCCCTCCTGTCTGCAGACCACTGCCAGACAAAGCTATGAACCTCTTGTTACTGTTACCCCCAGTTCAGTTTTATGATTTTGTGTGCTTGTTACCTGACTACTTTTCCTGCTTGCTGTTTATGTACCTCGTTGGCCGATCCACATTTCACCTCTGCTTGTTTTCTGATTAAGTCCTGGCCATCCCATTCTGTTCCTCTTCCTCAATTAATGTTTTTGACCCTGCATGACTACTATTCTCTGGAACTGCAGGCTTACACAGGTATTGATCAACTTGGGCCCTGTGTAATTCCAAATCACTGTATAGGGGTTAAAGGGTTTCAGGGTTCTGGGTGTCCAGCTTGGTGAGTGGCTTGCCTCTAGCCTATCCTTTACAGCCCATCTGAGTGTGTCAATCCAGGCAGGCGTTACACCGTGCCCTCTGCAGAAGGCCATGTAGGCCGGGATAGTGTTTTAAAAATTGCTGGACAACCAGGTTCAACACGTGAGCCATACAAGGCACGTGTGTCACATTGCTCTGAAGAAGGGTCGCAGACTGGTTTACATCATTGTCGCACCCGACCTTCCCTGGCTGCTGGTTGAGTGGAGGTTCCGTTATCTAAATGCCAAAAATTGGAGAACTATCTCCTCAAAGACAGTAAGATATAGACTATCTCCTAATACAGGGATCGCTTACACATAATAGAATATAAAACTTAGAAAGATCTCACCCATTTGGAGGATCTTCAGACGTTTGGTACGGCAGTTCGTCTTTTGGAGGGGTCACAAAGGGGCCTGTGGTCCAGGCTGGATATAGCTCGCCCTAAACCCCCTTGTCTCCCGTCCTTACAAGGACGGTCCACATCTGAACCTGTGTCCTTGCAAAAAGTAGTCCCACATGCCTCCGCATGGCATGGCGACGACCATGAACCAAATGGTGAGTTTGTAGATTATTCATGAGTTGCACCTGATTGGAGGTTGCTAGGATTGGCTGTGCGGGCCCTTAACTATATACTTATAGATGAACAATGAGGGGGCTGGCGGTTGGCAGCATTTGGTGTTTGGACTCTGCAGGTCACACACCACTCTTTGACCCACTACATGATCTTTCATGCTTGGACCCCTGAGGAGTCACAGAAAGTGACGAAACGCGTCGGGAGGTGGGAGGCATGTGGGACTACTTTTTGCAAGGACACAGGTTCAGATGTGGACCGTCCTTGTAAGGACGGGAGACAAGGGGGTTTAGGGCGAGCTATATCCAGCCTGGACCACAGGCCCCTTTGTGACCCCTCCAAAAGACGAACTGCCGTACCAAACGTCTGAAGATCCTCCAAATGGGTGAGATCTTTCTAAGTTTTATATTCTATTATGTGTAAGCGATCCCTGTATTAGGAGATAGTCTATATCTTACTGTCTTTGAGGAGATAGTTCTCCAATTTTTGGCATTTAGATAACGGAACCTCTGTCCAACATCTTCAGAATGCTTTGCGTATGACAGTAATTGATATTTGCATTACACATAACTGTATTCCCCTATTGGTGTTATTCCAAGGGTTGTTCATTACAGCATGGTAACATGCACCTTGGCTACCTGCAGGGTGATCCTAAGTGTATTTTATAATTGTCTGTTTATCTTTGAATTTTAAAGAGCTTAAATAAAAGCTAAGTTTTAGTAATTAATCCTCACTGGTGCTAAATATCCAACTGTATGTGAGTATTGTCCCCTAGAAATACCAACTGGTGATTTCTTGCTTTATTCTGGTTGAGTGGAGACAACCATTGATGAAACTCGGTCTCACTCTCCAGAGCTTACCGTCCACAACTCCTCAGCAGTGTGACTCACATTTCCCAGACATTTCTAAGTAAAGAGTCGACCGCATCATGCTGTTGAGCTGTGCTGCCAGCATAGTAAGGAGGTGTGTGGGATTCCTTGGGCGCAGTTACAAGAAAGGGTGGCCTGACCACACAGGGTTTGGGCCGAGGTGGAGGACCCACATGAGGTTGAGGAGGCAGAAGCAGTGGAGGAACTTGTACATACAGAGGAAGGATTGACACACAAGTCGTGGGGACGGCAAGACTTGTACAGCAAACCCTTCTCCATCTCTCACCATAGTTACCCAGTGCCCAGTCAGCAACATGTAACTCCCCTGTCCATGCTTACTGGTCCAAGTATCTGTGTTGAAATGCACCCTGTCACACACAGAGTTTCTCAAGGAATCGGTGAGGTTGTGTGCGACCTACTGTGGTAGCGCGGGCACGCCTTTCTTGGAGAAGGAGTGACGACTGGCCATCGGCTCTTGGGGCACTGCAATGGGCATAAGGTCTCGAAAATCCTCGGTCTCAAAAGGGTGTAAAGGCAGCCTTTCTGTTGCAGATGATGAAACTCAACCTCTTAGGCATGTCATGCTCTTCGAAAATAATGTAAAACACAGCGAGGGGACTACAACCACAGTCTCCCTCCTTTCCACTAATTGGGCCACACACACCGCACTTGACTGGCATCAGTTGACCCCCCTTTTGAAAAAGAAAAAGATGCTTGGCATGAAGCACTCTCAAACATACGCGTGCCTTTCACCTCCCCTGGATGACCCAGGGGAAGAAAAGTCCTCTAAGAGCCATGACTTGTTCATCTTGGTTCTTTTACAAACACAGCTAGGGGACTCCAACCACAGTCTCCCTCGTTGCCACTAATTGGGCCACACACACCCCACTTGACTGGTATCAGTTGACCCCCCTTTTGAAAAAGAAAAAGATGCTTGGCATGAAGCACTCTCAAAAATACGCGTGCCTTTCACCTCCCCTGGATGAGCCAGGGGAAGAAAAGTCCTCTGAGAGCCATGACTTGTTCATCTTGGTTCTTTTAAAAACACAGCGAGGGGACTCCAACCACAGTCTCCCTCATTGCCACTAATTGGGCCACACACACCCCACTTGACTGGCATCAGTTGACCCCCCTTTTGAAAAAGAAAAAGATGCTTGGCATGAAGCACTCTCAAAAATACGCGTGCCTTTCACCTCCCCTGGATGACCCAGGGGAAGAAAAGTCCTCTGAGAGCCATGACTTGTTCATCTTGGTTCTTTTACAAACACAGTGAGGGGACTCCAACCACAGTCTCCCTTGTTGCCACTAATTGGGCCACACACACCCCACTTGACTGGCATCAGTTGACCCCCCTTTTGAAAAAGAAAAAGATGCTTGGCATGAAGCACTCTCAAAAATACGCGTGCCTTTCACCTCCCCTGGATGACCCAGGGGAAGAAAAGTCCTCTGAGAGCCATGACTTGTTCATCTTGGTTCTTTTACAAACACAGTGAGGGGACTCCAACCACAGTCTCCCTTGTTGCCACTAATTGGGCCACACACACCCCACTTGACTGGCATCAGTTGACCCCCCTTTTGAAAAAGAAAAAGATGCTTGGCATGAAGCACTCTCAAAAATACGCGTGCCTTTCACCTCCCCTGGATGACCCAGGGGAAGAAAAGTCCTCTGAGAGCCATGACTTGTTCATCTTGGTTCTTTTACAAACACAGCGAGGGGACTCCAACCACAGTCTACCTCGTTGCCACTAATTAGGCCACACACACCCCACTTGACTGGCATCAGTTGACCCCCCTTTTGAAAAAGAAAAAGATGCTTGGCATGAAGCACTCTCAAATATACGTGTGCCTTTCACCTCCACTGGATGACCCAGGGGAAGAAAAGTCCTCTGAGAGCCATGACTTGTTCATCTTGGTTCTTTTACAAACACAGCAAGGGGACTCCAACCACAGTCTCCCTCGTTGCCACTAATTGGGCCACACACACCCCACTTGACTGGCATCAGTTGACCCCCCTTTTGAAAAGAAAAAGATGCTTGGCATGAAGCACTCTCAAATATACGCGTGCCTTTCACCTCCACTGGATGACCCAGGGGAAGAAAAGTCCTCTGAGAGCCATGACTAGTTCATCTTGGTTCTTTTACAAACACAGCAAGGGGACTCCAACCACAGTCTCCCTCGTTGCCACTAATTGGGCCACACACACCCCACTTGACTGGCATCAGTTGACCCCCCATTTGAAAAAGAAAAAGATGCTTGGCATGAAGCACTCTCAATAATACGCGTGCCTTTCACCTCCCCTGGATGAGCCAGGGGAAGAAAAGTCCTCTGAGAGTCATGACTTGTTCATCTTGGTTCTTTTACAAACACAGCAAGGGGACTCCAACCACAGTCTCCCTCGTTTCCACTAATTGGGCCACACACACCCCAATTTACTGGCATCAGTTGACCCCCCCTTTTCAAAAATAAAAAGATGCTTGGCATGAAGCACTCTCAAAAATACGCGTGCCTTTCACCTCCCCTGGATGACCCAGGGGAAGAAAAGTCCTCTGAGAGCCATAACTTGTTCATCTTGGTTCTTTTACAAACACAGCGAGGGGACTCCAACCACAGTCTCCCTCGTTGCCACTAATTGGGCCACACACACCCCACTTGACTGGCATCAGTTGACCCCCCTTTTGAAAAAGAAAAAGATGCTTGGCATGAAGCACTCTCAAAAATATGCGTGCCTTTAACCTCCACTGGATGACCCAGGGGAAGAAAAGTCCTCTGAGAGCCATCACTTGTTCATCTTGTTTCTTTTACAAACACAGCGAGGGGACTCCAACCACAGTCTCCCTCGTTGCCACTAATTGGGCCACACACACCCCACTTGACTGGCATCAGTTGACCCCCCTTTTGAAAAAGAAAAAGATGCTTGGCATGAAGCACTCTCAAATATACGCGTGCCTTTCACCTCCCCTGGATGACCCAGGGGAAGAAAAGTCCTCTGAGAGCCATGACTTGTTCATCTTGGTTCTTTTACAAACACAGCGAGGGGACTCCAACCACAGTCTCCCTCATTGCCACTAATTGGGCCACACACACCCCACTTGACTGGCCTCAGTTGACCCCCCTTTTGAAAAAGAAAAAGATGCTTGGCATGAAGCACTCTCAAAAATACGCGTGCCTTTCACCTCCCCTGGATGACCCAATGGAAGAAAAGTCCTCTGAGAGCCATGACTTGTTCAACTTGGTTCTTTTACAAACACAGCGAGGGGACTCCAACCACAGTCTCCCTCGTTGCCACTAATTGGGCCACACACACCCCACTTGACTGGCATCAGTTGACCCCCCTTTTGAAAAAGAAAAAGATGCTTGGCATGAAGCACTCTCAAAAATACGCATGCCTTTCACATCCCCTGGATGACCCAGGGGAAGAAAAGTCCACTTAGAGCCATGACTTGTTCATCTTGGTTCTTTTACAAACACAGCAAGGGGACTCCAACCACAGTCTCCCTCGTTGCCACTAATTGGGCCACACACACCCCACTTGACTGGCATCAGTTGACCCCCCTTTTGAAAAGAAAAAGATGCTTGGCATGAAGCACTCTCAAATATACGCGTGCCTTTCACCTCCACTGGATGACCCAGGGGAAGAAAAGTCCTCTGAGAGCCATGACTTGTTCATCTTGGTTCTTTTACAAACACAGCAAGGGGACTCCAACCACAGTCTCCCTCGTTGCCACTAATTGGGCCACACACACCCCACTTGACTGGCATCAGTTGACCCCCCTTTTGAAAAAGAAAAAGATGCTTGGCATGAAGCACTCTCAATAATACGCGTGCCTTTCACCTCCCCTGGATGAGCCAGGGGAAGAAAAGTCCTCTGAGAGCCATGACTTGTTCATCTTGGTTCTTTTACAAACAAAGCAAGGGGACTCCAACCACAGTCTCCCTCGTTTCCACTTATTGGGCCACACACACCCCACTTGACTGGCATCAGTTGACCCCCCCTTTTGAAAAATAAAAAGATGCTTGGCATGAAGCACTCTCAAAAATACGCGTGCCTTTCACCTCCCCTGGATGAGCCAGGGGAAGAAAAGTCCTCTGAGAGCCATGACTTGTTCATCTTGGTTCTTTTACAAACACAGCGAGGGGACTCCAACCACAGTCTCCCTCATTGCCACTAATTGGGCCACACACACCCCACTTGACTGGCCTCAGTTGACCCCCCTTTTGAAAAAGAAAAAGATGCTTGGCATGAAGCACTCTCAAAAATACGCGTGCCTTTCACCTCCCCTGGATGAGCCAGGGGAAGAAAAGTCCTCTGAGAGCCATGACTTGTTCAACTTGGTTCTTTTACAAACACAGCGAGGGGACTCCAACCACAGTCTCCCTCGTTGCCACTAATTGGGCCACACACACCCCACTTGACTGGCATCAGTTGACCCCCCTTTTGAAAAAGAAAAAGATGCTTGGCATGAAGCACTCTCAAAAATACGCATGCCTTTCACCTCCCCTGGATGACCCAGGGGAAGAAAAGTCCTCTGAGAGCCATGACTTGTTCATCTTGGTTCTTTTACAAACACAGCAAGGGGACTCCAACCACAGTCTCCCTCGTTGCCACTAATTGGGCCACACACACCCCACTTGACTGGCATCAGTTGACCCCCCTTTTGAAAAAGAAAAAGATGCTTGGCATGAAGCACTCTCAATAATACGCGTGCCTTTCACCTCCCCTGGATGAGCCAGGGGAAGAAAAGTCCTCTGAGAGCCATGACTTCTTCATCTTGGTTCTTTTACAAACACAGCAAGGGGACTCCAACCACAGTCTCCCTCGTTTCCACTTATTGGGCCACACACACCCCACTTGACTGGCATCAGTTGACCCCCCCTTTTGAAAAATAAAAAGATGCTTGGCATGAAGCACTCTCAAAAATACGCGTGCCTTTCACCTCCCCTGGATGAGCCAGGGGAAGAAAAGTCCTCTGAGAGCCATGACTTGTTCATCTTGGTTCTTTTACAAACACAGCGAGGGGACTCCAACCACAGTCTCCCTCGTTGCCACTAATTGGGCCACACACACCCCACTTGACTGGCATCAGTTGACCCCCCTTTTGAAAAAGAAAAAAATGCTTGGCATGAACAAAAATACGCGTGCCTTTCACCTCCCCTGGATGAGCCAGGGGAAGAAAAGTCCTCTGAGAGCCATGACTTGTTCATCTTGGTTCTTTTACAAACACAGCAAGGGGACTCCAACCACAGTCTCCCTCGTTGCCACTAATTGGACCACACACACCCCACTTGACTGGCATCAGTTAACCTCCCTTTTAAAAAAAAAAAAAAGATGCTTGGCATGAAGCACTCTCAAAAATACGCGTGCTTTTCACCTCCCCTGGATGACCCAGGGAAAGAAAAGTCCTCTGAGAGCCATGACTTGTTCATCTTGGTTCTTTTACAAACACAGCAAGGGGACTCCAACCACAGTCTCCCTCGTTGCCACTAATTGGGCCACACACATCCCACTTGACTGGCATCAGTTGACCCCCCTTTTGAAAAAGAAAAAGATGCTTGGCATGAAGCACTCTCAAAAATACGCATGCCTTTCACCTCCCCTGGATGACCCAGGGGAAGAAAAGTCCTCTGAGAGCCATGACTTGTTCATCTTGGTTCTTTTACAAACACAGCGAGGGGACTCCAACCACAGTCTCCCTCATTGCCACTATTTGGGCCACACACACCCCACTTGACTGGCATCAGTTTACCCCCCTTTTGCATGCTCCAACTGATAGTCTGCTTTCTGAGCCGGTTGCTCTGGCTACTGAGCATGCTCAGGCACTTAGTGCATCAGAGGCTAGGTCCGGTAAGGGCCTCACTGAGCATGTCCGTGAGGTGGCAGGCCCTGATAGGGCAGAGGGTGTCAGGTGTCCTGATGACGTGGCAACTCCGGACTGGCTCGCAGAGGCCCGCCCCTATGATCTGGCACCTCACCATTGGTCGTCAGACGATGACTGGTGAAGTGTTTGGGGCGTGGCTGCCATGAGGTCATCAATGACGTGGCGGTTCCGGATAGGTTGCATGTGATGTCACTGATTACATGCACTCTGCTATTGGACCTTGGTGCTTCTACCCTGGGTTTGGGGTGGACCCAGGTTATAAAAGGCGCTGGAGACAACATGGAGGTGCGCAGTCTTCATTTAGAGTTCTTGGTGGCATAAGCCTTGTTGGAAGTGGTAGGTAGGGCTAGGCGAATGGTGCCTGTCACGCCAAGATTCGTGGCTCAGCACATAAGGGTCAGGCTCCGTGCTTCCTTGCTACCGTTCCTGTTGTGCTAGAGCAGTCCAGTGGCGTTAACTGGGCTGCGGCTGCTGCGTCACCTGTTCAGTTGTGCCTCCTACGCACACGGACAGCATACCTGTTGCGTCACCTGTCCGAGAGTGCCCTCTACTCACACGGACAGTGTACCTGCTGTGCCACCTGTCCGGTTGTGCCCTCTACGCGCACGGACAGCGCACCCCAGAACCCCTGCGAAGTTAACAGGGTGTTCCTGGATTGGGTGTGTGAACCCTATTATCCTCCTCGGCTTCCCAGCCAAATGCTACTGGTGTGACTACCTGGTCTGATGTGTCCTTTACACACGTGGCCAGTCGAGTGGTGGCCAGAAACGCTAATCGGAGGACCGCTCGGCCTGACGTGTCTTACACACGTGGCCGACAGGGCGCTGTCACAGCGGTCTTCTCGGTCAACGCTAACTGGTTACCATCCGGCCTGACGTGTTGTTACACACGTGGTCGGAGTAGCGTCCGCTCCACCGAAACGCTAACTGGGTTGTCGTCCGGTCTGACGTGTCCCTACACACGTGACCGGTTCCTTGAGTTATCTCAGAGCCATCCAGCTCTATAGTCTCCGCTTAACCCACAGGGTGCCAGCAGCTCCATTACCATCTGGAGCACGGTGGGCCCCGACTGGCGATTGGCATATATACCCCTGGTCCTAATCTGCCGGTCCCCCCGTAACACCCTGGATGACCCAGGGGAAGAAAAGTCCTCTGAGAGCCATGACTTGTTCATCTTGGTTCTTTTACAAACACAGCAAGGGGACTCCAACCACAGTCTCCCTCATTGCCACTAATTGGGCCACACACATCCCACTTGACTGGCATCAGTTGACCCCCCTTTTGAAAAAGAAAAAGATGCTTGGCATGAAGCACTCTCAAAAATACGCGTGCCTTTCACCTCCCCTGGATGACCCAGGGGAAGAAAAGTCCTCTGAGAGCCATGACTTGTTCATCTTGGTTCTTTTACAAACACAGCGAGGGGACTCCAACCACAGTCTCCCTCATTGCCACTATTTGGGCCACACACACCCCACTTGACTGGCATCAGTTTACCCCCCTTTTGAAAAAGAAAAAGATGCTTGGCATGAAGCACTCTCAAATATACGCGTGCCTTTCACCTCCCCTGGATGAGCCAGGGGAAGAAAAGTCCTTTGAAAGCCATGACTTGTTCATCTTGGTTCTTTTACAAACACAGCGAGGGGACTCCAACCACAGTCTCCCTCGTTGCCACTAATTGGGCCACACACACCCCACTTGACTGGCATCAGTTGACCCCCCTTTTAAAAAAGAAAAAGATGCTTGGCATGAAGCACTCTCAAAAATACACGTGCCTTTCACCTCCCCTGGATGACCCAGGGGAAGAAAAGTCCTCTAAGAGCCATGACTTGTTCATCTTGGTTCTTTTACAAACACAGCGAGGGGACTCCAACCACAGTCACCCTCGTTGCCACTAATTGGGCCACACACACCCCACTTTACTGGCATCAGTTGACCCCCCTTTTGAAAAAGAAAAAGATGCTTGGCATGAAGCACTCTCAAAAATACGCGTGCCTTTCACCTCCCCTGTGTTACGAACCGGCGGCGCCATAGCCGCAAGCAGTCTTCTGCGGTTCCTGTTGCACCCAGGTGCCGGCTGCCGTTCTTGGCCGTGCCTCAGGTCATCCAGTTGGCTGCTCTTTCCACCACGTCTAAGTGTGGAGAGGCGGTTAGTGCGCATGCGTGCGCCGATTTACCCCAGCCAGAGTCTAAGCCCGGTGTTTTGCCTAGTGAGCATGCTTAGCCTCATTGTGTTGTGTCTGAGACTAAGTCCTCAGTTCAGGCTACTGAGCATGCTCCCACAATTAACCCTAACAGCCTCTTTGCACAGGTACTTGGACTTCGTGCTGTATCTAAGTTCTGGGATGTGCCTACTGAGCATGCTCCAACTGATAGTCTGCTTTCTGAGCCGGTTGCTCTGGCTACTGAGCATGCTCAGGCACTTAGTGCATCAGAGGCTAGGTCCGGTAAGGGCCTCACTGAGCATGTCCGTGAGGTGGCAGGCCCTGATAGGGCAGAGGGTGTCAGGTGTCCTGATGACGTGGCAACTCCGGACTGGCTCGCAGAGGCCCGCCCCTATGATCTGGCACCTCACCATTGGTCGTCAGACGATGACTGGTGAAGTGTTTGGGGCGTGGCTGCCATGAGGTCATCAATGACGTGGCGGTTCCGGATAGGTCGCATGTGATGTCACTGATTACATGCACTCTGCTATTGGACCTTGGTGCTTCTACCCTGGGTTTGGGGTGGACCCAGGTTATAAAAGGCGCTGGAGACAACATGGAGGTGCGCAGTCTTCATTTAGAGTTCTTGGTGGCATAAGCCTTGTTGGAAGTGGTAGGTAGGGCTAGGCGAATGGTGCCTGTCACGCCAAGATTCGTGGCTCAGCACATAAGGGTCAGGCTCCGTGCTTCCTTGCTACCGTTCCTGTTGTGCTAGAGCAGTCCAGTGGCGTTAACTGGGCTGCGGCTGCTGCGTCACCTGTTCAGTTGTGCCTCCTACGCACACGGACAGCATACCTGTTGCGTCACCTGTCCGAGAGTGCCCTCTACTCACACGGACAGTGTACCTGCTGTGCCACCTGTCCGGTTGTGCCCTCTACGCGCACGGACAGCGCACCCCAGAACCCCTGCGAAGTTAACAGGGTGTTCCTGGATTGGGTGTGTGAACCCTATTATCCTCCTCGGCTTCCCAGCCAAATGCTACTGGTGTGACTACCTGGTCTGATGTGTCCTTTACACACGTGGCCAGTCGAGTGGTGGCCAGAAACGCTAATCGGAGGACCGCTCGGCCTGACGTGTCTTACACACGTGGCCGACAGGGCGCTGTCACAGCGGTCTTCTCGGTCAACGCTAACTGGTTACCATCCGGCCTGACGTGTTGTTACACACGTGGTCGGAGTAGCGTCCGCTCCACCGAAACGCTAACTGGGTTGTCGTCCGGTCTGACGTGTCCCTACACACGTGAACGGTTCCTTGAGTTATCTCAGAGCCATCCAGCTCTATAGTCTCCGCCTAACCCACAGGGTGCCAGCAGCTCCATTACCATCTGGAGCACGGTGGGCCCCGACTGGCGATTGGCATATATACCCCTGGTCCTAATCTGCCGGTCCCCCCGTAACACCCTGGATGACCCAGGGGAAGAAAAGTCCTCTGAGAGCCATGACTTGTTCATCTTGGTTCTTTTACAAACACAGCGAGGGGACTACAACCACAGTCTCCCTCATTTCCACTAATTGGGCCACACACACCCCACTTGACTGGCATCAGTTGACCCCCCTTTTGAAAAAGAAAAAGATGCTTGGCATGAAGCACTCTCAAAAATACGCGTGCCATTCACCTCCCCTGGATGAGCCAGGGGAAGAAAAGTCCTCTGAGAGCCATGTCCACATTGTCAGTGGACAGACACGTGTGCTTATCTGCCAGCAGACCCCCAGCAGCACTGAAGACAGGTTCCGAGAGAACGCTGGCTGCAGGACACGACAAGATCCCCAAGGCGTACGTGGCAAGCTCAGGCAATTTATCCAGATTGGAAGCCTAAAATGAGCAGGGCTCAAGTTGCACAGTAATGGCATCGACGTTTCCTTGCATATACTCATATATCTGTGTCTCCTCTTTTTCCTTGTCCTGCTCTTTTGTTTTCGCATGAGTATATGTCCTTGTCACTTTCCCATGTGTTTGTGTTGTGAGTTGTTTGTCACCTTTTGGACACCTTTGAGGGTGTTTTCTAGGTGTTTTTATGTGTTTGTGATTGCCTGCCATTGTTTCCTATGCGGTTCGAGTTCGGTTCGTCGAACGTTTGACGAACCGAACTCGAACGAGACCTCCGTTCGACGAACCGAACTCGAGCCGAACCACGACCGGTTCGCTCATCTCTAGTCAAGAAGTCACCTTCCTTAATAATGGGAAAAAGTTTACATTCTGAGGCCATCTTCTATGTGTCTTCCAGGGTGTATTTCAGTCCCTACTTTTAATTTTTGGCATAGATTTTAAAAGTCTAGGAGTCACACTACCTAAAAATGTTAACAGAATGTGTATGAGACCATCCTTTTTGTCTTATACAGAGTGTATCAGAGTAATTTTCATTCTAATGTTTTGCAGTTCTTGCATTATCCACATACATAAGCTTTGTGAGTTTCAGAGTTACTCGTTCATAAATTAAACAGGATGGATCTATATGACCATGTCAGACACACCACATGCCCAGATAAGGTAGTAAAATGTTAAAATCCTGGTGTGTGTGTAGTTTTATTTCCCCCTTTACTATGTCATCTATTGTCATAATAGGCGACGGGGAAATACAGTGAGAGATGGCCCCGCTATTAAGGCTACGTTGCACTTTTGCTTCATTTTTTTGCAGGGTTTTTTAATGACTTTTATGCAAATTAAAAGCTGATTTTTACAGTACCAGCAAAACCTAGAAGATTTCATAAATCTACTTCACACAATTGTTTTTTTCTCTGACTGAAATATTATACTGCATTTTTTAAAGAAGTAGCATGTCAGCATATTAACATTAAAAGCAATGCAAAAGTGCAAAAACACAACAAAAACACTATGCGTGAACATAGCCTAATGGGTGGAGGAAGGAAGGTTTTTCTCTTTTTTATTTTTCGTTATATACAAGTCATTATACAGGAAAGAAAGTTTGTTAACAAAATCCATTTTATCTTTGGTTTTGTATGTTTTATGGTCAGTCTATAAAAGGGGTGTAATAGCCTAACAATATTGTTCCCAGGAGCCCATGCGGTTCCTATTCTAGTTGCGTGCTTTTTCCATCAATTTCAGCGACTTTACTGCCCCCAGCCCTCCTTGGGGGGGTCTTTTGAGAAAAGCTTGAGCTTCCCCTTTACTTCCATTTTACTCGTTACTCGAATCAAGTCCATCGGAGCATCCGACCTTACCTGCTCAATTCGAATATCAAGCACTCAAGCACTTTAGTGCTCGCTTATGAGAATGTAGAATGACATGAAATTAAATAAACACAGAGCTGAGATACCTGGAAATTATAAAAGGACATGAGATACCATTCAATATGTCAAACATTTTGACTGCGACCTGCAGGGAATTCTGTTATCACTGTTTTTCTTCAATATTATTATAAATCATACATTTTCATTATCCTATTTTACCATATTCTAGGTGTCCTGAAATTAATAAGTAAAATAAATTCTATACACCTAAGAAGTTATCATGCTCATCTGCATTATCAAGGGGAATACTCGCAATGTAACGAGTACCCGAATTTCGCAGTATTTGCTACTCGCACGAATAGTACGGCAATCGGGTTACTCGTTACTTTGCGAGTTTTCCCCATTGACTTGCATTGCACACGCTATTCGGAATGAATACATGAGTATTAGACAGTACTCATTATGAGTATAGCGAGTACGAATAGTTATATACTCGCTCAACTCTACTGGTCATCAAAAGCAGAAATCCTTGTGTCAGCCTTGGGTTTCTAAAGTGAATTCCAGTGCAAATACGACTGTAGCCTATCATTCACATGGGGAAAAACAAACCCGGAGGAACTAGAAGAAACCCTAATTCTGTCTTCTGTCCCTGATTTGTCTCTGCCTGACCGCAAAGGTTGACACCCTAAGATTACACAATGGTAACCCCACCCCACGTCGGCTGACCCTCATTGTCCTTAACTGCACCCTCAACTATAAATAAAATGTATCACAAAACAACAATAACTACAAAGGAAGTGCACACAAGCAGAGGGTGAGACACAGGGCTAAGAATGTGTTCACACAGTTATACAGGGAAGAAAGAGGAAAACGGAAAAAAAACAAAAGACTACGAAATATAAAGTTCACCACCCGATATAATTAATTTAACACAAGAAGTACGCCTATGTCTGAGTAAATTAAACAGTGACAAATCCCCTGGGCCAGATGGCATTCATCCACGAATATTGAGGGAATTGAGCTCCGCAATCAACAGACCGCTGTATCTCATCTTTTTAGACTCGCTTGTAACAGGGTTGGTGCCTCAAGATTGGAGGATTGCTGGTGTGGTACCGATATTTGAGAAAGGTAAGAGGGTGGATCCAGGCAACTACCGCCCAGTAAGCCTGACATCAGTAGTATGCAAAGTTTTTGAGGGCATTTTAAGGGATGACATGCAAAAATATATTGCAGAAAATAATATAATAACTGACAAACAGCATGGATTCATGAAAGATAAGTCGTGTTTAACCAACATGATGGGGTTCAATGAGGAGTTAAGTGCAAATCTAAATATTGGTAATGCAGCTGATGTGATTTATTTGGACTTTGCAAAGGCATTTGATACTGTACTACATAATAGCCTCAGGGCCGGATTATAGGCGGGGCAGGTGGGGCTTCAACCCTGGGGCCCCCACCAGAAGCGCTTCTAAGGGGGCCCCCACCACCAGGGCCATACTTGCCACTAGGCACCTGTCAGCATTTTTTTTTCTCTTCACACCCTCTCCCCCTCCGTAAACACAGTCTAATAAATCAGCTGTGTTTTCGGGGGGAAGGGGGGTTGGCACACCACTATTTATTTGTATCTGCGTCTTTAAGATGCAAAAACAAACTTCGGGCACGGAACGCTGATTGACCCCGGAAGTACCAGCGCTTGCACTTCCGGGGTCAGAGGTGTGCCAATGCTCCCTGCTATGTGCTGCGGCCATACCCAGCGAGGGGCAGGGGGGGCACGGTGTAGTGGGCCACTGTATCTGCTGTTCCTGCCACGCTCCTCTGCAGTGTGTACATGCCAGGCACACTAGCAGGAGCAGGAGGCAGCGTGCTGTGCTGTGCCGGCTCTGCTGTGTGCCCGGCATGTACACACTGCAGAGGAGTGCAGCAGAGCCGGTACCGATGACCGCAGCTTCCTCTTTCCGTTCCTATTCAAATGTATTTGCGTCTTTCAGACGTAAATACATTTGAACAGTGCGCCGGGACTGGGCCCCGCCCCCGATGTGCAGCAACGTGATGAGATCAGCACCTTGCTGACGTCATCACAGTGCTGTGGGCGCCACACGGGACATCAGGAAGTGAGCGCTCCATGAAGGAGCTGAAGAGGCAGGTTTAATTAATAGGGATGAGTGGGGAGGGGCTGAGGACACATAACGG
Organism: Anomaloglossus baeobatrachus; assembly: GCF_048569485.1. Taxonomy (NCBI): domain Eukaryota; kingdom Metazoa; phylum Chordata; class Amphibia; order Anura; family Aromobatidae; genus Anomaloglossus; species Anomaloglossus baeobatrachus. The sequence goes on along the minus strand of NC_134353.1, from coordinate 774,186,833 downwards.
GGAACATTTGTGAAGGAGACACAGCTTTGTGAAAGGCAGAGGAGGAGTACTGTATTCCGAGGGAGGGGGGAGGCAGGAGTGTATAGTGATGGGGTAGTGTGTGTGTAGGGGGTGATGAGGGTTGCATTGTATTGTGTGTGGGGGGAGGGTTAATTCAAGGTCCACTGTATTGTGTGTGTGGGGGGAGGGGTAATGGAGGGTGCATTGTGTGTGGGGGGGAGGGGTAATGGAGGGTGCATTGTATTTGTGTGTGTGGGGGGAGGGGTAATGGAGGGTGCATTGTATTTGTGTGTGTGGCGAGGGGTAATGGAGGGTGCATTGTATTTTGTGTGGGGGAGGGGTAATGGAGGGTGCATTGTATTGTGTGTGTGGGGGGAGGGGTTATGGAGGGTGCATTGTATTGTGTGTGTATAGGGGGAGGGGTAATGGAGGGTGCATTGTATTGTGTGTGTGGGGGGAGGGGTAATGGAGGGTGCATTGTATTGAGTGTGGGGAGGGGGTAAAGGGGGTGCATTGTGTGTGTGTGTGTGTGTGTGCGTGTGTGTAGGTGGTGATGGGGGGTGCATTGTGTGTGTGTGTAGAGGGGGATGGGTGTGTGGGTAGAGGGGGATGGGGGATGCATTGTGTGTGTGTGTGTGTGTGTGGAGGGTGATGGGGGGTGCATTGTGTGTGTGTGTAGGGGGTGGTGTGGGGTGTGTGTGTGGGTGTGTGTGTGGGGGGGGCGGGTGGGTGGTGTGTGTGTGTGTGTAGGTGGTGATGTGGGGTGTGTGTGTGTGTGTAGACGGTGATGTGGGGTGCATTATGTGTGTGTGTGTGTGTGTGTGTTTGTAGAGGGTGATGGGGGTGCATTGTATTGTGTGTGTGTAGGGGGTGATAGGGGGTGCATTGTAGTGTGTGTGTATGGAGTAATGGGGGGTGCATTGTGTGTGTGTGTGTGTCAGAGCTGTGTGTGTGTGTGTGTGTGTGTGTGTGTGTGTGTCAGAGCTGTGTGTGTGTGTGTTTCAGAGCTGTTTGTGTGTGTGTCAGAGCTGTAAGTGTGTGTGTAAGAAGCAGGGCTCATGCGCACGTAACTGCTGAATATTCTGCAGCGATTTGACAGCACATGTGCGCGTCAAATCGCTGCAGAAACACTGCATAATGTATGCAGTTTTTCTGTACAAAAAAACCTGATTTCATGCGCTATGGCTGCTGCCCCCACCATAGACCGAGTGGGAGCTGCATCCATAGCGCATGGAATAATTGACATGCTCATTTTATGAGCACACGGATTTGGGGCAACATTTTAGCACCCAAATCGCTGCGTTCATAAAAACAACGTGCGCACGTATCATGCACAATCTACATAGATTGTGCAGGGGATGCAGGACGCATGCATTTATACTGCAGTGCTATACGCAGCGTAAATGCATTGAATTACGCAACATGCGCATGAGCCCTAATGTGTCTGTGTCTGCATGTATGTCAGTGTATATGACTGTGTATATATTTGTCTGTTTATATGTATTTTTATGAATTTGTCTTCAAATATGTATATATACGTATGCCTGTATGTGTATGTGCGTGTCTGTGTGTGGATGGGGCCCACTGAGACTCTTTCACCCAGAGGCCACAAAAACCTGGAGCCGGCCCTGGCTGCCTTAACATTGGGATCAATAAAAAATATGTGAGTAAAGCGGGCTTTACACGCTACAATATATCTAACGATGTGTCGGCGGGGTTATGTCGTAAGTGACGCACATCCGGCATCATTAGTGATATTGTAGTGTGTGACAGCTACGTGCGAACCTGATTGTACGTTAAACCGTTGATCGCACGCACGTCGTTCATTTTCTAAAAATTCAACGTCCGGTTGTTCAATGTTGCAGAGGCAGCACACATCGCTGTGTGTGACACCCCGGGAACGATGAACACAGCTTACCTGCGTCCCGCCGGCAATGCGGAAGGAATGAAGTGGGCGGGATGTTTACGTCCCACTCATCTCCGCCCCTCCGCTTCTATTGGCCGGCCGCTGTGTGACGTCGCTGTGACGCCAAACGTCCCTCCCCCTTCAGGAAGTGGATGTTCGCCGCCCACAGCGAGGTCATTTGGAAGGTAAGTATGTGTGACGAGGGTTAATCGTTTGTGTGACACGGGCAACAAATTGCCCGTTCCGCACATACGATGGGGGCGGGTGCGATCGCATACGAGATCGCATATGTAATTGAAACGTGTAAAGCAGCCTTAACTTTACTTTCTGTGTATATGTGACGGCTGTGAGTTATCCTGGACTGTGTCTGTATTGTAGTACTGTAAATCTGAATGTGGCAGAACAGGATAAGATAAATGTTCATTGGATTTATATCTAAATGCTACAGCTATCGCGCTCTACTGTTATGGCTAAAAATGTTTAACGTTATGGGGCCGCCACCAACCTTAATCTGGCCCTGAATAGCCTTATACTAAAACTCCAGATGCAAGGACTAGGGGAAACTATATGCAACTGGGAAAGGAATTGGCTAAAAGATAGGAAACACAGAGTAGCCATAAATGGTACATTCTCTAAATGGGCAATAGTCAGCAGTGGGGTGCCGCAGGGATCTATGCTAGGACCGATTATTTTTAATCTTTTTATTAATGACCTTGTGGATGGGATTGAGAGTAAAGTGTCAGTCTTTGCTGATGACACCAAACTATGTAGGATATTAAAAAACTGACCTTGATAGTACAATATCCGTTAGGGCGGCACGGTGGCTCAGTGGTTAGCACTGTAGCCTTGCAGCGCTGGGGTCCTCGGTTCAAATTCCACCAAGGACAACATCTGCAAGGAGTTTGTATGTTCTCCCCGTGTGTGCGTAAGTTTCCTCCAGGCACTCCGGTTTCCTACCACACGCCAAAGACATACAGTTAGGGACTCTAGATTGTGAGCCCCAATAGAGACAGTGTTGCCAATGTATGTAAAGCGCTGTGGAATTAATAGTGCTATATAAATGAATAAATGAAAATAAATGAATAAATATTACAATATTACAAAAAGATCTGGATAAGATGTCAGAATGGGCAGATACTTGGCAAATGAGATTTAATGTTGATAAATGTAAAGTAATGCACCAAGGACGGAGTAATCCTATAACTGCGTATTCATTAAATGAAAGTAAACTCAGGACTACAGAATAGGAGAAGGACTTGGGTATTCTCATTACAAATAAACTGAGCAGCAGTACTCAATGTCAAGCAGCAGCTGCTAAAGCAAACAAGATTTTAGGGTGTATAAAGAGAGAGATTAGATCCCGGGATCCCAATGTATTGTTACCCCTCTATAAATCACTTGTAAGGCCACATCTGGAATATGGGATCCAGTTTTGGGCTCTGCATTTTAAGAAGGACATACAGAAGTTAGAATCAGTTCAAAGGTGTCTAACTAGACTACAACAAGGAATGGAAGGCCTCCCATGTTACGAGGGGGACCCGGGGAAGCGTGCCAAGATGGGAAATGGACTGCTTCCGCCGGTCAAGGTCCACTGTGCGGTGTAAGGGACCGCCGCTATGGTGGGTGAAGAGTGAGCGGGTTGCTGCTAGCGATCGTCTGGAATGTCACAGACGATCTATGTACACCGATCTGCCCTAACCCCTGAGGGTTGTATGGCACAGATCTCACGGCTCGGTGTACCTGTTGCACGGGGAAGCACAGAGGTGCCCACGCACGTGTGCCAGTGGAAGTCACGAGAATATGGCACGAGGGTAGCACAGAGGTGCCCACGCACGTGTGCTTTCAATAACCAGGTGAGTCCAATGGAGACTTGAGGAGCTCACCTGGGACAGGAACACGGCCTGTTGACGGGGGTACTGCCGGAGCAGCAAGGCAGGAACACGGCCTGCAAACGAGGTACTGCCGGAGCAGCAAGGGCCAAGCCCACAAGAGACAGTAATGCCTGAGCAGTGGCGTGGCAGCACGCTGCCAGACATCCAAACATAGAAGGACGGTCGCGCGCCGCCATGATGGCAGGGGGAGCTTTTAAGGAGGTGCAGCTCCACCCGAGGGCGGGCGCGAGGCGGAGATGACGGACTTGACCCAATCAGGGTCCACGACGTCCCAGCCTGGCCAGTCAAGATTCACCACGTCACCAGCCTTGTCATCAAGCCGTGTGACGTCAGTGAGCGAATCAGGACCCACCACGCATTGCACATGCTCACCCTCCTGCCTCTGGGAAATAGAGGCGGGATCCTCGGTCTCACAATGTGCAGAGATAACGGGAATCTCACTGCTTCCCTGAGCAGTAAACCTCTGCACATTGCGCAGCCTCGCAGACCTTCGGGGCCGCTGAGCAGGAGAGTCTGCGGCAGGCCAGGAATGGGAGACCGCTTCACTCCTTGTAACAGGAGAACCACTAGGTGTCACCCTTCTGCTGCCTCTCTGAGAAGGTATCTCCTGCACACTGCGCAGTCTGGCAGACCTTCGGCGCTGCTGAGCAGGAGTGCTCGTGGCAGGCAAGGAATGGGAGACTGCCTCAGTCCTTGCCTCAGGAGAGCCACGAGATGTAACACTCCCATATGATGAGAGGTTGAAAAAGTTAGATATGTTTAGCTTAAAAAAAAGACATCTCAGAGGAGATCTCATTTACATGTATAAATACATGTGTGGTCAATATAAAGGACTGGCACATGACTTATTTCTTCCAAAGACAGTACTAAAGACCAGGGGACATACACTGCAAATGGAAGAAAAGCGATTCCGGCAGGTAAATAGGAAAGGGTTCTTTATAGTGATAAGCGAGTACCAAAAAGCTCAGGTGCTCGAGGCTCGGGCCGAGCATCCCAAGATACTCGTGTACTCGGCCCGAGCACCGAGCCCAATGTTATCCTGAGTATTTTTATGAAATGACCCCCGGCAGCATGTAGAAACCCTAAAAATGTCACAAAAGTCTTAGAAGAGTGCTCAAATGACATGGCAACAGCATGGGGAAGACCCCTTGAAGCATTTATCACTCAAAAGTCACAGCTGTGAACAATTTTGTCCGAGTTTTACGCCATTTTTACGGACTCACCAGAAAACCTTTCAAAATGGCACCAAAATGAATTTTCATGGCGGAAATGTTAAGGGCACATACCCAATAGTGAGATAGAGCTGGTGTATGTTACTTTTTGAGATTACATGAAAGATTTTACGTGAAAACATTGTGTGGCACTCCGATGTCCAAAACGCATGTTTTGTGCTTTTTACTAGCGATGTCGGTCATTTTTTTTTTTCATTCTATCTCCCTCACTCCGTCGGTCGGTCTCTCTGTCTGTCTGTCAGTCTCTCTCTGTCTTGTCTGTCGGTCTCTCTCTGTCTTGTCTGTCCCCCTCTCACAGTCTGTCGGTCAGTCTCCCCCTCTATCATACTTACCGTTCCCCGATCACTGCCGCGGCGCTGCACAGCTGTTCACTACACTCCGGCGGCTTTTCCTCTTTTGAAAAAGCTGGCCGCTCATTAAACAATCTCGTATTCCCTGCTTTACTGCTTTTCGGCGCCTATGATTGGTTGCAGTGAGACACGCCCCCACACTGAGTGAAAGGTGTCTCACTGCACCCAATCACAGCAGCCGGTGTGCGTGTGTATACTGTGCAGTGAAATAAATAAATAAATTGCCGCATACATTAGATGCAACAGTTCTGGGACTGTACCCGGCTCTTCCCGATTTGCCCTGGTGCGTTGGTAAATCGGGGTAATAAGGAGTTAATGGCAGCCCATAGCTGCCAATAAGTCCTAGATTAATCATGTCAGGCGTCTCCGCGAGAAACCTTCCATGATTAATCTGTAAATTACAGTAAATAAACACACACACACACACACACACCTGAAAAAATCATTTATTAGAAATAAAAAACACAAACCAATTCCCTCGTAACCAATTTAATAAGCCCCAAAAAGCCCTCCATGTCCGGCGTAATCCACGGACCTCCAGCGTCGCTTCCAGCTCTGCTGCATGGAGGTGACCGGAGCTGCAGCAGACACCGGCGCTCCTGTGAGCTCCACGCAGCAAATGAGGTGAGTAGCGTGATCAGCTGAGCTGTCACTAAGCTTATCCGCGGCCACCGCTGGATCCAGCGGTGGCAGTGAGTTACCTGACTGACAGCAGCTGATCGCGCTACTCACCTCAGTTGCTGTGTGAAGCTGACAGGAGCGGCGGTGTCTTCTGCAGCTCCTGTCACCTGCATGCAGCAGAGCTGGAAGCGACGCTGGAGGTCCGTGGATTACGCCGGACATGGAGGGCTTTTTGGGGCTTATTAAATTGGTTACAAGGGAATTGGTTTGTGTTTTTTATTTCTAATAAATGATTTTTTCAGGTGTGTGTGTGTTTATTTACTGTAATTTACAGATTAATCATGGAAGGTTTCTCGGGGAGACGCCTGACATGATTAATCTAGGATTTAGTGCAGCTATGGGCTGCCAATAACTCCTTATTATCCCGATTTGCCAACGCATCAGGGCAAATCGGGAAGAGCCGGGTACAGTCCCAGAACTGTCGCATCTAATGTATGCGGCAATTCTGGGCGGCTGCTGACTGATATTGTTAGGCTGGGGGGCTCCCCATAACGTGGGGCTCCCCATCCTGAGAATACCAGCCTTCAGCCGTATGGCTTTATCTGGCTGGTATTAAAATTGGGGGGACCGCACGCTGGTTTCTTTAATTATTTAATTATTTATTTCACTGCACAGTATACACACGCCCACCGGCTGCTGTGATTGGGTGCAGTGAGACACCTGTCACTCAGCATGGGGGCGTGGAAAGCAGGGAATACGAGATGGCTGTGTGCAGAGCACAGCGCGCCCGCCGGTATAAAGGCTCGGTCACGCTGTGCGGGCCGGCCAATCACTGCAATTCCACAACTAACACGGCTGTGGCATTGCAGTGGTCTGCCAGCCAATCCCTGCATAAGAGCTGGCTCTCAAAAGAGCGCCAACATGCAGGGATTCATAGTTTCATAGTTTTTAAGGTTGAAGGGAGACTCTAAGTCCATCTAGTTCAACCCGTAGCCTAACATGTTGATCCAGAGGAAGGCAAAAAAACCCCAATGTGTCAAATAAGCTCCAATGGGGAAAAAAATTCCTTCCTGACTCCACATACGGCAATCAGACTTGTTCCCTGGATCAACACCCTGTCATAAAATCTAATATACATAACTGGTAATATTATATTTTTCAAGAAAGGCATCCAGGCTCTGCTTAAATGCTAGTAGTGAATCACTCACTACAACATCATGCGGCAGAGAGTTCCATAGTCTCACTGCTCGTACAGTAAAGAATCCTCGTCTGTGATTAAATCTTCTTTCCTCAAGACGTAGCGGATGCTCCCGTGTTCCAGTCACAGGCCTAGGTGTAAAGAGATCTTTGGAAAGGTCTCTGTACTGTCCCCTCATATATTTATACATTGTGATTAGATCCCCCTAAGCGGATGAAGACCATGAGTACAGCACGAGTATCGCGAAATACTTGCGATCTCGTTGGGGTCACGGATTTTGTGACGCACATCCGGCCGCTGTAGAGATGCCATAGTGTGTGACTCCTAGGAGCAATTTTGGATCGTTGCAAAAACGTCCAAAATCGCTCCTCGTTGACATGGGGGTCCGCTGCCAGTTATCGCTGCTGTTGCTGGGGCGAAGTTGATCCTCGTCCCTGCGGCAGCACACATCGCTACATGTAACGCCGCGGGAATGAGGAACATCTCCTTACCTGCCTCCGGCCACAATGCGGAAGGAAGGAGGTGGGCGGGATGTTACGTCCCACTCATCTCCGCCCCTCCGCTTACATTGGGCGGCCGCTTAGTGACGTCACTGTGACGCCAAACGGACCGCCCCCTTAGAAAGGAGGCGGTTCACCGGTCACAACGACGTCGAAGGACAGGTAAGTATGTGTGACGGGTGCGCGCGATTTTGTGCGCGACAGGCAGCGATATGCCTGTCGCGCACAAACGATGGGGGCGGGTGTCATGCTAGCGATATCGGGCCGGCTATCGCAGCATGTAAAGCCACCCTTAGGGACAAAATGTAGAATTGGTGGAGGAAGGCTGAACTAGATGGACCTAGGTCTTTTTTCAACTTATGTAACTATGTAACATAGAAGCTCCCCAAATCCAAAACATAACAGAATGAGAAGAATGCTGGGAATGGTAACAAAAAAATACAGGAAAAAGCAATAAAATAATTCAACAAGAATATCCTTAACTGAAGGGCTGGGACTCCAAACATCCATCTAGGAATATAGCCAGCAATGAATGCATGTGCATGGGCAGAATAAATAGCCCCTCCCAAAATGTGATAGAGCAAACAAATCGAGGAAATAAACACACCTGAATAGAAATAAAAGCAAAGGAAAGACAAGTGTACAATCAGCAATAAGACAGAGACAAAACAGGTTGTGGTCCAACAAAGAGAAAAACAGACCACACAAGCAAAGGTCACCAGATCAAGCCCTGGAGCCAAGATTTGATAGTTGTAAGGCTTACAATAATTTACAGGTGTGATACACTGATTGCTGGTCTGATTACTAACTTTAAAATAAAGATGGAATGGCAGGGTGAGACAACCGCATAAAGGGGTTGTCCAGGACTTTGATATTAATGATCTTGCTTTGGGATAGTTTATCAATATCATATCGGTAAGTATTGCAGCCATGCTTACATTGAAGTGCTCAGCTATTACCCAGTGTATGAAGCTGTGGTGTTCTTACTATGGTATTTACACTATAGGGTACTTTACACGCTGTGATATCGATATCGCTAGCGAGCGTACCTGCCCCCGTCGGTTGTGCGTCACGGGCAAATCGCTGCCCGAGGCGCACAACATCGTTTTCACCCATCACACGGACTTACCTTCATACGACGTTGCTCTGGCCGGCGAACTGCCTCCGTTCTAAGGGGGCGGTTCGTGCGGCGTCACAGCGACGTCACACGGCAGCCGTCCAATAGAAGCGGAGGGGCGAACATGAGCCGGCGGAATATCCCGCCCACCTCCTTCCTTCCTCATTGCTGGTGGACGCAGGAAAGGAGATGTTCTGCGTTCCTGCAGTGTCACACATAGCGATGTGTGATGCCGCAGGAACGACAAACAACCAGCATGCCGCACCAGCAACGATATTATGAAAAGGAGCGCCGTGTCAACGATCAACGATTTTTGACGTTTTTGCGATCGTTGATGTTGGCTCCTAGGTGTCACACGCTGCGATGTCGCTAACAAAGCCGGATGTGCGTCACTAACGACGTGACCCCGACGATATATCGTTAACGATGTTGTAGTGTGTAAAGCACCCTTAAGTATTTCTATTTGCCATGGGACCTGCTGGCACTTGATTGGAATGAGCAGCTCCTCACATATCTAAGACTGGTGACTTTTCATAAAGAAAGGACATCAATATCAAAGTCTCATTAAAGTGAATGTATAATCAGAAAATTACCTTTTAGTGGTAAATGTACAGTATTTTTTTTTCTTTAAATTGGCAAAGTTTATTTTTCCATATCACAATCTTTATTAAAAATACAAGAAAAACTTGCAATTTTCACACTGGTCACTGTGCTACTCAAGACTCACTTCTTGTTTTTCAGGAAATCCACACGTAAATTAACATTAGTAGACTGACTCAGATCCTGTCTTTTGCATTGAAGCATCTAAGATGCGTGTGCAAAGGTCATTATGAAGGGTGAGATAAGAAAATGGGGCTCTGATTTTACCTTTTTTTTAATGGTGGTTTCTGTGCTATTAGCTGTGTAAACAGGTGTTAAATCATTGTAATCCTGCCTCTAATGATAGTGAACCTGCTGAAAACTCTTCTCGGAAAGAAAGGAAGTATAAGGGGTACTTTGCACACTGCGATATCGTCGGGGTCAAATTGAAAGTGACGCACATCCGGCGCCAGTAACGACGTCACAACGTGCAAAGCCTAGATGCACCGATAAACGATCACAAAAGCGCCGAAAATCGGTGATCTGTGTAGTGTCGGTCATTTCCATAATGTTGCACCTATAGGAGATACGATGTTGTTCCTCATTCCTGCGGCAGCACACATCGCTGTATGTGAAGCAGCAGGAGCGAGGAACATCTCCCTACCTACCTCCACCGGCTATGCGGAAGGAAGGAAGTGGGCGGGATGTTTACGTCCTGCTCATCTCTGCCCCTCCGCTTCTATTGGCCGCTGCCGTGTGACATCGCTGTGACTTCGCACGACCCGCCCCCTTAGGAAGGAGGCGGGTCGCTGGCCAGAGCGACGACGCAGGGCAGGTAAGTGCGTGTGAAGCTGCTGTAGTGATAATGTTCGCTACGGCAGCTATCACAAGATATCGCATGTGCGACGGGGGCGGGTACTATCGCGTTCGGCATCGCTATCATCGGCTAGTGATGTCGCAGCGTACAAAGTACCCCTAAGTCTAAAACAGCCCTGGTGGCCAGTGTGAAAATTGCAAGATTGCTAATTTTGTTTTTTAATATACATTGTGATATTAGCAAAAATTGAGAGGTTTCTTTTCCTATAACACAAAAAGCTGATTGAGGCAATAGTTCATTTTCTGACAACACATTCCCTTTAACTATCGTCTGAAAAGATCCTTTATTCTGAAGTTATTAACAACTTAAAATGACAATTTATTTAAAACCACTGATGTGAGAAATGACATCAGAGAATATAAAGAATGCATCACTGCACAAAAATAATTTTATCTGGTTTACGAAAGCTAGAAATATAAAAGGTAGCCTGCCGAATAACATAGTGGATTATTTTACCCTTAGCAACCACTGTGGGAAAATCTGACTTTGCGAGCAGAAGCATTGGCTATCCATTCAGCGTAAATCACATATTAAATCGAATAAATACGAGCCATCAAAATGCAGTCAGACCGGGGCCTATTATTTATCTTGGAGATTAATGTCTCTTGACTATATATAAGTGCTATGATTAAAAGCTTGTCTTGGGTTTAACAACTAAAGGAATGTTAAGTTGGTATTTTTAGACATTTCCGAGAAAGAAATAAAATATGGTAAAAAACATAGAATATTTCTGTGCTGTGGTATTTATCAACAGTGAGGAGACCTTGAGACGACCATCTATCCATCTATCTATCTATCTAGGTATCTGTCTAGCTGTCTATCTGTATATCTGTCTGTTAATCTATCTATCTACCGCATATACCTATTTTATCTATTCATTAGCTGTAGCACCCGACGTTGCCCGGGATAGTAACTGACTCTCTGTCTCTCTCACAGTCTCTGTCTGTCTCTGTCTGCCTCTCTGCATGTCTCTTTTCCTGCCTATCTCTGTGTGTATGTCTGTGTCTATCTCTCTGTATCTGTCTCTCTGTCTCTCTCTATCTTTGTGTCTCTGTGTCTGTCTGTCTGTCTCTATCTCTGTGTCTGTCTGTCTCTCTCTCTGTGTCTGTCTGTCTCTCTCTCTGTGGGTGTGTCTCTCTCTATCTCTGTGTCTGTCTCTTTCTCCGTCTGTCTCTTTCCACGTCTGTCTCTTTCCTGTCTATCTCTTTCTATGTCTGTCTCTTTCCATGTCTGTCTCTTTCCACGTCTGTCTCTTTCCACGTCTGTCTCTTTCCCTGTCTGTCTCTTTCCCCGGTCTGTCTCTTTCCCTGGTCTGTCTCTTTCCCTGGTCTGTCTCTTTCCCCGGTCTGTCTCTTTCCCTGGTCTGTATCTTTCCCCGTCTTTCCCTGTGTGTCTTTGTCTGTCTATTTGTCTGTCTCTTTCCCTTTCTGTCTCCTTCCATGTCTGTCTTTTTCCCTGTCTGTCTCTTTCCCTTTCTGTCTCCTTCCCTGTTTGTCTTTTTCCCTGTCTGTCTCTTTCCCTGTCTGTCTCTTTCCAGGTCTGTCTCTTTCAACGTCTGTCTCTTTCAACGTCTGTCTCTTTCAACGTCTGTCTCTTTCAACGTCTGTCTCTTTCCCCGTCTTTCCCTGTGTGTCTTTGTCTGTCTATTTGTCTGTCTCTTTCCCTTTCTGTCTCCTTCCATGTCTGTCTTTTTCCCTGTCTGTCTCTTTCCCTTTCTGTCTCCTTCCCTGTCTGTCTTTTTCCCTGTCTGTCTCTTTCCCTGTCTGTCTCTTTCCAGGTGTGTCTCTTTCAACGTCTGTCTCTTTCAACGTCTGTCTCTTTCAACGTCTGTCTCTTTCAACGTCTGTCTCTTTCCCCATCTTTCCCTATCTGTCTGTCTCTTTTGCTGTCTGTTTCTTTCCCTTTCTGTCTTTTTCCCCGTTAATCTCTTTCCCCATCTGTCTCTTTACCCGTCTTTCCCTGTCTGTCTGTCTGTCTATTTTGCTGTTTCCTTCCCCGTCTATTTCTTTCCCTGTCTCTTTCCCCATCTGTCTCATTCCACGTCTGACTCCTTCCCAGTCTGTCTCTTTCCCCATCTGTCTCTTTCCTCATCTGTCTTTGTCTGTCTCTTTCCTTATCTGTCTCTCTCTATCTCTTTCCCCATCTCTTTCCCTGTCTGTCTATGTCTGTCTCTTTTGCTGTCTGTCTCTTTCCTCGTCTGTCTCTTTCTCCGTCTTTCTCTTTGCCCATCACACATAAGCTTCTTATACTATGAATGTCCTTTGTTCCTATAGCAACCAATCATAGCTCCCATTAATAGCCTGTAGCTCGCAGCTCTATTCACTTTAATGGAGGCAGGTTTTTTGGAGAGTAACTGTAAAGTGCTGGGTTAAATTTTCTTGTCAAAACATAAGTGGGCTTTACACGCTATGATATCGTTAATGAATTATTGTAGGGGTCACGGTGTTTGTGACGCACATCCGGCTTCATTAACGAGATCGCAGTGTATGACACTTATGAGCGACCTTAAACGATTGCAAAAGTGGTCAAAATCGTTTACTGTGAAGAGGTCGTCCTGAAACAAAAAATAATTTTCTGCTTATTAGCGATGTTGTTCCTCGTTCCTGCAGCAGCACACATCGCTATGTGTGACATCGCAGGAGCGACGAACATCTCCTTACCTGCCTCCACCAGCAATGTGGAAGGAAGGAGGTGGGCGGGATGTTACGTCCCGCTCATCTCCGCCCCTCCACTTCTATTGGACGCCTGCCGTGTGACGTCGCTGTGACGCCGAACGAACCGCCCCCTTAGAAAGGAGGCGGTTTGCCGGCCAGAGCGACGTCGCAGAGCAGGTATGTGCGTGTGACGCTGCTATAGCGATACTGTTCGCTACGGCAGCGATCACCACATATCGGCCATACGACGGGGCAGGTGCTATCGCGCTCGACATTGCCAGCAAATGCTAGCGATGTCGCAGCGTGTAAAGCCCGCTTTAGTCTATGACTTTCCCTGAGTCACATGGAGTGCCTGTGCAAAATTTTGTAATTGTAAATGCGACGGTGCGAATTCCTTTAGCGGACATACACACACACACCTACATACACACATACACTCAGCTTTATGTATTAGATTACATCAATCAATTCTATCCATCTTTATTAAGTCTGTCATTCAATTTTATCTTCTTGTGGCAACGGAACAATGGGAAACTCGAGTATTTTTCTGGGAGACACTAAGGGTGGCTTTACATGCTGCGATATCAGTACCAATATCGCTAACATGCGACCCGCCCCCATAGTTTGTGCGAAACGGGCATATCGCTGCCCGTCGCGCACAAAATCGCGCACCCGCATCACACATACTTACCTGCATAGAGACGTCGCTGTGACCGACATATGACCTCCTTTCTAAGCGACGTCACTAAGCGGCCACCCAATGAAAGCGGAGGGGCAGAGATGAGTGGGACGAACATCCCGCCCATCTCCTTCCTTCCGCATTGTGGCCAGCGGCAGGTAAGGAGATGTTCCTCGTTCCTACGGGGGTCACACACAGCGATGTGCACTGCTGCAGGAATAACAACAGCAAAGCGATAGTATCGATACTTGGGAGCGGACCCCCATGTCAGCGAGGAGCGATTTTGGACGTTTTTGCAACGATCCAAAATCACTCCTTGGAGTCACACACTACGAGATCGCTACAGCGGCTGGATATGCGTCACAAATGCCGTGACCCCAACGAGATCGCTGTAGCAAAATCGTGGCGTGTAAAGCCTGCTTAACAGGAGGGCTGAGGGTGCTGAAAAATTGTTGAAATGGATGGAAACAGCATTCAAATGTAATGCCTGGATGCATCTCTGACTCCTACATTGCTGCTGGGAACTAAATAAAAAATTATTTTAAAAAGTAACCTGGGATCCCCTCCCTAGTTTTGATAAGCAACCTAGGTAAAACAGACAGCTGAGAGCTGATAGTATTAGACTATGATTGTCCATGGTTATTTGGCCCTTCCCAGCCTAAAATTACCAGCTTGCAGCAGCCTCAGAATTGGCGCAATACATCAGATGTACCAATTCTGGAACTTTACCCGACTCTTCCCGATTGCCCTGGTGTGTTGGCAATTGGGGGAATATTTTTTTTGGTGTCAATGTCAGCTGTGTAATGTTAGCTTACATCAAGCTCAGGGGACAGTAATAGAGAGGTGTACCCAGTCGGGGAGGTCCTAGTCTAGTATTAAAACCTTAGCTTGCATCAGTTACATCAATGTGAATAAAGGCAGAGAAGCACAGTGCTCAGACTACAGCACCTGTCCAAGGGAAGCTGTATATATGAAGGGCCTAGTTGAGTGATGGATCAAACCCCGTTTGTACAGAGTACAAAAAAATACAGGAAAACCCAAAAATACAGAAAAAATAAAAACATCATCTTTGTATAGGTATACATTGTATAGTTATACACGGATATTACTGTTTCCATAATCATCACATTGTGTGAACAAGAAGCAAAAAAGGAGCATTGGAATTTTGTAAAGAGCACAGAGGACGACGTTTCTAATGTGTGGTGGATAAAAAAACAAGCCTCTGTTATTGTATCTTAGCAGAAATAGGAAATTGACATTGTTTTGAACAGGGCTGGCTTCAGCAACAGACACACCCGGACAAATGCCGGGGACATAGACAGATGGGGAGGCCACTTGCCGTCGGAAAGGGGGAAATCTATTCTATGGCTCTTTTCCGGGGACCGCATTGCTCGGGTCAGCAGCCGCACTTTGCTGGCTGCCAGCCCTATAAAACCACACTTGCAAGCAGCATTCCCTGCTAATCTCTGCACACACGTGCATTGAAATACACCTGTGGGTGGTGCTAGCATGATGCACTCCCGTCCCACAGGTGAAGAGAGGAGCTGCAGGCCAGTTAACATCTCCCAGTACTGTATGTCCCCCAGACATATATGCCCCTGACCTTAGTAATGTGTATGCCCTTCACCCCAGTAATGTGTATGCCTTGCCACAGCTGTATGCCCCCCATAGTTGTATGTCCCCCCCGCCAGTAATGTTTATGCCCATAAAGCTGTATGCCACCCCCAGAGCCATATCCTCCTCCAGAGCTGTATGCCCCCAGTGCTGTATGCCCCCAAGTGCTGTATGCCCCTCACCTTAGTAACATGTATGCCCCCCAGAACTGAATGCCACCAGAGCTGTATGCCCCCGATTGCTGTATGCCCCCAGTGCTGTATGCTCCCCAACCCAGTAATGTGTATATCTCCCAGAGCAGTATCCACCTCACCCAAATAACGTGTATGCCCCCACAGTGTTGTATACCTAGCCATCCCAGTAACTTGTATGACCCAGTAAAGTGTATTTCTCTCAGTAATGTGTATGTCCCCAGTAATGTGTATGCCCCCACAGTAATGTGTATGCCCCCACAGAAATGTGGAGGTGTGCCACTCCGTGCTCGGCAGCAGCCGAGCCGCTCGGATCCAGACCTTCAGTGGGTGGCTCGAGGGTCTCCGGACCAGGGGGTCCTGCGGTCACTTCGATCAAAAAGGGGTTTGCGGTTTGGGGATGTATGTGTACGGCCGGAGCCGTGTTAAGTTCGTGACGCCACCCACGGGCTGTGGTGAAGGTAGACACCACGGCTGCAATTACGGGGCACCCGGGGGAGATGGTTGGCAGCAAGTTGTTAACCCCTCCGTGGGTAGGGATGGTGGCCCCGGGACCCGTTGGGGGGTAGTTGGCGGTGAAGGGAGATGGGCGGCCGGAGGGCACTGATGTACTCACTATTAGTAAACACACAAGTCTCTTGTAAACCAAGGTGATGGTGGTCGGTGCCCACAGCCGGCTGCAGTCTGGTCCCCCACCCGGTTGGTGGTCTCCGTCTTTCTCCCGCACCTGTTTGTGTGATGGTGGACTACCTGCGCTTGCAACTTCAGGAGTCCGCTCCCCAGCTTGTGGTTGCCTGAGGAACCCTTTGCCCTCAGACGATGGCCTGTGGGATCTCTCTGATGTTGTGGTGGCTTTCTAGCCCCCTCTTTGGGCTGTTGCCTTCAGTCGGGACTTTGGGTGGGACAGGACCTATAGTCCTGGCCGCAATCAGTTAATTAGCTAGCCCCCAGAAGCTTCTGGACCTAGCTTCCGAGTCTGAGTACCCCCCTTTGTGTTCCATTTTCCGAGTCGGTTCCCTGGGTCGGTACCAGCGGGCCACTACCCTGTCCCGGTCCACCACGGTTCCACCGAGCCATCTTCCCGGCTCCTGCAGACAGAGACTGCCGTCTGCCTCCTAGCAAAAGGTACCAGGGCTCCTACCCTGGCACCTGTCAGTTAGCTTCAGGCTTGACACACAGGCCTGCTTCCACTTCACTTTACCTCCACTAACAGACTCCTGCTTTCCCGCCCCAGGCTGTCTGAGACTCCTCGGTGGGCATCTTCCAACCGCCTGGTTCCGCCCCCTGGTGTGTCCATCAAGTTCTAAGGGGCGTGACTAGGGTTTATATGTTTGGCTGCTGTCACCTTGTTAGGGGACTGGTGTAGTGCGGGACCCTATCTGTGACTACCTGGCTGGCCAGGGCGTCACACTCCCCCTTGATTAACCACAGACCGTCCACGGGCTGTCAGACCACCACCGGTTTATTTTGCTTTAACCTGAAAAAGATAAAAGATTTTAGAACATGTACAAGTATACTAACATATTTACATGAAGAAGGCTTTGTATTCATCCCTTAACGGGAGGCATTTTGCTTAAACGTTGCATGATAAAAAAACATTTTTATTAACCGGGAATGGGAAGGGACTGGGTCCTTTCCATATTGCCCACCCAAGCAAACCTAGCCCTGATGCTGCCTCTAAAAACCAGGTCAGCACCCCTTTTCCCCAGTCCAGGAAATGGGTTCAGGTCCGGGTGTTGCCCAGACGGGCGGGTAATAAGTTCTCTCAGAGGCCCCACGTCTGTTACGTCACCACCGGATTCCAATCCAGCGACGTCTGCTCTGATCGCCAGGCGACGCCGTGTTCCTGCCGTGGATGGTGCTGGTGATGGGAGAGGAGTCGATGCCAGCGGCACTGGTGGGCGCAGGCTCCAATCATCCACTGGGTTGGGTTATCTTGGGATCTGCAGTACCACTGGCTGACTGTGGGTGGCTTGTGTCTTCCAGCCAAAGTTGCCAACGTTCAGCTACAGCCAATGGGAAGACACCACACCCTTCTTAGTTCCCCTCCTGTCTGCTGACCTCTGCCAGGGATAGTTCTGATTTCCTGGCTCCTGGTCTGCCCTATTCTGTTTTGTGATTCCTGTGTGCTGACTTCTGCGTGTTTTCTGACTACCCTTCTGCCTGCTGTTTTTGTACCTCGTTGCCCGATCCGGATTTGATCTCTGCTACGTTTTCTGATTACGTCCTTGCCTGCCGATTCTGTCCCTGTTCTGCTATTCCTGGTTTGTCCCTGCCTGATGACTACTCTCATCGGACTGCAGCCTTCCACAGGTAGTGATCTCCAGGGCCCTGAGTAATTCCAAATCCCTGTATAGGGGTTAAAGGGTTTCAGGGTTCTGGGGTCCTGCTTGGTGAGTGGCTTCCCTCTAGTCTGTCCATTACATCCCACCTGAGTCTGTTGATCCATGCAGGCGTTACAACGTCCAGGGGACCCCTGACCCGGAGGGTAGTCACCGGTTTCCTTGGTGACTGGACTTCAGCCTACAATTTCCCGCAGGCCCTTCCTCCAACCAGCCTCTCCGGAGACTGCAGGACGCTGGAAAGGGTGGTCAGGGACTATTTACAAGGCCCAATAGTTTTTGGGGTGGCCTGCAAGTTCTCGGCCATGTCTTTATTTAAATGGGGGATAAAAGCAAACGGGAAAGTAAACAAAGTCCCAACGGGGACGGGCAGGATGGTAGCCGGGAATCGCTACCTATTAACACTCCTCTTCTTCACCCTCGGGACTGTATGGCGGGGGAGGGGAATGGTTGTGCCTCTGGGCACTGCGGCTCACCCTCATTTTCGCGTCTAGGGCGAACCATCCCCTCTCCCCACAATGCCGGGTGTAAGTGACTAACTCACCGGGTTCCAGGTCCCGGTCCGGGTGACCCATGGGGAGGTGGGGATAGACATCCCTCCGGGACACAAACATCTCCGCGTCCAGGTCCGGCCTTCATGTGTCGGGCCCCGCACCTGGAAGGTGGCGTTTCTTAAGTTGTCCTTCTCTTGGATGGTCTTGGCCAGCACCTCCGCTTTCCTTTTCTCGCGGGCTGTTATTTCCCGGCCCAGCTGGCACTGCTGCCGCTCCCAATATGGAGCATCTACCTGCTCCTGCTCAATTTGCATGGGGATCGGGCCCAGCCGGAGCTCCCCCGTGTCGGCCACGACTGACACCCTCCATGGGTGTGTCACGGCCGGCTCTGCTGCTTGACAGTGGCAACCCCACGGTGCCTCAGCCGAGGCCTGGATCTTAGGAGTGGCAGGTATTGCCTGCTGGGCCCACTTCCAGTCATCAGCCACCTCCATCTTAGCCGGGCGGACTGCCGGGGCCTGGGTTAGCTGGGGCGCGGTCACTCCCAGGACTGGCAGGTCCACACCGGGGCAAGGCATCCACCGGAGGTGAATCTTCCTCGGGGCCGGCGTCGGTACCAAGGTGGCGACGGGCTGACCGCAGGCAGCTTCTGCAGGCGGGTCCTTGCAGGCTGGTTGAATGGATTCTGCTGCTGGTGTTGGTGGCAGCGGACCGAGCGGGGGATCAGCGGCAACCGGTACGGATGGCGAGGGAGGCAATATAGGGGGCAGGGGCATACCGGGTCCCTCAGCCGTATTGGTCGGTCCCTCGGGGACATAGGGGCGTGGGTCGCTTATCCGCTCCTCTAAGGTTGCCTCCACTTCGCGTGCCCGCACGGCCGCAGCCAGCTCCTCCATCTTGGCCATCCACCGCTCCGTCAGGAAGCGCGCCTGGGCCTGTATGCGGCGGCACATCAGCGTTGTCCGGGCTTCCACCCACGCCGCTGTTCTGGGCGCGGGCTCCGGGGCTTTGGGCTTGCTAGATGGGTCAGCCATGTCACTCTCTCGGGGTCCAGGAACCAGAAGGGTGGCAGGGTCCTGGAGTCCCTGCCCTTTATCTGCTCAATCACATGTCGAAGAATCTTCACCCGCCCCACCTTGGTCTTTTCTCCTTTCTCCAGCCGGTAAGTTTCGTTTTGCGACTTCCGGCTCCGATTTACGGCTGTGTTCTCAGGAAGCGGGCTTCAGTTATCATGCTCTTTTCGCGGGGAAGAAGACTCTAGTGGGAATCTTCGAGCCAAAAGATGGTGGCAAGATGGTGGATTTTGAAAACTTTACAACGGATCACAGCTGACTTCTCTTCAAGGCACACTTCCACAAGGTAAGTGGATGGGAAAGTATCCTGTTCGTGACGCCAGAAATCGAGGTGTGCCGCCCCGTGCTCGTCAGCAGTCGAGCCGCTCGGATCCGGACCTTCAGTGGGTGGCTCGAGGGTCTCCGGACCCGGGGGTCCTGCGGTCACTTCGATCAAAAAGGGGTTTGCGGTTTGGGAACGTATGTGTACGGCCGGAGCAGTGTTAAGTTCGTGACGCCACCCACGGGATGTGGTGAAGGTACACAACACCGCTGCATTTACGGGGCACCCGGGGGAGATGGTTGGCAGCAAGTTGTTAACCCCTCCGTGGGTAGGGATAGTGGCCCCGGGACCCGTTGGGGGGTAGTTGGCGGTGAAGGGAGATGGGCGGCCAGAGGGAACTGATGTACTCACTATTAGTAAACACAAGAGTCTCTTGTAAACCAAGGTGATGGTGGTCGGTGCCCGCAGCCGGCTGCAGTCTGGTCCCCCACCCGGTTGGTGGTCTCCGTCTTTCTCCCGCACCTGTTTGTGTGATGGTGGACTACCTGCGCTTGCAACTTCAGGAGTCCGCTCCCCAGCTTGTGGTTGCCTGAGGAACCCTTTGCCCTCAGACGATGGCCTGTGGGATCTCTCTGCCGTTGCGGTGGCTTTCTATCCCCCTCGTTGGGCTGTTGCCTTCAGTCGGGACTTTTGGTGGGACAGGACTTATAGTCAGTTAATCAGTTAATTAGCTAGCCCCCAGTAGCTTCTGGACCTAGCTTCACGGTCTAAGTACCCCCTTTGTGCTCCGGTTTCCGAGTCGGTTCCCTGGGTCGGTACCGCCGGGCCACTAACCTGTCCCGGTCCACCACGGTTCCACCAAGCCGTCTTCCCGGCTCCTGCAGACAGAGACTGCCGTCTGCCTCCTAGCCAAAGGTACCAGGGCTCCTACCCTGGCACCTGTCAGTTAGCTTCAGGGCTGACACACAGGCCTGCTTCCACTTCACTTCACTTCCACTAACAGACTCCTGCTTTCCCGCCCCAGGCTGTCTGAGACTCCTCGGTGGGCGTCTTCCAACCGCCTGGTTCCACCCCCTGGTGTGTCCATCAAGCTCTGAGGGGGGTGACTAGGGTTTATATGTTTGCCTGCTGTCACCTTGTTAGGGGACTGGTGTAGTGTGGGACCCTATCTGTGACTACCTGGCTGGCCAGGGCGTCACATATGCCACTCCAGTAATGTGCATGCCCTAGCAGTCATGTGAATGCCCCCGTAATGTGTATGTCCCCCAGTAATGTGTATGCCTCCAACCACCTCTGTGATGTAAATACTGTCATGTCTGTTAGTGACGGCCATCAAGCAGCGTCCCCTGCACAGCCACATGCCCAGGAGGAGCTGGATGGAAACAAGAGGAGGAGGTCATTGACACTTTCTGCCAGCTTCCCCATTTTAAAAATATCTCTGTGTTGGTGTGTGCATGTATTATTATTATTATTTATTATTATAGCGCCATCAATTCCATGGTGCTTTACATGTGAAAGGGGTGTACATAATAGGGACAAGTACAATAATCATAAACAATACAAGACACAGACAGGTACAGGAGGATAGAGTTCACAGTCTACAAATATATGATGTGTATATCTATGTATTACTATGTATATGACTGTCTATATATTTATGTCTGTTTGTATGTATTCTTGTGAATTTGCCTTCAAATATGTATATGTATATATCCTTGTATGTGTATGTATCTGTGTTTCTGCATATCTGTGTATGTGTGTGTTTATGTGTGCATGGGGCCTACTGAGACTCTTTCGTCCGGGACCCACGATAACCTGGAGCTGGCACCACCACTTTGGTCTTTAACACTATGATGGGGCACACATAGGGATGTAGAAGCAGGATGGTGAATTTTGTGTACATTGGGTAAAGGAAAGGAGGGTGCTTGAAAATTTAGGAGCCACAGATGTCTGGGTGGAAAACTCTGCAGACACTTCATGCTGGAAGAAGCCTCCATGACGATCTGGATTAAATGAACAAAACAGGAAAAGAGAATGAGTACAATCAGATAGCACGTCACCTGAGAGTCATTGGATATAGCGGTACTATATTTACTTATAAGTTTTGCATAGTGCCTGTGTAGAACTAGTATCTTTCCTATACTGTATAAGGTCTGTGAATGCTGGCTATAGATGTCTTTATAAAGAGGTTATAATTCAATCACATTATGGTATATACTGAATTAGCTGAATGTGACATTTATACTATAGTTCTTCATTTGGAGCACAACTTTTACTTTTGCGAAAGACAAAATATTGTAAAAAACCCGCCCTGCCAGAAGGTCTGCATCACCTTGTGTACTGTACATTGTTTCAAATTTAGGTCATTTCATCTCAGTTTACAAAGTAAATAAGGTGAATAAAATGCGCAGAATGACAAGTAAATTAAATTTATGACGCACTGTCTAATCTGTAACTGTGTTGTAAAGAATGAATCATGTGTCTCACTCATTTGATGTCGTAGTCATGAGGCAATTGCCCAGATGTTTTTCATGATCAATTTAATCTGAATTTAGGTTCACCTTTGTGTGCCCTTGTAAAATGTCATCACTCTATTGAAAATATTAAATTTGTGATACCACACCCTTTCCTTCCTATTGTGCATTCTTCTCCAACCTTGTTCTTCTTCTACAATGAATTGTGAATTGTAAAAAACCTAAAAAAAAAGTTATTTCTAAATGTTAAATAGTTTTAGTGTGAAAGTGTGAAGGCTGCTTTACACGCAGCGACATCGCTAGCAATGTCGCTTGTGAAAGCACCCGCCCCCGTCGTTTGTGTGTCACGGGCAAATCGCTGCCCGTGGCGCACAATATCGCTAGGACCCATCACACATACTTACCTTCCTAGCGACGTCGCTGTGACCGGCGAACTGCCTCTTTTCTAAGGATCCGGTTCGTGTGGCGTCACAGCGACATCACACGGCAGGCGTCCAATAGAAGTGAAGGGGCAGAGAGCAGACAAAGGAAAGTCACGCCCACCTTGTTGCTGGAGGATGCAGGTACAGTGTAGTTCGTCGTGCCTGGAGTGTCACACGTAGCGATGTGTGCTTCCTCAGGATGAACAAACAACCTGCGTCCTGCACCAGCAACGATTTTATGAAAATGAACGACGTGTCAACAATTAGGTGAGTATTTTTGATCGTTAACAGTCGCTCAAAGGTGTCACACGCAACAATGTCGCTAACGACGCCGGATGTGCGTCACGAATTCCGTGACCCCGGCGACATATCGTTAGAGATATCGTTGCGTGTAAAGCCCCCTTTAGAGCCTGACAGCTATATGAGTTACAAGATTTAATCATAACCTTGCTCCTATAACTAATATAGAAGTGTCATTTCATATCATGTGATATCAGTGCTATACTATTCTAAACAGTTACTCTGTAGATCCTATACAATATAAAGCAGCTAAAGTCTACTTTGATTCCATAGAAACCTGCTAAATGGGTTATCCACTACTTGGACAAACCCTACTCATTCGCCTTGTTTGTCGCCGTAAAAACAAATAAGCCTATATTCGCCTCCTATGCGGCCGTGGTTCCAGCGATGTCTGAAGTTGCGTTCCCGGAGGCCACATGACATTGTAATGACCAATCAGTGCCAGCTTCCTTCACCCCACCTTTGGACATTTCAGCAAGAAGTCAGTGCAGCGCTTACATCCTGCTCAAATGTCTGAAGGCAGGGGGAGAGACACCAGGCGTTGATTGGTCGTGGGGCTCGCGTGTCATAACAATGTCACGTGGGCCCAGGGAATGTGACTTCAGACATCACTAGTATCATGGCCGCACCAGAGGTGCGTGAAGGCTTATTTTTTTTACAGGGTTAACAAGGGGAATGAGTAGGGGTTGTTCAAGTACTGCACATCCTCTTTAAATGCTCTATTAACTAATATAGAAATTCATATATGTTCAAAAACATTATCAAATCAGGAGCATATGGAAGAGACATAGTATTTTCATAGCATAATTTTATGATAAATATGACATTTAATCACTTAAAGAAGTCTCAACTTTAGCATCATGACAAACTGTGCATAAATATTCACATTTCATGAAAATATCAACTTTACTTACCCAATCAGTGATATTATCCTTTTAAGCTGCTGAGAAAAAGTGAAAGATAAGCTATAATTGGTTGCCGTGGGCAACTAGGCCCTTAACAAGGGTGACCAATAATCTTCTATTCACTAGTTAACACTGAATGTGTCCTACTGTCCGTGCACAGTGCTATGTTCACATTAACATTGCACTGTGCATGCACTGGCCGTCACCTCCACCCACACATACTAGTGTCATGATGAGAGAGGGTAGAGGCAAGGAATTGCCAGACCACACTACACGTGTCATGGTCAGGGAGGTCAGCAGTGTACAGACATTATGTGACCTGAAGATGGCTGTGCCTGTATGGAGGCTGCTGGCAGGTGTGCTGTAGTGCAGTGCAGGGGCTGTGTGGGCTGGGTTTTACTATGCAGGGGTTTGGCTTCTGCACCGGGGCGAATGGGGTCTTCATGAACGTTGCACGATGCTGTGTGTATATAGAGACCTACAATGGTGTCTGAAAGCAGGACGCCTGAGCAGCAGGAGCTGGAGGATCTGCTGGAACAGGTACAGCAGTGCGAGGGCTGGCCAAGGTCACTGTTGTCACTGCGCTGACCACAAGGGTGCACACTGCTGGTCTCTGGTATTTACCAATACACTCACACACACACACACACACACAGAGATGTGACCAATTCCCTGATAGTCCTCAGAGTTTGGGAACATTGCCTGAGCAGAAGGAAGCAACTTTTTGTGGCTTGATTCATACGTCCTTTGCAAAATTTTTAATCTGCCCAATTCCAGCCTTGCTGAAGCATTCCCAGATCATCACCGATCCTCCACCAAATTTCACAGTGGGTGCAAGACACTGTGGCTTGTACACCTCTGCAGGTCTTTGCCTAACCATTAGATGACCAGGTGTTGGGAAAAGCTGAAAATTAGACTCATCAGAGAAGATTACCTTACTTTAGAAATTTGGCAGATTAAACTTTGCGAAGGACGTATGAATCAAGCCGCATACAAGGTTTTCCTGGAAAAACAGTTGCTTCCTTCTGCTCAGGTAATGTTCCCCAACTCTGAGGACTGTTTTTTCTAGCAGGACCATGCACCATACCGAACAGCTAGGTCAATCAATGTGTGGATGAAGGTACTGCACCTCAGCCAGAGGTGTGGTATTGTGGCGCTCCTGAGGCTTTGGTTGCCACAGGGTACTGCACCTCACTTAAGGTGTAGTACCTATCCTGGATCCAGAGGAGGTCGGTACCGGTTTCACCATACAATCACATACACATACAGTTGCCCCTTCCCCACTGAGGACAGGCTAGGGTTGGGTATAAAAAGGGGTCTCTTATAGGGTGGTGTTTACAGGATGCCATCACAAGTTGAACCCCAATCCACTAGCTTAGGGACCTGGGTGAGGGGAGGGGCGGCCACCAGGGAAAGTTAGAAGCCAACACTACAGAAAAAGAGTTCGAGAGCAGGAGAGGAGAGGACATGTTACCTTGTAGCTTTAGTGGGATGGAGGAGTTTTATGGTCACTGAGGGGAGAGTTTGATTGCTCCCTCAGGGCCAGCGCAGTAAAGAGTGCAGAACCCTCATGGTGTGATATACTCCAAGTTGCCCCATCGAAATCTGCCAGACAGGGGGGATTCCATGCCCCTCTGATCACCCACGGTTCCAGAGTCAAGTGACAGACCAGGCTTTGGAGCTTTGATCATGGTCGAGTCCAAAGGATACCCGCGCCACTGACATACGGGACAGATCATTAATTTAGAGGAGATGGGACTCTGAGTGCTCCACGCCAAAAATTCCAGCAACAAGTAAAGCTAGAAGAAAGTGAACCGCGCCAGATGCGACCTCCAACGGACCTGGGATTGACCGGAGCCCGTGACGGCAGAGACCAGTACCTGGGTTGCAGCATCCAATCAGTAAGTAAAGAAACCTGGAACTGCAGCTGCTGACTGAGACTCTGATTACCAACGCCGTCGGCCCACGCTTTGGCACTCCCAGGGACTGCCATTGCGCTACCATCTCCCACATCGTCTTCCTGGGGCCCGCTCCACCTGTGGGGAATGACAACACCTCGGCAGCATTAACACCGGCCCCAGCGAGGATCCCTACAGCGGCGACTAAATACCTGGCCGCGTACCACAGGTGGTGTCACGAAAAATCATCCCCATCACCCAACTTTCCCCTCCATATATGTACGCCTCGGGGCAATGGATCTGGGCAAGGCCACCTGTGACACATCCAGACCTGACACTCAATGGCCCACCTATGAGTAGACTAACACCCTGCCCTTTGGGGCGCTACAGTATCCCATTCCCGGGTAACGAGGAGGTCTCAAGTCAGGATGCACACAAACACAGACACACACTTAATTTAGCAACACTCCATCAGACCAGGGTATTGGCGACCAACTGGAAGGTGGGGTTTAGTTAGTGGGAGCACACTGTAGAACGTTAGTCAGTCAGGAAGTAGGAGCGGAGGAGAATGGACCTGTGGTCTGGAGCTGTAGCAGCTCGACCCAGGATCAGGAGAGAAAGGGTCCTTGAGCCCACGGGACATGCGCCATACCCCCGTGGTCTCGTTCCACAAACGGCATATCGGAGTGGAGGGACTTGGCCGTACAGGGGACCAGCCCCTCAACTAGTGGAGAACTACAAGGCTCAGCTAGCAAACCAGAGGCTATGGATACTTCAAGTACCGAAGCCACATCCGCACCCGAATCCACTGGAAGGTGATCATATAGGGCCAAGGGACAGAGCTTCAAGCCACCCGACAGGTCCGCAAACACCGGCTCAGTGCACTGTATGTGTAGGCGCGGGGCAGGCGGTAGAGGCCAGCGCAGGAAGATGACCAGGAAAGGAACACAGAAGGGTTCACCGGGTTGTGCCTCTGAACTATTCGGAGATCGGCTGGGGCCCATCTCAGTAGGACTCAGCTCTCTGAGGGCAGCATGTGACTATTCATGGTAACCTGGAACTCTCAACAGTGAGTAAAAACCTTGAGACTGCATCCTTGTGTTGCCCAGTTATTTGCCTGCGCCTCCGGCCCTGCACCCCGCCGTTACATCGCCATCATTTGTAAAGACTACTACTCCCAACAGCCCTGGCGCCCAGCTCTACCTGTGGAGAGCTATACCAACTCAGCTGCATCACCACTGACCCCCAGGGAACTGAATAGCAGCGGCGACACCTATCTTGCCGCATACCACAGGTGGCATCAAGAAATATCCCCTGTAAATGCTCACCGCCATTTATTAAAACAACACTGCCAGGGTCACGGAATGAGTACCCTCAGGTCCCAGTGCAGGTGTGTCAACTGCGCAGGACCCAGTAACCTGTGGCATCTGGATAGGAGCCCTGAGAACTGCTTCTTACCTGATGGCATCTGTGGCTCTTCTTTTGATTACCAAACATATCCACCTGTCTTGATTTTGCCCACCTTCCCGTGCACCTCAATTTGGTTTGTTTTTCCACCTGTCTTGATTTTGAATTGGTCGGTGGCTGACCCCCACCTTGCCATGCAATTTGGTTTGTTTTTCCACCTGTCTTGATTTTGGCAATTGGTGGCTGTTCACATTCAGCCATCAAGCTCTGACCACAGGCTATTTATTTTATGCAGTATTTGCTTGGGCCTGTCCCGCCCACAGTCATGATTCAGTCATGGGTACGGGATTGAAAAGCACCAGGTAAGTGCTGCTATGAACAGTTCTACTTTTTCATATGTGAGGCCATATGGCACATTTTAAATACAAAATATTTTAGAGTATGACTGCCCCAAAGAGATTTGCCTTGACGTGGTGGGGTAGCTCAAGAAAATCCAATTTGTTTGCCAAAAAGCTCATATTTATAATAGTAAAGTTTGGAATGTTTAGTGCAGTGCACATCTTATAATACATGCCATTTTGAGTTTAGCTGGCTTTCTTGTTTTTTTTATATATGATATCGAGCCAGACTGACTAATCGAAAACAGAACCACAGATGCAGGGAGATAAAAGTTGGTTCCCAGAGCTCTAGTCCAGGGGTTTTAGATTACTGACTTGACTGGTAAATCGGTTCCTGCAAATCGATTCACACAAATTCTATTAGTAATGCCTTCCTTTTTCTATTAAGCAATTCTTATTTCCACATATAATCCTGATTCTTTCCTTAAATTTTTTTTTCTTATAACGTTGTACCTGCATTTTTCTATAGGAACAGCACTTGTCATTCTTATGCCTGCTTTACATGCTTCAATAAATCTTTCAATCCGTCGTCGGGGTCAAGTTGTAAGTGACGCACATCCGGCATCGTTCGTGACGAATTTGCATGTGACACCTACGTGCGATCAAGATTGAACGCAAATATGGTGATCGCATACATGTCGTTTATTCCTCATACATTGGACGTTTTGTTGTACGAACCTAGTCAATTGAAACGTGTGACATCCCTCATACGATTTTGATGTCCGAGGCTATGTGCGCAGGTGTGTGCTCTGCACCGCAGCTTAAAAAAGGTCCGCTTCAGAGCGCAGCTGAAAAGCTGCGTTCTGAAGCACCTCACAATGTCTGTCATTCACTAATCTCTGAATAGGATAACTGAAGTGAGCACTTATATATATATATGAGTGCAAGCCAAAAAATACATACTATATAAGGATAAGGCTGCACATGAAACTTAGATAATGGTATAATGCCTCAAGCATATGGAAAAATATTGGAATATACAATGAAAAATGCTACTTGCTAATTTGAACATGTGAATAATGAAATGCATACCTACCATGAATATTAGGAAAAAGGAGATATTTAGCAATCGCATTGATCAATGTAACTGAGCCCCAAGACCTCGTCAAGGTATATCTCTATATTGGGGTCCCTAGCTCTGTGACCCTAACTGTGTGTCATCTCATTGCAATTAAAAACTGCTGTGGGTGGAGAGGGGTAACTAAGGACTTAGTTACCCCTCTCCACCCACAGCAGTTTTTAATTGCAATGAGATGACACACAGTTAGGGTCACAGAGCTAGGGACCCCAATATAGAGATATGTTACGAGGGGGACCCGGGGAAGCGTGCCAAGATGGGAAATGGACTGCTTCCGCCGGTCAAGGTCCACTGTGCGGTGTAAGGGACCGCCGCTATGGTGGGTGAAGAGTGAGCGGGTTGCTGCTAGCGATCGTCTGGAATGTCACAGACGATCTATGTACACCGATCTGCCCTAACCCGTGAGGGTTGTATGGCACAGATCTCACGGCTCGGTGTACCTGTTGCACGGGGAAGCACAGAGGTGCCCACGCACGTGTGCCAGTGGAAGTCACGAGAATATGGCACGAGGGTAGCACAGAGGTGCCCACGCACGTGTGCTTTCAATAACCAGGTGAGTCCAATGGAGACTTGAGGAGCTCACCTGGGACAGGAACACGGCCTGTTGACGGGGGTACTGCCGGAGCAGCAAGGCAGGAACACGGCCTGCAAACGAGGTACTGCCGGAGCAGCAAGGGCCAAGCCCACAAGAGACAGTAATGCCTGAGCAGTGGCGTGGCAGCACGCTGCCAGACATCCAAACATAGAAGGACGGTCGCGCGCCGCCATGATGGCAGGGGGAGCTTTTAAGGAGGTGCAGCTCCACCCGAGGGCGGGCGCGAGGCGGAGATGACGGACTTGACCCAATCAGGGTCCACGACGTCCCAGCCTGGCCAGTCAGGATTCACCACGTCACCAGCCTTGTCATCAAGCCGTGTGACGTCAGTGAGCGAATCAGGACCCACCACGCATTGCACATGCTCACCCTCCTGCCTCTGGGAAATAGAGGCGGGATCCTCGGTCTCACAATGTGCAGAGATAACGGGAATCTCACTGCTTCCCTGAGCAGTAAACCTCTGCACATTGCGCAGCCTCGCAGACCTTCGGGGCCGCTGAGCAGGAGAGTCTGCGGCAGGCCAGGAATGGGAGACCGCTTCACTCCTTGTAACAAGAGAACCACTAGGTGTCACCCTTCTGCTGCCTCTCTGAGAAGGTATCTCCTGCAGTCTGGCAGACCTTCGGCGCTGCTGAGCCGGAGTGCTCGTGGCAGGCAAGGAATGGGAGACTGCCTCAGTCCTTGCCTCAGGAGAGCCACGAGATGTAACATTACCCCCCCGTCTAGGCCCCCCCCCCTGTCCGTGCTCGAAGGCCGCTATCAAACCCGGGGCGCGGATATGATCCTCCAACTCCCAGGATCTATGCTCCGGACCATGGCCGGCCCACTCCACGAGGTAGTACCTCTTGCCCTGTATGACTTTTGTCTCCACAAGTTTTGCCACCTCAGGGTCGTCGGACGGGGAGTCGGTTTGAGCCGGCAGGGACCCCGAGAATTTATTAAGTCGTACGGGTTTCAGGAGGGACACGTGAAAGGTGTTGGATATAGCCCAGCGTGGAGGGAGCTGGAGTCGATATGCCACTGCGTTTACCTGCTGTAGTATTTTAAACGGACCCAGATACCTAGGGGCGAATTTGGCTGCCTGTACCCGTAGGTTAACATTCTTAGAGGACAGCCATACTAGGTCACCAGGGGCGAAGGATGGTGCAGGGCGGCGGCGAACATCAGCCGTTGTCACCATCCGGTCTTTAGCCCTTTTAAGAGCCTCTTGGGTGTCATCCCAGATCTCCCGGGCCTTGGTCGCCCAATCCTCCACCCTAGTATCGGGTGACGTAATGGGCATCGGAACCGGGATTCTGGGATGTTGTCCGTTATTGAGTAGGAACGGAGTCTGGCCAGAGGATTCATGGACCGAATTGTTAATGGCAAATTCGGCCCAAGGAAGGAGGTTAGCCCAGTTGTCGTGGTGCGCGGATATAAAATGGCGGAGGTAAGTTACCAAGGTCTGATTAGTCCTCTCCACTAGTCCATTGGTCTCAGGATGGTATGCGGAGGAGATGTTCAGCTCTATCTGCAGGAGCTTACAGAGCTCTCTCCAGAAGCGAGACGCGAACTGGGGACCCCGGTCGCTCACCACCTTGTCAGGCATGCCATGCAACCTAAATACATGCCGAATGAACAAGGTGGAGAGAGCACGTGACGTCGGGAGTCGTGGGAGAGGCACCAAGTGGACCATTTTAGAGAAGTGGTCCGTGATGACCCATACGACCCTGTGCCCTGCTGACTTGGGCAGATCTCCCAGGAAGTCCATCCCTACCACTTCCCAGGGACGATCCGGCACTGGCAGTGGGTGAAGAAGACCTGCCGGTCTCTGCCGGGACGGCTTATTCCGAGCACACGACATACAGGCTCCCACATATTCCTGTATGTCCTGGGGTAGTCTTGGCCACCAATAATGCCTGGTCACCAGGTCTCTGGTCCTTTTGACCCCGAAGTGACCCCCGACCTTGGAGGCATGGGCCCACGATAGCACCTCGTTCCGTAGTTCAGGGGGAACGAGGGTTTTGCCAGGTGGCACCTGGTCCAAAGAAGTGGGAGTAACCATCCTCAAGCTGTCCGGGGGTAGTATAAGACGAGGCTCCTCCTCGTCCTCCTCCAACACAACCATACAACGTGACAAGGCATCGGCCCGTACGTTCTTCTCACCGGCCAGGTGGCGGATAATAAAGCGGAACCGGGAGAAGAATAAAGACCAACGGGCCTGCCTTGGGTTCAGGCGTTGTGCTGTCTGGAGGTATGTGAGGTTTTTGTGGTCAGAAAAAACCTCAAATGGATGCTTGGTACCCTCCAGGAGATGCCGCCATTCCTGGAATGCTAGTTTCAACGCCAGTAACTCCCTATCCCCTATGGAGTAGTTCCTCTCAGCCGGAGAAAAGGTCTTGGAGAAAAAGAAACAAGGATGCTTCCTTCCTCGTTCGTTTTTCTGGTACAGGACTGCACCTGCACCGACCGAAGAGGCGTCTACCTCCAGTAGGAAGGGTTTGGAGATGTCTGGACGATGAAGGATGGGAGCTCTGGAGAAGTGAGTTTTGAGAGTGTGAAATGCCTCTACCGTTTCCCGTGTCCATGCTTTGGGATTAGCGCCCTTGCGGGTAAGGGCAATGATGGGTGCTGCCACCGTCGAGAAGTTGGGAATGAACTGGCGATAATAATTGATAAACCCCAAGAATCGCTGGATCGCCTTCAGCGAGCGGGGCTCAGGCCAGTTCATCACTGTCTCCAACTTCCCCGGATCCATTGCTAACCCCTGACTGGACACTATGTACCCCAGGAACGGCAAGGATTCCTGTTCAAAAACGCACTTCTCCAGCTTAGCATATAACGAATGGGTGCGGAGCCTCTTAAGTACTCGGATGACATCCCTCCGATGGGTGGTAAGATCGGGGGAGAAGATAAGAATGTCATCCAGGTATGCAACCACGGAAAGATACAAATCCCGGAAAATGTCATTCACAAAGTCTTGAAATACGGCGGGGGCATTGCAGAGTCCGAAGGGCATTACTAGATACTCGTAGTGACCGTCCCTGGTGTTAAAGGCGGTCTTCCACTCATCGCCCTTTCGGACTCGCACTAGATTATACGCCCCGCGTAGATCCAGCTTTGTGAAGACCTTTGCCCCGCGGAATCGATCAAATAGCTCAGTAATGAGGGGCAAAGGGTATTTGTTCTTGATTGTGATTGCATTTAATCCCCTGTAATCGATACAGGGGCGCAGATCCCCTTCCTTCTTCTGCACAAAAAAGAACCCTGCACCAGCCGGTGAAATAGACTTGCGAATGAACCCCTTCACCAGGCTGTCCTGAATATATTTGGACATAGCCTCCGTCTCTGGAGCAGAGAGTGGATACACTCTGCCCCTAGGGGGCTCGGAGCCTGGCTTCAGGTCTATTCGGCAATCATATGGCCGGTGGGGAGGAAGAGTATCTGCGGCCCTTTTGGAAAAGACATCCCTGTAGGCCTCATAAGGTGTCGGTAAACCCGGCCCCTCAGTATTCCCTGAGGACCCAACCGACCTAATGGTAGCGGGTGGTTCGGTAGTCACGAGGTGCTCTCTACAGGATCCTGCCCAGGATGAGATCTCCCCTGTTGCCCAGTTGAGTATAGGAGCATGCTGTCTCAACCAGGGAAGGCCCAGTAGGATCTCATCCGTCCCCCCTGGAAGCACCAGGAAGGACACCTGCTCATGGTGTCCCGGTGGTACATCCATCCTGAGAGGGATGGTGATCTGGGTGATAGGATCGAGTAGTATGGACCCGTCGACTACCCGGACCCTGAGTGGCTTGGGCAACAGAACCAGGGGAACTGAGTATCGGGTTGCCAGGGAGGTCGAGATGAAATTGCCTTCAGCGCCTGAGTCCAAGCAAGCCAGGGCAGAGAAGAGAGTAGTGCCGAACTGCAACTGGGCGCTGATAGTCAATCTAGAGGGAGAAGTAGCGTCTAGAGTCCCCCCTCTGATAGAAACTAGACGCTGTCTTTTCCCGACGGTTTGGGACATAGGGTAGCTATGTGTCCCCTCTGCCCACAGGAAAAGCAGATGACACAAGACCGAGAACCTGGGGCAGAGGAGACCACCTTGGACACCTCCATTGACTCCACGGAGTCGCCTACAGGACTGGCTGGGGGACCTGTCTGATGGAAGACGGGAGTCAGACGCTTTTTAGGCCGAGAAGACGTGGGTGCTGAAGAGACCTCGAGCCTTCGCTCCGCCTGGCGGATGTCTATGCGAGAGGCAACCTGAATCAAGGACTCTAAAGTGGCAGGCACCTCACGTGTGGCCAGTGCGTCTTTGACAAACCCTGCCAGGCCCTCCCAAAACACAGGGACAAGGACCTTATCCGGCCAGTCCAGCTCTGCGGCCAGTGTCCTAAAGTGTACCGCAAAGTCCCCGACTGAAGCAGACCCTTGCCGAAGTCGTAGGAGGCGCAGCGCGGAATCGTGGGTGACTTGAGGCCCGAGGAACACCATTCTCATGGCCCCAAGATAAGCTGCTAAGTTATTCACCACACGATCTCCGCGCTCCCACAACGGCGTGGACCACTTCAGCGCTCTCCCTGTGAGCAGGGACTGGACGAAGGCTACCTTCGCCTTCTCGGTAGCGTAAAGAGTCGCGGACAGCTCTAAGTAGGTGGTAACCTGGTTTATAAAACCACGGCACTCAGAGCTGTTGCCGCTAAAGCGCTCTGGAAGCGCAAGGCGAGGAGACCTTCCGCCCAATAGCACAGCCTGGGTAGCCGCCTGGGTGGCGACTGTCGTCAGAGTAGTCTTATCGGAGGAAGACTGCTCCACTGCTGCCAATCGTGACTCCAACTGCTGCACATAACGCAGCAACTGCTGCTGCTCTTCAGCCATAGCCAGACCTTTGGCGCGACCGTAATGTTACGAGGGGGACCCGGGGAAGCGTGCCAAGATGGGAAA
Source organism: Anomaloglossus baeobatrachus (assembly GCF_048569485.1). Taxonomy (NCBI): domain Eukaryota; kingdom Metazoa; phylum Chordata; class Amphibia; order Anura; family Aromobatidae; genus Anomaloglossus; species Anomaloglossus baeobatrachus. Next base: position 774,152,861 of record NC_134353.1, on the reverse strand, counting down.
TGGACTGCTTCCGCCGGTCAAGGTCCACTGTGCGGTGTAAGGGACCGCCGCTATGGTGGGTGAAGAGTGAGCGGGTTGCTGCTAGCGATCGTCTGGAATGTCACAGACGATCTATGTACACCGATCTGCCCTAACCCCTGAGGGTTGTATGGCACAGATCTCACGGCTCGGTGTACCTGTTGCACGGGGAAGCACAGAGGTGCCCACGCACGTGTGCCAGTGGAAGTCACGAGAATATGGCACGAGGGTAGCACAGAGGTGCCCACGCACGTGTGCTTTCAATAACCAGGTGAGTCCAATGGAGACTTGAGGAGCTCACCTGGGACAGGAACACGGCCTGTTGACGGGGGTACTGCCGGAGCAGCAAAGCAGGAACACGGCCTGCAAACGAGGTACTGCCGGAGCAGCAAGGGCCAAGCCCACAAGAGACAGTAATGCCTGAGCAGTGGCGTGGCAGCACGCTGCCAGACATCCAAACATAGAAGGACAGTCGCGCGCCGCCATGATGGCAGGGGGAGCTTTTAAGGAGGTGCAGCTCCACCCGAGGGCGGGCGCGAGGCGGAGATGACGGACTTGACCCAATCAGGGTCCACGACGTCCCAGCCTGGCCAGTCAGGATTCACCACGTCACCAGCCTTGTCATCAAGCCGTGTGACGTCAGTGAGCGAATCAGGACCCACCACGCATTGCACATGCTCACCCTCCTGCCTCTGGGAAATAGAGGCGGGATCCTCGGTCTCACAATGTGCAGAGATAACGGGAATCTCACTGCTTCCCTGAGCAGTAAACCTCTGCACATTGCGCAGCCTCGCAGACCTTCGGGGCCGCTGAGCAGGAGAGTCTGCGGCAGGCCAGGAATGGGAGACCGCTTCACTCCTTGTAACAAGAGAACCACTAGGTGTCACCCTTCTGCTGCCTCTCTGAGAAGGTATCTCCTGCAGTCTGGCAGACCTTCGGCGCTGCTGAGCCGGAGTGCTCGTGGCAGGCAAGGAATGGGAGACTGCCTCAGTCCTTGCCTCAGGAGAGCCACGAGATGTAACAGAGATATACTTTGACGAGGTCTTGGGGCTCAGTTACATTCATCAATGCAATTGCTAAATATCTCCTTTTTCCTAATATTCATGGTAGGTATGCATTTCATTATTCACATGTTCAAATTAGCAAGTAGCATTTTTCATTGTATATTCCAATATTTTTCCATATGCTTGAGGCATTATACCATTATCTAAGTTTGATGTGCAGCCTTATCCTTATTCACTAATCTCTGTCAGTCGGTCACTATCTCTGTCCCTATCTCCCTGTCCATGTCAGTCTATCCCTCTTACCCCCTCTCTCATACTCACCGATCCCCGATCCCCGGCGCGGCGCTGCACGGCATTCACACTACTCCGGCGGCTTTTACTATTTTGAAAAAGCCAGCCGCCCATTAAACAATCTCGTATTCCCTGCTTTCCCCGCCCACCGGCGCCTATGATTGGTTGCAGTGAGACACGCCCCCACGCTGAGTGACAGGTGTCTCACTGCACCCAATCACAGAAGCCGGTGGGCGGGTCTATACTGTGCAGTGAAATAAATAATTAAATAATTTAAAAAAACGGCGTGCGGTCCCCCCCAATTTTAAAACCAGCCAGATAAAGCCCTACCCTGGTTCACCACTTTAATAAGCCCGAAAAAGCCCTCCATGTCTGCCGTAATCCACGGACCTCCAGCGTCGCTTCCAGCTCTGCTGCATGAAGGTGACAGGAGCTGCTGAAGACACTGCTGCTCCTGTCAGCTCCACGCAGCTAATGAAGGGAATAGCGTGATCAGCTGAGCTGTCACTGAGGTTACCCGCTGTCACTGGATACAGTGCTGGCCGCGGGTAACCTCAGTGACAGCTCAGCTGATCGCGCGGCTGTCTTCAGTTGTTGCGTGGAGCTGACAGGAGCAGCGGTGTCTTCTGCAGCTCCGGTCACCTTTATGCAGCATAGCTGGAAGCGACGCTGGACCATCCTGGATTACGCCGGACATGGAGGGCTTTTTCGGGCTTATTAAAGTGGTGAACCAGGGTATATGTTTATGTTTTTTATTTCTAATAAAGGATTTTTTCGGGTGTGTGTGTTTATTTACTGTCACTTACAGATTAATCATGGAAGGTATCTCGGGGAGACACCTGACATGATTAATCTAGGATTTAGTGGCAGCTATGGGCTGCCATTAACTCCTTATTACCCCGATTTGCCAACGCACCAGGGCAAATCGGGAAGAGCCGGGTACAGTCCCAGAACTGTCGCATCTAATGTATGCGGCAATTCTGGGCGGCTGCTGGCTGATATTGTTAGGCTGGGGGGCTCCCCATAACGCCGAGCTCCCCATCCTGAGAACACCAGCCTGCAGCCGTATGGCTTTATCTGGCTGGTTTTAAAATTGGGGGGGACCGCACGCCGTTTTTTTTAATTATTTATTTCACTGCACAGTATAGACACGCCCACCGGCTGCTGTAATTGGGTGCAGTGAGACACCTGTCACTCAGCGTTGGGGCGTGTCTCACTGCAACCAATCATAGGCCACCGGAGCAGTGTGAATGTCGTGCAGCGCTGTGCCGGGGATCGAGGATCGGTAAGTATATGAGAGAGGGCTGCTCAATTCAGTTACTCAGGGGATTAGCGGTCACCGGTGAGTCCTTCACTGGTGACCGCTAATCAGGACACGACACAGACAGAGCCGCAGCATGACAATGAAGTCGGGTGAAGTTAACCCGAGTTCATTCCGATCGTGCGGCTCTTTCTGTGTCTGCTGTCATCTGCCATTCAGTTCTGCTACATGGCTGTCTGTGTCTGCTGTTAGCGGCCATGTAGCAGAGCTGAATGGCAGATGACATAGTAAAAACGCATCCCTACACATTACACACGCTTGGCAAGTCAATAAATAAAAAAAAAAAAAAAAAAGGGTGCCCAATGCATACGTCACAGAACACATGATCTAAAGGATCGCACACAAAATTGATCAATTTAACATAGACTACTAACGCACGTGTGACAGCAAATGAACGACCTACGTGCGATCTCATTAAATCGCATATGCGACCTGGGAGTGTCACATCGCATACGAGATCGCACACCTAATTGTAAGGTGTAGCTGGCTTTAAGCGGCACTGTCCAAGCTTACCCGTGTTTAGCACAGTTCCATGTCACTGACCTCTTTTGTAACACAAGGAAGTAGAATCTGTATGCTCTCTGCATCTGACATAAAACAAAGAAAACTTCATTAGTTGAAAAGAACAGGTTCCACCACTTATTTTAAACTTTAGTATATCTGATCGAGTAAATACTATGGTTCACAAATCATGAAAAATATTTGGCAAAATGTGTAATGTGTGGCAGATATTTAAAACTATAATGAAAAATAGATATATACCTAATATTTTGATACAGGTAAAATATATCTTTGTACCGTGTTAGCCAGTAGGGATAAAAAAATTGCTTAAAAGAACTGAGAGTCCTCAGTGGTTGATACCTTTTATGTGACTCTTCAGATTTTGTGTTTTACTGAGGCTGATGAAGAGACCTGCGTAGTCAGTTCTTTTAAACAATTTTTTTATATACCTAATACACAGACATATAAGGTATACTCATGACTAGTGATAGGCGGACTTGCAGATACCCGGGATCGGCAGGTCCAGTTTGGTTTAAAAAAAACAAAACACCCGGTTCTAGTCTGGAATTGATCCTGGATATCTGGCCGGATGCCAGTCCCCATATACGTGTATGAGGATTAGAATCTGAAATGCTTTAAAATAGTGGTAGAAGGAATAGGGGGATTAGAACAAGCGCATTATAGTTACCAGGCCTCCCGTGCAGCTGTCATGGGGCCACACAGTAACCTCCTGCATATTCACGGCTTCACCCGCCCACTGGCAGTCCTCACATCTCTGATTGGTTACAGTCAGACGCGCTCCCACCCAGTATGACAGTGTGTCTGACTGCTATCAATCAGAGGTGCTGTGTGTGCGTCTCTATAGATGTAAAAATACAGAAATAAAAAAAACTGGTGTAGGGTCCCTTCATATTATGATACCCAGCACATATAAAGCATACAGCCCCCATCTTGGCTGTATTAAAATAAGTGGGACCGCATGTGGCTTTTTTTTTTAAAAAAATAAATGATTTAAAAAAACGGTGTGCAGTCCTCCCCAATTTTGAATAAAGGGTGAGGGTGCATCCGACTGCAACAAATAAGTGATATAGTGACTGCCAGTGGGTGGGGGAAGCAGTGCATATGTATGAGCATAATGAGTGGCCCCGTAAGTAGTATGAGCGGCCCAGAAGGAGTATACTGGCGCGCAAGAGACTCGATAAGTATAGCCTGTCTGCTTTCCTCTTTTTTTCCTTATTTTACCTTTGTTTTAATTACTCGAGTTGCTGGACCCAGATACCTGGAGTTCCCTGAGAACTCTGGGCCTGGGTTCAGTTTTCGGGTACTTTTGAACCCGTGCGGATCGAGACTTTTACAGTCCGGATTCAGCTATCACTACCAAGGACACAAATGAGTTTGTGTAGAAGGGTTTTTATGCTTAATTAGTGCATTATTTATGCTCATCAGAGATCAAGATGATTATGGTGATGTCAATAGGAGTAGATCATAGGTTCTGATACATGTTGTCAAGTAATGCTTAGAAAGTGCGGTCCTATGTTTGTCTGATTGTTTTTTTACACTCCCTTGTATTCAAATCAGTTTCAATAAATTTTATAATGACATATCCTGGCACTTATAAGTCACAGGACTAGTAGACCATCAACTGAAACATGACTTTACATGTGGAAATGAAGTGAATTGCCTAAACTACTTAAAATGAGTTTCATAAAACATATGCAATGTAAAAAAAGCTGTAATCTTGTGTAAAGAAAAAAATGCCCTTCACGGCATATAATATATGTATGTATATTTACGTCATAGGGTGTGGCCATGCTTTGTTGAGGGGTCACACGCCAAGCCCACATCTCTCTGCACATGATGGATGCCAGATGATAGTAGTATATGTACTCTTTGATGACTTTTTTGCAGTATATCAATGGTATACAGTAAAAAATAATATGCTATGAGGTATACATTTTTTTAAGCCTAATAATGATGTGCCTTACTTCATAGTTATGCACTTTATGTGAACATGTCCTACAACTTATACCTTTGACCAAAGCCTATGTAGTGGTGGGAGCAGATAAACATCGTAATCTAAGGGGTACTTTGCACACTACAACCATCGCAAGCCGATGCTTGAGATGCCAAGCGTGATAGTCCCCGCCCCCGACGCAGCAGCGATATCTTGTGATTGCTGACGTAGCGAACATTATCGCTACGGCAACTTCACATGCACTCACCTGCCCTATGATGTCACTCAGGCCGGCGAACCGCCTCCTTACTAAGGGGGCGGGTCGTGCAGCGTCACAGCGACGTCACACAGCATCCGTCCAATAGAAGCGGAGGGGCGGAGATGTGCGGGACGTAAACATCCCGGCCCCCTCCTTCCTTCCGCATAGCCAGCGTGAACCGTGGTGATGCAGGTAGGAGATGTTCCTCGCTCCTGTGGCTTCTCACACAGCGATGTGTGCTGCCGTAAGAACGAGGAACAACATCGTACCATCGCTGCAGCTACATTATAGAAATGTCGGACACTACACCGATGATACGGTTACGACACTTTTGCGCTCGTTAATCGTATCATAAAGGATTTACACACTATGATGTGCGTCACTTTCGATTTGACCCCACCGACATCGCACCTGCGATATCGTAGTGTGCAAAGTACCCCTAAGTCTTCATAAGCCTAAAAGTGGAATCGGCACCACTACCAAAAATGTTATATTGCACATATTTACATCTAAAGCAACCTGTTTAATGTTTTATGTGTATGTAATCCCCTGAAGCCAAGAGAAGTTTGCACAATATACATGTGAGTTCATGTGAGGGCAAGTCCATATAATTATTATTCGTATATGTGTTGCATAATAGATTATTTTCACTTGAACATGCATTTTTTCTCATGCTAAAATATTTTCAGTAACTAGAACATTTTGTATGAAGAACAGGTCAAAAGGAGAGATAACATTCCTGTGTAAATTAATGATATCAGCCCCATATGTCATTAAGTCTTGTAATATACAGGACTTACTCAAACAGCAATAGGAGCTTTACACCTTTCCTGATGTACATCTTATATCACGTGAATACGGTAACAGTTTCTATGATTCCAGGGACAGGGACTGATGTGGAGGAGGGCAACCGGTAAAGATCTGCAGAATATGTTGATAGTACAGTGCCTACAAGTAGTATTCAACCCCCTGCAGATTTAGCAGGTTTGATAAGATGCAAATAAGTTAGAGCCTGCAAACTTCAAACAAGAGCAGGATTTATTAATAGATGCATAAATCTTACAAACCAACAAGTTTTGTTGCTCAGTTAAATTTTAATAAATTTTCAACATAAAAGTGTGGGTCAATTATTATTCAACCCCTAGGTTTAATATTTTGTGGAATAACCCTTGTTTGCAATTACAGCTAATAATCGTCTTTTATAAGACCTGATCAGGCCGGCACAGGTCTCTGGAGTTATCTTGGCCCACTCCTCCATGCAGATCTTCTCCAAGTTATCTAGGTTCTTTGGGTGTCTCATGTGGACTTTAATCTTGAGCTCCTTCCACAAGTTTTCAATTGGGTTAAGGTCAGGAGACTGACTAGGCCACTGCAACACCTTGATTTTTTCCCTCTTGAACCAGGCCTTGGTTTTCTTGGCTGTGTGCTTTGGGTCGTTGTCTTGTTGGAAGATGAAATGACGACCCATCTTAAGATCCTTGATGGAGGAGCGGAGGTTCTTGGCCAAAATCTCCAGGTAGGCCGTGCTATCCATCTTCCCATGGATGCGGACCAGATGGCCAGGCCCCTTGGCTGAGAAACAGCCCCACAGCATGATGCTGCCACCACCATGCTTGACTGTAGGGATGGTATTCTTGGGGTCGTATGCAGTGCCATCCAGTCTCCAAACGTCACGTGTGTGGTTGGCACCAAAGATCTCGATCTTGGTCTCATCAGACCAGAGAACCTTGAACCAGTCTGTCTCAGAGTCCTCCAAGTGATCATGAGCAAACTGTAGACGAGCCTTGACATGACGCTTTGAAAGTAAAGGTACCTTACGGGCTCGTCTGGAACGGAGACCATTGCGGTGGAGTACGTTACTTATGGTATTGACTGAAACCAATGTCCCCACTGCCATGAGATCTTCCCAGAGCTCCTTCCTTGTTGTCCTTGGGTTAGCCTTGACTCTTCAGACAAGCCTGGCCTCGGCACGGGTGGAAACTTTCAAAGGCTGTCCAGGCCGTGGAAGGCTAACAGTAGTTCCATAAGCCTTCCACTTCCGGATGATGCTCCCAACAGTGGAGACAGGTAGGCCCAACTCCTTGGAAAGGGTTTTGTACCCCTTGCCAGCCTTGTGACCCTCCATGATCTTGTCTCTGATGGCCTTGGAATGCTCCTTTGTCTTTCCCATGTTGACCAAGTATGAGTGCTGTTCACAAGTTTGGGGAGGGTCTTAATTAGTCAGAAAAGGCTGGAAAAAGAGATAATTAATCCAAACATGTGAAGCTCATTTTTCTTTGTGCCTGAAATACTTCTTAATACTTTAGGGGAACCAAACAGAATTCTTGTGGTTTGAGGGGTTGAATAATAAATGACCCTCTGAATAAACTTTTCACAATTTAAAAAAAAAAGAAATAACATTCTTTTTTGCTGCAGTGCATTTCACACTTCCAGGCTGATCTACAGTCCAAATGTCACAATGTCAAGTTAATTCCGAATGTGTAAACCTGCTAAATCTGCAGGGGGTTGAATACTACTTGTAGGCACTGTATATAAGCAACAGGAAATATTTTTTTTAATAGACTTATTTCTTGTGCTCTCACATGGTGGAGTAAGATATTCTGAAATAACATGTCTTGTATGCCCCATTATAAACATTTTTGAGTGTCTATTGTACAGTAATTTTTTAATCATACTAATTACTGAGGGAGGTTTTCACTCTCGCTGTCTGGTAGAATTATGGTTTTCTTGGCTAAAGGTTTACTGATTAACAAGACCAAATTCTGACATATTGAATAATACAGTTAGGTCCAGAAATATTTGGACAGTGACACAATTTTCGCGAGTTGGGCTCTGCATGCCACCACATTGGATTTGAAATGAAACCTCTACAACAGAATTCAAGTGTAGATTGTAACGTTTAATTTAAAGGTTTGAACAAAAATATCTGATAGAAATTGTAGGAATTGTACACATTTCATTACAAACACTCCACATTTTAGGAGGTCAAAAGTAATTGGACAAATAAACCAAACCCAAAAAAAAAAATTTTTATTTTCAATATTTGGTTGCGAATCCTTTGGAAGCAATCACTGCCTTAAGTTTGGAACCCATGGACATCACCAAATGCTGGGTTTCCTCCTTCTTAATGCTTTGCCAGGCCTTTACAGCCGCAGCCTTCAGGTCTTGCTTGTTTGTGTGTCTTTACGTCTTAAGTCTGGATTTGAGCAAGTGAAATGCATGCTCAATTGGGTTAAGATCTGGTGATTGACTTGGCCATTGCAGAATGTTCCACTTTTTTGCACTCATGAACTCCTGGGTAGCTTTGGCTGTATGCTTGGGGTCATTGTCCATCTGTACTATGAAGCGCCGTACGATCAACTTTGCGGCATTTGGCTGAATCTGGGCTGAAAGTATATCCCGGTACACTTCAGAATTCATCCGGCTACTCTTGTCTGCTGTTATGTCATCAATAAACACAAGTGACCCAGTGCCATTGAAAGCCATGCATGCCCATGCCATCACGTTGCCTCCACCATGTTTTACAGAGGATGTGGTGTGCCTTGGATCATGTGCCGTTCCCTTTCTTTTCCAAACTTTTTTCTTCCCATCATTCTGGTACAGGTTGATCTTGGTCTCATCTGTCCATAGAATACTTTTCCAGAACTGAGCTGGCTTCATGAGGTGTTTTTCAGCAAATTTAACTCTGGCCTGTCTATTTTTGGAATTGATGAATGGTTTGCATCAAGATGTGAACCCTTTGTATTTACTTTCATGGAGTCTTCTCTTTACTGTTGACTTAGAGGCAGATACACCTACTTCACTGAGAGTGTTCTGGACTTCAGTTGATGTTGTGAACGGGTTTTTCTTCACCAAAGAAAGTATGCGGCGATCATCCACCACTGTTGTCATCCGTGGACGCCCAGGCCTTTTTGAGTTCCCAAGCTCACCAGTCAATTCCTTTTTTCTCAGAATGTACCCGACTGTTGATTTTGCTACTCCAAGCATGTCTGCTATCTCTCTGATGGATTTTTTCTTTTTTTTCAGCCTCAGGATGTTCTGCTTCACCTCAATTGAGAGTTCCTTAGACCGCATGTTGTCTGGTCACAGCAACAGCTTCCAAATGCAAAACCACACACCTGTAATCAACCCCAGACCTTTTAACTACTTTATTGATTACAGGTTAACGAGGGAGATGCCTTCAGAGTTAATTGCAGCCCTTAGAGTCCCTTGTCCAATTACTTTTGGTCCCTTGAAAAAGAGGAGGCTATGCATTACAGAGCTATGATTCCTAAACCCTTTCTCCGATTTGGATGTGAAAACTCTCATATTGCAGCTGGGAGTGTGCACTTTCAGCCCATATTATATATATAATTGTATTTCTGAAAATGTTTTTGTAAACAGCTAAAATAACAAAACTTGTGTCACTGTCCAAATATTTCTGGACCTAACTGTAGGTGTATGCCCACTTTCTATACACCTTAGATAGCTGTTGACCCAATGAAGGTTCAGCCAGTTGTTTGCCGTCAGCTATCTTGCCTAAAGGCCCCTTCACACACTGAGACTTTCTAGCGATCCCACCAGCGATCCCAACCTGGCCGGGACCGCTACAAAGTCTCTGGTGAGTCGGAGGTGAGCTGTCAAACAGGCAGACCTGGCCAACGACGCAGCAGCGATGCAGACCTGCAGAACGACCTAGCTGGTCATTGGGGACATGTTAAAGCAGCTATTTGAAAGGGAAGTCACTAACAAAGTCATTGTAACGGTGTCAAACACACCGATGCATGCTGCTCAGCGGGAAACAAAGGACCAAAAAATGGTCCTGAAAGATTTGTAGCGATCAGCAACCTCAGAGCGGGGGCCAGGTCGCTAATGCGTTTCACACACTGCAATGTCGCTGGGGAGGTCGCTATTACATCACAAAACCGGTGACGTTACAGCAATGTCATTAGCGATGTTGCAGTGTGTAAAGGGGCCTTAACTCTTCCATACACAGGAGCACTTGTTCTGCCGAGAGAACAGGTTCCAAACATCTCTGGTGGAAGCTTATCTTCGAGAGAACTTTCCATCCAAAATCCTTATCTTTCCACCATAATTCGAGGCCCTCATAAACATTATATTATTTGTTGGCCAAACTTGTCGATTTCAGTGGGTTCAGTCGATGTTAAGCGGGCTGTACACGCAATGACATCGAGATGTCGTTGGGGCACGGAATTCGTGACGCACATCCGGCCTCGTTAACGACGTTGTTGCAAGTGAAACGCAGGAACAACTGTTAACGATAAAAATTACTTATCAAATCGTTGATCATTGACCAGTTGTTCCTATCCTGAACATCGTTGCTGTTTCAGGACACAGGTTGTTCGTTATTCCTGCGGCAGCACACATCGCTATGTGTGACACCGCAGGAACGAGGAACAACCTCGTACCTGCGGCCTCCCGCAATGAGGAAGGAAGGAGCTGAGAGGGATGTTCGGCCCACTCATCTCCGTCTCTCCGCTTCTATTGGGCGGCCGCTTAGTGACGCCACTGTGACGCCGAATGAACCGCCCCCTTAAAAAGAAGGCGGTTCGCCGGCCACAGCGACCTCGCTAGGTAGGTATGTGTGACGGGTGTAAGCGATGTTGTGCACCATGGGCAGCGATTTGCCCGTGACGCACAACCGACGGGGGAGGGTGCTTTCACCAGCGACATCGCTAGCGATGTCGCTGTGTGTAAAGCCCGCTTTAGGCTAATATGTTCTTTGCTGTTAGGATTGAAATTGCTACATGCCAAGTTCTGAAGTCATAGACGGTATGCAGTATAGCTTATCTTCAGCTCTTCCCATGTATACCGAACCTAAAATAGGTCATGATGAAGTCAGTTTAGCTTATGACTGTGTTGCCTTTATGTACACAAAATGCTTCAGTGTCAAACAATATTTGATAAATTTAGTGCATCTTTGGCCCAGTGGTTTGCTCTGTTACGCTGCAGCACTCTGGTCGTGGATTCAAATCCCGCCAAAGATAACATCTGTTCTTTTACGTTGGTATTTGCATGGCTTTTCTTCCTCACACCAAGGACATACTACTAAAAAATATAGATAATGAGTCACAATGGAGGCAATGATAACAATTTATGGTGCATAGCATAAGTGAGTACATCTCTCTAGATTTGTCAGAAAATCTTTAGTTTTCTATCAGAATCAATATTTTGTATGAGTTGCCATATTACAAAATACTCCAGCAAATTTAGATCATTAATTAAGAACAAAATTTGTTATTTTGCACACCCAAAAAAGTAATTTTCCATACACATTTATTCAAGACCATGTTGTAACATTAAGTACACCCCAATGAAAGTTATCAATGGTAAAGTTTTGAGTTCAAAATTGTATTTAACAAGAAATCATGCACAAGTAAAGTCTAATTATTCATTAAAGTGTGTTCAGCAGACAGTTGACTATAAAAGGGCATTACTTAACAAAGAAAACCTTCCAATTGCATGCTATCAACAATGGCACCATATGGAAGAGAAATGTCAGAAATCGGAAAAAGAAAATATTTTTTTTGCACAACAAAGGTGAAGGCTATAAGAATATCAGCAAACCTTTACTTATCTGTCAGAATATTGTAGCAAAAATACCGTAATACAAAAATGTACTAACGATGGAACTGCAACCATCTTACTGAATCATCCAGGACAAGCACGGAAAGTAACAACTAATTAAAGGATTCTTCTGATGAGAAGAGTTGAATAAAATCAACATGCAAGTTTACATTAGTTACTTAAAAAAGTAGAAATCCAAACTGGGCTGAGTGTTTCGTGTGACACAATACAGCGTACACTGTAATTGAATCACATACATCGGTGTCATCCACGAAGGAAACCTCTCCGAAAACCCATGCACAAAAAACCTGCCTATAATTTGCAGACCCCGTGCTAAAAAATATGAATACTAGAAATGAGCGATGTTCGAATCGAACTGTTCGCCAATTTCAAATTCGAGTTGTTTTGGGCGGTGTTCGAGTCGTTCGACGAACTCGAATGATTTGCTTCATGTTCGACCGTTCGAGTTACCGTTCGATAATGGTTCGATCACCAAAAGCGTAGCTAGTTACTAGCTGGCTTTTCACTGTAATACTGTCAGTCACTGTTACTAATGATATCAAAATTCAGCGTATAGTGTGCGGGGGGGATGGGGTTTAGATCAGTGCTGCTGAGTGCTGAAAGAATGGCCATTTTTTTTTTCCTAACCGCACGTACAATGGGGCGGGCCAGGCTGTCAGCCAATCACAGACACACACACAGCAAAGTGGATTTTTGCCAGACAAGCAAGGGCATGTGTCATTGGCTGTGCATCTCACATGTCCTTGCCCTATAAGACCCGGCCATTTTCCCCATCGCCGCCATTATCTCACTGCTGTGGGTTTGTGACAGTCACCGCTCCCGCTGCTGCTGCTGTGGGTGCTATACACTTATACAGTGCAATCTTCACATCGGTTTAGGGATTAGGGACTACTTGTAATTTCAGCCTTTTTCAGGGCTACATTAGGGCAGTTCATAGCCATTTTTGCTAGGCAGGTCTGTGCCAGCGCTGTGCAAGGGTTTATCACAGCATCTGTCTAAATCAGCTCAGGTAGTTCCTTGGGGCATAGTTCAATTGTCTGGGATTGTCAGTGAGGGTTCCTCTGCTGACTAGAAAGCTATACCACCTCTGCATTCTACACCACCTCTTTATTTTTGCTACGCAATTTTAAGTGCAAAAAGTGCAGGCAGTTCCTTGGGGCATAGTTTCATTGTCTAGGATAGTCAGTGAGGGTTCCTCTGCTAACAAGTAAGCTTTACCACCTCTGCATTCTACACCACCTCTCCATTTTTGCTAAGCAATTTTAAGTGCAAGAAGTGCAGGCAGTTCCTTGGGGCATAGTTTCATTGTCTGGGATAGTCAGTGAGGGTTCCCCCACTATCAAGAAAGCTATACCACCTCTACATTTTACACCACCTCTCCATTTTTGCTACGCAATTTTAAGTGCAAAAAGTGCAGGCAGTTTTAGGGGCATAGTTTCATTGTCTGGGATAGTCAGTGAGGGTTCCTCTGCTGACAAGCAAGCTATACCACCTCTGCATTCTACAACACCTCTCCATTTATGTTACGCAGTTTTAAGTGCAAAAAGTGCAGACAGTTCCTTGGGGCACAGTTTCATTGTCTGGGATAGTCAGTGAGGGTTCCTCTGCTGACAAGAAAGCTATACCACCTCTGCATTCAGCAACACCTCTCCATTTTTGTTTTGCAATTTTAAGTGCAAAAAGTGCAGTCAGTTCCTTATGGCATAGTTTCATTGTCTGGGATAGTCAGTGAGGGTTCCTCTGCTGACAAGAAAGTTATACCACCTCTGCATTCTACAACACCTCTCCATTTTTGCTACGCAATTTTAAGTGCAACAAACAGTGTCCAATTTGTTCACAAACAAAATGAGTGGCAAAACAGATGCTGGTGGAAAGGGGAACAGGCGTGTTGGAAAGGGAAAAAAAGTTTGTGTCCGTGGGGTAGGTGGGAAAGCAACAGTAACATCTGCTGAAGAAATGCCATCTTCCAGCAAAAGTAAGATTTCTACTACTTTCCGTGGACAATCTGATATGATCTCTTTGTTATGGAAACGACCATTTCTACCAAAGGTAGATGAGGCACAAAAACAGCAGATGCTTGAATGGATCTCAAGTGCTCCATCAAGTGGCCTCTCCTCCACCTCAACTTCAACATCCCAAAGACTCCAGTCCTCTGAGTTGTCACCCCAATCGCACTTGCTTTCTACCAGCTCTCAAGTCTCCACCCACCCTGCAGAGTATGGGGTAACAGAAATGGTTGAGTCTGCTCAGTCCCACTATAGCCTGGGAATTAGAGGTCTGCTCCAAAGCTACAGTGAGTCCAGACAAGGAAATGATCTGCAGTGATGCCGAGAAGCTTTGTGAGTCAGATTCAGGCCCAGATGAAGAAGGTTCTGAGCATAATGTAGACCCTTATTCCCAAACTGTAACTCCTCTTGGTGGAGACAATGAGGAACATGCTGATGACGATGAGACTCAGATACCTGATTGTAATGACAACTTAACTATTCGGTCAGGGCAGGAAGAGGTTGAACGTCATAGACTTTGGGCGGTAAAATTTAACCCTGCACTTTACAGTTAGTCTCCAAGAATTCTGCCTCCATTAAACTGAATAGAGGTGGTAGCTATAGGTTATTAATAGCAACTGTCAGTGGTTGCTATAGGAACGAAAGAAACTGTTAGTATAAGAAGCTTATGTGTGAGGCAATATGATGTTCGTGGAGAGACGGATTGAGAGAGACTGAAAAAGACAGACAGAGAGACAGACAGAGACAGACGTGGAAAGAGACAGACAGAGACAGCCGGGCAAAGAGACAGGCGGGCAAAGAGACAGACCTGGAAAGAGACAGACCTGGAAAGAGACAGATGGGCAAAGAGACAGACCTGGACAGAGACAGACCTGGAAAGAGACAGCTGGGCAAAGAGACAGACGAGCAAAGAGACAAACCTGGAAAGAGACAGCCCTGGAAAGAGATAGCCCTGGAAAGAGATAGCCCTGGAAAGAGATAGCCCTGGAAAGAGATAGCCCTGGAAAGAGATAGCCCTGGAAAGAGATAGCCCTGGAAAGAGACAGCCGGACAAAGAGACAGCCAGACAAAGAGACAGACCGGCAAAGAGACAGACGGGCAAATAGACAAACCTGGAAAGAGACAGACTGGCAAAGAGACACACGGGCAAAGAGACAGATGGGCAAAGAGACAAACCTGGAAAGAAACAGATGGGCAAAGAGACAGACAGGCAAAGAGACAAACCTGGAAAGAGACAGATGGGCAAAGAGACAGATGGCAAAGAGACAGACAGGCAAAGAGACAGACGGGCAAAGAGACAAACCTGGAAAGAGACAGATGGGCAAAGAGACAGACGGGCAAAGAGACAGACAGGGAATGAGAGAGACAGACAGACACACACATAGAGACAGACAGACACAAAGACAGCCCTGGAAAGAGACAGCCCTGGAAAGAAACAGCTGGACAAAAAGACAGATGGGCAAAGAGACAGACGGGCAAAGAGACAACCCTGGAAAGAGACAGACGGGCAAAGAGACAAAGCTGGAAAGAGACAGCCGGGCAAAGAGACAGACGGGCAAAGAGACAGACGGGGAATGAAAGAGACAGACAGACACAAAGACAGCCCTGGAAAGAGACAGCCCTGGAAAGAGACAGCCTGGCAAAGAGACAGCTGGACAAAAAGACAGATGGGCAAAGAGACAGATGGGCAAAGAGACAACCCTGGAAAGAGACAGACGGGCAAAGAGACAAAGCTGGAAAGAGACAGCCGGGCAAAGAGACAGACGGGCAAAGAGACAGACGGGGAATGAAAGAGACAGACAGACACACACATAGAGACAGACAGACACAAAGACAGCCCTGGAAAGAGACAGCCCTGGAAAGAGACAGCCTGGCAAAGAGACAGCTGGACAAAAAGACAGATGGGCAAAGAGACAGACGGGCAAAGAGACAACCCTGGAAAGAGACAGACAGGCAAAGAGACAGACAGCAAAGAGACAAACATGGAAAGAGACAGACGGGAAAAGAGACAGCCCTGGAAAGAGACAGACAGGCAAAGAGACAGACGGGCAAAGAGACAGACGGGGAAAGAGACAGACGGGGAAAGAGACAGATTGGCAAAGAGAATAACCTGGAAAGAGACAGATGGGCAAAGAGACAGACGGGAGAGACAGTTACTATCCCGGGCAACGCCCGGGTACTACAGCTAGTAGAAAATGAACATTTAAAAGTGTTTTCCCACAAACAAGCTTAACTTTAAAGTTGATTTTAATTAATAAATCTTGGAATAATAATAATTTCCACAATTGGATGTGTTTAAAAAATTGTTCCTGTGCTAAGATCTTATATATGTGTCCCTGCTTTGTACTGTGTAATGGCCGTGTCTGACCATACAGGGGCATGGTCTGATCATACCATAGGCTGGGCAGGGGAGGATGCAAAAAAGTATACAGACATTACAGCATTACATTAAAGATGATTATTTTTGTGAGGTAAGACATTTCCCTGCCTGTTTATTGAAAAAAAAATGTTTTGCCTCAAAGAAAGAATTATTTGCGATCCTGTGCTCTAGTATCTGTATATAACCCCTTTAACAAGCTGGCCAAATAATATTACTAGGCTGTTCAAAAATTGGAGATTGTGGATTATTGTGAGGAAATGTCATTGAGAAGAAATATAAAAATGTAATATTTGAGTTCACTGATTTCTGATCTCTCCATAAACCCCTCCACGACCTTGGACAAACTGGTACATCAAGATTGTCTTTGTCCCTCTAAGGCGAGCTTTAACAATGAGCCCGCATCTTTCCCCACACATGTTGGCTGACCTGATCAGCCATGTGTAGTTAAGCTGTTAACCAGCTAAATACTGCCTGCCACTATCGGCGGCCCACACAACATGATCATGACTTGACGATAGGTTGTCATGACAGCCAGGGGGTCAGTTTATGATCTCTGTCACTGTCATGGGGTAGTTCCTGTGCACAGGCATTCACAGGAGAGCAGCATTTCTACTGTTCAGAGTCATGCTGAAAAATCACTGAGCAGCAGAAGCGATTAGAGTGTATGCGTGCCAAGACCCCTACGAGCCCTAGTAAAATCAATAAAAAGTATAAAATATAGTTTTAAAAATATGAAAAAATTTAAAAAACACAAAAATTCAAATCATCCCCCTTTTTTCCCATTAAAATAAAACAACTGAAAAAATAAACAATGCACATATTTGGTATCGTAGAGTTCAGAAATAAATGGCTGATCTATGAAAATATTAAATAAATTAATCTAATCGGTTAAGGGCGTGAGAAAAAAAATCAAAATGCCAGAATAACATTTTTGGGTTGCCACAACATTGCATTAAAATGCAATAAGAAGCGATCAAACCTTCGTGTCTAGAAAAAAATGATATAACTAAAAATGTGAGCTGAGGACACAAAAAAATAAGACATCACTGAGAGCTAGATCACAAAAAATGAGAATGCTACATGTCTCGGAAAATGGCAACAAAAGGGCAATTCTTTTTCTTTTACAAATGTCTGAAGTTTTTTCACCACTTAAATAAAAGTAAAACTATACATATTTGGTGTCTACAAATTCATACTGACCTGGGAAATGACATTGCCACGTCAGTTTTGTCAAACAGTGAACATCGTAAATATAACATCACAAAAAACAAGAGCCCAGACCGCACTGTATAACATAAAAAACACTTTTATAATACCCACCTAGGGGGTGGCCCGGTCCAATGGGTGTCACTGCTCTCCGTTCCGGCATCTCTTCTCTTTATCAAAAATTCAAAAATCCAGCACTCAAAAATAATTGAAATAAAGTGACTTCTTTATTTATACAAGCAGTTTGTGTAGAAATTATTATTAATGACGTTTCGTTCGATTGACCTTCATCAGATTACACAATAGCTCGTGATGTGATATAAATGAGTTGTTTGGTCTAAATGAAAGACTGCCTCTCCAGGTCCGTCGTGCATGCTCTTCTCTCTAGTCTGGCTCCTCCTCTCTGTGGTGATCTCCGTCTTCATTCTACTCAGCCCAGTGTGGATGACGCATCTACGTCATCCACATAGGCCAACACTGTCATCCTGCACCTGCTGAGGGCAAATCAAAGTACTGTAATGCGCAAGCACAAGGAAAGGTTAAAGACTGCCGGTGCATGTGCACTAAAATACTTTGATCTGCCTTGAGCAGAGCAGATCAAAGTGAGCCTGCGCAGGACCTCAATGTTAGCTGGTGTCCATGACGTAGGACGTGTCATGCACATGGGTCTCAGAAGAAGGAGGACGGCGATCGTCGCAGAGAGGAGGCGCCAGACCAGAGAGAGGAGGCGCCAGACCAGAGTACAGCAACGCCCATCGGACCGAACCGCCGCTAAGATGAGTATTATAAAAGTGTTTTTACGTTCTACACAGTGGCCTGAACTCTTATTAACATATATATATATATATATATATATATATACAGGTAGTCCTCAGGTTACGACGGTCTAGACTTACATTGTTTCGTAGTTACGACGCTTTATACGACGCTCATACAGCATCATATAAAGCGTCGTAACAGCGTCGTAACCGGGTCGTAACAGCGTCGTAACCGGGTCGTAACAGCGTTGTAACCGGGTCGTATGCGTTGTAACAGAGTTGTATTACCGTAAGCTGGAAATGTGTAGCTGGAAAAGGTGCCCCTCACACAACATGTGCATTACAGAATGGCTCCTACTGTATGGTTCGACTTACGACGTTATTCGACTTACAACGCCGCGTAAGAACGGAACAACGTCGTAAGTCGAGGACTACCTGTATATACTTTTATATATATAAATATATATATATATATATATATATATATATATATATATATATATATATATATATATATATATAAATATATATAAATATATATATATATATATATATATATATATATATATATATATATATACATATACAGTGCCTACAAGTAGTATTCAACCCCCTGCAGATTTAGCAGGTTTGATAAGATGCAAATAAGTTAGAGCCTGCAAACTTCAAACAAGAGCAGGATTTATTAACAGATGCATAAATCTTACAAACCAATAAGTTATGTTGCTCAGTTAAATTTTAATAAATTTTCAACATAAAAGTGTGGGTCAATTATTATTCAACCCCTAGGTTTAATATTTTGTGGAATAACCCTTGTTTGCAATTACAGCTAATAATCGTCTTTTATAAGACCTGTTCAGGCCGGCACAGGTCTCTGGAGTTATCTTGGCCCACTCCTCCATGCACATCTTCTCCAAGTTATCTAGGTTCTTTGGGTGTCTCATGTGGACTTTAATCTTGAGCTCCTTCCAGAAGTTTTCAATTGGGTTAAGGTCAGGAGACTGACTAGGCCACTGCAACACCTTGATTTTTTCCCTCTTGAACCAGGCCTTGGTTTTCTTGGCTGTGTGCTTTGGGTAGTTGTCTTGTTGGAAGATGAAATGACGACCCATCTTAAGATCCTTGATGGAGGAGCGGAGGTTCTTGGCCAAAATCTCCAGGCAGGCCGTGCTATCCATCTTCTCATGGATGCGGACCAGATGGCCAGGCCCCTTGGCTGAGAAACAGCCCCACAGCATGATGCTGCTACCACCATGCTTGACTGTAGGGATGGTATTCTTGGGGTCGTATGCAGTGCTATCCAGTCTCCAAACGTCACGTGTGTGGTTGGCACCAAAGATCTCGATCTTGGTCTCATCAGACCAGAGAACCTTGAACAAGTCTGTTTCAGAGTCCTCCAAGTGATCATGAGCAAACTGTAGACGAGCCTTGACATGACGCTTTGAAAGTAAAGGTACCTTACGGGCTCGTCTGGAACGGAGACCATTGCGGTGGAGTACGTTACTTATGGTATTGACTGAAACCAATGTCCCCACTGCCATGAGATCTTCCTGGAGCTCCTTCCTTGTTGTCCTTGGGTTAGCCTTGACTCTTCGGACAAGCCTGGTCTCGGCACGGGTGGAAACTTTCAAAGGCTGTCCAGGCCGTGGAAGGCTAACAGTAGTTCCATAAGCCTTCCACTTCCGGATGATGCTCCCAACAGTGGAGATAGGTAGGCCCAACTCCTTGGAAAGGGTTTTGTACCCCTTGCCAGCCTTGTGACCCTCCACGATCTTGTCTCTGATGGCCTTGGAATGCTCCTTTGTCTTTCCCATGTTGACCAAGTATGAGTGCTGTTCACAAGTTTGGGAAGGGTCTTAATTAGTCAGAAAAGGCTGGAAAAAGAGATAATTAATCCAAACATGTGAAGCTCATTGTTCTTTGTGCCTGAAATACTTCTTAATACTTTAGGGGAACCAAACAGAATTCTGGTGGATTGAGGGGTTGAATAATAAATGACCCTCTGAATAAACTTTTCACAATTTAAAAAAAAAAAAAAGAAATAACATTCTTTTTTGCTGCAGTGCATTTCACACTTCCAGGCTGATTTACAGTCCAAATGTCACAATGCCAAGTTAATTCCGAATGTGTAAACCTGCTAAATCTGCAGGGGGTTGAATACTACTTTTAGGCACTGTATATGTTAATAAGAGTTCAGGCTGCTGTGTAGAACGTAAAAAACAGTTTTATATATATAATTGCCTTATTCTGTCTGTCTGTCTGTCTGTCTGTCTGTCATGCTCCGAAATTGTGTCCTTACGGTGACACAAAGCTGATTGGCCGCTGGGCTCGCCATGGCCCCGCCCCCCCACACGGATTGGCCTCTCTCCCCGGCTCTCTGCAGGCCCCGCCCCCCTCACGCAATGCACGCTCGCTCTGGCCCAACTGACACGGAGCCGCGACTCCCAGGTGAGTACACACACACGCATCAGATCACACTCACTCTCACTGTAATACTTATTATATGTTCTGAGGATTTCGATAGCGTAGGGCAATGATCAGCAGAGACGAGTTTTTGATACAAGATGTTTTATAATCTGTAACCACGGTAGATAACAACGGAACAAACACAGCAATACAAATACACACAATACCTTCCCGAAACGGAGCGGAGGGAATTCCCGGGGCCACGCACCGGACTCCCCCAGGGAGACCACCAGAGCGAACCCCTATACAGGGACTGTCCGGCAATCACCCCGGAAGGCCTAAATGCGCAGCAGCCGGGAACAAGGGGCAAGCGGTAAAAGTCCAGGAGTGTCCGTACGGGATGATTGTCCAGAGTGGTTACGAACCAGAGAGAACCGGGCAGAGTGCTGACCGAAGATGGCAGACGGAATCCGGGCACAGCTTGAGAAACCGGGTAAGGTCCAGAGTCGGTCGGTCGGTAGTCTTTAGGAGGATCCAAAAGCAATCAGGATTAGCAGCAGCAAAGCAGGAGCACACAGCAAGCAGTATACTCAGGCACTGGACTGGGCTGAGAGGCGGCCTTTTAAGCAGCTGGACAGGAAGTAGGGCAACAGAACCTTAAAACTCCATGTTAACTGAGGGCAAGCTCATTCAAAAGAGAACTGGAAAACCTGGAAACCTGACATTACTCCCCCCCCCCAGAGACGGCCTCAGGACGGATCAGGGCCCGGCTTGTCCGGGAACCGTCGATGAAACTGAGCGATCTTCCGGGGTGCCCGAATGTTACCCACCGGTTCCCAGGAATCGTCCTCGGGGGCGTACCCCTGCCAACGTACCAGATATTGAAGCCGACGACGATGGAGCCGGGAGTCAATAATGTCCTCAACCACGAACTGCTCCTCGCCGTCGACCATCACAGGCGGAGGAGGAGGCACAACACGACCACGAAACGTATTAGGGGAGACAGGTTTGAGGAGAGACACATGAAAGACCGGGTGTACCTTTAGATGGTGCGGCAACCGTAGCCGACAGGCCACAGGGCTCACGATCCCGGTGATCTTAAATGGACCGATGAATTTGTGTCCCAGCTTCTGCGAAGGAACACCCAATCTCAGGTTTTTGGTGGACAACCATACAGAGTCCCCTACCTTGTACATGGGTGCCGGTTTCCGGTGAGTGTCGGCCGACCTCTTGTAACGCTCCTGGGCCGTAGCCACAGTGTCCTTCAGAACCTCCAGATTTTGTCGTAGCTCTGTCAATCTGTCCTCCACCGCTGGCACCGAAACCGCAACCGGTGACCTAGGCAAAACATTCGGATGGTAACCCAAGTTAGCGAAAAAGGGCGTTACCTTAGTGGAGCTGCTCTGAGTGTTGTTATATGAGAACTCCGCCAACGGAAGCATCTTCAACCAATTGTCTTGGAGATGGCTGACATAACATCGAAGGTATTGTTCCAGGGTTTGATTCGTCCGTTCGGTTTGCCCATTTGTCTGAGGATGGTATGCAGAAGACAAACAGACATCAATCTGGAGTGCCGTACAAAACCCCTTCCAGAATCTAGACGTGAACTGCACGCCCCGGTCAGAGATGATCTCGTCTGGTACCCCATGCAATCGGAATACATTCTGGATAACCAAATCCACTGTCTCTGCGGCTGAGGGAAGACCGGTACACGGAATGAAGTGAGCAGCTTTAGTCAATCGATCTACCACCACTAAAATGGTATTGTGTCCGCATGAGACTGGCAACTCCACAATAAAATCCATGGAGATAGACCCCCAAGGGCGAGATGGCACGGGTAACGGTTGGAGGAGTCCCGTAGGAGCCACACGAGGGACCTTGCACCGGGCACAAACCACACATGAGTGGACATAGTCCTTCACATCCTTTAAGCAAGTAGGCCACCAGAAAAAACGGCTCAGAAATTCTTGCGTCTTCTGTACCCCCCTATGACCAGCCAACACGGAGTCATGGACCAACTTGAGAACCCGAAGTCTTACGGCCTCCGGGACATAAATGCGTCGCTCTCTCAACCACACACCATTCCGAAGAACAAGCGTTACATCATTCGGGGGGGCAGCAAGAAATACGTCACCATCATAGGCCAGCTTGATGTCCTTCCACAAGTCCTGGTCCTGGAGTACTCCAACGAAATTGGCATCCGATAACACGGTCTGAGACGGGGTTCCAGGCACGGAGTCCACGGCGTGGATTCGGGACAAGGCATCGGCTTTCCCATTACGTGAACCTGGACGGTATGTAACGACAAAATTGAATTGGTTAAGAAATAGGCTCCAACGGGCTTGCCGTGGAGACAGGCACCTGGCAGACTTAAGAAATTCCAGATTACGATGATCCGTGAGTACTATCACTTGCTGCGCGGCTCCCTGTAAGTGGTGTCTCCATTCCTTGAAAGCGGAAATAATCGCCAATAATTCTTTGTCCGCAATGTCGTAGTTCCTTTCTGCAGGGGACAACCGGTGGGAAAAGAAGGCACACGGATGCAAGAGACTCTTGTCCCCGGTCCTTTGAGAAAGAATGGCCCCTAATGCATAGTCGGAAGCGTCGACCTCCATGATAAAGGGAAGTGCGGGATTCGGATGGACTAATATTGGCGCTGAGGTAAAACATACCTTGAGACGATGGAATGCTTCCTGGGCCTGGGCGGACCACACAAACTTCTGTCCTTTCTTGGTTAACAGAGTGATGGGACGGACAATCTCTGAAAAGTTACGGATAAAGCGTCGATAAAAGTTGGCAAAACCGACAAAGCGTTGTACCTCCTTGATGTTTCCCGGTTCCGGCCAGTCCAGAATGGCTTGTATCTTGCTAGATTCCATGTTTAGTCCCTGAGGAGAGATGACATAACCTAAGAATTGTATTTGTGAGCAGTGGAACTCGCATTTCTCCAGCTTAATGTACAGGTGGTTTTCCCTCAGCCGGGTAAGTACGGTCTTAACGTGCTCCTGGTGTTCCTGTAAAGAATCAGAAAAGATTAGGATATCGTCCAGATAGATCACCATGAATTGGTCCATGATATCCCTAAAAATATCGTTAACTAGATGTTGAAATGCCGCGGGAGCGTTACAAAGTCCAAAAGGCATCACTAGGTACTCAAAATGTCCGTACCGACATCGGAACGCGGTCTTCCACTCGTCTCCGGGACGTATACGAAGCAGATTATATGCCCCACGGAGGTCCAATTTGGTGAATATTTTTGCCTGTTGGACCCTCTCCAATAGCTCAGGAATCAACGGTAACGGATACCGGTTCCGGATGGTTATTTTATTCAGTTCCCGGTAGTCAATACAGGGTCTCAGAGTCCCCTCCTTCTTTTTCACGAAAAAGATGGGTGCCCCTGCGGGTGAGGTAGACGGACGAATAAATCCCTTGGCTAGGCTTTCATCAATATACTCTTTTAGTGCTGCTAGCTCAGGTGCCGCCAACGGGTAGACATGACCAAACGGAATCTCCGCCCCTGGGAGTAAGTCTATGGGGCAATCATACGGTCTATGCGGGGGAAGTCGGTCGGCTTTTCTTTTGTCGCATATATCAGCGAAGTCACGGTAAACCGGGGGTAAAACAGGTACCTGTACAGTGCTCTCCGTATTTGGTGGTACTGGAACCGGAACAGTTGGACTAATGGTCGGAATATTCTGCGGTGGGAAGGATATTTCCTTAGTTTCCCAATCGATGACCGGATTTGTAGACCGTAGCCACGGAATACCTAAAATAATCGGAAAATGAGGAGATGAAATTAGCATGAAAACAAGGGTCTCCTGCTGACCTGGCTTCATGACGCATTCTAGCGGTACGGTTTCCCGATCGACTGGTCCAGAGATTAACGGAGATCCGTCTACCGTCTCCATGGTAACCGGTGAGGATCTTTGCTGAGTCCGGATACCGTGTTTCCTGGCAAAAGAAGAGTCCATGAAATTTCCCCCTGCCCCAGAGTCTATCATTGCAGAGGTAGGTATCAGCTGTCCCTCCCACCGGATCTGAATGGGGAGCGAGCAATGGGTATATTTCCCTTCTGAGTCCTTCGGTGAGGTTGACATTACAGTCAAGGGAAATACCGCATCCAAGTGTCCACTTGCCTCAGAGATATCGGACTCTGCGTCCGTGTTGTCACACTCTGCCATGGCTGCCAATACCTTATTTGGGCGATTCGGACGTTTCGGACAGTCGATCAAGAAATGGTCCGATTGACCGCAATAGAAACACAAACGCTCACGGAGCCGGTGTTCGCGACGTTCATTGGTCTCTCGCTTTTGCAGAGAGTCTACTTGCATAGGAACGTCCTCGGCCTCCCGTGGCGTCCTGAGAGCGGGTTCTCTGGAAGGAAACGCAAAGTTGTTTACACGGTTTACAGCTGCCCATTTTTCCTGTCTACGTTCCGTCAAGCGGGTATCAATACGCACACAGTGCTGGAGAAACAGTTCAAAATCCCCTGGAGATTCAGAACGAGCTAACTCGTCCTTGATGGTACCGGACAACCCCTTTCTGAAAACAGACAATAATGCATTGTTTCCCCAGTCGGTGTCTACCACTAACCTCTTAAATTCAGTGGCGTATTCAACGACAGAACGCTTTCCCTGACGTAAGGAAAGGAGAGCCGATTCGGCGGTAGCACGGCGATTCGGATCATCAAACATTTGCGCCATTGCAGTCAGAAAATCATCCAGGTGATTCAAACGGATGTCCCGATTCTCTATCATAGGATTAGCCCAAGCCAGTGCTCGTGAGGTTAATAACATAATTATACATAACACTTTGGACCGGTCAGAACGGTAATAATCAGCATGTACATCAAAAAACAGTATACATTGGTTCACAAATCCACGAAACTGACCACGGTCACCATTGAAACGGAATGGGGGTAACCTAGGCATACCGGCAGCTGATACGGACGTAGTGGGGCCGGCTTCCTGAGCCTCCACTCTGACTTGCAAATCCTGTATAGCCGGACCCAGTACCTGGTGATCATGACCCAGCTGTGCCTCCACATCTCTAAGCTTAGTCTGCACCGCCTCCATCTCCTGCTGCAAGGAGTTAATCATAGAAAAGAGCTGATCTACTCCTCGTGTCTCAGTCATTGCCCCAGCGAAATCCTCTTTTTTGGCCTGAGTATAATGTAATACTTATTATATGTTCTGAGGATTTCGATAGCGTAGGGCAATGATCAGCAGAGACGAGTTTTTGATACAAGATGTTTTATAATCTGTAACCACGGTAGATAACAACGGAACAAACACAGCAATACAAATACACACAATACCTTCCCGAAACGGAGCGGAGGGAATTCCCGGGGCCACGCACCGGACTCCCCCAGGGAGACCACCAGAGCGAACCCCTATACAGGGACTGTCCGGCAATCACCCCGGAAGGCCTAAATGCGCAGCAGCCGGGAACAAGGGGCAAGCGGTAAAAGTCCAGGAGTGTCCGTACGGGATGATTGTCCAGAGTGGTTACGAACCAGAGAGAACCGGGCAGAGTGCTGACCGAAGATGGCAGACGGAATCCGGGCACAGCTTGAGAAACCGGGTAAGGTCCAGAGTCGGTCGGTCGGTAGTCTTTAGGAGGATCCAAAAGCAATCAGGATTAGCAGCAGCAAAGCAGGAGCACACAGCAAGCAGTATACTCAGGCACTGGACTGGGCTGAGAGGCGGCCTTTTAAGCAGCTGGACAGGAAGTAGGGCAACAGAACCTTAAAACTCCATGTTAACTGAGGGCAAGCTCATTCAAAAGAGAACTGGAAAACCTGGATACCTGACACTCACACTCACTCTCACACACACCTCGCTTGCTTCTACACTGGCTCCGTCAGGATCCCGGCAGCGCCAGACATAACCTTGCGATGCTGGGATCTTGACGGAGGCCGTGAAAGCTGGTAACCATTATAAACATCGGGTAACTAAGGTCCCTTAGTTACCCGATGTGTATCATAGTTACCAGTGTACACCGGCTCACACTCACACACACATCACACACACATCACATCGCATCCACACATCAAGGTCCTGCAGCGGCGGAAAATACAGACACATAACAGCACACACACATAACAGCACACACATACACACAAATCAGATCACACTCACACACACCTCACACATCACATCGCATCCACATACTCACAACATCCTGGGATATCGCTTGCTTCTCGGCGGCGGTACTGTGCTGTTAGCTTCCAGGACCTGCGGGAGGATCACATGGCCAGAAGCATGTGATACCTCCGGATGTTGTGAGTATAAGCGCGTATGTGCGATATCGTCAGTGTCTGTGTGTGTGAGTGGATGCGATCGGGTGTGTGTGAGTGGATGCGATCGGGTCTGTGTGAGTGGATGCGATCGGGTGTGTGTGAGTGGATGCGATCGGGTGTGTGTGAGTGGATGCGATCGGGTGTGTGTGAGTGGATGCGATCGGGTGTGTGAGTGTCGGCAGAGGAGCACGGCGTGCTGGAGGAGGCTGGGAGCAGAGAGGCTGATCATGGGGAAGGCTGGGAGGAGAGAGGCTGATGCTGGGGGAGGCTGGGAGGGGGAGGCTGGGACGAGGGAGGCTGATGCTGGTGGAGGCTGATGCTTGGGGAGGCTGATGCTGGGGGAGGCTGGAAGGAGAGAGGCTAATGCTGGTGGAGGCTAATGCTGGTGGAGGCTGATGCTTGGGGAGGCTGATGCTGGGGGAGACTGGGAGGGGAAGGCTGATGCTGAGGGAGGCTGGGAGGAAGGAGGCTGGCAGGAGAGAGGATGATCCTGGGGAAGCCTGGGAACGGGAGGCTGATGCTGAGGGAGGCTGGAAGGAGAGATGCTGATGCTGGGGGAGGCTGGAAGGAGAGAGGCTGATGCTGGTGGAGGCTGATGCTTGGGGAGGCTGATGCTGGGGGAGACTGGGAGCGGAAGGCTGATGCTGAGGGAGGCTGGGAGGGGGAGGCTGGGAGGAAGGAGGCTGGGAGGAGAGAGGCTGATCCTGGGGAAGGCTGGGAAGGGGAGGCTGATGCTGGGGGAGGCTGGAAGGAGAGAGGCTGATGCATGGGGAGGCTGATGCTGGGGGAGACTGGGAGCGGAAGGCTGATGCTGAGGGAGGCTGGCAGGGGGAGGCTGGGAGGAAGGAGGCTGGGAGGAGAGAGGCTGATCCTGGGGAAGGCTGGGAAGGGGAGGCTGATGCTGAGGGAAGCTGGAAGGAGAGAGGCTGATGCTGGGGGAGGCTGGAAGGAGAGAGGCTGAGGCTGGGAGGAGAGAGGCTGATGCTGGGGAAGGCTGATGCTGAGGGAGGCTGGGAGGGGAAAGCTGATGCTGGGGAAGGCTGGGAGGACGGAGGCTGGGAGGAGAGAGGCTGATCCTGGGGAAGGCTGGGAGAGGGAGGCTGATGCTGGAGGAGGCTGGAAGGAGAGAGGCTGATGCTGGCGGAGGCTGATGCTGGGGGAGGCTGGAAGGAGAGAGGCTGATGCTGGTGGAGGCTGATGCTTGGGGAGGCTGGGAGAGGGAGGCTGATGTTGAGGGAGGCTGGGAGGAGGGAGGCTGGGAGAGGTAGGCTGAGAGAAGAGAGGCTGATGCACACACACACACACACACACACACGCGCGCACTGCACAACACACCACACACACACACACACACTGGGAACCACAAACAACTGCCCTACACAGACACCCACACATACAGACAACGCTGCACACACACAACACCCAACACACAAACACCGCGGCACACACAAATATACGCACATACCGCACAACACACACATTGCACAAAACATACCTCCCCCAAAACACACCACACACACACAAACCGCGCAACACACACACACAACGCTACAGACACACAGCGCTCCACAAACAACGCAACACACGCAACACACATACAACACCGCTCTCACCCCCCGCCACACCCAGACAACACCCAGAACATGTACAGCGCCCTACACAAACACTTGGTAACTACACACAACAACATCTCTATATATATATATATATATATATAACAAAAATCATACATGAACTACACAATACGTAAATTCTAGAATACCCGATGCGTAGAATCGGGCCACCTTCTATATATATATATGTATATATATATACACAGTGGAACCTTGAATTACGAGCATAATTGGTTCCGGGAGTGTGCTCTTAAACCAAGTTACTTATATATCAAAGAAATTTTTTTCCATAGGAAATAATTGAAATGCAGACAATTCATTCCACAACCCAAAAATATTTCCTGTATTTATACAAACTTATTACATTAATATAATATAATGTACTGTATTCATATAAAATTATTACAGTACACTGATACAAAATACTGTACAGTAAAAAGCATAAAACAAATTAAACTGCAGTTTAGCATACAATAGAATTGTTGATGTACGGGACGTACAATGCAAGCAATGTGCTGTACTGGTTATCTACTTACATAATCACCAGTTCTGTCTGTTCCCCTATTCCATGATGCACTGCGGCATTGTCCGTTGTGCAGCCACAGTTCGAACAATACTCCTCCTTCCAGATCCTCACTGCACGCACGCACGCATGCATACACACATATACACACACAGCAGGCACACAGAGATACACCGAGCACATACACACACATAGCGCACATGCATATATATATATATATGAGTCGCCCACCACAGCGCTGCAGCGGGACACTGAGGGGGCTTCTCTGTAGGGACCCTTCTGGCAACAGTCAGGTTCACTTTCATAGGAGTCATGACGCCACTCTCGGTTTTGCGGTCAGGGTGATAGGGGACCGCCATTGCAGTTTAACGAGCGTCTGGGACTGATGGTACTTGCAGTTAGATGGTGTGGCCTCCCGAGAGTGAGGCTGGCCCCAGGGGCTCGGGTGTATGTGTGTGGAATCACAGGTCGCAGAATAACTCAGTCGCAGTCCAGAAATGTCTTTTAACTGTTTACTCACTTGCTGGTGGTAGAGTGAGGCAACCCGGGCAATGCTGAGATGGACCAGAGAGAACCATGTATCCTTCAGGCTGGTATAGGGGTGACTGTAAGCTCGCCTTCCTAGCACTTCTTGTTTCGGATAACCCCCGACTTGAAGTATATGGGATTCATCCAGGGAAGTCGCATCTGCCTTTTCTCCCCTTTCTGGCCAGTTTGCTGGCAGCGTGGACCAAGTAAAGATGGTTTCTTGCCCTATCTCACTTATCGGCCCCCTCATTGCTGCTGACGCTGCGGACTGTGTGTTTGGTGAGACACCTGGAGTTCCCTCATCGGCAGGTTTAGTAGGTAGTTAAACTTGAGCCTACTTCGGGTACATGTTTCCCCTGAGTGCCTGGTCTACCAGGAGTCCCCGTACTCAACCACCCCGCTTCTTCCTGAAGTGTCTTTCAGGCCGACTGTGTGGCAACCGAACTCCCCCGCAAACAGCCACTACACTTGCAGGGTCTGACTAGCGTGTCTGCGTGCCCGCTCTCTGCTTCAGACTTGGCATGTGTGTCCTCCTCCACCGCTTTCCTCTGACTCACTACCACTGCCTCACTAGTTTCCAGCTTCCCCACCACACCACTAGCAGGGATGTAGAGGCCACGCCCCCTCCTGGGTCTGCCCAGGGGTCTCCTCTAAGATGTGTGTGAGACCTGGTCCCTATGTGTCTGTGCGTACACACCCTGCTCAGCCTTTGGGATTACCTGTTTGTACTCAGTGGTGCCTGATCAGGTCAGGGGCGCCACATGTTATATATGTATGTATATATATATATATATATATATATATATATACATACATACATACATACATACATACATACATACATATTCTGGGGTTCTGGGTGTCACAATTGCTCACAAGGTTATTTAGTTATTGTAAATGTGGCCTTAAAAATGTAGCTTCTATTCGAAAAGCAATAAATGGCAAATATTGCCCTTGTTACAGCACTTGTATGAATAAACTTGATAGTCTTTGCAATTCTTTGTCAATAAAACTTAAGCATTTGAATAGAACAGTTTCCATAGAAAAAAAACCTAAACATTAATGTTTGCTTGAAACCACCCACATGCTTCTGTAGTGCGATATCTTACGATAATGAAGCAGGCGTAAAGTGTGAAAACATTGCTTATTGGATTATACCCGCTCTCAGATGTATACATCCACATAATATAAGACAATGGTATAAAATTAAATCTGTAAGCACAAAGCCAAACAAGCGAATTACAATGTGATTGTTGAGCCATGAGTAATATGAGTGCTTTGTTCTGCAATCTTGGCTGTTTAGTAATGTGATACTCAATTCACTTATTTGTCAAAATATTTCAAAATGTTATTACGCAAAGAAATTCTCACACAATATGAACACGGATGGTAGCACCGAATTGTGGAGCCCTCATCATGGCTACAAGTGAATGTCTTGCTACATACCTGTCACATTAGAAGGTTAATGAAAGCACATAGCATGAATAACAGCGATGTCTACACAAGAGTCACATACTTCTCGCCTCAGGATAACTACCGCCATCGAACATTAAAAATTGCATATTCATTGTATCTTTCATTCTGTTTACTATAGAAATGAGAAAAAGCAAATGATAAAAGATAATAGTCGTCAATGGGATTTTAAAATTAAAAAAATGTAAAAAGATCTATAGCTGTTTCAGACCAGATATACGAGGACAAGCCTAATAAGAATGTCAGGAAGCGAAGGGAAGAAGATAAAATCACAATTCATTTTATTAAAGCTGTGATGCTTTTGTAGTTTCTTAACAAGCCAACAGGAATCTATTGTATTGGGGGCTGCCATTTTATAGGCCAACTGGTGAACAGGGGTGAGCATCAATATGAAGCACCACAGTAGGAAACAATGGCTCCGATGCTGTGACGCATCCTCTTTCCTGGTCACCAATTTTCAGCAGGTTGGGTTTGAAAATGGGAGAATAATGATTCAAGAAGGGTTAATATACATTTCTACAGATTGGACATCATAGCCTAGTGAAACTCTGACTCTTCGGTGATAAAATTTGCTTAATTTACTCTTCTGCCACATATTAAAAGTTTAAATTGTTGAGGTCGCTCTTTAAATATTTTTAATTACTCATTACTCATTATTTTTTATTTCTTGGAATTTGTTTTGAAATTTCTTTTTGATAATTTAATTTTTTTAAATTTATTTCTTGGAATTAATGGAAAAAACTGGGTGGAAGTGAACCCCAAAATGGTGGAAGTCTCTGGACAATTGCCAATTTGTTTTTCTTAATTAATTTCTAATTCTAAGGCCTGATTTAATTAACCAATTGTCTTTATGAATTAATTTTATATATGATCCAGGCAATCTTTTTTATTATAATTATATTTTCTTTATGTAGATGATCTTTACAGGTTTATAATTTCAGTTGATATTTTGGTTCTATGTTTGGGATTTCTATGAGACAAAATCTACTTATTGCCTTTAAAATGTAAAAATTAATGAACTTAATATAGTTTTTTATTAAATCAGGACTGATACTCCTATTTAAGCTCCTCTTTGGTCGTTCCCGACTCTTTACTTCTGCATGTGTTCGGACGTAGGCAATGATCTGCCCCCGCACCTCATTGTGTACCGTCATATGATGAAGGGGGCTGGCTCAGATCAATAGCTGACAGCTGACAAAAGGGGGGAGGTTTCTGACTGTGTTGGAATGAATGTGGAATAGACAGTCTAGCAGAGGGCATGAAATAGAAGGATCAGTGTAGAGATGGTAAGTTCAATAACATTTAACCTCTCTTACAACATTGACTTTAGTTTCACACTTTTTAAAGTTGAATGTTGACTTATGTCCAACCGGTAGCCTAAGATGTTGATTCAAAGGCAGGTAAAAACTCCATGGGGCTGACAGTAAGCTCTATATTAGGGGAAAAATTCCTTCCCAGCTCCAAATACGCCAATAAGACTAGTTCCCTGGAGACATCTTAACTGAGTCTCCTGTTCTGTTCTCAATTATTAGTCGATTATCTCAAATTTCATAGAATTATGTCTAGCTAAAGCCACTATGATTAAATATAGGCAGAGGAGCTCCAGTCTAATCAGAGTACAAGACCTTCGCTAAAGATAACCACATCTTAGCATCTTGAAATAGACACAAGTAAAATATCTAAGACCCTAATCCCCAATAAATACAATTCCATCAACATAGCAATCATGAAGTGTGCATAAGCCAAGACACTTTTGATATGTTTTATATGACATACAGTGCCTACAAGTAGTATTCAACCCCTTGCAGATTTAGCAGGTTTGATAAGATGCAAATAAGTTAGAGCCTGCAAACTTCAAACAAGAGCAGGATTTATGAACAGATGCATAAATCTTACAAACCAACAAGTTATGTTGCTCAGTTAAATTTTAATAAATTTTCAACATAAAAGTGTGGGTCAATTATTATTCAACCCCTAGGTTTAATATTTTGTGGAATAACCCTTGTTTACAATTACAGCTAATAATCGTCTGTTATAAGACCTGATCAGGCCGGCACAGGTCTCTGGAGTTATCTTGGCCCACTCCTCCATGCAGATCTTCTCCAAGTTATCTAGGTTCTTTGGGTGTCTCATGTGGACTTTAATCTTGAGCTCCTTCCACAAGTTTTCAATTGGGTTAAGGTCAGGAGACTGACTAGGCCACTGCAACACCTTGATTTTTTCCCTCTTGAACCAGGCCTTGGTTTTCTTGGCTGTGTGCTTTGGGTCGTTGTCTTGTTGGAAGATGAAATGACGACCCATCTTAAGATCCTTGATGGAGGAGCGGAGGTTCTTGGCCAAAATCTCCAGGTGGGCCGTGCTATCCATCTTCCCATGGATGCGGACCAGATGGCCAGGCCCCTTGGCTGAGAAACAGCCCTACAGCATGATGCTGCCACCACCATGCTTGACTGTAGGGATGGTATTCTTGGGGTCGTATGCAGTGCCATCCAGTCTCCAAACGTCACGTGTGGTTGGCACCAAAGATCTCGATCTTGGTCTCATCAGACCAGAGAACCTTGAACCAGTCTGTCTCAGAGTCCTCCAAGTGATCATGAGCAAACTATAGACGAGCCTTGACATGACGCTTTGGAAGTAAAGGTACCTTACGGGCTCGTCTGGAACGGAGACCATTGCGGTGGAGTACGTTACTTCTGGTATTGACTGAAACCAATGTCCCCACTGCCATGAGATCTTCCCGGAGCTCCTTCCTTGTTGTCCTTGGGTTAGCCTTGACTCTTCGGACAAGCCTGGCCTCGGCACGGGTGGAAACTTTCAAAGGCTGTCCAGGCCGTGGAAGGCTAACAGTAGTTCCATAAGCTTTCCACTTCCGGATGATGCTCCCAACAGTGGAGACAGGTAGGCCCAACTCCTTGGAAAGGGTTTTGTACCCCTTGCCAGCCTTGTGACCCTCCACGATCTTGTCTCTGATGGCCTTGGAATGCTCCTTTGTCTTTCCCATGTTGACCAAGTATGAGTGCTGTTCACAAGTTTGGGGAGGGTCTTAATTAGTCAGAAAAGGCTGGAAAAAGAGATAATTAATCCAAACATGTGAAGCTCATTTTTCTTTGTGCCTGAAATACTTCTTAATACTTTAGGGGAACCAAACAGAATTCTTGTGGTTTGAGGGGTTGAATAATAAATGACCCTCTGAATAAACTTTTCACAATTTAAAAAAAAAATAAAAAAAGAAATAACATTCTTTTTTGCTGCAGTGCATTTCACACTTCCAGGCTGATCTACAGTCCAAATGTCACAATGCCAAGTTAATTCCGAATGTGTAAACCTGCTAAATCTGCAGGGGGTTGAATACTACTTGTAGGCACTGTTTATTACATACAAACATCTTGCCTTGTATGACACACATTGAAGATTCTACAAGCTTGGCCATACAGATTACATAGCTGTCATGTGACATCTATCTCCACCAAATACATGTACAATCATATCAGTCCATCTGACCTCAGTTGAAAAGTCGTCCCCCTCCTCGCAGGTACATACGCTTACTTACCACCGTGGCCAGTTCTCACCATGCAACCAGGAGTCCCTGCAGTCCTCCACGTGGGTTCTCCCTGCTTCCTCCTCCTGATGCCTGTGTACGTGGCAAAGGTCCTCCAGAAGTGCTCTTGGGGCATGCGCGTATCATTATCCTTCTCTTAAAGGGCCAGCACGTCATTCCCTAGAGGTGCTGCTTAGCCTGTCTGTCCTGCTCTGTTGCTACATGGTACCTGTCTGGCTGTGCCATCTGCCTTAGCCACTTTGGTGGTCCCAGCTTTACTAGTGACTGTGTCCATCAACCCTGGCCATGCTATCTGTCTCACCTACCCCGGTGGTTCCTGTCCTTGCTAGTGACTCTGCCTGTACATCCTAGCCATGCTGTCTACCTCGGCTATCCTGGTGGTCAATGTCTACACTAGAGACTCAGCCTGTCAGCACCTGTGTCCATCTCTGCCCTGGGGAGTCAGCTGCCACAGTCCCGGCCACTGCCCTGGGAGTAGCACTTGGCATCTGCCTCACAGTGGATTCTTAGTCAAGCCCCTCCCACTAAAGGCTAAGCCTGGATCCCCCTGTGGTCCGGTGGGTCCATTTCAGCTTGCTGCTTTACCATCTCTGACAGCGATTGCTACAAAAGTAAAGTAAGCCACTTACAGAGGCCTGCTTATCTCCTGGAAATAAAAAATATTAGGCAGTTAAAAAGTCAACCGCCTGATCCTTATTTTCCATTGTAGCTGTCATCTGGGCATGGATTCATGGGGGCACAAATGTACATTAGGTCAGCGTTCTTTAGCTCCAGTTCTTAAGGACCGCAACAAATTATGTTTTCAGGAGATCCTTAGTATTGGGCAGTTAATGAAATTATCACCTTTCCAATCTGTTGTTGGGTCTTGAAGACTGGAGTTGGGGAACCCTTCATTGTTTGGTCGATTGGTACTGTTGAAATTGTCAGGTTCAATGAAGTCCTACACTTATATCAGTGATATTATTGCCAAACAAGATTGTAGAGCCCCACGAGGCAGGTGTTTTAACCTACTCATTGCCGGGCCAGGGATGCAGATGACATGTATAAAAAGTATCATGTGATCAAAATACTCATTTGCCTAATAATTCTGCACACAGTGTATAGTTTTACTTTTGTCTAAGTGGTGAAAAAAATTCAGAAGTTTGTCCAAAAAAAATTTGAACTTTTGTAGCTATTTTCCGAAACCTGTAGCATTCTCAATTTTTGGGATGTGTGGTTCAGTGAGATTATTTATTTTATTAAATCTTGGGCACTTTATGCATGTACATTCTGATCGCTTGTGCTGCTCAGCGCGATGCTTCAGTAAAAAGGCTTTGTTCCTGTGAGTGCCGGCGCTCTGCGGGCATTCACAGGAAATATGTAATCTAAGTGACAAGGCTCATCTGACCCCACGCTGCCATGCCAACCCATTGGCTCCCCATCATTGCATCACGGGGCCACCAATGGTTACGGGGAATAGCCCGATCCCTGCCGGAGTGCATTATATTGCACTGTCAGAGTTTCACAGCACGATCTAAGAAGTTAACAGGTGCGGGTGGATCTCCAATCCACACATGACATCCACATCCACATGCACATGATCAGATCAGCAAACATGGGCAGGTATTACCATGGGATTACCACGAAGCCTGCAGTAACCGGAAGAAGGTGACCTAGGACATAGATATACATTCTAGGTTGTGAAGGGGTTAAGCATGAGCACATTATATGTTTACCTTTAGTACGTAGGTCAGGCATGCTAATGCAGAATTGCTCTAAATTTAACTAAAATTAGTCATAGCAGATGTCACAGATGTTTCTATGTCAGTTTTGCTAGAATTAGTATGCGCATAATGAAATTGATGCACTAATCTACAAAATATTTATTCCAAAGACTATTGAGAATTGCAGTAAATTAATTAAAACAAAATGCACTCGGCAGCATAGAATGTGGTTACATGAAGAGACAAAAAAAATCTCATTAAGCCCAATATATTCATATTCAGAGACGATTGTGAAAAAACCTCCAAACTGAATGGAGCACAAAGGAAGACATATATATCGAAATATCATAACATACTGTGATTATTATCTGATTAACCTAAGGGCCACAGTGTTAATGGACCATTGTTATGATTATTCAAAATGACATAGCAAAAAGCATGTAGTCTTTGTGCCCAGAGAAGACGGTTCTGTCCTTCACTGTATGGGCTATTGTTTTATGGCTGAGTGTGTGTGCAGCAAAATGAATGACTATTCTGTTAAGAACAACACCCCCATGCTTTTCCTCAGCAAAAATAAATAATAGTTCTAATTGAACATGGCCTCATTAATTGGCAGTGGTTTTTGTGTTGGTTACTGCCACTTAAAATCGCAGATATGTTTTTATAACTACTATTCTTTATTATTTCACTTGAAACCATTGAACATTATAATATTAATCAAATGCTTACATGGTTGCATAATGATTGTATAAAGCGTTCATAAAATGGTTTACTTCAATATTCAACACCTCGTTAGATCTTCCAATGGACCCAGACACTGGCACAATAATGGGACTCAAATAAAACATGTTCAGCAGAGGAAAAATCAGGATAGTTTCCAAATTACCTACAACACCTTGTTAAAGATTTGTCCTGAGTGTGCAATGATATTGACAAAGGTTACTATGTGTTATGGTAGCACGGTCTGTGGTCACTTGGCAGCTCTAAGTAGGGCTGCCACAAACAGGCTTGGCCCAAGCTACTCCTTATTCCAGATCCCAGGGGTTACCCTGGTCATCACTCTTTAACAGGGATCTGGAGTTAAAGGGAACTTGTCACCAGATTTGATGACTATAAGCTGCGACCACTAGCTCTTATATACAGCATTCCATAATACTGTATATAAGCGCCAAGGCAGTGCTATATAATGTAAAAAAAACGTTTATAATACTCGTCTGGGAGGGAGGGTAGTTCGATGGATGTCGCTGCTCTCTGGTCTATCGCCTCTTCTCTCTGGTCTGACGCCTCTTTTCTGCTGCTCTCTCCTTCTAACCAGCCAAGGTCGGAATTGTGGTCCTGCGAAGGCACACTTTGATCTGCCCTGCTGATGGCAGATCAAAGTACTGTAATGTGCAGAGATGAGAAAAGGTTAAAGACCGCCAACGCATGTGCACAACAATCTGGGCAGCTCAAAGTGCCACTGCGCAGGACCTCAATGCAAGCTGGTGTGCATGATATTGGGCACAACATTCATACAGGCCTCAGAAGAAGGAGGACAGCGATCGGCGCAGACAGGAGGTGATGGACTGGAGAGAGGAGGCGCTGGACTGGAGAGCAGCAACATCCATTGGACAGGACTACCCCCTTAAGTGAGTATTATAAAAGTGTTTTTTACATTATACAGTACAGCCTGGGCTCTTATATGCAGTATTCTGAAATGTTGTATATAAGAGCTCACTAGTGGTGGCTGCAGCTTATACTCGCCAAATCTGGTGATAAGTTCACTTTATCAGGGATCCCTAGGCTGGAGCCGCTAGTAAGCAAGCTGCTGTTCTGTAGTGCAAGCTGGCAACAAGAATGGTCCAGTAGTCGAGTCAGAACCAAGAGGTCAATACAGGAAGAAATCACAATGTAGAAGATTAGTCATAAAACAAACCATGGTCAAAACTAGTAATCTCTACATGGTAGCAGAAGCGAGATACTGAGCATTTCTCAAGGAGGAGCAAGTCAAATTATAACTGGCAGAGAACAGCCGGATTTCAGGATCTTAAACATCCCGGGTCCCAAACAGCAGTTAACTCTATATCTCCCTGTATAGATGGGACTACAAGTCCCAGAGGGGATAAAGCTACAACTGTTGCCCCACATTACCTATGATAAGATTGAGGCACTGCCTGGGAAGGGCAGGCACTGATACCGATGTCACGCTATGCAATGAAACATGGAGGATAACATTTCCTGTAATTGGCCAAACAACCTCAGTCTCTGTATAACAATCTGTAGCAATGTGTGACATGTGCCATTTTTAATAATGCCCATCTTATTTTAATTCACATAGGCACAGAATTATAACTATGATTACTCATTTCATATTATATCTTCAAAAAGATTTAATTTCCTAATTTGCTGATACAGAGCACCAAATACTCTGTACAAGCCTAAAATAAAGTAATATATTTCTTACTCCCTGCTGCCACCACTAGGGGGAGCTTATCAGCTTAACCTCAACTTATGCATTAACCTCCTTTATGAAAAAGTCTGCAGTAAGCTCCTAAGCGCCCTCTAGTGTATGCAGTCAGTATTGTGTCATGTCCGTGAATGTATGAGAATAATTGGCAATAAATGTTTGACATATCAACCTCGTAGTGTTAAAATATGGACCATATTTACTTTAAAAGATAAAAAAAATCTGATGCATATTTAAAAAGATAGACAGTTTTCCAAGAGGTTAAAAATCTCAAATAATTGATGTTAATTTTCAGCAATGATCAAGTAAGTCTGGATCCTTTCAGGAAATAATTTTTATTTATACTATTTCTTACATAAATGTCCTCTTCATTATGAATAAGAACATTTAGTCCCGTTATTTTGGGTTTTTTTAGACCACATCACAGATTTCACAGTATCAGTTGCTTTTGATGCTCCGTACTGTTTGTTAGCATAGTGCTGTTCTGATAATTCACCTAAAATAGCAGATGTTGTTTCACACATCCCAGCATGCAATATTTAGGAGCAGCGGTGTCAAGATACCATGATGTTCAAGGTCAAGTGGGTCAAGTGACAAATAGTGCAATGAGGTCATTTTGTGCACAGAGAAAAACCTGCCTATGATAAAGACTATTCTCATGAAAATGTTCATATGTGAGAGGAATTGAAAACCATATGGCAGCATGTCGTCATTAGCCCTAATGGCTTTCTGCTATTAGTGTTTCTATTACAGGATTAATTAGAGACATCAATGTGCAATGGCAGCTCACCACAATAATTCGCAGCAAAGGTGTCTTAGGCTAGTTTCACACTTGCGTTGAACGGTATCCGTTGCATTGCGTTGTGTAACGGATGCAACCGATGTGTTGCATATAGTGGCACAACGGATGCTGCAAAATAACGCAATTCGTTTTGATTTTTTTTTTACAGTTTTACCAGCGGCAGACTATTGTGAACGATCAGGTGATCAGCTGATTGCTCCCTGCAGCCGACCGCCGGGTGATCAGCTGATCGCTGCCAGTAGCCGGCCGCCGGGTGATCAGCTGAGCGCTGTGACATGCCGGTGGCCGGTCGCTCAGCTGAGCGCTGTCGCTTGCCGACGGCCGGGCGCTCAGCTGAATGTTCGGCCACCGCGAGCCAAAATAAAGTTTGATTTAAAAAAAAAAAAAAAAAAAGAGCATGCGCAGTGAAATCCAGAGGATTCCGCTGCTCAAAATAACGTTACATGCTGTGTTTCTCCCGCTGGGCGGAAGCAACGGAGCGTCGCCCAGCGGAAGCAACGCAGGTCCTTTTGGTACAATCCGTCACCCATACAAGTCTATGGGAAACAGCGGAATCCGTTAACAGATTCCGCTGTTTTCCAAAAGGGCGGATTGTAACGGAAGGAAATAAACGCAAGTGTGAAAGTACCCTTAGAACGTGTAGCTTCTTTTAAAGCATGTATATCTACATGATACATAAAGGAACAAGCAGGAAATATGCTGAATGAAACATATTATAAGAAGGAAAAACATCAAGTATTTCCAAACATTGTGGCTAAACGTGCCTAGTGACCAGCTATGCCAAATTATAGAAAAGTAATAGGAAATCATGACTATAGCTTTATGTGTTTGATTTTAATACTGGTGTATTTTTATGTAGGACAAGGTTTCTGTCTCCTATTAGTCACTAGGTCCTTGGTGGGACATGAACTTGTCAAGGGGTGTGATTGGATAACAGGGGCCCGGGACTCCTGGACTGCCCCTCAGGCTTGGGGGCCCTAGCTGTCCCGACATCCAGAGGTATATCTAAAGATGACAATGTTTGGACCGCCTTCATTGCCTTGCTCCTGGCCCGCGCCGATGTAATACCCCCACTCCTCCACCCCAGGAGTGGTTGAACCCACAGATATGGATAATCAGGGGAACCAAAACTATCACGCAGCACGCTCACATAGAGTTATCAGACAACAAATGATAAGGAGTAAAATAAAGAGCAGGGAGGAAATAACCAGACGACAAGAGAAATTCCCCAGCACACCAAGCAACATGCAGTAAACACCAGTTACTGGAACACAACAGCACATGGATCAGATAAGCAAATAGCTATAGATGGCATGAGAAGACAGGTTCCTTCATCTTAAAAAGGTGGGGCGTAACTGTGATAAGTATACCACAACATGTGATCCAAAAGGTAACCAGGAGGATAGCAGAAATTAACTCCTGCTAGCTTGATCACTAATGAGCACACAGTTGTTTGATGCCTGAGCATGGACATACCCAGGATCAAAACTAGGCTGGGGCAAGCCATGGTCGTTCAGGTTGTAAAATATTAGAACGGAAAAGGTTAATGAAACAAAAATGTTAACTATTTACTGGCCGAATTACGAATAATGCGAATAGCGAATAGTAATGATTATACTCGCTCATCAGTGATCACTATTATAGACCTATTGGAATACATGGAAATTATGGTTAAATGTCTCTAGGCTGGGTTATTTCCTACAGAAATTACTTAACTTACCTTTTTGGAACCAGTTTCTTATATCCATTTAGGCAGCCTCGATGCCTTCGAAATGTAAATAAGGAGGCAAAGTAATAAATTATAACTGGAATAAATTCGCAAGATTAGTTAAAGAAAAAGGTGCATTCACATGCTAAGTATTTCTGCATTTATGCAGCGCAGGACCTGGAGCAGGACCTTAAACAGCCCAATGTGACCGGGCAACATCACCGGTCACATGGTGCTTCCGGGTCCTAGAGCCCCCCACAAACACATACTGTATACAGCCCCCTATAGGGCTCCTATCCCATATACAGTCCCCCCTTAGGGCTCCCATCTTATATACAGTCCCCCCTTAGGGCTTCCATCTCATATACTGTTCCCCCTTAGGGCTCCCATCTCATATACATATACAGTCCACCCATAGCGCTCCCATCTCATTTACAGCCCCCCATAGGACTCCCATCTCATATACAGCCCCCCATAGGACTCTCATCTCATATACAGCACCTATGGGGGGCTGCATCTCATATAAGGCCCCCCATAGGGCTCCCCTATTCAGCCCCCCACCATCATATACAACAGCTCCCTAGACCCCAGAATGTCTGATTTAATATTTACATTTTTTTTTACTTGTGGCAGCAGCTCAGCCTCCCAGCAGCCTCCCTAGCTTGTGACTGGGCCAGCCGCTCTGCACTCCAGAACTCGACACAACGGGCCGCAGAGTGAAGATGTCAATGTCATCACTCCAGTCAAGTCCCCGCTGTGCTGATTTGCAGTGCAGAGCAGCCGGCAGGCACTGAGGACGGGATTTTACAGCTCCTACTAGGAGCGGCTGT
Organism: Anomaloglossus baeobatrachus; assembly: GCF_048569485.1. NCBI lineage: Eukaryota > Metazoa > Chordata > Amphibia > Anura > Aromobatidae > Anomaloglossus > Anomaloglossus baeobatrachus. The sequence goes on along the minus strand of NC_134353.1, from coordinate 774,110,683 downwards.
GGGAGCAGGGTTCAGCCAACATGCAAGGACTGGTTGCCACAGCCGGTGAATTGCGGCACCGGGAATCATGTGATCGGAGCACCGTTGCTATAGTAACCGCCTGACAGATTACTTTAGCAACGATGGCAGTGGTGACGTCACCGCTTACAGCCCGCAGCATCTGCTCACTCTCACTGAGTGATTAGACTGCACAGGGAGCAGCAGCGTCTTCCTCCCATGCAGTTCTATCTGATGTAGCAGAGCTGCATGGGTTGAAGGAGAAAAAAGACAGAAGACCAGGATTGTGGAGGGATGAGAGGGAGTAATGAACATGAAGTCTCTAAGTGTGTCTGTGTATTTATTTCTATTAAAGTATTTTTTCTCTGTGTGGTGTCTTTTTTTTAACCCTTTATTGGAGATTTTTAATGGCCGGGTCAAACTTGCCTGACATTAAGAATATCTGGCTTAATACTAGCTAGTAAAACAAAGCTAGTACTAACCCATTATTACCCAGCAAGCCACCCGGCTTCAGGGCTGCTGGAAGAGTTGGATACAGCGCCAGATGATGGCGCTTCTATGAAAGCGCCATTTTCTGGGGCGGCTGCGGACTGCAATTCGCAGCAGAGGGGCCAAGAAAGCTCGGGCCAACCTGTGCTGCGGATTCCAATCCCCAGCTGCCTAGTTGTACCTGGCTGGAGACAAAAATGGGGCGAAGCCCATGTCGATTTTTTTTTTTAATTATTTCATGAAATTCATAAAATAATTAAAAAAAAGGGCTTCCCTAATTTTTTAGTTCCCAGCCGGGTACAAATAGACAGCTGAGGGTTGGGGGCAGCTGTACCTGCCTGCTGTACCTGGCTAGCACACAAAAATATGGCGAAATCCACGTCATTTTTTTGGGGGGCAAAAAACTCCTGCATCCAGTCCTGGATGGAGTATGCTGAGCCTTGTAGTTCTGCAGCTGCTGTCTGCTCTCCTGCATACACTAGTGAATGGAGCATGCTGAGCCTTGTAGTTTTGCAGCTGCTGTCTGCTCGCCTGCATACACTAGTGAATTGAGCATGCTGAACCTTGTAGTTCTACAGCTGCTGTCTGCTCTCCTCCAGACAGACAGCAAACAGCAGCTGCAGAACTACAAGGCTCAGCATACTCCATCCAGGACCGTATGCAGGAGCTTTTTGCCCCCCCCAAAAAAATTACGCGGGTTTCGCCATGTTTTTGTATGCTAGCCAGGTACTGCAGGCAGCTACGGGCTGCCCCCAACCCCCAGCTGCCAATTTTTACCCGGCTGGGAACCAAAAATATAGGGAAGCCCTTTTTTTTTTTTAATTATTTCATGAATTTCATGAAATAATTAAAAAAAAAAATGACGTAGGCTTCGCCCAATTTTTGTGTCCAGCCAGGTACAACTAGGCAGCTGGGGATTGGAATCAGCAGCACAGGGTGCCCAAGCTTCCTGGGTACCCCTGCTGCGAATTGCAGTCCGCAGCCGCCCCAGAAAATGGCGCTTTCATAGAAGCGACATTTTCTGGCACTGTATCCAGCTCTTCCAGCTGCCCTGGTGATGGGTGGTTCCCTGGGTAATAATGGGGTTAGGGCTAGCTGTATATTATCAACTGGCCCTAAGCTTGAAATTCATGGTGTCACGCCAATATTAGACATGGCCACCATGAATTTCTAGTACAGATAAAAAAAACACAACACACAGAAAAATATTTTTATTAGAAATAAAACAGAACACAATTAATGACTCCATCTTTTTTTAATAAAGAACCCCCCTCCGCAGTAATCCTGGGTCGGTTTGCTGGAAGGCAAAGTGATCAGATGATGTGTCAGGTTCAAGGGCCTGAATCACATGACAGAGCAGCTGATTGTATAAACGACTTTTATACAATCAGCTGATGCATCAGTGCAAAAAACTACACACTTCTGTGCAGACTCCTGTCCTACAGCATCAGCTGATAGTTTAGCCGGCCGGGCAGTAAAAAGCCGGCCTCACCGCTCGACTTATAGTGTCAGCTGATGCCGTCAGGTGACCGCATCAGCTGATCATCGCCAGGTCTGAGAGAAAAGAGAGAGAAAAGAGAAGATTGAGAGAGGAGAGAGAGAAGAGAGAGAAAAGAGACGAGAGAGAAGAGAGAGAAGAGAGGGAGAAGAGAGGCAGAAGAGAGAGAGAGAAAGAGGAGAGAGAAAGAGAAAAAGAGAGACTGAGAAAAAGAGAGACTGAGAAAAAAAGAGAGACTGAGAAAAAGAGAGAGAGAGAAAGAGAGAAAAATAGAGATAGAGAGAGAGAAAGAGAGAGAGAGAGAGGGAGAGAGAGAGAAGAGAGAGGAAAGAACAATGCAGTCTCATTCCGTGAACTGCTCCGATTTTAGAAGTGTGTCCCGCGGCTCACAGCTGATGTCCGGCTCCTTCCCTCAGTGCATAGTTAAATTAAATTATAATAATAAATAAATAATAATTATAATTTAAAATAAATTTAATTCTTTACCGGGACGGCCAGGACTCGAACTCGTGAACTAACTCTCCTTAGGCGGGAGCTATATCCATTGAGCCACTGCCTTTCATGAAAAGCATAGGAAGATTTGGTAATTTTGACCTCTATACTGCAGTAGAGAATCTAGAAGCAGATTGTTCAGCTGCAAGAATGGATGGATGGGCGGATGGATGGGCGGATGGTTGGGCGAACAGATGGATGGGCGGACGGATGGATGGATGGGCAGATGGATGGATGGATGGGCGGATGGATGGGCGGATGGATGGATGGATGGGCGGATGGATGGGCGGATGGGTGGGCTAACACTGGCAGTACCACTCTCATCACTGCACACATGCAGGCACTACAACCCCCATCATCACCGCACACGCAGGCACTACAACCCCCATCATCACTGTACACGCAGGCACTACAACCCCCATCATCACTGAACACACAGGCGCTACAACCCCCATCATCACAGCACATGCAGGCACTACAACCCCCATCCTGCATACACTAGTGAATGGAGCATGCTGAGCCTTGTAGTTCTGCAGCTACTATCTGCTCGCCTGCATACACATGCACACGCAGTTACTACAACCCTCATCATCACTGCACACACAGGCACTAGCTGGGTGAAGTCTCCACTGACAGTGCGGCTCACTTCATTGCTCCGTGGATATGACACAGAGCGCTCCTGTTCTACGGAGCTCACTGTCAGATTCATGTAGCAGAGCTGGATGCGTCATGGGACCTCTGTGGATTACGTCGGACCTGGATTGTTGTTTGGGGATTTTAATAAAATGATGAAAGAGGGGGGGGGGGGTTTGTGTTATGATCCAGAACCATGGAAGACCACCACAAATCACTGGTAAAAGGTGACAAGAGCATTGGCAACTAATCTGGCCGCCATCCCCTTACTAACCATCAACACTAGAAGTAGCCGAGGGGTGAACTAACATCCTGTGCCCTGCGGACCCAGCCGGAGAACTAACTATCCTAAAGGAAGGAAAAATGAATAACTCTCTGCCTCAGAAAATAGACAAGAATAGCAAGCCACCAACATTCAAAGACTGTGGTGATATAGGAAAAACACAATACACATATAGATGACAGGATTAGCAAAAGGTGAGGCCCACACTGACTAAAATAGGAAAGGACAGATAAGGGGCTGATGGTAGCCAGAGAAAAACCCTACAAAATTCCAAATTCCTGATAGTACAAAAAGGCCCTCAGATCGCACAATCTGAACTCCGTCCTATACCAGGTGCTCTTGTCATACCAATGAACAGAAAACAAGAATCATAACAAATTCAACAAGCCACAAACACATGGACTTAAAGGAGCTATACTCCAAATAGAACTGCAGGGAGTTCCCCAGCCAAGCAACTGAGGGGGAAAATCCCTGCATGCAAATAAACTGAAAACAACCACAGCAAAAGACAAACCCAGATAAGAACAAAAGAACCAAACAATAAATAAAGAGCAAGCACTTATCTGGGGTAGATGTGGTGTGGAGCAGAATGAAGCAGGCTGGTGATACAAAGAACAACTGACATCCGGCATAGCCTGCTATCAGACCAGGATTTAAATAAGCAGAGAGTTAGCAAAGGAAACGCCCATTGCACAACACACCTGGTCCAAGTCCAAACCATTCTTGGTCACCAGAGGGAGCCTCCCAGCAGCCAAAACATAACTAACATTCACAACAATTTTGTCTTTTATTCCAAATAAAGGATTTTTCGTTGTGTGTGTTTCTTTACTTTCACTTACAGGTTAATCATGGAAGGTGTCTCGGGGAGACGCCTGTCATGATTAACCCCGTTATTACCCCAATTGCCACCGCACCAGGGCAATTCGGGATGAGCCGGGTAGAGTCCCGGAACTGTCGCATCTAATGGATGCGGCAATTCTGGGCGGCTGCTGGGTGATATTGTTAGAATAGTGGGCTCCCCATAATGTGGCGCTCCACATCCTGACAATACCAGCCTTCAGCCACGTGGCTTTATCCTGGCTGGTATCAAAATTGGGGGAACCGCATTTTTTTATTATTTATTTATTTTACTGCACAATATAGACCCGCCCGCCAGCAGCTGTGATTGGTTGCAGTGAGACAGTTGTCACTCATCGTGGGGGCGTGTCTGACTGCAACCAATCATGGGCGCCGGTGGACCGGTAAGGCACGGAATATCTGATTGAATAATGAAGCGGCAGCCATTTTCAAAAGAGGAAAAGCCGTCGGAGATTTATGACAGCCGTGCAGCGAGGTGCCCGTGATCGGTGAGTAGGAAAGAGAGAGGGATTGTGCTGGGGATGCAGGACGCATTCAAATACACAATGTGCGCACATAGCCTTACTGTGAAAAGCCACACTTTTGGTGATCGAACCATCCTCGAACGTAACTCGAACTGCCGAACTTTAAGCAAATGTTCAAGTTCGTCGAACGACACGAACACCACCCAAAATCACTTGAACACAAAATTGGCGAACCGTTCGACTCGAACATCGCTCAACTCTACTCCCCACCCACGCTGCCTGACGCACCCGCTACCTGACAGATACAGGTCATAATAAGTGCGTACCCCCCTGCCCCTCGCTGGGTACGCCCATGTGCCTGAGCCTGCCTGTGCAACTCAGAAGCACAAGAGAAAGCATACTGTGAGGTTCTGAATGAAACTTGAATTCCGCTTACAACCAGCAATATCGTATTTTCTATATGGGGACCACTGAAAATACTTTTCCTGATGATTTTTCCAATTTGGACAATCAGAAGAGCATGGAGAGAGCTGCTAAAATATTTTCTCTCAATCAAGTTGATATCGCATCGGAAGCACACACTGATTTAAACAAACTAATGTGGGAATTGGAAAAATGCATGTTGGCCCGCATTAGAACATGGTGGGATAGCCATACCTTGCAAGCCTATGTTGACCATGGAATGATTCCCAGAGGCTTACGACTGCATAAACGACCCACAACTGAATTTAATCAGGAGTTTGTTTCTCAGTGGAATAACATTCTCTCGGAGTGTTCAAAGAAACTACTACTACTTATAATTGAACAAGAACAGATGAAATTGTCATGCCTTGATGTTAAAACTAAAGAAGTGGAGGAATCCCTAAAAAAATATTCTACCAGCGATACTTACAAAACCATGAGAGAGCAAATGATTATTAAAATCTGCAAATTGGAGGATTCTATTACATCCTTCAAAGAGGGAAAATTTAAAAGAGATTCCAGGGACTATGAGACTGATAAGGTGTATACCTGGCACCAGTTCGGATGGAATCCGTTAAATGCACCAAGATCTATTCTTAAGAAAAAGAAATTTAATTCTTCCCTCAACAGGGTTAATTTTTCCTCAACCGATTTGGACACTACAGATGCAGAGTCCACGGATTACAATACAGATACTTCTGAACCAAACATTACAGTGGCTTCCACGTCAGTTCAGGATCCAAAAAACTTCTCTGCTCAAAAACAACAAAGAAAAAAACAAGGCGGGCCGGTATTAAGCACTTCGGCAGAAAATCTGTTTCAACACGACATTTCACGAGGGAAAGAAACGTTAAATCCAGGACAATTCCTTTCCGTTATTAACATGTCTGCCAATATTCTTAATATTGATGAAATTCGAGTTTTGGAGAAAGGTCTCAATTTCGTGCCTTTTGCTGATTTCAACCTTTTTGAAACTATCCTTGATGTCAATCGTTTTGTAAGAAAATTAACAGTCAAAAGACATTTTTTTCAAGAATCCGCAATTGATGATCTGCCTAACATTGAATCTGAACATGCCCCCCTTTTCTTGTCATTTTTTCAAGAGCAAATGACATTACAGAACCTACGTGATCTCTCAGGGGATACATGTATATTGTTGGATGATTCCATTTTTTCTAGGAGGATTCCCAATCCATCCTTTTTTCCCTATGCAATCACGCTGTGATCAGATGTCTGATTTTCAGACTGTGGTTGAGAAGGAGTTAACTAATTTACATAATCAACCAAAATGTTTCTCTTCTAACCTTTCCAGGAATGAAAAACTTGCTGTTCAGTCGTTAAAAAACAACCCCAACATCATCATAACGAATGCAGACAAGGGGGGAGCAGTTGTAGTACTGGACGTTGGACTATATGAGATGGAGTTATGCAAAATGCTCAATGATAGTCATGTATATAAAAAAATTCATAGAGATCCCTTGCATGAAATTAAAAATTCTCTAGAACAATTGGTAGAGGAAGGTTTTCATTTAGGATTAATTAATGAGAAACAAAAAGATTATCTTATTCCATCCTGTTCTCCGACTCCACTACTACATGCGCTCCCTAAGTCTCACAAGAATTTTTTTCCTCCAAAATTTCGACCGATTGTATCTGGCATCGGTTCGTTAACCGAAAATTTATCTGAATGGCTAGATGATCATTTGCAGGATTTGGCTAAAGCATCTCCAAGTTATGTGACTGATAGTAAACATGTTCTGAATGTGATTTCTAAAATCAAATGGCAAGAAAAATATAGTTGGATTTCCTGTGACGTCCAGACACTATACACTTGTATACCACATTATCTGGCCATTATGGCCCTCAAATGTCAACTTGAAAGATACACTAATTATTCGCCTGATTTGTGGGACTTTCTTCTTGAGGTCACAGATTTTCTTCTGAAAAATAATTAGTTTTCCTTTCTAGGCGAGTTTTACATTCAGCTACAAGGCTGTTCGATGGGGGCGAAATTTTTGCCCTCATTGGCATGCGTTTTTATGCACTGGTGGGAGGAACAGTTTATTTTCAACTTGTCCAATCCTTTTTTACCAGATGCTGCCATATACTTAAGATACATCGATGATGTCTTGATTATATGGCAGGGGTCTCGGGATGGGGTTGGTGACTTCATTAATTACATCAGTAACAACGCACATAATCGTTCCTTTACATATCAACATCACCCAAATGAAATTAGTTTTCTAGACATGTCACTCCACGGTAATAACATGAATGGGGTCATAGAGAGTAAACTATATCGAAAACCCTTTTCTGGCAACTCTCTTAAACATGCTAAAAGTTGCCATCCCCGCCATGTGATACAAAATATACCATCGGGAGAATATGTCAGAGCTATAAGATGTTGTACCACCAATGCTGATCTAGCTGGTGAAGTTGCTATCATTGATGACCGATTCAAAGCGAGGGGCTATTCACAAGCCTATTTGAATCATTCTAAATCTTAAGTGAACCTCAAGAATAGAGACCAGTATCTTAAAATGTCTAACAAGAAAAATTTCAATCCGAATAATAAATCTACTGTGGTTTTTTCTACTAAATATAGCAGGAATTACCATCAAGTGATTGGTGTCATCAGGAAATTTCTTCCTATTTTGCTGTCAGATGAAACTTTGCAAAAACTTCTTGATCAAGGCGTAAGGTTTGTACCTAAGAGAAACGCTACTTTGGGTAGCCAATTGTCTCCTAGTGTGCATATGGTTCTGACTCGTAGAAATGTGAATTCAAACAATTCTGACAATTGGCTCCCTACACGTGTGGGTGCAGATCATGCAGCCTTTGTAAATTCATGATCGGTGCTTGCTAATGGCAAGTCTTTTAAAATTAATGATATGATAAACTGTGGTACCGATCATGTCATTTATTCCATTTCTTGTACTGCCTGTCGCCTGCAGTATTTTGGCAGCACGACTCGTCCTTTAAGACAGAGAATATCGGAGCATATTTATGACTCCAGTCACACAACAACGAGAAGTTTGTCAGGGGCATCACAACATTTTTTGTTTAAACATGCCGGTAATACGGACACATTACAGGTTGTTGCCCTTGAGAAAGTCAAATTGCCAAAAAGAGGGGGAAATTTGAAAGAATTATTATTATGGAGGGAAACATTTTGGATTTTTTCAATGGGCACCAGATCCCCTTTAGGTATGAACCTTAAGAGCGATATGTTCTTTATTTATTAATCATGTTTCTATTGTAATGATATCATACTTCAACTTTATTGTTTTCTATTTCTTCTTACTTATTCTTCCCTTTTTTTTTTCTTCTTTTCTTCTTTCTTGGTCTTTTTTCCTCTTTCTTTTTTCTTCCCTTCCCCCCTTTTTTCCTTTTTCTTTTGGCGTCTGCTCTCCGCCCACTCTTCCGTCTATGTCTGGTTCTCAGCTTATTTTAATCAGTCTATGTCATTCATTTGGTAGAGACAGACTAAGAACTACCTTGTTCGAAATGCATCCTCTCGGTTACGCACAGAACCATGTTTGGACTTTTTAATATACCTGAATACATTTTCTAAGTTTTATCCAATTCCTTGGACTTTGTTGCTGGAATTCCGCTTTTTTCTGTGAAGTGTCAGAGTCTGTAGAATGAACAGCGTCTGATGCTGCCATTACCCTTGGGGCGTTAAGAGCCAAACATCGTGTGACAGAACCTCTCCACAAGCTATCAGTGTGCCATTGGTGGGATATATGTACAGTAAATGTACATTCATTTCCAAAAGTATCAGCACCCTTGAAATTGTTCCAGAAAATAATGTTATTCTCTAAGAAAATACATGTTTATCTCCTTTCTGTGTATTGGAACAACACTAAAAAAAACAAACAAAAAAAGGCAAATTGAACTTAATTTCACACAAAACCCCAAAAACGGGTCAAAAAAAAATGTTGGCACCACTTTCTTTCAACTATGTGATGCTTATTAAAACTTACTTATGGCAAGTGACGGGTGTGGGCAATATTAAAATCACACCTAAAGGTAGGTAAAAAGGGGAGACGTTGACTCAATCTTTGCTATGTGTTTCTATTTGTGCCACACTAATCATGGAGAAAAGGAAGAAGAAAAGAGAACTATCTGAAAACCTGAGGACCACAATTGTTGAAAAATATCAATAATTTCAAAGTTACAAATCCATCTCCAGAGTGATGTTCCTTTGTCCACAGTGCACTACATAATCAAGAGGTTTACAACCCATAGCGTTGTAACTAATTCCATTCTGGAAATGGTTGGCAGAGAAAAATTGATGAAAGGTTGCAACACATGATAGTCTGAATGGTGGATAATCATACCCAATCAAGTGCCAAAGAAATTCAAGCTATCTTGCAAACTATCGATTGATATTTGAAAAAAATTAAACACTATGGCAGGAGACCCAGAAGAACCACACTGCTGACACACAGATGTAAAAAAGCTAGACTGCAGTTTGCCAAAATGTACGTGACTAAGTCAAATACTTCTGGAAAAGCATCTTGTCGACAGATGAGACAAAGATAGAGCTTTTTGATAAAGCACATGATTCTACTGTTTACTAAAAATGGAATGAGGCCTTCAAGAAAGAGAATTCAGTACATACAGTCAAATATGGTGGATGTTCAAAGATATTTTTGGTTTGTTTTGCTGCCTCTGGTGCTCGGTGTGCATGTAGAGTGTTGTGACACGGTAGTCATGGCCAATGAATTTACTCCTGATACCCAGGTATGCTACATGAAAGAGCTGGTCCTGGCTCTATGTGTGTACTTGTGTAGTGTGGGCCAATCATTCGTGCAGGCCCCATGTTGCTGTTTACATCAGCTGGCAAAGACCAAATTACAACTCATTTCTACCAGTTTGTTTCAAACAACAGCACTTTACTCAAAGTTCATTCAAACACCAGATAGCAAGCACATACTGTATCTTTCAACATGTTTCAATTCTAAGTTCCCACTGGGTTGCTTCTTATCTTTTTGGTCCTGTGAGTTCCAGCACAACCCAACCTAATGCTACATTCCAACTCGTGAAGTTCACTTTCCCTGCTAGCAGCTCCATAACCAGACTTCTGGTAGTGAAGCGGTACAAGAGTTCTGTCACTATGGCCAGAGTAGAGCCTTGTTTGTCGCCCCATGAAAGTCACTCCACCTTCTGGGATGCCACAGGGGCTCCACTTGATTACCACTGGCAACAGGTATGTCAGGTTTATTTACATGGGAGTCCTGACGCCACTCACGGTTTGCGGTCAGGATTATGGGTTACCGCCACTGCAGGTTTAACAAGCGTCTGGGACTGATGGAATCTGCAGTGTGATGGTGTGGCCTCCCGAGCGTGAGGCAGGCTCCAGGGGCTCAGGTGTGTAGAACAACAGGTCCCAGAATAACTCAGTCTCAGTCAAAGGTGTCTTTCAACTTGTTTACTCCCTTTCAGTTGCTTTTGTGAGGTAACCCGGGCTATGCTGAGATAAACCAGATGGAATCAGGAACTCTTTCAGGCTGGTCTAAGGGTAAACGTTAACTCGCCTTCCTAGCACTTCTTGTTTCGGATAACCTCTGACTTGAAGTACCGTGGGATTCATCCAGGGAAGTCGCTACTGCCTTTTCTCCCCTCTTTGGCCTGTTTGCTGGAAGCATATACCAAGGAAGATGGCTCCAGGCTCGATCCTCCTTATGGGACCCCTCGTTGCTGCTGATGCTCGGACTCTAGTTGGTTGGTGTGGGACTTGTGGTTCCCCCCACCGACAGGTTTAGCAGACCAAATAAATGGACATCTACTCTAGGGACCTGTTCCCCATGCGTGCCTAGTTATCATGAGTCTCCGTACATGACCAGCTGACTTCCTCAGCGTCTTACTCGACCAGCTGACTTCTTCAGCGTCTTTCTGTTCAACTACTGGTAACCGTTCTCCACCGCTAACGGCTACTACACGTGCAGGGTCTGACTAGTGTGTCCGCGCGCCTGCTCACTCCTTCTCTCTGCGCTCTCCGCTTCAGACTGACTCTACTCCTACTTTCCTGACAGCCACTGCCACCTTAGCTTCCAGCCCCTCCCCTCCACCCTTAGCTGAGATGTGGAGGAACGCCCCCTCTTGGGTCTGCCCAAGGGTCCCCTCTAAGGTGTGGGAGACCTGGTTGCTATGTGTCTGTGCGTACACACCCTATTTCAGCCTTTAGAATTACCTGGAAGTACTGACCCAGCATGGGCGCAGTACCCAGTGGCACCTGACCAGGTCAGGGGCGCCACATTTGCACTTCCAAATGTTTCCATAGCCATGTTTCTTCTCCTCGTGGAGGAGGGGCTAAGGGGTAGCCATTAATTTCAGAGCAGAATCTTGTATTCTCTGACACTTGGGGAGAATCTGTAAGGGATTAGATTTAACCCATTAACTATGTGGGTCCTGGCTACTAGAATCCTACTCTCTGGCTCCTATTGTCTGGGACTGCTCCATTCAAAGGTTGGTCTTTAATCTAAACATTTTTCTCACTTTGTGTCTCAGTCAATACTCATGCTATCTCCGGTCTCTTTCCTTTGTTTGCAGCCTAAAGTCACCCACTGTATATGGCCTTGACGACTTACAGACTATTTGTCACACACCAGGTCTTCACTAACTTTTCTAGAACTACCCATCTCTTACCCTATCAACTAACTCCTCCCATTGTGGGCTAGTCCCAACACTTAAATTCTTCTGACCCTGCTCACTGTCTGTTGCTGGGCAGAACTCAATCCCCTAACAAGACAGTGTACAACATTATACATGAAACATTAACACTTCATACTACATCACATTACATATTACATCACATTACATTACCTTCACAATGCAACAAGACATATCACACTTTATATTATATTGCAATTCACGTCACAAAATTTACAAAAGATGCAAGACACAATTCACATTACACGACATGACAATACAATAAGGCAACTGGTGCCTTCAAGGTAAGGAATGCGACAGTACACAAGCAACTTCCTTGCATACAAGGTATCATGAAATCTGAATATTACCAAAGGATATTGCGCCCCAATGTAGTGCCCACTGTCAGAAAGCTGGGTTTGTGTCCTAATTCATGGGTTTTCCATCAGGGCAATGACCCCAGAAATTGATGGAAACAAAGTGCTGGAGAGTTCTGAAGTGGCCAGCAATGAGTCTGGATCTAGATCCCATTGAACACCAATGGAAGGATCTTAAAATTGCTATTGGGAGAAGACACCCTTCAATTTTGAGAGTCCTGGAGCAGTTTGCAAAAAAAGAGTGCTTCAAAATTCCAGTTGAGAGTTGTAAGAAGTTTCTTGATGGTTATAGGAAGTGATTGATTGCAGTTATTTATTCGAAAGAGTGTGTATCCGGACTTCTCTAGCTTTCATTCCAGGTATACTAACAGTTCGCATTACTTTAATTTGTTTATTTAACCAGTGGTACTGCCATTTTCCCAAAGTGTCCCAGGAGCCAGTTTTCAACTCAACCATACTAGGTTGCATGTTGTTTGTGCTACTGTGACCAAGGATTCACTGAAAACACTCCATGATATAAGAGGACTGACCAAAAAAAGGATAAATTTAAAACGTAACTTTTATTTATATAAAAATTTAAACAACCCCAAAAATTCACTACAGTTAGTGCACTAATGTATTTCAAATCCTGATAAAAGGTATGTCACTCAGGAGATGACTAGTATGTACATAAAACAAAACGCACAGACATTTACCCTCAAAACCAGTTAAGTTGTACACATCAAAGCAACAACTCTCCCTATAAAGTCTCATCTTTACTCATTTCATCGTTCCACTAGTCGACAACCCCCTCCGAAGACACCTATTACTCAAGACCTATTATTCTGAGATTCTTTCATATCTCTTACAGTATTAGAGACTATAAAACCCCTAAGGGTATGTGAACATGATCAGGACATGCTGCGTCCTGAATGCAGTATGTCTTATTCTGCAGGGCTCTACACAAGAGACCACAGCTGCCTGTGCCCATGTCAGGTGCCACTGAGTACTGCACGCATGTTGGGTGAATGCAAACAGGTAATCCTGAAGGCTGGAATAGGGTGTGTATGCACAGACACATAGCAACTAGGTCTCCCACACCATTTGAGGGGACCCCTGGGCAGACCCAGGAGGGGGCGTTCCTCCACATCCAATCAAGGGGTGCGGTAGAGAGGCTGGAAGCTAGGTTGCGGTGCAGTCAGAAAAAGGAGCGGAAGGTAGCGAGTCTGAAGCGGAGGCGCAGGAGAGCGGACACGCTAGTCAGACCCTGCACGTGTAGTAGCCGTTGGTGGGGGAGAACGGTCACTGATTAAGTCAGTAGGTCAGGAAGACACTGAGGAAGTCAGCTGGTCATGTACAGAGACTTCTGGTGGCTAGGCATGCACGAAGAACAGGTCCCTAGAGCCAGACATCCATTTAGTGGTCTGCTAAACCTGCCAGTGGGGTGGACCACAAGTCCCACACCAACCAAAACAGAGTCCGAGCATCAGCAGCAACGAGGGGGCCCATAAGGAGGATAAAGCCTGCAGCCATTTTCCTTGGTCCACACTGCCAGAAAATGGGCCAGAAAGGGGAGAAAAGGCAGTTGCGACTTCCCTGGATGAATCCCACGGTACTTTAAGTCAGGGGTTGTCTGACACAAGAAGTGCTAGGAAGGCGAGTCAGTAGTTAGCCTTAGACCAGCCTGAAGGATACCTGGTTCCACCTGGTGAATCTCAGTATTGCCCGAGTTACCTTACACCACCAGCTGAACGTGAGTAAACAAGTTGAAAGACACTTTGGACTGCGACTGAGTTATTCTGCAACCTGTTGTTCTGCATACCCGAGCCCCTGGGGCCAGCCTCACTCTCAGGAGGCTACACCATCCATCTGCAGATTCCATCAGCCCCAGACGCTAGTTAAACTGCAGTGGCGGTCACCTATAACCCTGACCGCAAACCGAGAGTGGCGTCACGACTCATAAGTAAATAACCTGACATACCTGTTGCCAGAGAAGATCCCAAAGAGTAGTCCCTGTGGCATCCCTGGAGGGGGAGTGGTGTCCCTGGGGCGACCGCCGCCGCGGTGGGTGGCTCATCCACAATCAGGGTTTGGGCTGCTGCAGACTTTCTCTCTGTTCTCCCTGCGGAGAACACTTGCATCTCAGCAGCATAAACTGACTTGCTGTGACTCAGAAAGTTATTGATATGGCCATGGATATTTCCGTTATGGAACATGTCAGGGACTTTGGAGCAGGCTTCTAAGCAAACCTCACTCCATACTGGGCAGATGCCGATTATATTATGTAGCTGGCATCTGCCTCTAACAGCAGTGACTGACATGTGGCCATCGGCTTCCCAGCAACGCAATCATATGGAACTGATGGGTTGGTATGACAGCCGGTGACTAGGTAAATGCTCAGACATAGAATTTTACTATATACAGCAATGTTGTGGTATTCTTGTATGTAGTAGAAGCGATAGTAGGAACAAAGTAAAAAGTAAGGAAAAAATGTTTAAAAAATATAAAAAAAAATTAAAAAGCTATAAAAATTTGATTCCCCCTCTTTTTCCAGTTAATAATACAGATGTAAAAAAAAACCTACAATATATCTGTGAAAATCTAAAATTGATTAACCTGATCTGTAGGCTAATAATAATAATAATAATAATAATAATAATAAAAAATAATAATAATTTGAAATGTCAGAATTGATCATCTTTGGTTGCCACAACTCCACAAAAAAAGCTTCGTATCTACCCCAAAATAACATTAATAAAAACATCAGATCACCATGAAAAAAATTAGCCCTCAAAAGAGCCCTTATACAGTTCTATCATCCAAAAAAATGGGGTTAAACTGTGAAATAAAGTGAATATGTTGTACAACCACAAAGATTAACTTTTTACTTGATGGAGAAATGTTCTTTAATTCCCTACAAATCCTCATAAATCACGTGTGCTAATTATTCCTCCAACCATTGCAACAATTATACTGATGAATATGAGTTCATTAAATATATTCTCTCACATGTCCCGAGTTATAAAGGAACACTTAGCTTTGGGCTGATGTAAAACATGAGGTCAAGTACTCTACTGTCTATCAGTAAGCGTATATCAGTCTATTTAGGAGAAGACTCGCAATGTCTTATGTGCAACTGTGATAATTGCTTTAGCAAAAGCTTTCTGCATTGGAAATAACAGGAGTCAGAGATATCTGTATATGGATGAAATAATAATTACGACCCCAAATAAAAGAGAATGCATTCTGGATATAAAACTTAGAATAAGGGATCCATCCAGGGGTTGACAAATTTTGGCCTCGGGAAATAACTAAGCAGTGACCCTTGAGTTGGGGTAACCCGCCTTTAACCTGCTTATCTCTGGCCGTTACATAAAAGCAGCAGAAGTAACAGGCTTTCAAAATAGCGGTGACTGGTACATACACTGAACAAAACTATAAACACAAAAATGTTTGGTTTGTTTTTGCTCTCATTTCTTATGAGCTAAAACTCTAAGATCAAAGACTTTTTCTATGTATACAAAAGGCGTTTTTTCTCTCAAATATTGTTCACAAATTTGTCTAAATCTGTGTTAGTGAGAACGTCTTTGCGAAGATAATCCAACTACATGACAGTTGTGACATATCAAGATGCGGATTGGACAGCATGATTATTGCACAGGTGTGCCTTAGGCTACATTAGGCAGACATGAACACACGGTATGCAGACATGCACACATACAGTACACAGATATACACACATGGTATGCAGAAATGTATATGTGGCGCCCTGGACAAGCCAGGGGCCACAGAGCACAACATCAACACACCCCCACCCTCAGTAGTTCACAGCAGACATCCCCAGTGAAACCTGATTCCTTCCCTCGGGTTCAGGCAGATGGTAGTGGCCGTCTGCGAGAGCCGGGAAGACAGTCTGGTGGAACCGTAGGTAGCCGAAGCTGGGCGGTGGCCCCTCGGTACCGAACCGGGGAGCCAGCTGGAAACCAGAGCGCAGGAGGAGTGTACGGAAGGTGCAGGAAAGGACTTACATTACCAACCAGGGGTCAGGGGAAAAACACCGCAGCCGTCTGTGGGACCCGTCCATCCAGCCGAGTGTTTTACCGAGAACTGTGTCCTCATCATTGGGCTGAGTGAGTACCACCGTGCCGTGCGGCACAGCGCTGCCCCCGCGACCCTGCACCTCACCAGGCCCCGTAACCCGCCTGCCATCCATCCCTACCCCATCACCGGGCCCCGGGACAACCAATCCCCTACCCACGGAGGGGAGAACTAACAACAAAGCTGCTCCCTTTCACCGCTCCCGGGATTCCCCGTTCAGAGCAGCGATGGTGTCACCAAAATCACCACAACCGTGGGTGGCATCACGGACAATAACAATAAATCCCCACAATCAATCCCCTTTTCACTCACGGGCGAGGAGCGCCGCTCGAGTCCCTGGGATCAGGCCCACCGCTCGAGCCACCACCGAGCAGCGGCAGCCGCAGCAGCAGCGGCCGGACCCGAGCAGTGGGAGAGCGCGGCGTCCCCTCCTCCGCCCGCGACAACTTGGCGTCACGAACAGGATCCTACCGCTCTGCCGTTGGGTAGAGGTGCGCCTTGTTATTGCCGGAGGTGTCCGGCTGAAAATTTGCCGAAGCCGCCATCTTGGGCGCGAAGAATTCCCGCTCGAGCGTCTTCCCCGAGCAGGAAAGGCGCGAAAGCGAAGCCCCGCCCCCTGAAGAAGGAAGTGCTAAAAAGAGACTAAGGGGGACGGGATGGCGTCCGGCCGCATGTGAACCGCGCCTGTGGAAGCAGGGACGCCAGGACTCTGCCAGTGTTTGGTTCCTGGAACACCGCTGCACGAGATGTCCCGTCCGTCCAGCACCGCTGAAATCTCGGTGCCCGTACCCGCGGCCAACGCCCCGACCGACCCGTTACCCCTGTCACTGGTAGCGGAGCTCGCAGCGTCTGTGAGGGAGGGCCCAGGCCTTACCATCGTCACCGCCCTGCCACCGGTCCCAGCTTCCATCCCAGCCGCACCACCGATGACGACGGCCCCGGCAGTCCGCCCGGCCGCGATGGAGATGACGACGGCTCCCGCAGTCCGCCCAGCCGCAACGGCAGCGAAGCACCCATCCCATTAACTATCTGGGCAGCCTGGTTCTGGACTGGGGTCAAGGGGTGCTGCCCATTTGCTTAGGGGCAGCATCAGGGCCAGGTTGTTTGGGTGGGTGACTGAAGGACCCGTTCCACTGTTATTATTAAAAGTGTTTGATTGTTGTTGCAACGTTAAAGTAATGTGCATCCCGTTATGGGAAGATTGAAAATGTCTGTTAAATGTTTTATTCTTTTGCAGTTAAAAAAAGAGGAAAATAAATCCGGTGATGGACGGGCAGCCCGCGGATGGTCTGCATTTAACTAAGGGTGAATGTGGCGCCCTGGACAAGCCAGGGGCCACAGAGCACGACATCAACACACCCCCACCCTCAGCAGTTCACAGCAGACATCCCCAGTGAAACCTGATTCCTTCCCTCGGGTTCAGACAGACACACTAGGTGGGCGGAGTCAAGCAGATAGGTACGCCCACCAAAGAGTCTAGCTGGCCTGAGGCAGGAAGCAGGTCCAGACAAGTCCAGCAGAGGAAGAGAGAGGAGGTCTGCAGAGTGGCAGACGCAGACTAGGGCCTAGATTGGAGCCTAGGGCCCTCGTGCAGCAGTGAGGCAGACGGTAGTGGCCGTCTGCGAGAGCCGGGAAGACAGTCTGGTGGAACCGTAGGTAGCCGGGGCTGGGCGGTGGCCCACCGGTACCGAACCAGGGAGCCAGCTGGAAACCGGAGCGCAGGAGGAGTGTACGGAAGGTGCAGGAAAGGACTTACATTACCAACCAGGGGTCAGGGGAAAAACACCGCAGCCGTCTGTGGGACCCGTCCATCTAGCCGAGTGTTTTACCGAGAACTGTGTCCTCATCATTGGGCTGAGTGAGTACCACCTTGCCGTGCGGCACAGCGCTGCCCCCGCGACCCTGCACCTCACCAGGCCCCGTAACCCGCCTGCCATCCATCCCTACCCCATCACCGGGCCCCGGGACAACCAACCCCCTACCCACGGAGGGGAGAACTAACAACAAAGCTGCTCCCTGTCACCGCTCCCGGGATTCCCCGTCCAGAGCAGCGGTGGTGTCACCAAAATCACCACAACTGTGGGTGGCGTCACGGATAATAACAATAAATCCCCACAATCAATCCCATTTTCACTCACGGGCGAGGAGCGCCGCTCGAGTCCCCGGGATCCGGCCCACCGCTCGAGCCACCACCGAGCAGCGTCAGCCGCAGCAGCAGCGGCCGGACCCGAGCAGTGGGAGAGCGCGGCGTCCCCTCCTCCGCCCGCGACATATACACAGGGTACACAGACATACTCACAACACACAAAATATGCAGACATGTACACATACAGTATACTGACATGCATGCATTATGGACATGGAATACGTAGATGTACACACATGCACTACACAGACATGCACATAAACATACATGCACAGACAATATGCAGATACACACATGGGACGCAGTCATGCACACATACGCAGACATGCATACATACAGTATGCAGACATGAACACACAGTATGCAGACATGAAGACATGGTACACAGACAAGAACACAAAGAGTACGCAGAGATGCACACATATGGTACTCAGACATGCACAAATGTACACACAGAGTACGCAAACATACACTGAGACAATATGCAGACATGCACACATAAAGTAAGCAGTCATGCATACATGATATGCAGACATTCACAAACACACAGACATGCACACATGCAGTATACAGACATGCACACATACAGTACGCAAATATACACACATGGTATGCAGGTGTGCCGCCTCCGTGCCAGCAGCCTGCCGCTGCTCGGGTCCAGACCTTCTGGTGGGTGGCTCGAGGGTCTCCGGACCCGAGGGATCCCGCGGACACTCGGAATGAAAAGGGGGGTTTGGTGGTGGACGTATATGTACGGGCTGGGCCATACTAGGTTTGTGACACCACCCACGGTATGTGGTGTTATTGGACACCACCGCTGCAGTTACGGGGCACCCAGGGGAGATGTTGTGCAGCAAGTTGTTAACCCCTCCGTGGGCAGGGATGGTGGCCCCGGGACCTGTTGGGGTTTGGTGGTGCAGAGAGATGGGCGACCGAGGGGTGCTGGTGTACTCACTATTAAGAAAACACACGAGTCTCTGGTAAACCAAGGTGATGGTGGTCGGTGCCTGCAGCCGGCTGAGTTCTGGTTCCCCCTCCCGGCTGGTGGTCTCTTTCTTTCTCCTACACCTGTTTTAGAACGGTGGACTGCCTGTGCTTGCAACTCCAGGAGTCCGCTCCCGGCTGGCTGTCGCTTAAGGAGCCCTTGCCCGCAGACGTTGGCCCGTGGGATCTCTGAGCCGTGGCAGTGGCCTTTTATCCCCCTCGGGTGGCTGTTGCTTTTAATCGGGACTTTGGGTGGGACAGGACCTCTAGTCCTGGCCTCAATCAGTTAATTAACTCGGTCCAGTCGCTTCTGGACCTAGCTTCAGGGTTTGAGTACCACCATGGGTGCTCCAGTTTCCGAGTCGGTTCCCCAGGTCAGTACCGGCGGGCTACAACCCTGTCTAAGACTCCTAGGTAGCCGTCTTCCAACCGCCTGGTTCCACCCCTTGGGGTGTCTATCAAGCCCTGAGGGAGGTGACTAGGGTTTTAAGGGTTCACTTATGTCACCTGTGAGGGAAGGGTGTAGTGTGGGGCCCTATTTGTGATTACCTGGCCCGGCCAGGGCGTCACACAGGCATACACACAGAGTGCAGAATCATGCACACATACAGTTAGGTCCAAAAATATTTGGACAGTGACACAATTTTCGCGAGTTGGGCTCTGCATGCCACCACATTGGATTTGAAATGAAACCTCTACAACAGAATTCAAGTGCAGATTGTAATGTTTAATTTGAAGGTTTGAACAAAAATATCTGATAGAAATTGTAGGAATTGTACACATTTCTTTACAAACACTCCACATTTTAGGAGGTCAAAAGTAATTGGACAAATAAACCAAACCCAAACAAAATATTTTTATTTTCAATATTTTGTTGCGAATCCTTTGGAGGCAATCACTGCCTTAAGTCTGGAACTCATGGACATCACCAAATGCTGGGTTTCCTCCTTCTTAATGCTTTGCCAGGCCTTTACAGCCGCAGCCTTCAGGTCTTGCTTGTTTGTGGGTCTTTCCGTCTTAAGTCTGGATTTGAGCAAGTGAAATGCATGCTCAATTGGGTTAAGATCTGGTGATTGACTTGGCCATTGCAGAATGTTCCACTTTTTTGCACTCATGAACTCCTGGGTAGCTTTGGCTGTATGCTTGGGGTCATTGTCCATCTGTACTATGAAGCGCCGTCCGATCAACTTTGCGGCATTTGGCTGAATCTGGGCTGAAAGTATATCCCGGTACACTTCAGAATTCATCCGGCTACTCTTGTCTGCTGTTATGTCATCAATAAACACAAGTGACCCAGTGCCATTGAAAGCCATGCATGCCCATGCCATCACGTTGCCTCCACCATGTTTTACAGAGGATGTGGTGTGCCTTGGATCATGTGCCGTTCCCTTTCTTCTCCAAACTTTTTTCTTCCCATCATTCTGGTACAGGTTGATCTTTGTCTCATCTGTCCATAGAATACTTTTCCAGAACTGAGCTGGCTTCATGAGGTGTTTTTCAGCAAATTTAACTCTGGCCTGTCTATTTTTGGAATTGATGAATGGTTTGCATCTAGATGTGAACCCTTTGTATTTACTTTCATGGAGTCTTCTCTTTACTGTTGACTTAGAGACAGATACACCTACTTCACTGAGAGTGTTCTGGACTTCAGTTGATGTTGTGAACGGGTTCTTCTTCACCAAAGAAAGTATGCGGCGATCATCCACCACTGTTGTCATCCGTGGACGCCCAGGCCTTTTTGAGTTCCCAAGCTCACCAGTCAATTCCTTTTTTCTCAGAATGTACCCGACTGTTGATTTTGCTACTCCAAGCATGTCTGCTATCTCTCTGATGGATTTTTTCTTTTTTTTCAGCCTCAGGATGTTCTGCTTCACCTCAATTGAGAGTTCCTTAGACCGCATGTTGTCTGGTCACAGCAACAGCTTCCAAATGCAAAACCACACACCTGTAATCAACCCCAGACCTTTTAACTACTTCACTGATTACAGGTTAACGAGGGAGAAGCCTTCAGAGTTAATTGTAGCCCTTAGAGTCCCTTGTCCAATTACTTTTGGTCCCTTGAAAAAAAGGAGGCTATGCATTACAGAGCTATGATTCCTAAACCCTTTCTCCGATTTGGATGTGAAAACTCTCATATTGCAGCTGGGAGTGTGCACTTTCAGCCCATATTATATATATAATTGTATTTCTGAACATGTTTTTGTAAACAGCTAAAATAACAAAACTTGTGTCACTGTCCAAATATTTCTGGACCTAACTGTACTTTGCAGACATGCACACACGCAGATATGGACACATGCAATACACATATTTAAATTGTGAGCCCCAAAGGGGAAAGTGTTGCCAATGTATGTAATGTATGTAAAGTGCTGTGGAATTAACAGCGCTATATAAATGAATAAATATTATTATTATATTACATACATGCACACATATGTATGCAGATATTCACACGTGGTACGCAGGCATGCACGCACAGTACACAGACATGCACACACATGTTATGCAAACATGCACTGCAGACATGCACATACAGAAGCGTATACAAAGACATGTACATAGATAAGTACACATACAAGTATATATGTGATGCCCTGGTTCTAGCCAGGGTGTCACAGGTAGGCCCTAACACAAACACCTCCCCCTTAATAAGGTGACAGCAGCCAAACTACAAAACCCTTGTCACCTCCCTCAGGGTTTGATGTTCACAACAAGGGGCGGAGCCAGGTGGTTGGCTCCGCCCACTGAGGAGTTCACAGGCCCTGAGGCAGGAAAAAAACAGAGCAGCTCCCCGTGTGGAGCACAGAGGTAGTCTAGTCTTGACTGTGAAGTGGAGTGGAGTGAAGTTCAAGGGCAGACCTGCGTCTAGGTCTGCCATAGTCTACAACAGGTGTCTGGGTTGGAGCCCAGTCACCTCTGGCAAGGAGGCAGACGGTGGTGGCCGCCTGCAGGAGCTGGAATTACAGCCGGTGGAACCGTAGGGACCGGGGACGGGTGGTGGCCTGCCGGTACCAAACTGGGGAACCGATTGGAAACCGGAGCACCAGGAGGGGTACTCAGACCCAGTACATGGCCCAGAAACAACTGGGCTGAGTCAAATCAACTGATTGAGGACTGGACTTTAGGCCCTTTCCCACCTAAGACCCGACTGAAGACAACAGCCCAACCATTAGGGTAAAGCCACTGCCCAGGCATAGAGACCCGACGGGCCAGCGTCTGCGGGCAAAAAGGGCTCTCCCGGCACACACCAGGCTGGGGAGTGGACTACCGTTGCTCAGGCATAGGAGTCATCATTTCTACACAAGTGAGGTGCAGGAGAAAGGCGGAAACCACCAACCTGAAAAGGGGAAAAGCGCAGCCGGCTGCGGCACCGTTCACCATCTTGTTTGGTTTACCAGAGACTCCAGCATGTTTGTAATAGTGAGTACAACAGTGCCTTCGGGCCGCGCACCGCACCGACACGCCAGTACCATCCATTCCCCCGCCTCAGCACCTCCCTCGGGCCCCTGGGACCATCATCCCCCCTACCCACGGAGGGGTCAACACCAAGCTGCGCAACACCGTCCCCGGGAGCCTAGTCAGCCAGCCGAGCCCAGGGGCGGTACATATACACACTTGAAGACGTAGTCACCCTGTGCCTTTAATTCTATTGTGTGCTGGCCCGGCTGTGTCACTGCTAGCAGACACAGCCTCATAGTTCACTGTGCATGGCCATGTCTGATAAAGGGATGACTGTCACACAGAGCACCAAAAAATAAATAAGTGGTCCTTCAGAGCTGCTGATGGAGCGGCCTGATAGGCATATGCCCCCCTGCATCCTGGCCCAGCCCACCCCTGGATTTATCTTTACCACTATAATCTATAGATATTATTTATGCTGTCATAATCTCATATATTATAAATAACATTAAAAGGTCTAATGTAAGTGAGAATTTAACAAGTAACACACTAGATATATTGGGACAAGGCCTTGTCTCCAAAACCTGTGCAAATATATTTTCAAAATGGTCAATGTATTGTATTATGAATGTAACGCTGGGACTACTGATTAAGAGGGTTGTCTGGGGATACAGCAAGTTTAGTTTTCTAGATGTTTGGAAAGCAAAAAATATTTGAACTAATATATTATAACTATGAAATTGGTCAGCAATATGGGGCTGGCTTAGTTATAAAAGTGAGTCAGACTGACAGCCATATCCGTCACATACTGTCAGTCAAAGATGAAGAGACCATGCTCTGAGTGTGTCAGAACATATATGGAGGTGCAGCTGCTGGGGCGATGAGAGGGGATCTAACATCAATGCACTTGTGCTAATTAAAGTATATTAGTAAGTCAATATACGCAGTAGGCCACTTTATTTTTATGTTGCCAGATGTGATCTGGTTCTATCTTCTGTTCCCTCTGCAGAGTTATCTGATGCTGGAAAGGCAAAGTCGTCTCTGCTAGCGGCATCGGAGCGCACAGTTTGGGGCAGCAGGATGACCGTGCCGCTGGACATAACTATCAATCAACTCAATAGACTGTGCTCCTGTTCACCAGTCAGAAAAAGCTTTTAATTGTCCCAGTCAGTTAAAATAAAACATGTAAAAAATCCCCCTCGCATAAATGCCATTAAAAAAATCATCTTTTATTTTGTGTCTCTAGATCCTGTACTGGTAATTGCTTATGCATCTAAGAGAGAACATGTAAGGTAGAAAGAAATCCAAAAGAAACATGACTGCATTTTTATGATTTGAGGTATGAGGGGAAATTATTCATATTCTTAAGGCCACGTCACTCTAAGCAACATCGCTAGCAACATCGCTGCTGAGGCACGACTTTTGTGATGTAACAGCGATATTGCTAGCGATGTTGCTGTGTGTGACATCCAGCAACAACCTGGCCCCTGCTGTGAGGTCATTGGTTGTTGCTGAATGTCCTGGACCATTTTTTAGTTGTTGCTCTCCCGCTGTGAAGCACACATCGCTGTGTGTGACAGCGAGACAGCAACAACTAAATGTGCAGGCAGCAGGGAGCCGGCTTCTGCGGATGCTGGTAACCAATATAAATATCGGGTAACCAAGAAGCCCTTTCCTTGGTTACCCGATATTTACCTTCGTTACCAGTGTCCGCCGCTCTCACGCTGTCAGTGCCGGCTCCCTGCTCCCTGCACACATAGCCAGACTACACATCGGGTAATTAACCCGATGTGTACTCTGGCTAAGAGTGCAGAGAGCCAGCGCTAAGCGGTGTGCGCTGATAACCAAGCTAAATATCGTGTTGCTTACCCGATATTTACCTTAAGGCCCTGTCACACACAGAGATAAATCTTTGGTAGATCTGTGGTTGCAGTGAAATCATGGACATATTGTTCCATTTGTACACAGCCACAAACATGGCACTGATTGACCACAATTTCACTGCAACCACAGATCTTTTGCAGATTTATCTCTGTGTGTGACAGGGCCTTTAGTTACCAAGCGCAGCATCGCTTCCATGCGTTGCTGCTGGCTGGGGGCTGGTCACTGGTTGCTGGTGAGATCTGCCTGTGTGACAGCTCACCAGCAACCCGTGTAGCGACGCTTCAGCGATCCCTGCCAGGTCAGGTTGCTGGTGGGATCGCTGGAGCGTCGCTTAGTGTGACGGTATCTTTAGTAAGTCACTTATGAAAGTGATTCTTTACGTGTGTGTGTGTGTGTGTGTGTGTGTGTGTAGCCCCTGAGAATCTCAGGGCACTACAGGGAACTGCATCCTCTTGGGGATGCAGGACCTACCTCCTGGGACCTGGAGTACCAGTTCTGATTCCACCAAAACACAATCTAAATCCTAGTTCTCCTCTCCACACTGGGCATAGAGGGATAACCATGTAAGGGGATGGTCGCCATGGGAACGAGTCCCTGGGTATAGCCAGCTTGGTGGGAGGGATCAGTCAGTCAGTGGTAGTCAGAGGAGAGTGAAGCACACAGGAGAGGTGTGCGGATGTGCCTGAGCTGGGTCCGTGTAATGGTGACCCCGGGGCAAGAGAGGTCGCCAGGACGGGTACCGAGATACCGCTGGGACCGGAGCACGCTCGGGGCACAAGGCCCTAGGTCAAGCGCAAGTTTTAGACTGTTTGGCAAATACCTGCATGGTGAGGATACCTTCACGGACTTCATCGAACCAAATAATCCGGGGGCATCAGCAGTAAACTAGGATCGGGGTTCGGACACTTACCTACCCGCAGGGTCCGCACTGCCCGCCGTACGGAGAAGGAGACTGTACCCCAAAAGGGACAGTCGGGGTTCTCCAACGCTCCACGCTACGGGGACTCAATCTACAGAGAGTGTCGGGGACAGAACAACCTTGATCACTAAATTGGCACTGGTCCTCCTGGGACCTGAACCAGTAATCCCTGGGTCCACAGTGAGTAGAGACTGTTAAAGACAACCTGGGGTGGTCTCCTTTATTGCCCCATTACATCTCCCAGGCACAGCCCTACCTGCGGAGGGCCTACCATCTCAGCTGCCACTACTACCATCCCCAAGAGTGCCCAAATTGAGCAGCGGCGGTTCCCCATCCTTAACCGCAACCCGCAGGTGGCGTCACATGACAAAAACTCTTATCTCCCCTGTAAATACACCCCATTAACAAAAGGGGCCCAGAGCATGGGAATGGGCAACGGCCACTAGAGTGACATCCCCGTCTGTTATCGCCCTGGACCGAGTACCCCCTTCTCTGGGCGCTACATGTGCATGTCCATTTTTGGGGTCACTTATTCCCTTTCTAACTTGAAAAGTGTATTAATTTTAGCACAGCAAATACAATGTACATGAATAGTCTGCATACAAATGGAGTGTAAATAATACAATACTTCAGATAGTAAAGTCCCTCCAGAATACTTCATTGTTATAGAAATGAGTCCTGGCCCTGAAGGCCAGCAGGAGGGGGCATTTCAAAGAACAAAGACATCGGAGTGATAATAGAATGACATAATTTCCATTGGTTCCTTTGGAGTTTCTATTGAGTTGCATGTCCATCCATTAACATACTGTATTACCTGAATGGTCATTTGTTTTTGAATGGCTTCCACAGAATACTGCAATTCCTCCATAGTGGCCACTGCAGAACAATGTATTGCCAGTGGGGATTTATTTCAAAAATAACTTCTCAAGGTAAGAAAACTTTATTCACTTGTTAACTGATGACCCATCACACGGCTTTTTCACTTGTCATATATGTATATATGTCATGTATGTATATATGTGCATGTATGAAGTGAGTGTGAGTCCATATATATGCTTGTATAAAGTATGAGTGCATATATGCATGTATGAAGTAAGAGTGCGAGTGTGTATTAGTGCATGCATGAAGTGAGAGTGCCTATATATACATGTATGAAGTGTGAGTGCATATACAGTGCCTTGCGAAAATATTCGGCCCCCTTGAATTTTTCAATCTTTTCCCACATTTCAGGCTTCAAACATAAAGATAACAAATTTAAATTTTATGTTGAAGAATCAACAAGTGGGACACAATTATAAAGTTGAACGAAATTTATTGCTTATTTTAAACTTTTATAAAAAAAATAATAAACTGAAAATTGGGGCGTTCAAAATTATTCGGGCCCTTTACTTTCAGTGCAGCAAACTCACTCCAGAAGTTCATTGAGAATCTCTGAATGATCCAATGTTGTCCTAAATGACTGATGATGATAAATATAAGCCACCTGTGTGTAATCAAATCTCCGTATAAATGCGCCTGCTCTGTGATAGTCCCAGTGTTCTGTTTAAAGTGCAGATAGCATCATGAAGACCAAGGAACACAACAGGCAGGTCTGTGATACTGTTGTGGAGAAGTTTAAAGCCAGATTTGGTTACAAAAAGATTTCCACAGCTTTAAACATCCCAAGAAGCATTGTGCATGCGATCAAATTAAAATGGAAGAAGTATCATACCGCTGCAAATCTACCAAAACCCGGCCGTCCCTCAAAAATTTCATTTCAAACAAGGAGAAGACTGATCAGAGATGCAGCCAAAAGGCCCATGATCACTCTGGATGAACTGCAGAGATCTACAGCTGAGGTGGTAGAGTCTGTCCATAGGACAACAATCAGTTGTACACTGCACAAATCTGGCCTTTATGAAAGAGTGGCAAGAAGAAAGCCATTTCTCAAAGATATCCATAAAAAGTGTCATTTAACGTTTGCTACAAGTCACCTGGGAGACACAACAAAAATGTACAAGAAGGTGCTCTGGTCAGATGTAACAAAAATCTAACTTTTTGGGCACAATGCCAAATGATATGTTTGGCGTAAAAGCAACACAGCTTATCACCGTGAACACACCATCCCCACTGTCAAACATGGTGGAGGCAGCATCATGGTTTTGGCCTGCTTTTCTTCAGCAGGGATAGGGCAGATGGTTAAAATTGATGGGAAGATGGATGGAGCCAAATACAGGACCATTCTTGAAGAAAACTTGTTGGAGTTTGCAAAAGACCTGAGACTGGGACGCAGATTTGTCTTTCAACAAGTCAATGAACCAAAACATAAAGCAAAATCTACAATGGAATGGTTCACAAATAAATGTATCCAGGTGTTAGAATGGCCAAGTCAAAGTCAAGACCTGAATCCAATTGAGAATCTATGATAAGAGCTGAAAACTGCTGTTCACAAACGCTCTCCATCCAACCTCACTCAGCTTGAGCTATTTGCAAAGGAAGAATGGCCAAGAATTTCTCTCGATGTGCAAAATTGATACACATAACTAAAGTGACTTGCAGCTGTAATCGCAGCAAAAGGTGGCTCTACAAAGTATTAACTTAAAGGGGATGAATAATATTGCACTCCCCACTTTTTAGCTATTTATTTTTTAAAAAAGTTTAAAATAAGCAATACATTTCGTTCAACTTCACAATTGTGTCCCACTTGTTATTGATTCTTCACCAAAAAATTAAAATTTTTATGTTTATGTTTGAAGCCTGAAATATGGGAAAAGGTTGAAAAAGTCAAAGGGGCCGAATACTTTTGCAAGGCACTGTATGTGCATTTATGAAATTTGAGTGAGTATATATGCATGTATGAAGTGTGAGTGTGTAAATATATACTGTATGCATGTATGAAGTGTGTAAATATATATGCATGTATGAAGTGTGAGTGCATATATGTGGATGTATGAAATTTGAGAGTGAGAGAGTATACAGTTAGGTCCAGAAATATTTGGACAGTGACACAATTTTCGCGAGTTGGGCTCTCCATGCCACCACATTGGATTTGAAATGAAACCTCTACAACAGAATTCAAGTGCAGATTGTAACGTTTAATTTGAAGGTTTGAACAAAAATATCTGATAGAAATTGTAGGAATTGTACACATTTCTTTACAAACACTCCACATTTTAGGAGGTCAAAAGTAATTGGACAAATAAACCAAACCCAAAAAAAAATTTTTAGTTTCAACATTTTGTTGCGAATCCTTTGGAGGCAATCACTGCCTTAAGTCTGGAACCCATGGACATCACCAAACGCTGGGTTTCCTCCTTCTTAATGCTTTGCCAGGCCTTTACAGCCGCAGCCTTCAGGTCTTGCTTGTTTGTGGGTCTTTCCGTCTTAAGTCTGGATTTGAGCAAGTGAAATGCATGCTCAATTGGGTTAAGATCTGGTGATTGACTTGGCCATTGCAGAATGTTCCACTTTTTTGCACTCATGAACTCCTGGGTAGCTTTGGCTGTATGCTTGGGGTCATTGTCCATCTGTACTATGAAGCGCCGTCCGATCAACTTTGCGGCATTTGGCTGAATCTGGGCTGAAAGTATATCCCGGTACACTTCAGAATTCATCCGGCTACTCTTGTCTGCTGTTATGTCATCAATAAACACAAGTGACTCAGTGCCATTGAAAGCCATGCATGCCCATGTGTAATGCCCGGGTGGTGGATCGTCTGGGCCGTGCACTGGACTCCCCCAGTGAGGCAACACAGAGCTAACCCCTATACAGGGACTGTCCGGTCACCCCACCAGAGGGCCTAGGTGCACGGTTGCCGGAGCACTAAGCGGCATAAGGTCAGAGTCCTTTCCAGAAGCTGGAATGAGGAAGTCCCTGGGGACAAAGAGTTCCTGGTGCCAGGTGTGATGACGGTGCCCGGGTGAAGCCGAGGGTAGGAGGCAGGTTCAGACTGAAGAAGATGGTGGCGTCTCAGCTGATAGTCCCCGTAGGACCACTCGGACAGGCTGTGGCCCAGGCCAGGATGGCTTGGCAGGACAGTCCCCGCAGGACCTCTTGGACAGGTTGTGGACAGGACCAGGTTAACTTGGTAGAAGTGGTTCTGTGGAAGACACAGTGTTAATGCAAGACACAGCAAGCGGGGCCTGGACTCCTAGCTATAGAACTCGTAGAACAGGCAACGCCCTCCAGGCAGGAAGCTCCTAATATACCTGACCCTGACTGATGCAATATCCTGTTTAGGGAGTGCTGGGCCTTTAAGAGGAGGTCAGTGGCCGCGCGCGCCCTAATGCGCATGCGCGACGCCCGGGTGCCGGAGGCCAGAGCAGGGAGCGGTGCCAAGGAGGACATGTGACTGGAGGCAGGAGACCCGGGGACCGGAGCGGTGAGTGAGGAATGACGTCGGGACCCGGGGAGCGTGACAGTACCCCCCCCAGACCCCCCTCCGGGACAGAAAGGCACGAATCAGAGGAGTACCCACATTCTCCCGGGGTTCCCAGGACCTATCCTCGGGACCATAACCTGCCCAGTCGACCAGGAAGTACTGCCGTCCCCTGATTGTCTTCATGGCCACGATATCTCTTACCGCATAGATGTCATCATCGGCTATGGGAGGAGGAGGACTGGCATCAGAAAAGAAGGGACCAAGGACAACAGGTTTCAGCAAGGACACATGGAAGGAGTTGGGTATCCACAGGGAGGGCGGAAGCTGCAATTTGAAGGATACCTCGTTGATCTTCCTGAGGACCTTGAAGGGACCGATGTACCGCGGACCCAGCTTGTACGAAGGAATCTTGAGTCGGACGTACTTGGAGGCAAGCCAGACCAAGTCCCCAGGAGAGAAGCGAGGAGGATTAAGGCATCTCTTGTCCGCATGTTTCTTCATTCGTGCAGCAGCATGTCCCAGGGAGGTCTTGACTGAGGCCCATATAGCGGAGAAGTCTCTGGCCAGGGTATCTGCTGCAGGTACATCGGAAGCTGGAGAGACTGGTAACGGCACAGAAGGCTGGAGACCATAGACAACATGGAAGGGAGAACTGGAGGTGGATTCGCTGACCTGGTGGTTATGAGAGAATTCAGCCCAAGGAAGGAGCGTGGACCAGTTGTCCTGGTGGACATTGAAGTAGTGGCGAAGGAAGGTGGTCATTATCTGGTTGACTCGTTCCACTTGTCCGTTTGACTGAGGGTGGTAGGCAGAGGAAAAGTCCAGAGACACCCCAGGTGTTCACAGAGGGCCTCCAGAAGCGTGAGGTGAATTGGGTTCCTCTGTCGGACACAATATGGGCAGGAAAGCCATGCAGCCGGAAGATGTGCTGTAGGAAGGCGTCCGCAAGCTCTTGAGCAGAGGGCAATCCAGCCATAGGAACAAAATGAGCCATTTTCGAGAACCGGTCCACCACGACCCAGATGACCGTATGACTGGAGGACAAGGGCAAGTCTGTGACAAAGTCCATGGCTATGTGTTGCCAGGGATTGGAAGGAATCGGCAGAGGAAGAAGAGAACCAAAGGGCAGATGCTTAGGCGTCTTGTTCCGGGCACAGGAGGAACATGCAGAGACGAAGGCGGTGACATCCATACGAAGAGACGGCCACCAATAATAATGGGTGATTGCGCCCCAGGTTTTCTTCTGGCCGGCGTGTCCGGCCACTTTTGAGGAATGTCCCCATTGGAGGACCTTGAGTCGGTCGGTCTCCGTGACGTATGTCTTCCCAGGAGGGATCTGTGCCAGAGAGACGGGAGCCACCGGGATGACCTTGCTAGGACAGATGATGGGCTGGTTTGGCTCCTCCTCTTGGTCCACCGGAACGAAGGACCGAGACAGGGCTGAAAGCGTGTCGCTGAAAAGTGTAGCTGAAAGTCAAACCTGGCGAAGAAGAGAGACCAACGTGCTTGGCGCGGATTCAGCCTTTGAGCGGAGCGTATATACTCCAGGTTTTTGTGGTCAGTATAGATGATCACCGGGTAAACCGCTCCCTCCAAGAGATATCGCCATTCCTCCAACGCCATCTTAACAGCCAGGAGCTCTCGATCACCAATGGTATAATTGCGTTCTGGGGCTGGGAAGATCTTGGAGAAGAAGCCGCAGGTGACCATCTTCCCGGTGGCGGACTTCTGCATAAGTACGGCCTATGCCCCTGCAGAGGAGGCGTCAACCTCCAGTGTGAATTGGCGGTTCAACTCAGGTCGGTGAAGGACTGGAGAAGAAGCAAAGGAACGCTTCAGAGAGCAGAAGGCGGCTTCGGCCTCGGGTGTCCAAGCCTTCGGATTGGCCCCCTTCTTGGTCAGGGCGGAGAGCGGAGCAGTTAGGGTCGAGAAGTGAGGGACGAACTGGCGATAGTAGTTAGCAAAGCCGAGGAAACGTTGGATGGCTTTTAGTCCCATTGGAGGAGGCCAGTCGAGGATAGCAGAGACCTTCCCGGGATCCATCTGCAGACCGGTGTACGATATCACATAGCCCAAAAAGGGAAGGGATGATTGCTCGAACACACACTTCTCGTGTTTGGCGTATGAGCGATTCTTCCTCAGCCTCTGTAGCACGATCTGCACGTGCTCTCTGTGAGTCCGTAAGTCTGGGGAGTAGAATAGGATGTCGTCCAGGTATACGACTACACAGACGTAGAGGAGGTCCCTGAATACGTCGTTCACCAGCTCCTGGAAGACTGCCGGGGCATTGCAAAGACCGAAAGGCATCACGCAATATTCATAGTGCCCGTCCCGGGTGTTGAAGGCGGTCTTCCACTCGTCTCCGGAGCGTATGCGAACCAGGTTGTAGGCCCCACGGAGATCCAATTTGGTGAATATACGGGCCCCCCGGAGCCGATCGAAGAGTTCAGGGATGAGAGGTAGGGGGTATTTGTTTTTTACTGTGATTTGGTTCAGTCCCCGGTAATCGATACAGGGCCGTAAGTCGCCTTCTTTTTTTTTGACGAAGAAGAAGCCCGCACCAGCCGGGGACGAGGACCGTCGAATAAACCCCCGTGCCAGGTTCTCGGTGATGTAGTCAGACATGGCCCGGGTCTCAGCAGGGGACAAAGGGTATATCCGTCCCCGAGGGGGTGTGGTTCCCGGCAGAAGGTCAATGGCACAGTCGTAGGGTCGATGTGGAGGCAATACCTCCGACTCCTTTTTATCAAAGACATCTGCGAAGGACCAATAGGCTGGAGGAAGGCCAGGTAAGGAGTCCGGGGCCGGAGGACGATGGACGGGCTGGACTGACTGGAGGCAGTTCTCATGACAAGACGGGCCCCAATGGATGATTTCTCCAGTACGCCAGCTGACCGTAGGTTCATGTACCCGTAACCAGGGTAAACCCAGTAGAAGCGGATGAGACATGCGTGGCAGCACATGGAAGGCGATTTCTTCAGTGTGTAGCGCACCGATACGCAGTTTCACAGGTTTGGTGACGAACAGGACGGTGTCAGAGAGAGGTTCCCCATCCACAGAGGCTATCACAAGGGGTGTCTGCAGCGGGGTGACAGGTACCTGGTACTTGTCCACTGTGGCCTGGTGGATGAAGTTACCCGCTGCCCCGGAGTCGAGATACGCCTCTGCCGTGAAGCGGGTTTCTCCTGTTGTCACCTGTACAGTCCAGGTCACTGGGTCAGAGAACTTCCCAGTACCTAGAGTAGCCTCTCCTACCAACCCTAGGGTTTGGAGTTTCCCGGTTTCTCTGGGCAGGCACGCACCTGGTGTGCGCCGTCTCCACAATAGAAGCATAGGCCCTTGGCGGCTCATTCCGCTCGACGCTGCTCGGAGGACCGTACCCGGTCCACTTGCATGGGCTCATGGATGGAGGAGCTAGGGAGCATGGATGAGGAGAGGATGGGCTTCTGTGGAGAAGCGGAGTGCCTTACAGGACGCCGCTCGCGGGACATTTCTTTAGACCTTTCTTGAAAGCGGAGGTCTATCCGGGTTGCAAGGGCGATCAAGGTGTCCAAGGTGGAGGGGACGTCTCAGCTGGCCAGCTCGTCCTTGATACGACCGGTAAGTCCCTCCCAGAAGGCGGCAGTCAAGGCTTCATTGTTCCACCCTAGCTCAGAGGCCAGGGTACGGAACCGGATAGCATACTGTCCCACTGTCAAAGTCCCTTGTCGTAGTCTGAGTAGCGAGGAAGCCGACGCGGAGGCGCGTCCGGGTTCATCAAAGGTGGCCCGGAAGGCATGCAGGAAGTCTCGGATGTTGTTGGTTACGAGCTCTTCCTTCTCCCACAAGGGATTCATCCATGCCAGTGCCTCGCCCTCCAGGTGGGACATTATGAAGGCTACCTTGGCCTGGTCAGAAGCAAAGAGGCGCGGCAGCAGTTTGAAGTGGAGCGAGCACTGGTTCAAGAACCCCCTGCAGGTCTTGGGATCCCCGGCGTACCGGGGCGGAGAAGCCAGTCGGAGTCTTGAGGTCTCGTGGCGGCTCCTACGGAGGTCGTGGACGTGGCTGGTGTTGATAGGGACATGGCGGTTGCTTGCAGCGTGTTCAGGCGGGTGTCTACTGATGTCATGAAGGCCAGCATACGGGATTGGGTTTCGCGTTGACGGACCAGCTCCTGCTGCAATCCGGCCAACTGAGCCGCTAAAGCTTCGGCGGGATCCATGGCCTGTTCTATCTGTAATGCCCGGGTGGTGGATCCTCTGGGCCGTGCACCGGACTCCCCCAGTGAGGCAACACAGAGCTAACCCCTATACAGGGACTGTCCGGTCACCCCACCAGAGGGCCTAGGTGCACGGTTGCCGGAGCACTAAGCGGGATAAAGTCAGAGTCCTTTCCAGAAGCTGGAATGAGGAAGTCCCTGGGGACAAAGAGTTCCTGGTGCCAGGTGTGATGACGGTGCCCGGGTACTGATGGCAGGTAGAGACGTCAGACGTGAACAGAGTCCAACCGGTAGAGGAGGCAAAGGTCACCGAGTGAAGCCGAGGGTAGGAGGCAGGTTCAGACTGAAGAAGATGGTGGCGTCTCAGCTGATAGTCCCCGTAGGACCACTCGGACAGGCTGTGGCCCAGGCCAGGATGGCTTGGCAGGACAGTCCCCGCAGGACCTCTCGGACAGGTTGTGGACAGGACCAGGTTAACTTGGTAGAAGTGGTTCTGTGGAAGACACAGTGTTAATGCAAGACACAGCAAGCGGGGCCTGGACTCCTAGCTATAGAACTCGTAGAACAGGCGATGCCCTCCAGGCAGGAAGCTCCTAATATACCTGACCCTGACTGATGCAATATCCTGTTTAGGGAGTGCTGGGCCTTTAAGAGGAGGTCAGTGGCCGCGCGCGCGCCCTAATGCGCATGCGCGATGCCCGGGTACCGGAGGCCAGAGCAGGGAGCGGTGCCAAGGAGGACGTGTGACTGGAGGCAGGAGACCCGGGGACCGGAGCGGTGAGTGAGGAACGACGTCGGGACCCGGGGAGCGTGACACCATGCCATCACGTTGCCTCCACCATGTTTTACAGAGGATGTGGTGTGCTTGGATCATGTGCCGCTCCCTTTCTTCTCCAAACTTTTTTCTTCCCATCATTCTGGTACAGGTTGATCTTGGTCTCATCTGTCCGTACAATACTTTTCCAGAACTGAGCTGGCTTCATGAGGTGTTTTTCAGCAAATTTAACTCTGTCCTGTCTATTTTTGGAATTGATGAATGGTTTGCATCTAGATGTGAACCCTTTGTATTTACTTTCATGGAGTCTTCTCTTTACTGTTGACTTAGAGACAGATACACCTACTTCACTGAGAGTGTTCTGGACTTCAGTTGATGTTGTGAACGGGTTCTTCACCAAAGAAAGTATGCGGCGATCATCTACCACTGTTGTCATCCGTGGACGCCCAGGCCTTTTTGAGTTCCCAAGCTCACCAGTCAATTCCTTTTTTCTCAGAATGTACCCGACTGTTGATTTTGCTACTCCAAGCATGTCTGCTATCTCTCTGATGGATTTTTTCTTTTTTTCAGCCTCAGGATGTTCTGCTTCACCTCAATTGAGAGTTCCTTAGACCGCATGTTGTCTGGTCACAGCAACAGCTTCCAAATGCAAAACCACACACCTGTAATCAACCCCAGACCTTTTAACTACTTCATTGATTACAGGTTAACGAGGGAGACGCCTTCAGAGTTAATTGCAGCCCTTAGAGTCCCTTGTCCAATTACTTTTGGTCCCTTGAAAAAGAGGAGGCTATGCATTACAGAGCTATGATTCCTAAACCCTTTCTCCGATTTGGATGTGAAAACTCTCATATTGCAGCTGGGAGTGTGCACTTTCAGCCCATATTATATATATAATTATATTTCTGAACATGTTTTTGTAAACAGCTAAAATAACAAAACTTGTGTCACTGTCCAAATATTTCTGGACCTAACTGTATATGCATGTATGAAGTGTGTGTTTGAATATATTTTCATGTATGAAGTGTCAGTGTGTAAATATATATGCATGTATGAAGTGTGAGTGTGTGTATATATGCATGTATGAAGTGTGTGTATGAATATATTTTCATGTATGAAGTGTGAGTGTGTAAATATATATACATGTATGAAGTGTGAGTGCATATATATGCATGTATGAAGTGTGAGTGTGTAAATATGTATACATGTATGAAGTGTGAGTGCATATATGTGCATGTATGAAGTGTGCGTGTGTTAATATTCTCACCTACCACCTCTCTCTTCAGTGTCCTGTGGATTCTGCTGTTCTCAGCGACATCATTCTATATGTAAGTCGGATGTCTCATTTACAATGAAAGTCTATGGAGCCTTGTTCTGATCCTCATTTTGATGGTCTATAAACTAACATTGTAAAAGCCAATTCCGTGTGCCACAGAGCACAGCATCACCTGGACAGTCTGCAGATCTGTGATGTAATTTAGAATAGAAGGCCAGAGCTGAATCCCAAAGACAATGGCGGTAGGTGTGTATATTGATACACTCACATTACATTACATACAGGCACACACTTTTAATGAATAATAATGCTTGGGGGAGTGCTTAAGTCTTCAGACCTTTGACTCCTGGTAGAAGGCTTGAGCAAATATCGAAGGAGACAACGTGATAATTAAAAGTGCAATGGTCTAAACCAACAGCACCTTTACATGTCAAACATTGGAAGCTTTCCACTTGTGACAAAATAATAATCACACTGTTTAATTTCAAGGAGGAAGTTTTTTTATAAAATACTTTTCTCTAAGCTCTGTATTAAGAGACTTGAAAGTATATCATGATCTTCAGATTCTCACGTTACCTCCATGTGATTGCTTAAGCATTGTACTTCTTGTATACAAAGGGTGACTCTTTCTACAGTGGGCACCGGGATGTCGCTAAAATGTCCACAAAAATAATCATCTCTAATCT
The DNA here is from genome assembly GCF_048569485.1 of Anomaloglossus baeobatrachus. Lineage (NCBI taxonomy): Eukaryota > Metazoa > Chordata > Amphibia > Anura > Aromobatidae > Anomaloglossus > Anomaloglossus baeobatrachus. Next base: position 774,073,769 of record NC_134353.1, on the reverse strand, counting down.
TTCTGCTAAAAACAAAAGTATTGAACCTTGGAAAGAAAACAACCATAAAAAGACTTCTGTCAACATCGGCTTCTTGTTTTAAAGCAGACTTGTCAGTATAATTAAGGTCAGCATATCATACCTGCATATCTGAAGGGTTAATAGGATTAACAGCACAAAATATTAGAATTTCATGCGGGGAATGCTGACAATGATTTGGGAGGATGATGGGAAATGGCAGCACGTTCATAAATTGACAGTAATTTTCTTTAGCTACTTGCCATATTATCACATTGGACTTGGGTATACAGTTGTGCTCAAAAGTTTACATACTCTGGCAGATTTTTTTGCTTTCTTGGCCTTTTTTCAGAGAATATGAATGATAACACAAAAACTTTTTTTGCACTCATGGTTACTGGTTGAGTGAAGTCATTTATTGTCAAGCTACTGTGTTTTTTCTTTTTAAATCATAATAACAACCAAAACATCCAAATGACCGTGATCAAAAGTTCACATATCCCCGTTTTTAATACCGTGTATTGCCCCCTCTAACATCATTGACAGCTTGAAGTCTTTTGTGGCAGTTGTAGATGAGGCGCTTTAATTTTTTAAATGGTGAAGCTCCCCATTCTTCTTGGCAAAAAGCCTCCAGGTCCTGTAAATTCCTGGGTTTCTTATATGAACTGCGCGCTTGAGTTCTCCCCAGAATGGCTCAATGATATTGATGTCAGGAGACTGAGATGGCCACTCCAGAATCTTCACTTTGTTCTACTGCAGCCAATGACAGGTCGACTTGGCCTTGTGTTTTGGATCATTGTCATGTTGGAACATCCAAGTACATCCAATGCGCAGCTTCCGGCTGATGAGTGAAAATTTGCCTCCAGTATTTGCTGATAGTGTGCTGCATTCATCTTTCCTTCAACTTTGACCAAGTTTCATGTGCCTTTGTAGCTCACACATCCCCACATCATCAGCAATCTATCTCCTTGCTTTACAGTAGGAATGGTGTTCCTTTCATCACATGCCTTGTTGACACCTCTCCAAATGTACCATTTATGGTTGTGGACAAAAAGTTCGATTTTGGTCTCATCATCACTTCAAATTACCTTGTTCCAGAAGTTTGGAGGCTTTTCTCTGTGCTGTTTGGTATATTGTAGGTGAGATACTTTGTGGCATTTGCGCAGTAATGGCTTTCTTCTAGCGACTTGACCATGTAACCCATTTTTTTTCAAGTGCCTCCTTATTGTGCATCTTGAAACAGCCACACCGCTAGTTTTCAGTGAGTTCTGTATCTGAGCTGATGTTATCTGTGGGGTTTTCGTTGCATCCCGAACAATTTTCCTGGCAGTTGTGTCCAAAATTTTTTTTGGTCTACCTGATCATGGTTTGGTTTTTACAGAGCCCCTGATTTTCCATTTGTTAATCACAGTTTGAACACTGCTGACTGGCATTATTAATTCCTTGGGGGTTTTTTTTTGTATCTCTGTCTTGTTTTATACAGTTCAACTATCTTTTCCTGTAGATCCATTGACAATTCTTTTGCTTTCCCCATGACTCACAATCCAGAAACATCAGTGGCTGCATGAAAGATGCAAGAGCTTGTCTGGATCCCAGAAACTCAGCTTTAATGCACACACTGATTACAAGCAAACAGGTCACAGGTGAGGATGTTACCTTTATTAGCCATTGAATCCCATTTGTGTCAACTTCTGTGCATGTTATCAGGCCAAAATCACCAGGGTATATGGACTTTTGATCAGAGTCATTTGGATGTTTTTGGTTGTCATGTGATTTAAAAAAAGAAAACACAGCAGTTTGACAATAAATGGCTTCACCCAACCACTAACCATGAGTGGAAAAAAAGATTTTGTATTATCATTCATATTCTCGGAAAAAAAGCCAAGAAAGCAAAAAATCTGCCGGGGTATGTAAACTTTTGAGCACAACTGTATTATAAATTGTACTTATTTAAACTGGGGTATACTAAAAGAACAGCTTCAGAAAGCAAAAAGCAGCTCTAGCAACTCTAGCAGGGATTCACCCTTCATTTCTACACCCTAACACTTACCTAAAATTACACCCTAACAATGGTTGTAAAGTCCAATAGATTAACCTCTAGAATCTGCTGGAAAAGTAGTTGAGCATTAAAGTGGTTGTCCTCGCTTTTAACGAAGGTCTACAGTCATTACCTATGGCTTCAGAATTGGGAATCCTCACATTGCGCATGGTGCACACTATGAAGATGTCAAGATGAGCAAGAGGACTCCCGACAAGTGATGCAACACAAAAGGGAAAGTCAGAGAAGCACTACAAAGTAAGGCTCCGGTGCCAGGGAGAGGGGAGGGGGGTCACTCCCTAACACTCACCTGCATCTGATACCTGCACTCCCTAATGTCCCAAGATGGGTCCTTCCCCTGTGCCTAGGCCTTTGCTGGCCCTGAAGTCACCCTGACTAATGAAGGCCAGCATGATGCTTGTCTCATCACTGTAATAACACAACACAAGAAAGTTAAGTCAAAGAAGTAGTGAAAGACACAACAAATAACACTTGACGACTTTTCCAGCAGAAACTTCTCAGCTTCGACAGAAGTGAACACCTAAGCTTCTCCAGAGACAGTCTCCTTCAAATTGGACAGTATAGAATAAATTATAACCGGCACAGGGAGGAGTGAGTAGTAGATATTTATAGCAGAAGAGAGTGGCTGTGGTTACAACTACCTGTTAGATCACAGTAGGTTAGAAAGGAACCTTAATCCCTTCAGCACCAGATGGAATTAAATAAGCTCCAACTCAAGGTAGACAACAGGTGGGCACAATAGACTATCGGTGATCAACTATAAAACTGTGATCTTCTGATCTCAGATCCTGTGGCGCCCCTGAGGCTTTTGTCGCCACAGAGGTACTGCACCTCAGCCAGAGGTGTGGTAACCCATCCTGGGTAAGAAGGGGGTCAGCTGCCGGTTCACAGACAAAACCTGCACACACCAATTGTTAGGTCACACATTGGGTCAGGGTTTAAAGCAGGTACTCCATTAATGCTGAGAAGCAGCGACCAGTATATCGGGTTATGGAGCCTTAAGTCCCATTCACTGGCCTGGAGGGGTGGACCTTGGCAAGAGGGAGTGTGGGAGGAGTCAGTAGGAAGAGTGGGTGGGCCTAAGTTTTGAAAAGTGAAGAGTTGAGGAGAACTGGTTGGGACCAGTTAGGGGGAGTTCAGGCAGTGTGAGGCAGTCTGTCAGAGAAGTGACAATTGACAGGAAGATCTAGTCAGAGAGGAGTGTAGCCAAAAGGAGGTTTTAGGTGAATATCCTAGGGTCTTGTTAGGCCCAGGTGACACCGAATGAAGGGATTCCAGAGTGCCACGGATGTGCAGGAAGCCTCCGTGGACTTGTTCCACCAAGAACACCGGGGTGGAGGGATGTGGTCGCAATAATGGGGACGGACCCCAGGCTAAAGAAGAAAAACATTTCCTTTAGCAATCCGACGGCCCGGGAGGTTGCTTCAGGCACCCAAAGCCACAACCTGCCACCCATCACCTGCAAGGGGGAGCAATAAGAGGACCGAGGTCAGCCACCCTTTGGACAGGCTTAGTGGCGGAGGCGCAGGACAGTCTAGTGAAGGTTGGCGCTAGTGAGACAGCCAGGAAAGGACACATTAAGGGGTGCACCAGTGCTGACCCTGGAACTATTCGGGATTGGCGGAGGCCCACGACAGTGAATCCTGGCACATTACAGGTAACTGATCAGCTGCAGTGTTGGAACTAACAGTGAGTAAAAACATCTTAACTGCAAGCCCCGTATCGTCTGCTTTGTCCTGCACCTCATCAACATCCACCATAGACTTTACAAACGGTTTCCCCGGGGTACCCGCTCCACCTGTGGTGAGCAAGAAACACCTCAGCTGCCACAACACCAGCCCCGGAGGTCCCGTCCAGCAGCCGCAGCTCCAAAGCCGCAATCCACAGATGGCGTCACGAATTTTACTAAACATTAACTACAACTCCCCTCTTCATCTCCCCTTTATTATTAAAAGACACCGCCAGGGTCACGGAGCCGGACCTCCATCACCGCTAACATCCCCGGACTAGTCCGGCCCAGTTCTGAGTGCCCCTGGCCCTGGGGCGGGCGTGTCAATCCCCCTGGGATCATCTAAGGCCGTGACACACTCGTGACAGAGGATTTTCCTATGCCATCGTCAAGACTGACCGAGATTGAGCAAGGCTGCGCTTGTCTAGACACAATTTTACCACAAAAGGAGATATACATACTCCTGGCCACATTCCGACTAGATTTGCATGACATCGTTCAATTAATTTAGCTGTCTATGAATCATTCTATGAATTTCTTAATAGTTTAATAACATATATGACATTAACATCAATATCTGTTTATGAAAGATTATGCATAGTTTGATAACATATGGTATGTAAATTACATGTGATATGTGTGTGTTGATTTTTAATTAATAAATAAGACAGTTATTGGTAGCTACAGTGACACCCCTGTGAGTCAACTAACCAAAACTGCAATATAAAATAGTCCTCTAGGGTGATGGTCCTCTGAAAGATGGTGCCCAGTATATTTACAAACTATATAGGGGAGTTGAAAATCCTTCACAATACAAGTGAATTGAGCAAGGCCATGCACATCTAGTTGGAATGTGTCCGTGAGTATGCATATCAGATGCTTGCAGTTACAAGACGACTTGTTACCCTTTTATTGTATACCTGCAACTAAGGGCTACTTTGCACACAGAGATAAATCTTTGGCAGATCTGTGGTTGCAGTGAAATCATGGACATATTGTTCCATTTGTACATGGACACAAACCTGGCACTGATTGTCCACAATTTCACTGCAACCACAGATCTGCCACAGATTTATCTCTGTGTGCAAAGTACCCCTAAGCCAAAATAATAGATTTTTTTATTTAGATTTTATGAAATAAAACTTTGCACTTTTCTCAAACCATCATTTTTTTCCCAAAGCCAGTTTGACTAACCAAATTAAATTTAATGCAATTCTTTGACTGCCAGTGAGACTCACTGTTTAACACTAGAACTACTGGACTCGTGAGACCTATATAGAAATACATAGTGCAAAGTAGTCAAAATGACTACCTCAGTAGTTTTAAGTAGTGTTAAGCTTTTACCTTTTGTGGAAGGGTTCCAATCTTTATTGTCATCATCTGTTGTACTTGTTAAATGGAACATTACAGCTCCGCCATAACCCCAAAATCACCTCTATGTATTTATTATTATTATTATTATTATTATTATTACCATCATTATGTTATTATCCTTTCTAACAAGCTCTTTGAAATGTAATTTCATGTCAGACGACAAAAAAATTACGGTAAATCCGTTTCCAAAATTCAAATTAGTACAGAAAGGGTGTTGGCTTCCCCAGACTAGTTGACATGATTTAAGGAGTCAACGTCACTGCCAGCTCTTTGGAAATCTTGCACATGTGCACAACTTTCATCCTTTCATTTCAGTTCAATATGAAGCCAGGTACCGTATATGTTCCCTGGCTTCATAGACGAACTGCATTCAGTCATGATTAAAAGTGTTGGCACCCTCTAAATTGTTCCAGAAAACAAATCATTTCTCCCAGAAAATTATTTCAATTACACACGTTTTGCTATACCCATGTTTATTTGCTTTGCGTGTATTGGAACAACACAAAAAAAACTAAGGAAAAAATTGGGCATAATTTCACACAAAACTCCAAAAATGGGCCGGACAAAATAGTTGGCACCCACAGCTTAATATTTGGTTGCACACCCTTTAATATAAATAACTGCAGTCAGTCGCTTCCTATAAGCATCAGTAAGCAGCTTCTTACACCTCTCATCAGGAACTTTGGACCACTCTTCTTTTTTTGCAAACTGCCCCAGGTCTCTCATATTTGAAGACGCCTTCTCCCAACAGCAATTTTAAGATCTCTCCATACCTGTTTAATGGGATTTAGATCTGGACTCATCGCTGGCTACTTCAGAACTCTCCCACACTTTGGTTCCATCCATTTCTGGGTGCTTTTTGAAGTATGTTTGGTATTGTTATTCTGCTGGAAGACCCATGACCTAGGATGCAAACCTAGCTTCCTGCTTTCTGATACTTGGCACTACATTGCAACCCAAAATCCTTTGGTAATCTTCAGACCTTTGATCTCTTGCACACACAAGGCACCAAGTGCAAGATGCAGCAAAACAAACCCAAAACATTGTTGAAACTCCACCATACTTGACTGTAGATACTGTGTTTTTTTCATTGTAGGCCTCATTCCATTTTTGATAAACACTAGAATGATGTGCTTAACCAAAAAGCTCTATCTTGGTCTCATCTGGCCACAAGATGCTTTCCCAGAAGGATTTTGGCTTACTCATTTATATTTTGGCAAACTGCAATCTAGCTTTTTTTATGTCTCTGTTGGGACCACCTAGGTTTCCTGCCATAGTGTTTCATGTCATTTAACACTAGAACTACAGTACTCGTGACACCTATATAGAAATACATGGTGCAAAGTAGTCAAAATGACTACCTCAGTAGTTCTAGTGTTAAATGTTGACAGACTCTGCTTTTTTTCTGTTGTTCCAATACATACAAATTAAATAAAAATGTGTTTAACAAAACATGCATAAATTACAATCCTTTTCTGGAACAAATACTGCATTTTCTGGAACAGTTTCAAGGATGTCAACACTTTTGTCCATGACTGTATGTCCAGGCAGCACAACTATGCTTATAGTTTTCTGCTTCTGTTCTTCTTGTCTTTGATTCCTTTGTGAATGGCAGATTATGTTGTCATGATATGCTCCTCGGACTTGCGCAGTGTGCCTTTAAAGTACGGAAATGTATACCCAGCTTGATTTTGCACTGACACGAAAAGACTAAAGTAGTGCACATGTACAAGATTTGTAAAGAACCAATCGTGATGCAAATCATGTTGTCACACACAATGGCTTGACAACATGATTGAGGAATTACCAGTTTGGGGAAACCAATGCCCTCTCGACTAATCTGACACTAAAGGGTGCTTTACACGCTGCAACATTGTTAGCGATTGCCAGCGATGTCGAGCGCGATAGCACCCGCCCCCGTCGTATCTGCGACATTTGGTGATTGCTGCCGTAGCGAACATTATCGCTACGGCAGCGTCACACGCACATACCTTGTCAGCGACGTCGCTGTGACCGCCTAACAATCCCTCCTTCAATGGGGAGGTGTGTTCGGCGTCATAGCGACGTCACTGCCGCGTCACTAAGCGGCCGGCCAATAGAAGCGGAGGGGCGGAGATTAGCGGGACATAACATCCCATCCACCTCCTTCCTTCCGCATTGCCGGTGGACGCAGGTAAGGAGATGTTCGTTGTTCCTGCGGTGTCACACATAGCGATGTGTGGTGCCGCATGAACGATGAACAACATCGTACCTGTGGCAGCAGCGATATTAAGGAAATGAACGACGTGTCAACGAGCAACAATTTTTCATGTTTTTGTGCTCGTTGATCGTCGCTCATTTGTGTCACACGCTGCGATGTCGCTACCGGTGCCGGATGTGTGTCACCAACGACGTGACCCCGACGATATATCGGTAGCGATGTCGCAGCGTGTAAAGTACCCTTAAGTAGCATATTCCAAACTGATATAAAACAGCTTTTTTGCCATATACTGCAATCAAATATACAGTACAAAGGACTTGCTTGAAGGGGTAATATAAGAATAAATATATGGTGGCAGTTTGGGGGAGCTGTCAGGTTCCCTTTAAAGTACACTCTTCTCCATTTTATTATATCCCTCCTGGACACATATTTCTACCCAGACTTTAGACTGTCTAAGGTGTAGAAATTTAAGGGATACTGGTAGGGCTATTATACCTTACTCTGCCTCTAAATTAATGCTTATATCCCCACTCTTTACTACATTAGCAATATAGCCTAACTTTGATATAACCTAATTTTCTTTTATCTAACAAATAGAACATGCATATAGACATCAATATATATTACCAGCAAATTACCAGCAAATTCTCATTACATCAAGTCTCTAAACAAATTCCGTGTAGTAATGGGCATACATGTGTTTTCTACTGTTATATTCAGTATGTTTCTAATGGAAAATGGTTTGTACATTCCATTGGATTCCATTTGTATACAGGTCTTATGAATAATGTACGGCATCAGCAGTACACGTACACAAGGACGTGTGGCTTCATACGAGGGAGCTGAACCTGCTCTGGGCACAGTCAAACAGGTGGTGTATGAACCTTTAGAAAAACACAATATGTACGGTACATGCAATATGTTGTGTTGTGTTTGTGTTTTTGCACTTTTTTAGGTGCCCATTTACCCACCAGTGCCTCTCTGTGTGAACCCATTCTACGTCCTTGAAATCCATTATCTGTTATTTCAGGTGAGCTTTTATACCACTGGTCACTGTGACAATATTTATATTATGCAGCTATGAGCAGCAAGTGACTTTTTCCAACTGCTAAGAATGTGCTTTGTCTGTACATATAAACAATTAGAAGTCGACAGATTAGAACATGTTCAAAGATTAAAGAATATTTCATCCACGCAACAACCACACCCTCCCTGCTGTGAACTGGATTAAAGCCATAAGATCTTCCAACAAGGGGTCTTAAGCCTCACATAATCCAAATCATTATTAGTTTTATAAAACTTGGCTTACATGGTGCCATTATTAAGTAATTAGCCAACCATGTATTAAAAAAAAGACTTAGGTCAACATGCACTTGAAGCCCATGCGTTAGCAGTTCCCTGCAAAACACAAAGATTATAACTTGCTTTAACATGGGTTGTTAAAAAGAAAAACTCTCTACTTTTCACAACCTAAAGAGAGTTAGTTACATAATTTCATAGTCAGTAAATTTAGAAGGGGCTTCTAAGTAAAAAAAAAGTCCATCTAGTTCACTGTCTTAATGTATCAATTAATCAACTTCTTATGCAAAGTTAATACTGGGTACAAAAATGGACAGAAAGAGTAGTTCAAATAGAAAACCTGGAAAAAATGCATTTTGACTTATAGTTTTTAGTATGATTTTGAGACATTTAGAACATTTTTGGAAATATGGTTATTACAGAAAATTATATCTCCAGCACTGCAATTAAAATGTTTTCTAACTTATTTTTATATTACAGCTTTTCACTACAAATTCTGGAAAATGACTTAATTTCTTCAAGAGTAAGTTTTCTTTTAGATTTCAGTTAAGAAAGGGAAACAATGGACACTTTATTCAATTCATTAAATTATTCGATTTGGACACTACTAGTTATAGATTGAGCACACATCCAATTTAATGTACTTCTGAGATGTCATAAGGCTTTATATACACTTTATATGCATGTATCTATGTAAGACACTTGTATGATAAGTAAATCTGTTTTTATTCAGTAGTAATATATGGATGCAAAATCTTGACAATAAAGAAACAAGACAGATCTATAATCAACGCCTTCCAAATGTGGTGCTGGAGAAGGATGTTATCAATACCATGCATGGCAAGAAGAACAAATTAATTTTGGAAGAAATTAAGTCATTATTTAGTTTTTTGTCAAAATCGGTGTCTTTCATAATTTCCCTTATTTGTGGCCCCACAAAAATTTCTTCATTGATTTCGGCTTCACTGTGTTGGAGAGACTTGTTTCTGTGATATGCAAAACCTTCACCATCACAATCCATCGCCTTGACAAAGTTCATCATCCCAGGTTTTATGTAGAGTGGCAGAAGGAAAACTTTTTCTGGAGCTACCAGAGGCTGATTCTTTCTTCTAGGAGTCAAGCTGTTTCCTGAAGGCCACTGTTTTTTGTGAAATGGTTTTTGCAGTCTCTGCTGTCCCATTCACAGAACAAGCAACAAAATTTTGCATAGCCGAGCTGAAACCCAAGCACCACGAATATCCCACTTGTAGTTTTCGTAACTGATTTTTGACAGCAGCAGGCATATATTTTCATATGTTTCTTTCAGACTTGCTACATAAGCAAGAACAACAGATGGATTTTCATTGCCATTATGCAGAAGTACCACTTTTAAACAGTTTTTTTTTTATAAAAAAAAAACAACTTTCATTCTTGAGGTCTTTGCTCTTGTCCCTTTGCATCTAGCAGAGAGTTTGCATCATTCCAGTAAACTAGGTCTCCTTCCTTTGAAAATAAGTGTTCAAACTCCTGCTGCCTATGGCAGAAAGACCATATTTTGGTCCCCTGATCCAGCAAGTGCCAGCTTGTGAGCCTCAGGGTTCACTCACATCCGCATGTGAATACGGCTCTGCTGTTGCTTCTGAACCATCTTGGAGGGAGATGGGAGTGTCATTCCTTATGTCATGTGAGTGCTATGCGAGTGTGTTTTTCCCCCTCGCCTGGTCTCCATGTGATATCCATGTGTCATTTTTGTCATCCATGTGATGTCCATGTGACATCAGTGTGAACATGGACTTTTACATACTGTCAAACAATAGATAGATTGATAGATAGATAGATGTGAAACACATATATAATGTCCCACCCCCCTACGGATTGTAAGCTTGCAGGTGGCACTAAAGAGTGTTTGTCCTTGTATTTCGCCACAAACTCAATAATTTAAAAAAAAACTATGTGGGGTCCCCCTTATATTTAGTAGTTAACTAAGATAAAGCAGACAGAGGCAGCCTGCAGGCAGCAGCTGGCAGCTTTTCTTGGCTAGTAATCCAAATCAGAGGCCACCCCATCATTATTTATTTCAAATTAAATAAATGATAAAAAAGGTGGGGACCCCTCAAATTGGATCACCATCCAAAATGAGGCTGGGGTCTGGTATTCTCAGGCTGGGGAGGGCCATGGTTATTTGGGCCCTCCCCAGCCTAAAAATAGCAGGCCACGACCACCCCAGAAGTGGTGCATCCATTAGATGCGCCAATCCTGGCACTTCACCTCGGCTCATCCTGTTGCCCTGGTGCAGTGGAAAATAAGGTAATTTATGAGATTGATGCCAGCTGTGAATTTCCAGTTGGCATCAAGCCCTTTTATTAGTAATGGGTGGATGTCTAACAGACACCGCCATTAGTAATTCAGTATTTGTAAATGGTAAAAAATACAACTAATTTTTTTATTTGTAATAAAACTCCCTGATACCAGCCTTCATTCACCAATTTATTAGAAAAAAAATCCTTTCAGGTCTGCCATAATCCACAAGGAGATCCCACGAAGTCCCTCCAGAGCAAACCTAAAAGTCATAAAAATAACAAATATTAAAAAAAAGACAAGAGATAGCCTCATTCAGAAATGTATTACCCTTCAAAACCCCAATCCAGGTAAGCCGTAATCCATAAGGAGGTCCCACGACGTTTGCAGACTCACTGTTTCAGCCTATGAAGAACAGAACGTTCCCCATTGATGAGAGTACAATTCAATTTTTTATCACATTGCACTTGCAGATTTAATACACAGATATGACTGCACCCTCAAAGCCAAAAGCTCCACCTGACTATTTGATAGATTCATTATTTGATAGATTCATATTACAAACTAAATCATCTAGATCAACCAGGTTTAGTTTGAGAGGCTCCGTATACTCATAGTCTAGAAAATCAGGATCTTCTGGACCAGCTTCCTCTTGAACCAAATCAGTGTCTAAATCTTCTTATGGGTCCAAGGTCCAAGATGTTAGTGGAGTGGGGACTGGCAGCTCTGAGCTATATGAGTCAGATCTATCTAATTGCTGAATAAATGTTTGCATAGATCACTAAATTTAGTGTGTTACTTGTTATTTCAGCAATCTTTGTCATATGGAAATAGCAATCTGTAGAAGGTCTCTGGGCTCCTTCCATACTATTGGAAGAGCAAATGCCATGTTCCATAGTTTACCATTGAATCAGCTTATGAAACGTGTAACAAAAAGAGCAACAAATATGTAGGGGAATCAAAGTTTGTATTGCGCTCCAATTTTGCACTAAATAAGTTTTCTTCGGTGATATACGTCTTCTTCTCTGTGATTTTAAAGACACTTCACCACAAATATAGCAAAAGTTGTTGGGGTGATTTATACAACTGCTCAGCATGTTTATCAGAATGTCTTATGGCACAAGAACAACAACAGAATTAAAATCAAATTTATTATAACAGTTTAAAGTTAACAATATGCACTAAAAATAAATCAGATATTCACCAAGGACAGCAAAATAATTAAGCTTTTTGATTGTCACCCGTGAAACCCCAAAGCGCAAAACTCCCTAAGATTAGTCAACCTTGAAAAAAAAAGTGAGCTCTGTTTGATACCAAAGTATGAAAACAAACTGACTTCATAGTGATAACAATCCTAGCACCTAAAAAGCAATGTTATTTATGAAAGGGCAATGTAGGCCGAATTTATTGGAAAACCAAAATTATGGAAAATTGGTGAACAATAGAAAAAATCTGGTTGCAGATTTGAACCAGCACACAAAAATGTTTTAAGAACAGTAGTAATTTACCAATAATCTTAGTGTGTCTGTAAGTCTTTTATCTACGAATGTAATTTTGCAGATATTTTTTTCCAAATCCATCAGAGCTCCTGCAGCGGACAGTTCTCTGCTCCTCCCACCTTCTCCCAGTGTTGGAGATTGCAGCAGGGAGAGGGTTGGATACAAATGTGCAGACTTTGAAAGTATCTAAAGTCATATGGAGAGCAGAGACAAGAAGAGGCACTTGGAGAAGACGTAAGTGCAGTATTTGACTCCTGCTGTTACTTGTATGCAAATGAAGACTACAGTGAATAGGATACACATAAACATCACATCCAGCTTATTTTACTGGGAGAAACAATGTCACTAGAGAGAAAATCTGTACCTTATATAAGTCTGCAAAGGGGGTCTGAAAAGTAATAAAAGAATGAATATAGCAGACTGAAACACTAACATATACAAAAATATTTTTTTCCCATGTCAAAGTGTCCATAACCGTTAATTATAAAGAAATAAAGTATAGGCTCACCTGTTGAAAACTTTTCAAAATTGTTATTCTTTCAGAAAAGCAGATGACAAAGAAAAAACATTCACTGGATTTTTTTCATTTAAACATTCTCCAATTGCTGCTGGTTCCATGAATAAGGACAGTTTTTCTTTCTTTGTGCCTTTATATTCCAAAGTTATGTTCTATCCTTGTATTAAAGGGAATCTGTTACCATGTTTTTGCTACCTCATCTGAGAGCAGCATGATGTAGGCAAAGAGATCCTGAATCCAACGATGTATCACTTAGATTACTGGTTATTCTGACACAATCAAAGATTTTAGTTTTAGCAAAGCAGCAGAGCTTAGAAAGCTGACCCCGCCCACACCAGGTTTTCAGTGTACATTTCTACAGACAAAAGCTGCTAATCACAGATGGGGCGGAGTTGAACCTGAGCTCATGTGCTCCTCAATGACTAATGATAAGGCTACTGAAGCATATTTAACACTAGAAATAGGCCCGATGCTATCACATCGGGAGTGTGGTGAAATGAACATCTGTCTATGCTTAGTGGTGCTGACAGGAACAGTGGTGAGTGGGGCTGAGGGCATGCAGATCTGGTGAGGAGGGCTTGGGGCATACAGATCTGGTGAGGGGGGGCTGGGGGCATATAGATCTGGTGAGGGGGCTGGGGGCATACATATCTGGTGAGGGGGCTGGGGGCATACAGTTTTGGTGGGAAGTGGGCTGGGGGCATATAGATCTGGTGAAGGGGGCTGGGGGCACACAGATCTGGTTGGGGATGGGGGCTGATGTCCCCTGCAGTAATGAGCCCATTGTTTAGTAATGTGCTCCTGCTGGTTCCCTTCTGTTCCCTATTACGCCGTGTCTCATCTGTTCTCCGTGCCTATGGTGCCTCCAGCTACAGCACACAGACCCCTCCATGATAGCATCCGGTGTACGGAGCGGCCGCTGCAGGATGTTGTCATGGCTTTACTGCAGTTGAATGCTTTATGGCGCCACAAAGCATTCAACTGCAGTAAAGTGCTGACAGCAGAAGCGGTGGCGGCCCAGACAGGTCAGTATACAGCAGTGTGTGTGGCTGTGTTCAGTGTCTACATGCATGTGCGCTATGTGTATATTTGCTTGGTGTATCCATGTGTGTCTGCTATGTATGTATATGTGCTAACGTGTGTGTTTGTGTGTGTGTGTGTGCGTGCGTGCAGTGAGAACCTGGAAGCCGAAGCATCGTTCGAACTGTGGCTGCGCAACGGCCAGTGCCGCCGTGCATGACGAAATAGGAGGACAGACACAACTGGAGATTATGTATGTGGATTGCAAGTAAACAAAACACACTTTGTGATAAGAGACACATGGCAAAAATCTCTGTGTTAACTCTTGCAGCATGCGGTCTTCAGATTATATAGCCTGATGACAGATTCCCTTTAAATATGATACAGTACAGGACTATGGATAAAATAAGCTTGTTGTATTGTAGGGACACTGTGAGCATATTTTTACAGGCAGGGTATGGCTTTGTGGACACTATTATGTCACCGTTTTTATGGACAATGCTATGTGGCTGACATAATGTAATAAGTAATTATTTGCGGCAGTCACAAGGCTATGGTTATCATTCTGAGTAGAAAGCGGTTACCGATCTTTGTCCTTACCTATTATAAATGTGTACTTCATGACTAGGTCATCCTTAAGTCATTTTTTTTCTCCAAGCTGGATATTTTCATCTGATGTAAAGAGAACATGTTGAAACAGTTTAATTACAAACTATGAATTGTTAACAGGGAGCAAACAAAGTAGATTAGAAAGTCTTTGTTGCTTGTCCAAGTGTGTTGGGGCACAATGACATACAATTTTTGTGTTCTTAGTAGGATAGCTCAGAGATTAACAATGAATTCCTATATCCATGGTTAAAGGTTTAAACAGGGTTTATATGCAGACATATATACATCATATCTATGATAAAAACCACTGTGAATTTCAGGGTAATATAAAGTGATGAAAGAAACCCTGAGTGAATTGTTTTCATGAAGGCATGTGGAACACTCATCAGTTTGATGCAGAGTTTAACCTTTCTTACTTATATAATAAATGGATGGTGGGTCCCAAAAATGATTAGAGTTGAGCGCGGTTCGCGGTTCGAGGTTCTCCAGTTCTGGGCTCGAGTGATTTTAGGGGCTGTTCGAGATCGAACTAGAACTCGAGCTTTTTGCAAAAGCTCGATAGTTCTAGATACGTTCGAGAACGGTTCTAGCAGCAAAAAGCAGGGCTTTTTACAGCTACAGTGTGCAGGAGCCATCGCTGGCAGCCTGCCAGAAGCTGGTAACCAAGATAAACATCGGGTATCCAACCAAAGCGCTTTGGTTAGTAACCCGATGTTTATCCTAGTTACGTGCAGGAAGCCCACACTTCCCCGCTCAGCTCGCTCCGCCCCCTCCTGCCCGCGGCATGTATACACGTAAATACACACACACACTCTGCACACACACTCTGCACACATGGTCCCGCTCGGCTTACCTGCGGTGATGAAGTCCCGCCATCCCGACCTCAGTGCTGTCACTGTCCTCCATGGCCGCCGCTTGTCACATCACCTTCTCTCGCTTCCAACCCGGGACTGACTAGCAGTGACGTCACGGGCCTCTCGCGATACTTGGCTGTGAAGGTCATTGAACTCAGTGACAGGTGCTGTCAGTGTGCTGGAGATCAGCGCAGGTAATGTACCTCGCTGACAGCAGCACTTGTCATCCCCTGCAGTGACCTGGGCTGACCCATTGATGTTAGCTCAGGTCACTGCATGCTCTCCCAGCCAATGGGAAACATCCTGCTCTTCATTTTCATTGACTGGGACAGTGTGGATCATCATGGCAACCCCTTGGATTACACCAGACCTGGATTTGTTTTTCTTTCTAATAAATTGGTTAAAGAGGGAATGTTTTGGGGAGTGTTTTTTCAAATAAAAATGTGTTTGTCGTCTATTTTTTTTTATTACTGACTGGGTTGGTGATGTCGAGTATCTGATAGACGCCTGACCTCACCAACCCCAGGGCTTGATGCCAGGTGACATTACACATCTGGTATTAACCCCATATATTACCCCGTTTGCCACCGCACCAGGGCGCGGGATGAGCTGGGGCGAAGCACCAGCATTGGCGCATCTAATGGATGCGCCACTTCTGGGGCGGCTGCGGCCTGCTATTTTTAGGCTAGGGAGAGTCCAATAACCATGGACCTCCTTAGTCTGAGAATATCAGACCTCAGCTGTCTGCTTTACCTTGGCTGGTGATCCAATTTTGGGGGGACCCCTACGTGTTTTTTTTTTTAATTATTTATTTAATTTAAAATAGCAGCGTGGGGTGCCTTCAGTTTTGGATTACCAGCCAAGGTGAGGTTGCCAGCTGTGGTCTGCAGGCTGCAGCCGTCTGCTTTACCCTAGCTGGCTACAAAAATAGGGGGAACCCTACGTCATTTGTTTTTTCACTTTTTTGGCTAAATACAAAGCTAAGCACCCCTTAGTGCCACATGAAAGGCACCAAAGGGTGCAAAATTACAAAATGCAGGAGAGTGGGACATTATGTGTCTTTCTGCCATTATAATGACAGAAAAGACTGATATGAAGTGCACAAGCACAAGAAAATCACCAGAGCGCTCTACGCTGTGAAAAGCAGTAGAAAATGGCACTGGAGGGAACATGTGACCGCCTCATGTAGGATGAAGATATGGATCCTGGGTAAATTTATGCATTTACCTTCATTCAGTTTTTTTGCAGTACACAAAAAAAATGGAAGGCACACGGATGACAAACAGATGACATACGGACCGTCTACGGAACGGAAACGGATGCCACACGGATGCACTCGTGAAAAACAACGGACTGTTTTTTGCAGACCACAAAAAAGGATCGGTCGTGTTAATGTAGCCTTATTCTGATCTGCAGTTTATAAATAACAGGCAGAAATAAGTGAATAACGCCCCCCGGCGTCAGAAAATCTCCGGGGTTTCAGGGCTAGCTGAGACCCTGGAGATCATGATTCAGGACGGTTTTTACGGTCCCCGCTCACGTAATCACAGGTATACACCGAATACCGATGATCACGTTACAGTAAATGACAGCGCCGGTAAAAAATTATTTATCTCCCATCTGGCATGAACAAACACATCTTCTCCAATTCTCCACTTCTTCTCCACTTCTTCTCCACTTTTTCTCCACTTTTTCTCCACTTTTTCTCCACTTTTTCTCCATTTTTTCTCCACTTTTTCTCCACTTTTTCTCCATTTTTTCTCCATTTTTTCTCCATTTTTTCTCCACTTTTTCTCCACTTTTTCTCCATTTTTTCTCCACTTTTTCTCCACTTTTTCTCCACTTTTTCTCCATTTTCTCTCCACTTTTTCTCCACTTTTTCTCCACTTTTCCTCCACTTTTTCCCCACTTTTTGTCCACTTTTTCTCCATTTTTTCCTCCACTTTTTCTCCACTTTTTCTCCACTTTTTCTCCACTTTTTCTCCACTTTTTCTCCAATTTTTTCTCCACTTTTTCTCCACTTTTTCTACATTTTTTCTCCACTTTTTCTCCACTTTTTCTCCATTTTTTCTCCATTTTTTCTCCTTTTTCTCCATTTTTTCTCCACTTTTTCTCCATTTTTTCTCCACTTTTTCTCCACTTTTTCTCCACTTTTTCCACACTTTTTGTCCACTTTTTCTCCATTTTTTCTCCACTTTTTCTCCACTTTTTCTCCACTTTTTCTCCACTTTTTCTCCACTTTTATCTCCACTTTTTCTCCACTTTTTCTCCACTTTTTCTACATTTTTTCTCCACTTTTTCTCCACTTTTTCTCCACTTTTTCTACATTTTTTCTCTACTTTTTCTCCATTTTTTCTCCACTTTTTCTCCACTTTTTCTACATTTTTTCTCCACTTTTTCTCCACTTTTTCTCCACTTTTTCTCCACTTTTTCTACATTTTTTTCTCCACTTTTTCTCCACCTTTTCTCCATTTTTTTCTCCATTTTTTCTCCATTTTTTCTCCACTTTTTCTCCACTTTTTCTCCACTTTTTCTCCACTTTTTCTCCACTTTTTCTCCACTTTTTCTACATTTTTTCTCCACTTTTTCTCCACTTTTTCTCCATTTTTTCTCCACTTTTTCTCCACTTTTTCTCCATTTTTTCTCCACTTTTTCTCCACTTTTTCTCCATTTTTCTCCACTTTTTCTACATTTTTTCTCCACTTTTTCTCCACTTTTTCTCCTTTTTTTCTCCATTTTTTCTCCATTTTTTCTCCACTTTTTCTCCATTTTTTTCTCCATTTTTTCTCCACTTTTTCTCCACTTTTTCTCCGTTCTTTTTCTATGGTCGGTCTACCCATTAGTACTGACAGTTTATGATGTTGGGTATCTAATAGACGCCATGACATCACAAACTGCTGGGCTTGATCTCAGGTGACTTTACAGCTAGTATCAACCCGATTTATTACCCTGTTTGCCACTGCACCAGGGCACGGGATGAGCTGGGGTGAAGCGCCAGGATTGGCGCATCTAGTGGATGCGCCACGTCTTGGGTGCCTACGGCCTGCTATTTTTAGGCTGTGAAGGCCCAATAACTATGGACCTTCCCACCCTGTGAATACCAGACCACAGCTGTCCGCTTTACCTTGGCTGGTGATCCAATTTGGAGGGGACCCTACTTTTTTTGTGTAATTATTAATATTTATAAAATAATTATAAAAAAAGAGCCTGGGGGGACCTCCACATTGGATCCCCAACCACGGTAAAGCTGCCAGCTGTGGTTTTCAGGCTACAGACGTCTGCTTTACCCTAGCTGGCTATCAAAAATGGGGGGACCCAACGTCATTTTTTTTTTAACTATTTTTTAAATAGAAAAAATTAATGGGCTTCCCTGTATTTTGATTGCCAACCAAGGTAACGACAGGCAGATGGGGGTGGCAACCCATAGCTGTCTGCTTTATCTGCGCTATGAATCAAAAATACCGCGGAGCGCTATGTCATTTTTTTTAAAGATTTCTTTTTACAGCACTGTGATGTCCAGCAATCAAAATACAGGGAAGCCCATTTTGTTTTTAGTTATTTAAATAAATAATTAAAAAAAATATATATGGGCTCCCGCTGCATTTTTTGTATTGCTAGCTAAGGGTAATCCAAGCAGCTACTGGCTGCTAACCCCCACTGCTTGGTGTTACCTTCACTGGCAATGGAAAATCCAGGGAAGCATTTTTTAATTTTTTGGCCAAAAAACTACAAAAAAAGGACGTGAGCTTCGCCATATTTTTGTATGCTAGCCAGGTATAGCAGGCAGGTGCTGGAAGAGTTGGATACAGCGCCAGAAGATGGCGCTTCTATGAAAGTGCCATTTTCTAAGGCGGCTGCAGACTGCAATTCGCAGCAGTGGGGCCCAGAAAGCTCAGGCCAACCTGTGCTGCGTATTCCAATCCCCAGCTGCCTAGATGTACCTGGCTGGACACAAAAATGGAGCGAAGCCTACGTCATTTGTTTTCTAATTATTTCATGAAATTCATGAAATAATAAAAAAAGGGCTTCCCTTTATTTTTGGTTCCCAGCCGGGTACAAATAGGCAACTGGGGGTTGGGGGCAGCCGTACCTGCCTGCTGTACCTGGCTAGCATACAAAAATATGGCGAAGCCCACATAATTTTTTCAGCAAAAAACTTCTGCATACAGTCCAGGATGGAGTATGCTGAGTATGCTGAGCCTTGTAGTTCTGCAGCTGCTGTGTGTCTGTATGGAGAAGAGCAGACAGCAGCTGCAGAACTACAAGGCTCAGCATACTCCATCCAGGACTGTATGCAGAAGTTTTTTGCCCACCAAAAAATGATGTGGGCTTTGCCATATTTTTGTATGCTAGCCAGGTACAGCATGCAGCCACGGGCTGCCTCCAACCCCCAGTTGCCTATTTGTACCCGGCTGGGAACCAAAAATATAGGGAAGCCCTTTTTTTTTAATTATTTCACTTATTTCATGAAATAATTAAAAAACAAATGACGTGGGCTTCGCCCCATTTTTGTGTCCAGCCGAGTACAACTAGGCAGCTGGGGATTGGAATCCGCAGCACAGGTTAGCCCGAGATTTCTGGGCGCCTCTGCTGCGAATTTCAGTCCGCAGCAGTCCCAGAAAATGGCGCTCTCATAGAAGCGCCATCATCTGGCGCTGTATCCAACTCTTCCAACAGCCCTGGAGCCGGGTGACTTGTTGGGTAATCATGAGTTAATACTGGCTTTGTTTTACTAGCCAGTATTAAGCCAGAGATTCTTAATGTCAGGCACGTTTGACCCGGCCATTAAGAATCTCCAATAAAGGGTTAAAAAAAGACACCACACAGAGAAAAAATACTTTAATAGAAATAAATACACAGACACATTAGAGACTCCATCTTTATTACCCCCTGTCAGCCCAATAAATCCCCAATAAACCAGCGCTGATAAGAGGTTTTTAATAGAGGCTTAAATTATAAGCAGCAATTTCAGCGTTCCAAGTGCCTTTAAATGAATTTGAAGAAACTGCACTTCAGGATTGTAGTGAGGATTGTAGTGAGGATGAGGTGCCCCAGCCCATTACTTGATGGGCTGGGGCACCTCATCCTCACTACAATCCTCACTACAATCGGGAAGCAGCGTGCAGCCTTCACTCCGTGAGTGATCAGTGCTGCTAGCGGTAACAGCGGTAACGCTGACAGACGCGTTACCATAGCAACGGTGCTCCCGGAGCCGCGGTTAGCGGTGACGTCACCGCTAATTGCGTTGCTATGGCAACGGTGATCTCCGTTAATGACCGGCTGTGTCAGCCGGTCCCTAACGGAACGGGGAGTCGACCGTGTGCTAGAGCATATCGCCGGTACACGGCGATATACAAATGTGCACCATGTACCGGAGAGATGCACTCGCAGGTCCTACATGACGTGTCATGGTCATGTGACCAGTCTGTAGCCAATGAGATAATAGCCACGTGACTGGTCACATGGCTATTTTGACGTCACGATAGGTCCTGCTTCTCTGCTGGCAGTGCCGGTCACCGGGAGGATTCAGCGATCATCGGATGGAATAGCGGCAGGAGACAGAGTGCAGGAGGGATCGCGGGGACCGGTAAGTGTTATGGCAATGTTTATTAACTGTTTGTGTACATTTTATCATGCATTATTATGTGTTTGTGATTGCCTCCCATTATAGCCTATTGGTTCGAGTTCGGTTCGTCGAACGTTCGACGAACCGAACTCGAACGGGACCCCCGTTCGGTGAACCGACCTCGAGCCGAACCGCGACCGGTTCGCTCATCTCTAAAAATGATGCTGTCTGGTGGGCCTTGTGTTCTCCAGTCTGACACTGCTTGCATTAGTGAGTGTTATTCATGACTCGGGTGCGGTCAGTCGGTCTGCAAAAATATATTGACATGTCAACAGCTGCATACAGTGGGGAAAATAAGTATTCGATAAACTGATGATCTTGCAAATTTTTCCATGTACAAAGAATGGACAGACAGGTTTGTAAGTTTTTTTATAGGTACACTTCAACTGTGACAGACAGAATAAAACAAAATCCAGAAAATCACATTGTATGATTTTTAAATAATTAATTAGCATTTTATTTCAGCAAATAAGTATTTGATCACCTACCAACCAACAAAAATTCTGTCTCTCACAAACATGTTATTTTTTCTTTAAGAAACCCTCCTATCCTGCACTCATTACCTGTATTATTGTCATAGCATATGAAATAACAAAACAGGGGGTCCTTGGCTGGGCCTCATACTTGAGACCCTGTGCTGTCCCTTATCTCAGAGGTAGGCTTCATGGTAGCCAGGTCTGAGCCCCCAGCCTGACCCTGACTCCTGTCTGAGCCCTAATCTTACTCCCCTCTTCCCCACTCCCCCACCCTTTGGGTGGGCTGGAAACACAGTAACAAAGGCCCACAGAAATGACAGGGACAAGGGAGAACAAAAACTCATACACACTGCACTCAAACACAAAGGAGAGACTATACATCTACAGGAGAATAAAGAAAAGGAAAGGAAGTAAGGTACAACAAGGGAACTTCCACACTACAGAAAATAGAAACTACAGATCACCATGAACTGCATTACCACTAAGACCAGAATCGCAGGAGCTATGCTGAAGTTATTATCAGCGCATACTGGAAGAAACCAGTACTTTAAATAAGAAGGAGACAGCTGTATGTGGAAATTAACAACTTGAGCTCTTAGTTCCTGCTCACCAGTCTGCAGGAATTACCTTCTGCAGGGCTGTAGACCAGTGAACCTGAATCAGCCAACACCCGGCTCTGGCTGAACAACTTTGAAGCATCAGGTTGCTTGGACAACTCTGTAGTCTGAACACAGCCTGATGGTCTGTGTGTGGAGAGCCGAATAATGCATGACAATTAATTGCATCTGTTTGAACTTGCTATGTGTATAAAAGACACCTGTCCACACACTCAATCAATCAAACTCTAACCTCTACACCATGACCAAGACCAAAGAGCTGTCTAAGGATACTAGGGACAGAATTGTAGACCTGCACAAGACTGGGATGGGCTACAGGACAATAGGTAAGCAGCTTGTGAGAAGGCAAAAACTGTTGGTACAAGTATTAGAAAATGGAAGAAATACAAGATGACTGTTAATCTGACACCGTTCTGGGGCTCCATGCAAGATTTTGCCTCGTATTGTACGGATGATTCTGAGAAAGGTGAGTAATCGGCCCAGAACTATGTGAGAGGACCTGGTCAATGACCTGAAGAGAGCTGGAACCAGAGTCTCAAAGTTAGTAACACACTACACTGTCATGGATTAAATCCTGCAGGGCATGCAAGATCCCCCTGCTCACATCAACACATGTCCAGGCCCATTTGAAATTGAACATTTATCATCTGCATGATCCTGAGTAGGCATGGAAGAAGAGACCAAAATGGAATAGAAAAATTAACACCACTCGGTGTTTGGAGAAAGAAGAAGGATGAGTACAGCCCCAAGAACATCATCCCAAACGTGAAGCAGGGGGGTGAAAACATTATACTTTGGGGGTAGTTTTCTGCAAAGGGGACTTGATGATTTCACTGTACAGAAGCATGGATGGATGGGGTAATGTATTGCAAGATTTTGGCCAACAACATCCTTCCATCACTAAGTGCATTGAAGATGGGTCATGGCTGGGTCTTCCAGCACGACAATGACCAGAAACACACAGCCAGGGCACCTAAGCAGTGGCTCCGTAAGAAGCATTTCTAGGTCCCTGAGTGTCCTACCCAGTCTCCAGACCTGAAGTCAATAGAAAATCTTTGGAGGGAGATGAAACACAATCTTGCCCAGTGGGAGCGATAAAATCTGAAAGATCTGAAGAAGATCTGTATGGAGGAGTGGGCCAAAATCCCTGCTGCAGTGTGTACAAACTTGGTCAAAAACTACAGGAAACGTCTGACCTCTGTAATTGCAATCAAAGGTTACTGTATCAAGTTATGTTTTTATTTTATATCAAATCCTTATTTCATGCAATAAAAAGCAAATTAATTATTTAAAAATCATACAATGTGATTTTCGGTATTTATTATTATTATTATTATTATTATTATTATTCTGTCTCACAGTTAAAGTGTACTTACGATAAAAATTACAGACCTCTCCATTCTTTGTAGGAGGAAAAACTTGCAAAATCGGCAGTGTATCAAATACTTATTTTCCCCACTGTAAATTATACAATGTTCAAGTTCTACTTATGAAAAACATGGATAGAACCTGGACATGAAAAACTAATGTCTGAATCAGCCGTAAGAAAACAAATGTGGTTCATGTACCCAAATAAAATGTTAAGGAGGTCACCACATTTGTTGAGTAACATTGGACACAAGCTTGGTATCCACGGATGTCTATCCCCTGATAACCATCAGCATTACAGAAAAAGAAAAGATCACAACCCTTGTACTTAGTATAATTACAGTTTTACTTTAACACATTCTGTATCACCCATGGATAAATTCTGATCCTTGTTTAATGCTTTTAATTTTAATATGTAAAGGACAGAAGAGTGCAATGGATTCAGGGTGCTGCTGCTGACAAAGTTTTAATCTAGACAGGAAGTATAAAAAAACTTACAATTTATTGCAACATGTTTCGGAGTAAAAGCTACTCCTTCCTCAGGCTGAACCATAACAGAGCCAGTACAACATGGGGACATGGGGCAGTATAGATCTATACTAAGGAGACATACAGGCTTTGGGCACTTCAGTATAGGCCAGTGTGTAAGTAGGCTCACAGTAAAGATAATGAATGTTACCTAATCACTTAACTCACACCTACTACATGAAAACCTTCTTATGTTAAAAACAAATACTTTATAAAAAATGTAATTAAGTACTCAGACACAGGACAAAATATGATTATTAATAATAATAATAATAATAATAATAGATAAAAGTATACCTAAGTGTAACACCAGTGTTCCAGCACTGCCCCGCATCCCCCTCCTGGTGGTGACGCCAACATACTCACCACCATGGCTACCCATGTGTTCATCCTATCCCAATTCCTTTTGTGGCTTCTGGCAATGTGCTTAGGAAGCACACGCACGTGCTCCCCGCTTCTTAAAAAGGCACTGCTTGCACTCTGGAAGTGTTGGCAGCCTATGTCTTGGAGACACTGGCAATTTAAGGCACCTTCCCCTGTACGGAGGTGCCTGAGCAACTTTAGTTCCTAGTTAGTATCTGTGTCTGCTAATAACATTGTCTGGCCCCTGTGTGTTTGATTCCATATTCCTGTGAACCCAAACCCATACTGCTTTGAACCTGAATCCATACACTTGTGTACCTGAACCCTTACTCATTAGATCCTGAAACTGTCCTGTAATCCAGAAACCGTCCTGTTACCAGAGGCAGTCCTACCAGACCATCTCCAGTACCTGTACCTGACCTGCCTCTGTCCATGTTTTTGAAGCCATCCTGCCTGTCCGTACGCCTGAACCCAACCTGCCTATATCCAGTGCCTGCCCATCCAGCCTGTTTCCTGTACATACTCGACCCACTCAGCCTCCACTATCCACTCCATCCATAGCTTTAGATCAGCTGCTGCAGTACCATGGACTGCCCTGGAATGGTACCTGGTGTCTACTGGCAGCCCAGCTCATCCTTACCATCAGAACCTCTGGTAAAATCCTGGTAGGCACTGCTAGTCACGCCCCTTAGTCACATCCCTCCAGGTGAACCCACTTAGCCCAGTTTGTGGCGCAGTGAGCCCACACCTGAAACATGAAAGTAAGTCTTGTCAGTGATTGATTCAGCAAGTAAAAAGATTGATTCAGCACAGTTTGTGGCGCAGTGGGTCCACATCTGCTAACATAACACTAAGGGGTACTTTGCACACTACGACATCGCAAGCCGATGGTAGCGATGCCAAGAGCGATAGTCCCCACCCCCGTCATAGCTGCGATATCTTGTGATAGCTGTTGTAGCGAACATTATCTCTACGGCAGCTTCACATGCACTTACCTGCCCTGCGACGTCACTCTGGCCGGCGAACCGCCTCCTTCCTAAGGGGGTGGGTCGTGCGGCATCACAGCGACGTCACACGGCAGGCGGCCAATAGAAGCAGAGGGGCGGAGATGAGCGGGACGTAAACATCCCGCCCACCTCCGTCCTTCCGCATAGCCGGTGTGAGCCGCGGAACGCAGGTAAGGAGATGTTCTTCACTCCTGCGGCTTCTCACACAGCGATGTGTGCTGCTGCAGGAACAAGTAACAACATCGTACCTGTTGCTGCCACAACATTATGGATTTGACCGACACTACACCGATGATACGATTTCGACGCTTTTGCGCTCGTTAATCGTATCAAAAATGATTTACACACTCCGATGTCGACAGCGACGCCGGATGTGCGTAACTTTCGATTTGACCCCACCGACATCGCAGCTGCGATGTTGTAGTGTGCAAAGTACCTCTTAGTCTTGTCAGTGATTGATTCAGCAGGCAAAAATATAGGTTAAATAGGCCTGTAGGCTGAAATCTGTTTCTCAAATCAAACTATAGGGGAGTTTGGAATACAAAAATAGATAACAATAATGATCTTTAGTACCAAATTGTAAACAAGCACAGACCCTAATTGGCACGCTAATTGATGTACCAAAGTAGCTTCATGCTTCACAACAACTCACACTAAACTGTCTCTGCTATACCATGGACTATAGGCAGATTGAATAGTAAAACCAGTTGGAGGTGACAACCATTAAGCAAATAAGGGTGATCAATAAAGTGGTGAATAATTAACAAATATACTTCCAATACATCAATACATTAACATACACAATTTAATTATCAGCAATATAAGAAAATATCTCGAGATCAGTATTTCTCACAATATGATCCCTATGTTATGTCAAGTTTCTCGTATTTATCTGCCTACTTTATGTTTCCTCTGCAGTTCCAGGGGTTCATTATGAGACTTTTGGGCCAAGGTGGCAATGAACAAGAATGGTTATAGTTACGGCAGGATGTGCCTACTAGGAGATTCAGTACTGGGGCCAAGTGATTATAAGGTGTACATTGCAGCAGGATTGTGTCAATCTAAGAGCACGTGGAAGTTACTTTAAGGTTTTGTAACCTGCTTTAAGAAGGTTCCTACTACATTTTTGCTTTACTATTCTAATAACTGTACACCTAGTAAATACATGAAGTGAGGAAATATTTGTAGATCCAATTAACCAAGGCGGTGATAAATATCACAAGCAGATGAGATCCTAATTCACTCTGCAATGTGGACAATACTGTTAATTAAACTTGTGCACATCTATCAATAACCTAGACCCTCAGATCTGTTACTACATTCAAGAATCATTTGTGAAATGTAACAGGATCAATGTGAAAAAAGACTTGACACCTCTGGCCTGTTAAATATCAGTACTAAACTAGTAAAGGAATGTAACACTGATATATTATGTAATTATCATCCCTATTATGAAGAAGACAGCTTTGTGTCAAGGTTAATAATATATCTCTTGAGGCACAAATCATCCTGAAAACTTATTGAAACT
Source organism: Anomaloglossus baeobatrachus (assembly GCF_048569485.1). Taxonomy (NCBI): domain Eukaryota; kingdom Metazoa; phylum Chordata; class Amphibia; order Anura; family Aromobatidae; genus Anomaloglossus; species Anomaloglossus baeobatrachus. Next base: position 774,046,822 of record NC_134353.1, on the reverse strand, counting down.
GTTGAAAATCACAGCTCACTTTTCTACCTGTCAGCACCTTCAGTCATAGAGGCGTTGTAGGAGGGGGAGCCCTGGAGCATTTGTAGTGAAAGCTAATAAGTAGTTTGTGGCCCTAGTGACCTCACAGCTGTAGGGTTTTCTGTCCTATACATGGATGTACAAAGGAGAACATATTGTTTTCACACTGAGAGTGATGTGCAGACCCAGCACGCATGTAAAGAGATGGACATATTGCTCACATTCTACCTTGAAGACATTGTTGTTATTGATGGTGTAATGTTATAAGTGTTAATGATGTCAAATGTGAATTGTAATATGTGTTGTGCCAGACAGTAGGGTATGAAAGAGTTTGTGAGCCAATAGTGGGAAGGGATAGAATGCAGGGACTGAGACGGTTTCCTGTTAGGAGACAAGATAGGGCCCAGCGTGCAATAGTGACAGACCTAAGGTCTGTCTAGTAGCAGAGTCGCATGACGTGGGTGTCCCTAGTGTGAGTAGAGACTAAAGAAGTGAATAGCTTGATCCGGTGTAGCAAAAGAGAACTGACTGAAGGTCAGAGTGATCTACTGGAGATGGGTCAATGGAAAAAGATGCTTAGCAGTACGGCACTTGAGTTTACAACTGTGTAAAGTAACGGGCCAGGTCGGTGCAGATAATGTGAGACAATGAGAGTGACCTGGGAGGAGTTCCCTAAGGGTCCACAAGCTGCAAGCAAACTGTTGGCCATACTGGCAAACAATACTCTCAAAAAAGGTGGACAATGTGGAACCACAGGTGGAAGATATGACTCTTACTAACTGGATTCTAGTACTGAGCTGCGTGGAAGGAAAAGAGACTACTGGAGGCAGGAACAAGTGAATATGAAAAAGTAAACAGACTGTGTGCAGAGGTGCCGAAGAAACAACATATGAGAAGTTATGCACCAGTGATCTACTGTACATAGTTTCCATCAAATAGTGGTTTAGTAAAAGACTGTTTTTAGAACTGGTGATCTCCCTAACTGAGTTCTACAAAATCTGGTCCTGGCCTCATGTAGCCTGCAAAGGCATATAGCCTCCCTAGCACAAATACACACACCCATCCTGGACCCCTCACTTTCATGTAACATACTGGGGCATAGGAGATGACTACTTTACCCATGGCTACTGCCCCAAGCCATATTACAATTGGCATAGTTGTCAGGATCAAACTTTGCTGCCAAAGGATCAAGATAATGTGGGAAGATGGCAAAGCAATCTAAGGCCACTTTAACACATCCATTTTTTGCCATCAGTCACAATCCGTCGAAATGTGAAAAAAACAGATCCAGTACTAGATCCGTTTTTTTTCTCATTGACTTGTATTAGCGATGGATTGCAAAGGATGGCCTCATGTTACATTCGTCGTACGATGGATCCATCAACAAGTGTGAAGTAGACAACGTCCATAGTAAAGTTTTTTGTGTACGTCGAAAAAACGGACCGCGATGAATCCGTCACTATTAGAGATGAGCGAACCGGTCGCTAATCGGTTCGAGTTCGGTTCGCCGAACGGACGTCTCGTTCGAGTTCGGTTCGGCGAACGTTCGACGAACCGAACTCAAACCGCATAGGAAACAATGGCAGGCAATCACAAACACATAAAAACACCTAGAAAACACCCTCAAAGGTATCCAAAAGGTGACAAACAACTCACAACACAACACAAACACAAGGGAAAGTGACAAGGACATATACTCATGCGAAAACAAACGAGCAGTACAAGGAAAAAGAGAAGGAGACACAGATATAGGCATGGCACGCCCTTCTAAAATCATGTAAAACACCGCAAGGTGACTCCAAGCGGAGTCTCCCTATTTTCCAAAAATTGGGCCACACACACACCCACCCCTTCAGTGGCAGCACTTGTGCCCCAGTTGTACACTTCACAGCTAGATTTGCATCAAGCACATTCAAAAATACGCCATACTTAACCGTCCCCAGGATGACACCGGGGTAGGTAGCAAAGTCTTTCCTGATCCCAGCGCTGTGCATCTTGGATCATTTTTAAAAACAATGTAAGCAAGGGTTACTCCAAGCGAAGTCTCCCTTTTTTCCAAAAATTGGGCCACACACACCCACCCCTTCAGTGGCAGCACTTGTGCCCCAGTTGTACACTTCACAGCTAGATTTGCATCAAGCACATTCAAAAATACGCCATACTTAACCGTCCCCAGGATGACTCCGGGGTAGGTAGCAAAGTCTTTCCTGATCCCAGCTCTGTTCATCTTGGATCATTTTTAAAAACAATGTAAGCAAGGGTTACTCCAAGTGGAGTCTCCCTTTTTTTCCAAAAATAGGGCCCCACACACACCCACCCATTCAGCGGCAGCACTTGTGCCCCAGTTGTACACTTCACAGCTAGATTTGCATCAAGCACATTCAAAAATACGCCATACTTAACCGTCCCCAGGATGACACCGGGGTAGGTAGCAAAGTCTTTCCTGATCACAGCGCTGTGCATCTTGGATCATTTTTAAAAACAATGTAAGCAAGGGTTACTCCAAGCGGAGTCTCCCTTTTTTCCAAAAATTGGGCCACAAACAAACCCACCCCTTCAGTGGCAGCACTTGTGCCCCAGTTGTACACTTCACAGCTAGATTTGCATCAAGCACATTCAAAAATACGCCATACTTAACCGTCGCCAGGATGACACCGGGGTAGGTAGCAAAGTCTTTCCTGATCCCAGCTCTGTTCATCTTGGATCAATTTTAAAAACAATGTAAGCAAGGGTTACTCCAAGTGGAGTCTCCCTTTTTTCCAAAAATTGGGCCACAAACAAACCCACCCCTTCAGTGGCAGCACTTGTGCCCCAGTTGTACACTTCACAGCTAGATTTGCATCAAGCACATTCAAAAATACGCCATACTTAACCGTCGCCAGGATGACACCAGGGTAGGTAGCAAAGTCTTTCCTGATCCCAGCTCTGTTCATCTTGGATCATTTTTAAAAACAATGTAAGCAAGGGTTACTCCAAGTAGAGTCTCCCTTTTTTCCAAAAATTGGGCCACACACACACCCATTCCTTCAGTGGCAGCACTTGAGCCCCAGTTGTACACTTCACAGCTAGATTTGCATCAAGCACATTCAAAAATACGCCATACTTAACCGTCCCCAGGATGACTTCGGGGTAGGTAGCAAAGTCTTTCCTGATCCCAGCTCTGTTCATCTTGGATCATTTTTAAAAACAATGTAAGCAAGGGTTACTCCAAGTGGAGTCTCCCTTTTTTTCCAAAAATAGGGCCCCACACACACCCACCAATTCAGTGGCAGCACTTGTGCCCCAGTTGTACACTTCACAGCTAGATTTGCATCAAGCACATTCAAAAATACGCCATACTTAACCGTCCCCAGGATGACACCGGGGTAGGTAGCAAAGTCTTTCCTGATCCCAGCTCTGTTCATCTTGGATCATTTTTAAAAACAATGTAAGCAAAGGTTACACCAAGCGGAGTCTCCCTTTTCTCCAAAAATTGGGCCACACACACACCCACCCCTTCAGTGGCAGCACTTGTGCCCCAGTTGTACACTTCACAGCTAGATTTGCATCAAGCACATTCAAAAATACGCCATACTTAACCGTCCCCAGGATGACTCCGGGGTAGGTAGCAAAGTCTTTCCTGATCCCAGCTCTGTTCATCTTGGATCATTTTTAAAAACAATGTAAGCAAGGGTTACTCCAAGTGGAGTCTCCCTTTTTTTCCAAAAATAGGGCCCCACACACACCCACCAATTCAGTGGCAGCACTTGTGCCCCAGTTGTACACTTCACAGCTAGATTTGCATCAAGCACATTCAAAAATACGCCATACTTAACCGTCCCCAGGATGACACCGGGGTAGGTAGCAAAGTCTTTCCTGATCCCAGCTCTGTTCATCTTGGATCATTTTTAAAAACAATGTAAGCAAAGGTTACACCAAGCGGAGTCTCCCTTTTTTCCAAAAATTGGGCCACACACACACCCACCCCTTCAGTGGCAGCACTTGTGCCCCAGTTGTACACTTCACAGCTAGATTTGCATCAAGCACATTCAAAAATACGCCATACTTAACCGTCCCCAGGATGACACCGGGGTAGGTAGCAAAGTCTTTCCTGATCCCAGCTCTGTTCATCTTGGATCATTTTTAAAAACAATGTAAGCAAGGGTTACTCCAAGCGGAGTCTCCCTTTTTTCCAAAAATTGAGCCACACACACACTCACGCCTTCAGTGGCAGCACTTGTGCCCCAGTTGTACACTTCACAGCTAGATTTGCATCAAGCACATTCAAAAATACACCATACTTAACCGTCCCCAGGATGACACCGGGGTAGGTAGCAAAGTCATTCCTGATCCCAGCACTGTGCATCTTGGATCATTTTTAAAAACAATGTAAGCAAGGGTCACACCAAGCGGAGTCTCCCTTTTTTCCAAAAATTGGGCCACACACACCCACCCCTTCAGTGGCAGCACTTGTGCCCCAGTTGTACACTTCACAGCTAGATTTGCATCAAGCACATTCAAAAATACGCCATACTTAACCGTCCCCAGGATGACTCCGGGGTAGGTAGCAAAGTCTTTCCTGATCCCAGCTCTGTTCATCTTGGATCATTTTTAAAAACAATGTAAGCAAGGGTTACTCCAAGTGGAGTCTCCCTTTTTTTCCAAAAATTGGGCCCCACACACACCCACCCATTCAGTGGCAGCACTTGTGCCCCAGTTGTACACTTCACAGCTAGATTTTCATCAAGCACATTCAAAAATACGCCATACTTAACCGTCCCCAGGATGACTCCGGGGTAGGTAGCAAAGTCTTTCCAGATCCCAGCACTGTGCATCTTGGATCATTTTTAAAAACAATGTAAGCAAGGGTCACACCAAGCGGAGTCTCCCTTTTTTCCAAAAATTGAGCCACACACACACTCACCCCTTCAGTGGCAGCACTTGTGCCCCAGTTGTACACTTCACAGCTAGATTTGCATCAAGCACATTCAAAAATACACCATACTTAACCGTCCCCAGGATGACACCGGGGTAGGTAGCAAAGTCTTTCCTGATCCCAGCACTGTGCATCTTGGATCATTTTTAAAAACAATGTAAGCAAGGGTCACACCAAGCGGAGTCTCCCTTTTTTCCAAAAATTGGGCCACACACACCCACCCCTTCAGTGGCAGCACTTGTGCCCCAGTTGTACACTTCACAGCTAGATTTGCATCAAGCACATTCAAAAATACGCCATACTTAACCGTCCCCAGGATGACTCCGGGGTAGGTAGCAAAGTCTTTCCTGATCCCAGCTCTGTTCATCTTGGATCATTTTTAAAAACAATGTAAGCAAGGGTTACTCCAAGTGGAGTCTCCTTTTTTTTCCAAAAATAGGGCCCCACACACACCCACCAATTCAGTGGCAGCACTTGTGCCCCAGTTGTACACTTCACAGCTAGATTTGCATCAAGCACATTCAAAAATACGCCATACTTAACCGTCCCCAGGATGACACCGGGGTAGGTAGCAAAGTCTTTCCTGATCCCAGCTCTGTTCATCTTGGATCATTTTTAAAAACAATGTAAGCAAAGGTTACACCAAGCGGAGTCTCCCTTTTTTCCAAAAATTGGGCCACACACACACACCCACCCCTTCAGTGGCAGCACTTGTGCCCCAGTTGTACACTTCACAGCTAGATTTGCATCAAGCACATTCAAAAATACGCCATACTTAACCGTCCCCAGGATGACACCGGGGTAGGTAGCAAAGTCTTTCCTGATCCCAGCTCTGTTCATCTTGGATCATTTTTAAAAACAATGTAAGCAAGGGTTACTCCAAGTGGAGTCTCCCTTTTTTTCCAAAAATTGGGCCCCACACACACCCACCCATTCAGTGGCAGCACTTGTGCCCCAGTTGTACACTTCACAGCTAGATTTGCATCAAGCACATTCAAAAATACGCCATACTTAACCGTCCCCAGGATGACTCCGGGGTAGGTAGCAAAGTCTTTCCTGATCCCAGCTCTGTTCATCTTGGATCATTTTTAAAAACAATGTAAGCAAGGGTTATTCCAAGTGGAGTCTCCCTTTTTTTCCAAAAATTGGGCCCCACACACACCCACCCATTCAGTGGCAGCACTTGTGCCCCAGTTGTACACTTCACAGCTAGATTTGCATCAAGCACATTCAAAAATACGCCATACTTAACTGTCCCCAGGATGACACCGGGGTAGGTAGCAAAGTCTTTCCTGATCCCAGCACTGTGCATCTTGGATCATTTTTAAAAACAATGTAAGCAAGGGTCACACCAAGCGGAGTCTCCCTTTTTTCCAAAAATTGGGCCACACACACCCACCCTTTCAGTGGCAGCACTTGTGCCCCAGTTGTATACTTCACAGCTAGATTTGCATCAAGCACATTCAAAAATACGCCATACTTAACCGTCCCCAGGATGACACCGGGGTAGGTAGCAAAGTCTTTCCTGATCCCAGCGCTGTGCATCTTGGATCATTTTTAAAAACAATGTAAGCAAGGGTCTCACCAAGCGGAGTCTCCCTTTTTTCCAAAAATTGAGCCACACACACACTCACCCCTTCAGTGGCAGCACTTGTGCCCCAGTTGTACACTTCACAGCTAGATTTGCATCAAGCACATTCAAAAATACGCCATACTTAACCGTCCCCAGGATGACACCGGGGTAGGTAGCAAAGTCTTTCCTGATCCCAGCGCTGTGCATCTTGGATCATTTTTAAAAACAATGTAAGCAAGGGTCACACCAAGCGGAGTCTCCCTTTTTTCCAAAAATTGGGCCACACACACCCACCCCTTCAGTGGCAGCACTTGTGCCCCAGTTGTACACTTCACAGCTAGATTTGCATCAAGCACATTCAAAAATACGCCATACTTAACCGTCCCCAGGATGACTCCGGGGTAGGTAGCAAAGTCTTTCCTGATCCCAGCTCTGTTCATCTTGGATCATTTTTAAAAACAATGTAAGCAAGGGTTACTCCAAGTGGAGTCTCCTTTTTTTTCCAAAAATAGGGCCCCACACACACCCACCAATTCAGTGGCAGCACTTGTGCCCCAGTTGTACACTTCACAGCTAGATTTGCATCAAGCACATTCAAAAATACGCCATACTTAACCGTCCCCAGGATGACACCGGGGTAGGTAGCAAAGTCTTTCCTGATCCCAGCTCTGTTCATCTTGGATCATTTTTAAAAACAATGTAAGCAAAGGTTACACCAAGCGGAGTCTCCCTTTTTTCCAAAAATTGGGCCACACACACACACCCACCCCTTCAGTGGCAGCACTTGTGCCCCAGTTGTACACTTCACAGCTAGATTTGCATCAAGCACATTCAAAAATACGCCATACTTAACCGTCCCCAGGATGACACCGGGGTAGGTAGCAAAGTCTTTCCTGATCCCAGCTCTGTTCATCTTGGATCATTTTTAAAAACAATGTAAGCAAGGGTTACTCCAAGTGGAGTCTCCCTTTTTTTCCAAAAATTGGGCCCCACACACACCCACCCATTCAGTGGCAGCACTTGTGCCCCAGTTGTACACTTCACAGCTAGATTTGCATCAAGCACATTCAAAAATACGCCATACTTAACCGTCCCCAGGATGACTCCGGGGTAGGTAGCAAAGTCTTTCCAGATCCCAGCACTGTGCATCTTGGATCATTTTTAAAAACAATGTAAGCAAGGGTCACACCAAGCGGAGTCTCCCTTTTTTCCAAAAATTGAGCCACACACACACTCACCCCTTCAGTGGCAGCACTTGTGCCCCAGTTGTACACTTCACAGCTAGATTTGCATCAAGCACATTCAAAAATACACCATACTTAACCGTCCCCAGGATGACACCGGGGTAGGTAGCAAAGTCTTTCCTGATCCCAGCACTGTGCATCTTGGATCATTTTTAAAAACAATGTAAGCAAGGGTCACACCAAGCGGAGTCTCCCTTTTTTCCAAAAATTGGGCCACACACACCCACCCCTTCAGTGGCAGCACTTGTGCCCCAGTTGTACACTTCACAGCTAGATTTGCATCAAGCACATTCAAAAATACGCCATACTTAACCGTCCCCAGGATGACTCCGGGGTAGGTAGCAAAGTCTTTCCTGATCCCAGCTCTGTTCATCTTGGATCATTTTTAAAAACAATGTAAGCAAGGGTTATTTCAAGTGAGTCTCCCTTTTTTTCCAAAAATAGGGCCCCACACACACCCACCAATTCAGTGGCAGCACTTGTGCCCCAGTTGTACACTTCACAGCTAGATTTGCATCAAGCACATTCAAAAATACGCCATACTTAACCGTCCCCAGGATGACACCGGGGTAGGTAGCAAAGTCTTTCCTGATCCCAGCTCTGTTCATCTTGGATCATTTTTAAAAACAATGTAAGCAAAGGTTACACCAAGCTGAGTCTCCCTTTTTTCCAAAAATTGGGCCACACACACACCCACACCTTCAGTGGCAGCACTTGTGCCCCAGTTGTACACTTCACAGCTAGATTTGCATCAAGCACATTCAAAAATACGCCATACTTAACCGTCCCCAGGATGACACCGGGGTAGGTAGCAAAGTCTTTCCTGATCCCAGCTCTGTTCATCTTGGATCATTTTTAAAAACAATGTAAGCAAGGGTTACTCCAAGTGGAGTCTCCCTTTTTTTCCAAAAATTGGGCCCCACACACACCCACCCATTCAGTGGCAGCACTTGTGCCCCAGTTGTACACTTCACAGCTAGATTTGCATCAAGCACATTCAAAAATACGCCATACTTAACCGTCCCCAGGATGACTCCGGGGTAGGTAGCAAAGTCTTTCCAGATCCCAGCACTGTGCATCTTGGATCATTTTTAAAAACAATGTAAGCAAGGGTCACACCAAGCGGAGTCTCCCTTTTTTCCAAAAATTGAGCCACACACACACTCACCCCTTCAGTGGCAGCACTTGTGCCCCAGTTGTACACTTCACAGCTAGATTTGCATCAAGCACATTCAAAAATACACCATACTTAACCGTCCCCAGGATGACACCGGGGTAGGTAGCAAAGTCTTTCCTGATCCCAGCACTGTGCATCTTGGATCATTTTTAAAAACAATGTAAGCAAGGGTCACACCAAGCGGAGTCTCCCTTTTTTCCAAACATTGGGCCTCACACACCCACCCCTTCAGTGGCAGCACTTGTGCCCCAGTTGTACACTTCACAGCTAGATTTGCATCAAGCACATTCAAAAATACGCCATACTTAACCGTCCCCAGGATGACATCAGGGTAGGTAGCAAAGTCTTTCCTGATCCCAGCGCTGTGCATCTTGGATCATTTTTAAAAACAATGTAAGCAAGGGTTTCTCCAAGAAGAGTCTCCCTTTTTTCCAAAAATTGGGCCACACAGACACCCCATCAGTGGCAGCACTTGTGCCCTAGTTGTACACTTCACAGCTAGATTTGCATCAAGCACATTCAAAATCCACAAGCATTTACTCTCCCCAGGATGACACAGGGGTAGTAAATTCCTTGTGAATCCATGACTTGTTCATTTTGATGAACGTTAGTCTGTCCACATTGTCACTGGACAGACGCTTGCACTTATCTGTCAGCACACACCCAGCAGCACTGAAGACACGTTCAGAGACAACGCTGGCAGCTGGACATGACAAAATCTCCAAGGCGTAAGTGGAGAGCTCTGGCCATTTTTTCAAGATTTGAAGCCCAAAATGAGCGAGGCTCCATTTGCAAAGTCATGGCATCGATGTTCATTTGGAGATACTCCTGTATCATCCTCTCCAGCCGTTGACTATGTGTCAGACTTGTTGTCTCTGGTGGCCTTGCAAAGGAGGGTCTAAAAAAATTATGAAAAGATTCAATAAAATTGCTGTTACCAGCACCAGATACAGTGCTACTGGTACGGGTAGACTGTTGAAGATGACGAGACTGTCCCATGTTTGTCAAGTTGAAACTGGGAGATTCACTCCCTGCACCTGCACGGTTGTTTGGTGGAAAAGCCGAGCTAAGATCAAGTAACAGCTTCTGCTGATACTCCTGCATACATGCGTCCCTTTCTATGGCTGGAATTATGTCACAAAATTTGGACTTGTACCGGGGATCTAATAGTGTGGCAAGCCAGTAGTCATCATCACTTCTAATTTTGACAATACGAGGGTCATGTTGGAGGTAGTGCAGCAAGAAGGCACTCATGTGTCTTGCACAGCCATGCGGACCAAGTCCACGCTGTGTTTGTGGCATAGAGGTGCTAACCGTTCTTTCTTCCTCTGACATCTCCCCCCAACCTCTTTCAACTGAAATTTGACCAAGTTCTCCCTCATCCGCTGAGTCTTCCATGTCCATGGACAGTTCGTCCTCCATTTCTTCATGTTCTCCTGCACCTTCCTCAACATTTCGCCTGCTACCATGCGCCCTTGTTGATCCCTGTCCCCCATGGTCCCACGCCTGCCGTGTTGGTGATGAAGAACGTCTGGACCTTGGTGATGTTGTTGTGTCTTGCGCATATGAGTCCTCCTGTAGTTCCTTCCCTTCCTGTTGTCCTACCCCCTGACTCCGAATAGTGTTTAGCGTGTGCTCCAGCATGTAAATGACTGGAATTGTCATGCTGATAATGGCATTGTCAGCGCTAAACATATTCGTCGCCATGTCGAAACTGTGCAGAAGAGTGCATAGGTCCTTGATCTGAGACCACTCCATCAGGGTGATCTGCCCCACCTCTGCATCTCGTTGGCCCAGGCTATACGTCATGACGTATTGCACCAGGGCTCGGCGGTGCTGCCACAGTCGCTGTAACATGTGGAGAGTTGAATTCCAGCGTGTCGCCACATCGCATTTCAGGCGATGAACCGGCAGGCCGAAAGACTTCTGGAGCGATGCAAGTCGCTCAGCAGCAGCGGTTGAACGGCAGAAGTGAGCAGACAGTTTTCGTGCCCTGTTCAGAAAGCCATCTAGGCGGGGATAGTGTGTTAAAAATTGCTGGACAACAAGGTTCAACACGTGAGCCGTACAAGGCACGTGTGTCACCTTGCCCAGGCGAAGGGCCGCACCCAGGTTTGCAGCATTGTCGCACACGGCCTTACCAGGCTGCAGGTTGAGTGGAGACAACCATTTATTAAACTCACCATTTATTTAACCCCCACACCCGGACACATCCACCATCTCTGCTCTGACATGACGCAAGGTAACATTGATTAACCATTCATGCCCCTTTGCCATTTGGGACTCTTTAGGGGATTCTACAGATCGCCTACTTATAACTTGTCTTCCACACTGTCCCTTTTGACTTTCCACGGGCCATTTTTCACCTTGTACAATCCATTACATTGTTGCCTGTCAGCAGGTTTGCCATCTGGTGGTGTGTCCTGGTATTGCTGTGGGTTGTTTCCTGGCAGGCTGTTTCCATCTAGCCTGCCTCCACTGTGTGTCCTGCATCACCTTTATTATAAATCTTGTATTTCACTTTGATTATCCGTGGTCCTCTCTCTTTTGTATCCCCACCTCTATTTATTGGTAAAATTGGGGCTACATTATTTTAGGTTTTATATTCTTGTGGACCTCTTCCGATCATAGGAAAGGTTATTTAGGTTATATTTATTAAACTCAGTCTCCAGAGCTGCCCACAACTCATCGGCTGTGTGACTCCTATTTCCAAGACGTCAAGCTAAAGACCGCCTGATGCCGTTGCGCTCTGCTGCCAGCATAGTAATGAGGGGTGCGTGATTCCTTCTGCGCAGTGAGAACGCTGGTGGCCTGAGCAGGCAGGCTTGGGGCGGAGGTGGAGGACCCAGATGAGGTGGAGGAGGCAGAAGCAGTGGCGGAACTTGGACAGACAGAGGATTAACACACAAGTCATGGGGACGGCAAGACTTGTGCAGCAGACCCTTCACCATCTATCACCATAGTTACCCAGTGCCCAGTCAGCAACATGTAACGTCCCTGTCCATGCTTACTGGTCCAAGTATCGGTGGTGAAATGCACCCGTTCACACACAGAGTTTCTCAAGGAAGCGGTGATGTTGTGTGCGACATGCTGGTGTAGCGCGGGCACACCTTTCTTAGAGAAGTAGTGGCGACTGGGCATCTGGTACTGGGGCACAGCGACATAAGGTCTCTAAAATCCTGTGTGTCCACCAGGCGGAAAGGCAGCATTTCGGTAGCCAAGAGCTTACAGAGGGATAAAGTCAACCTCTTAGCTTTGTCATGGGTCGCAGGAAATGGCCTTTTATTTGTCCACATCTGAGGGACAGAGATCTGGCTGCTGTGTGTAGACGGTGTTGAGTAGGGTGTCCCTGGAAAAATGCAGGTTTGTGAGGAACGTGCAGGCGTAGACATGATGTTGCCTTCATCCAACGTTGGTGCTATCGATGTCTGAGAGAGCTGTACACACGCACTTGTTTCCCCTTCCAAACCAACTGACGACCTACCAAGCAAACTACCTGTTGCGGTTACAGTGGTGGAAGTTGTGCGTAGAAAACCAGGTGTGACAGCTGTCCCCACAGTCCTAGAAGATGAAGAGCTCCCGGATGCACTGGAAGGGGCAGGCGGTGGATGGTTCGCTCCGCTAGGCCGCATTGCAGCACGGTGAGCTTCCCACTGGGACATATGATATTTATTCATGTGACGATTCATGGAAGAAGTTGTCAAACTGCTGAGGTTTTGCCCTCTACTAACAGAATCACGACAAATTTTACAGATCACATAATTTGGGCGATCTTTTGCTATGTCAAAAAAGGACCAGGCTAGGCAAGGCTTAGAGGGCATGCGACCTACTGATCCACCCCGACTAGTGCTCAGAGGCAGAGTGGTGGCTGAGGATGCAGTTGTAGACGTGCTACCAGTACTCCGACTCTGTCCAGGAAGGCGCAAGGTAACTTCGTCGTCAGTTGCATCCTCCTCCACCGTCTCTGTTGACCTCCTCGAGGGCCTGACTGTGGGTTGACAGTAGGTGGGATCTAGAACTTCCTCATCAATTGTTGTGTTTGCACTCCCCTCACCCTCAGACCGAGCCTCTTCTTGCCCTGACCGAATATTTAAGTTGTAATCCCAATCTGGTATCTGCGTCTCATCGTCATCAGTATGTTCCTCATTGTATATTACAACAGGTGTTTCAGTTTGTGAATAAGGGTCAACATTATGCTCAGAAACTTGGTCATCACGGCCTAAATCTGAGTCACAAAGGTTCTGGTCATCACTGCAGACCATTTCCTGGTCTGTACTCACTGTAGCTTGGGAGCAGACCTCTGATTCCCAGGCTATAGTGTGACTGAACAGTTCTGCAGACTCAGCCATCTCAGTTCCACCATGCTGTGCAGGGCGGATGGAGACTTCCGAGCTGGGAGAAAGCAAGTGTGATTGGGATGACAACTCAGAGGACTGGTGTTTTTTGGATGCGGTAGTTAAGGTGGAGGAGAGGGCACTTGTTGGACCACTTGAGATCCATTCAAGCATTTTCTTTTTTTGGCCATCATCTATCTTTGTTCCAGTTGTTCGTGTCCGTAAAAAAGGGAGCACATCGGATTGTCCTCGGTAAGTAGTATCTTACTTTTGCTGGAAGATGGTCTATCTTCAGCAGATGTTAATGGAGCTTTGCCACCTTCCCCACGGACAAACCCTGTTTTTCCTTTTCCAACACGCCTCTTCCCCTTTCCACCAGCATCTGTCATTTTGCCACTCAATTTGATTGCGACAAGATTGTGCACTTAAAATGTGGTAGTAAAAATTGAGAGGTGGTGTAGATTGCAGCGGTGGTCTATCTTTATTAACAGCAGAATAAACAACAATAACTATCCCTGACAATGCAACTACGGCCCTTAAACTGGCAGCATAGTTTGCTAGTATAATGGCTTAGTAACAATGAGTTTGAGTGTGCAATGCAGAGGTGCTGCAATTAGATTTTCACTAGTAGGACACTAATGGAAGTCCAACAGCCACTTTTAGGATGCCACTAAGTTTCCTCAGTGTTTGCTAGTATAATGGCTTAGTAACAATGAGTTTGAGTGTGCAATGCAGTGGTGCTGCAATTAGATTTGCACTAGTAGGACACTAATGGAAGTCCAACAGCCACTTTTAGGATGCCACTAAGTTTCCTCAGTGTTTGCTAGTATAATGGCTTAGTAAAAATGAGTTTGAGTGTGCAATGCAGAGGTGCTGCACATAGGTTTGCACCAGTGGGACACTAATGGAAGTGCAACAGCCACTTTTAGGATGCCACTAAGTTTACTCAGTGTTTGCTAGTATAATGGCTTAGTAACAATGAGTTTGAGTGTGCAATGCAGAGGTGCTGCACATAGGTTTGCACCAGTGGGACACTAATGGAAGTCCAACAGCCACTTTTAGGATGCCACTAAGTTTACTCAGTGTTTGCTAGTATAATGGCTTAGTAACAATGAGTTTGAGTGTGCAATGCAGTGGTGCTGCAATTAGATTTGCACTAGTAGGACACTAATGGAAGTCCAACAGCCACTTTTAGGATGCCACTAAGTTTGCTCAGTGTTTGCTAGTATAATGGCTTAGTAACAATGACTTTGAGTGTGCAATGCAGTGGTGCTGCAATTAGATTTGCACTAGTAGGACACTAATGGAAGTCCAACAGCCACTTTTAGGATGCCACTAAGTTTACTCAGTGTTTGCTAGTATAATGGCTTAGTAAAAATGAGTTTGAGTGTGCAATGCAGAGGTGCTGCACATAGATTTGCACCAGTGGGACACTAATGGAAGTCCAACAGCCACTTTTAGGATGCCAATAAGTTTCCTCAGTGTTTGCTAGTATAATGGCTTAGTAACAATGAGTTTGAGTGTGCAATGCAGAGGTGCTGCACATAGATTTGCACCAGTGGGACACTAATGGAAGTCTAACAGCCACTTTTAGGATGCCACTAAGTTTACTCAGTCTTTGCTAATATAATGGCTTAGTAACAATGAGTTTGAGTGTGCAATGCAGAGGTGCTGAACATAGGTTTGCCCCAGTGGGACACTAATGGAAGTCCAACAGCTACTTTTAGGATGCCACTAAGTTTACTCAGTGTTTGCTAGTATAATAGCTTAGTATCAATGAGTTTGAGTGTGCAATGCAGTGGTGCTGCAATTAGATTTGCACTAGTAGGACACTAATGGAAGTCCAACAGCCACTTTTAGGATGCCACTAAGTTTACTCAGTGTTTGCTAGTATAATGGCTTAGTAGCAATGAGTTTGAGTGTGCAATGCAGAGGTGCTGCACATAGGTTTGCACCAGTGGGACACTAATGGAAGTCCAACAGCCACTTTTAGGATGCCACTAAGTTTACTCAGTGTTTGCTAGTATAATGGCTTAGTAACAATGAGTTTGAGTGTGCAATGCAGAGGTGCTGCACATAGGTTTGCACCAGTGGGACACTAATGGAAGTCCAACAGCCACTTTTAGGATGCCACTAAGTTTACTCAGTGTTTGCTAGTATAATGGCTTAGTAACAATGAGTTTGAGTGTGCAATGCAGTGGTGCTGCAATTAGATTTGCACTAGTAGGACACTAATGGAAGTCCAACAGCCACTTTTAGGATGCCACTAAGTTTCCTCAGTGTTTGCTAGTATAATGGCTTAGTAAAAATGAGTTTGAGTGTGCAATTCAGAGGTGCTGCACATAGGTGTGCACCAGTGGGACACTAATGGAAGTCCAACAGCCACTTTTAGGATGCCACTAAGTTTGCTCAGTGTTTGCTAGTATAATGGCTTAGTAACAATGACTTTGAGTGTGCAATGCAGTGGTGCTGCAATTAGATTTGCACTAGTAGGACACTAATGGAAGTCCAACAGCCACTTTTAGGATGCCACTAAGTTTACTCAGTGTTTGCTAGTATAATGGCTTAGTAAAAATGAGTTTGAGTGTGCAATGCAGAGGTGCTGCACATAGATTTGCACCAGTGGGACACTAATGGAAGTCCAACAGCCACTTTTAGGATGCCACTAAGTTTACTCAGTCTTTGCTAATATAATGGCTTAGTAACAATGAGTTTGAGTGTGCAATGCAGAGGTGCTGAACATAGGTTTGCCCCAGTGGGACACTAATGGAAGTCCAACAGCTACTTTTAGGATGCCACTAAGTTTACTCAGTGTTTGCTAGTATAATAGCTTAGTATCAATGAGTTTGAGTGTGCAATGCAGTGGTGCTGCAATTAGATTTGCACTAGTAGGACACTAATGGAAGTCCAACAGCCACTTTTAGGATGCCACTAAGTTTACTCAGTGTTTGCTAGTATAATGGCTTAGTAGCAATGAGTTTGAGTGTGCAATGCAGAGGTGCTGCACATAGGTTTGCACCAGTGGGACACTAATGGAAGTCCAACAGCCACTTTTAGGATGCCACTAAGTTTACTCAGTGTTTGCTAGTATAATGGCTTAGTAACAATGAGTTTGAGTGTGCAATGCAGAGGTGCTGCACATAGGTTTGCACCAGTGGGACACTAATGGAAGTCCAACAGCCACTTTTAGGATGCCACTAAGTTTACTCAGTGTTTGCTAGTATAATGGCTTAGCAACAATGAGTTTGAGTGTGCAATGCAGTGGTGCTGCAATTAGATTTGCACTGGTAGGACACTAATGGAAGTCCAACAGCCACTTTTAGGATGCCACTAAGTTTCCTCAGTGTTTGTTAGTATAATGGCTTAGTAACAATGAGTTTGAGTGTGCAATGCAGAGGTGCTGCACATAGGTTTGCACCAGTGGGACACTAATGGAAGTCCAACAGCCACTTTTAGGATGCCACTAAGTTTCCTCAGTGTTTGCTAGTATAATGGCTTAGTAACAATGAGTTTGAGTGTGCAATGCAGAGGTGCTGCACATAGGTTTGCACCAGTGGGACACTAATGGAAGTCCAACAGCCACTTTTAGGATGCCACTAAGTTTCCTTAGTGTTTGCTAGTATAATGGCTTAGTAACAATGAGTTTGAGTGTGCAATGCAGAGGTGCTGAACATAGGTTTGCACCAGTGGGACACTAATGGAAGTCCAACAGCCACTTTTAGGATGCCACTAAGTTTACTCAGTGTTTGCTAGTATAATGGCTTAGTAACAATGAGTTTGAGTGTGCAATGCAGTGGTGCTGCAATTAGATTTGCACTTGTAGGACACTAATGGAAGTCCAACAGCCACTTTTAGGATGCCACTAAGTTTACTCAGTGTTTGCTAGTATAATGGCTTAGTAACAATGAGTTTGAGTGTGCAATGCAGAGGTGCTGCACATAGATTTGCACCAGTGGGACACTAATGGAAGTCCAACAGCCACTTTTAGGATGCCACTAAGTTTACTCAGTGTTTGCTAGTATAATGGCTTAGTAACAATGAATTTCAGTGTGCAATGTAGAGGTGCTGCACATAGGTTTGCACCAGTGGGACACTAATGGAAGTCCAACAGCCACTTTTAGGATGCCACTAAGTTTACTCAGTGTTTGCTAGTATAATGGCTTAGTAACAATGAGTTTGAGTGTGCAAAGGGCAGGAGGGTACAGTGGCAGGGTTGTTGATCTGGGTAGAGGAAAGGAAGCCTCCCTTTCTATCCCTCCTAATGGGGAAATGCAGCGAGGAAATCCCTGACCTTAGCTACACAGACGCTGTCATCTTGTGTAGCTGTTAAAATCTGTTTTCACGGACCTGACTGTCACCTATGGCTCTGACCCTGCCGGTATTAGCCCTTACAAGGGCTGAAAGAAACTTATATCCCTATTCTGTATAGCGCTGTGTATAGAGTGTACACAGCAGTATCGGAGACAGGAGCTACGCCAGCGGTGACTGACACCAAGACGCAGAAGGCAGATAATGGCATGCTGGAGGAAAATGTCAGTTTTTATAATGCAGGGACATGTGACATGGACATCCTATCACACATGCCGTTGCTTCTCTGGCTAAAAGTCCACTTAGCTGTGTGTGTGTCTGGGATTGGCTGAAAAAAAAAATGGCGATCGCCATTATCCAAACAGCAGTGATCTGAATGCGCTGTTCTTGCACACTATATGCTGAAATTTCATAATAGTGTGAGTCACAGAGTGACTTACACTATTACAGCGGAAAGCCCGCTAGTAATTAGCTTTTCTTTTTGCTGCTAGAACCGTTCTCGAACGTATCTAGAACTATCGAGCTTTAGCAAAAAGCTCGAGTTCTAGTTCGATCTAGAACAGCCCCCAAAATCACTCGAGCCGCGAACTGGAGAACCTCGAACCGCGCTCAACTCTAGTCACCATCCGTCATTTGTTGTAATGGAAGCCTATGGGCGCAGGATCCGTCATCGGATCCGTCGTCGGATTCTGTTTTTTACAACCGAGCATGCCCAGAAGTATTGTAAAATCACTGCTGGTCAGGAAAAAATGGTATGACGGATCCGTTTTTTTACAGGATCCATCGCATCAGGTTTACCACAATCTGCGACGGATCTATCGCATCAGTCACAAAATGGATTGTGACTGATGCAAAAATACTGATGTGTGAAAGAGGCCTAAGATGGCACCAAGCAAGAATTTTAAAATATATAGGGGAGTAAAATTAGATGGACGATTCTGGTTGACCGCGATGCTGCTAGAAAAGTGGAAAAGTAGTGCGGCTTTATTATGCGTTTTAAGTTCGTACCAAACTCTTTTTAAAAAAATAGACAACATGCAGAGATCAATACAATAGTTTGGGGTTTAAATAGACAAGGAAGGAAGGTCAATATTCAAAGACATGAATGAAGTGTAGTATACATAAGAGACAATAATATCATAAAATACAAAAAAATAGATAAGCAAAATTGCATAAATACAAGAGAGATAATTAGTGAAACTGAAGAAGTAAACAGGGTGTGTGTAGAGATGCTCTGTGCCGAAGAAGGAACGGACGAGAAGTTGTGCACCCGCTATCTACTATACATAGTTGTTATCAAATGGCTGTTAAATAAAAGACTGTTTTTAAAGGACTGGTGATATCCCTCCATAAATACAATATCTAGTCCTGGTCAGTTGGAGTCATCAACATCATGCGGCCTGCGAAGGTGTATAGCCTATCTAGCACAAGTACACAAGTACACACACCCAGCCAAGGACCCCACTTTGATGGAATGTTCCAGGGCATGAGAGATAACAATCTCACCCACGGCTACCACTCCACACCACATTACATCTGCACTCCACTTACTGTGACGGCTATATACAATCATAGTTGAGAAATCCGCATGTCCTGATTTAGTGTATGAACAATGGAAAAGAAAAGTTCAGTATTTGCTTTCTGCATCAAGATGCAAAATAGGCTAATTAATCCTGTTACACAATGTATGCAAATTATATTTTCATCTTAAAAATGAAAAATAAGTAAAACTTGTGTTACTCTTAAATCATTAGACCTATAAAAAGATTCAACCACTGATGAAATGCACATCAGGGGTTGAATCTTTTTATAAGTGGTCCATGATGAAGGCGTAACAAACACTGAAACACATTGTCTGCTGCTGACCGCTAGCTGAAAAAAATTGTCGTATTGACACATGATGGTTTGTTTTTACCAAAGAAAGCTCAAATTTATGTTTTACTGAAAATGAACTATCTGGAGTGATACGCTGGGAGGATTTCCCCTTTTTTTCTATCTTTGATTTACCGAGCATGCTTCCATCCCTCTCTCCGTGCAGTGCTCTCCAGGCATCAAGCAGCCACATTGGACAACTGATAGGGGTAAGCTGGCTATATACCAGTTATTTGAAACATAACCATTTGCCTCTTGTATGATTGTGTCTCCATGTACATATATTGTAGAGGTTTTAAGTGTTTTTATATGATAGTTTTTATTATTTATGGTATGAGTAATCTCTTTTTATAAGTTTAATAATCTTGACTACAACCATTATATACCACATACCTTAGGCTCAGTGGCTTTGGCCACGTTTCTATGTTTTCATTACTCTTAAATCAGTAGATCCTTATCTGATGATACATTCCATTTGCTGGGTTTAGACTGGACATTTTGGCTGTATTCGTATTGGAACCACTAAGAGCAGATGTTACTTGCTTAATTAAACTTTTTTTCCACAGGACAAGACAAATGGAAGAATGATTATTCTTCTACAATCCAGAGGCCTAATCTGCATGGGTGGTGAATTTACAAACTCTCAATCTACAAACTCAGAACATAAAATCCTATTCTTGACCAGGCAAGGGAATGACAATGTTATCTCGTGTTTCCTCCTAAGCTCTATGTAATGACATTGTGCATTTCCCCAGTCTGCTTTTACATCTCTGTAGAACATTTGATTATAAAGCAGCTAATAAAATGTTACTTTATTGTGTAAACAAACATTTCATCCAATAGCAAATCCTGTGGGATATAAAATGTGTAGTTCCTGCTGTCCTCAGATAGTAGAAATGATGAAAAATGAAACAGACTGTGCTATTTGCTTCCAACGGAAGTTGTGACTGAGGACATAGCATGGGAACTAAACTTGAAAGTGGAAATGATCCCAGAAGAAAGCTACAGACTGCGTGTGTAGGTTTAACAGTCTGTTTACATGGATTTTATTCACAAGGATCCTTTTTCTTCCTTATAAAATTAAGAATGAAGCTCACATTGAATAAATAGGCTTTATTATGTGGCAACACATCCAGTCCTTCACTAACAATGCTCCTAAGTACAGAGGTAAGTATGCTCGTCCTGTGGTTTCCATATCTCACTGTAACTTTATAGCATATGAAGTTGGTGTTTTATAAAGGATGGGTTGTAAAATAAACGAGCACTTAATCTGTAAAGTAGAAGGTGTGTACAATGTTTATTACCATTCACCTAGGACACATTTTAGAAACAATAAAAAGAAGCACACTCCATCTTTAGTAATGGGAGCAAACATTTATTTAACACTAGCCCTTGATTTTATTACTAGCTCACTAGATCTATGATGTACGTCTAGAGGTATGAGCTATTTATGTTTCCAGCATAGAAGCATGTCTTATTACTTGAAATTACTACTATTTAAAGGTCAGCTCCACCCTAATAAATATTTGAGAATTCCCCACTTTAATTCACACCAATCATCTTAGGATCCAAAAACAAGAAATTGGACAGCCATACTGAAGAGTTGCTTTGTCTGTAGGCCTCCAGAACTTAAGAGTTGATTGTGGTTAAACACTTTTCTTAACACAACTGTTTTTTACAGAGTTAAAGGAAACCTCTCAAGTCCTGTATGCACCCATTAACAAGAGCGGTTCTGGGTGCATATTGCTAATCCCTGCCTAACAGTCCTAGCCTATAGTAGCATAGATAAAGGGACCTTTAGAAAAAGTATTTCGAAATATCCTTTATGATATGCTAATGAGGCCAGGGACTAGTCACAAGGGTGGTAGTTCCCTTGGATAGTCAGCCCCCTTAGCATGTAAGCACTCCCCTGTGGGCTCAGCATCAAAGACATGGTCGATATCACCTCTCACCTGCCACTGCACCTGACGCTGGATTTCAGCTCAGTGTGCATGATCAGAAGTCCCGGACGTCCGGTCATGCATACTATGAAGCCGGCTTCAAACTGGTGTAGTACGCATGACCGAAAGTCAGGGGACCTTCTGCTCATGCGCACTGAGACAAAAACCAGCGGTGGTAGCATAAGTGAGAGAGACCATGCCTCTGACGCCATGCATTCATTAGCCTGTTAGCATGCCCACAGGGGCATGCTTGCATGCTAAGGGGGGCAACTAGCCAAGGGAACTAAAGCCCTTGCAACTAGTCCCTGGCCTCATTAGCATATCATAAAGGATCTTTAGAAATTATTTTTCTAAAAATCCCTTTATCTATGCTACATAGCCTAGGACTGCTAGACAGGGAATAGCAATATGCACCCAGAACCTAATGGAAACTAAACAAACCCTATTATAGATAAAGGAATACATATGATAATGTTTACGTCCATCATGCGACCTGATAATGGTTCTAATGATGTATTCATGTACTGATGGTGGTTTTGGTGACATTTTCATCTACTTATGGTGTTCTTTGTGTATATTCACACACTATTGGTGGTGCTGATGATGGTGACATATTCAGGTAGTGATGGTTGTTCTGGTGCTGAATTCATGTACTACTGATGGCTCTAGTGATGTATTCATGTAGTGATGATGCTTCTGGTGCTGTAATAATCACCAGAACCATCATCAGTACATGAATACAAACCCAAAATCATCATTACTTAAATAGAACATCAAAGCCAGCAACAGTACATAAATACAGCACCAGAGCCATAACCATTAGTAAATAAATAGATCACTAGAACCACCATCAGTACATGAATACAGCACCAGAATCAACATCAGTACATTAATGCATCACCAGAATCTCCATCTCAGTAAATACAGTATATCACAAAAGTTAGTACGCTCCTCACATTTTTGTAAATATTTTATATCTATTCATAGTACCACACTAAAAATATAACACTTAGACAAAATATAAAGTAGTCAGTGTACAGTTTCTCTAACAGTGTAAATTTGCTGTTCCCTCTAAATAACTCAACACACAGCAATTAATGTTGAAGTGTCATCTCTTCAGTGATGTCCGATCAAAAGTTATAATAAAATATTTACATAAATGTGAGGGGTACACTCATTTTTGTGCTAGACTGTAAATACAACAGTACATGTCACCATAAGCACCATAAGTAGATAAATACATCATCAAGCTTAGTACAGCAATCAATAATGTCAAGTCAGACTCACATACATTTGTATTTCATGAAACTTGTGAGAGGGTGAGAGTATATTAGTGACCTTTATCCACTGTGAACTGCTGAAAAACAGTTATTTACTGTTCATTGTATGCATTGTTACTGACCAGCCACAGAAGGCCGCTGTTTTGCATCTGTATTCGACTGTTTGGTTACTATAGCAACATCTCAACTGACTTATTCACTGAACTTTGAGGGCTAAGGAGGTGGTGTGTGTGTGAGCTGCAGGGAAAGCGAGATGTGTGTAATGGAAAGGAGCCACCGGAGAAACATTTAAACGAAATTGGGAGAAGATTCGTGTTGAAGTTTAGCAAGGAGGACCGCGATGTGTGTAAGCAGCATCCTGTGTCAGAGATTCACCATTCTGCAGATGCTGGCTATACTTGCTCACCGTGTGAGGATCTCCAAATCTCTAGTTATGGCAGTTGGACACCATAATACCTGGGTATAGTAGGCTGGGCCCAGGACCGCGTGCACTTTGTTTTGGTACCAAAACACCTGTTCTAGTTAGACCTATTGTATGCACACAGTAATACTTGCCAGCTCTGCGGTGTCAGTTTACAGTTTACAGTTACATTTAAACTCTTAAAGGGACAGCGCCACACGATTGCATTGACTGTTGCGCTATAATATTTCCAAGACTGTGTTGCTGAGCTGCATGGTTTGCCTTCCCACGTTTACCATCTGCCTTCTCTGTGAGTCTTCAGCAATTAAGTGTATTCAGGTGGTTTATGGGATTTGTCTATGTTTAGGCAGATAAGCTGTGAACCTTTGTGCTGCACTACTGGTAGGGCCTGTTCACACACACACACACACAATTACTCCTGCTTCCCAGAGAGATTACTAGGTATTAGGCGACTGTTCAGACAGTCACTTGGTTAGAAGGAGACATAAATTGCCGTTATGGGTGGCCCAGCACAGGGGCATCGACCTTAGGACTTGTATTTATATTGCTCTGTTTTATGGTTGCCTTTTTGTTTTTGTAAAGTAAAGCAATCCTTTATCAATTCAACTGCCTCGGGTCGCTTTCCCGGTGCCTGGTTTTGCTGTATAATGGGAGCCCACCCTGTACACGACTTGCAAACCTACAACTTTCAATATGTGCTTAACAGTGGTATGAAATGCTGGGAACTGTTATTAGATATTATCAGACTGCAGACAATACAAGAACCACAGCACTGATAAGGTGTAGTCAGTATCAAGTAAATATTTCCATTCCATACCTCCCAACTTTTAAAGAAGGAAAAGAGGGACAAAGTTTGCGGCGCGCGTAGCGCGCCGTGGCAAATTTTTAGGCCACGCCCCCTAACCACACCCATTTCACAGTCACGCCCATATCCACTCCCCATCCACACCCATTCAGCACAAACACGCAGGCAGCCGGCGGGCCTCCAGCACGGACACGCAGGCAGCCAGCGGGCCTCCAGCACGGACACGCAGGCAGCCGGCGGGCCTCCAGCACGGACACGCAGGCAGCCGGCGGGCCTCCAGCACGGACACGCAGGCAGCCACAGTGAGGCGGCCGGTCGCCTTCACAGACAGGCGGCCGGCCGCCTTCACAGACAGGCGGCGGGCCGCCCGCACAGAGAGGCGGCCAGCCGCCCGCAGAGAGAGGCGGCCGGCCGCCCGCACAATGAGGCGGCGGGCCGCCCGCACAGACAGGCGGCAGGGGGGCGCCCGCACAGACAGGCGGCGGGGGGGCGCCCGCACAGACAGGCGGCAGGGGGGCGCCCGCACAGACAGGCGGCAGGGGGGCGCCCGCACAGACAGGCGGCAGGGGGGCGCCCGCACAGACAGGCGGCAGGGGGGCGCCCGCACAGACAGGCGGCAGGGGGGCGCCCGCACAGACAGGCGGCAGGGGGGCGCCCGCACAGACAGGCGGCAGGGGGTGAGGGGGGAGGGAGGGAAATCAGCGCTGGGGAGATTAGTTTACTGTACCAGCAGCAGCACAGGCAGCGCTCCTCTCTATGCCACGTCTACTAGGATGGTAGGAGGGAAAAGCAGGGAGGCGGAGAGAGAGTGGGTGGGCGGAGCCCGGGAGCCGGCCGTCCCGCCCGTGGCAACGGGACAAACAACGTAAAGCGTGAAAGTCCCGCTGTATCCGGGACGGTTGGGAGGTATGCAGCATGTTAGAATGTGTACATAAGATCCCGCTGGTGGTGGCCGCAGCTTATAGGCCCCAAATCTGGTGACAGGTTCCCTTTAAAGTGAACCTGTCAGGTGCAATATGCACTCAGAGCCAGGAGCAGTTCTGGGCACATATTGCTATTCCCTGCCTAACCGTCCCTGTATACACTAGCATAGATAAAGAGATCAAGAACAAATATTTTTAAAGATCTTATATCTTATGCTAATGAGCGCGGGGACTAGTCCGAAGGGCGTTACTTCACTTGGCTAGTCGGCTCGCATAGCATGTTAGCATGTTATTACGCCCCTGTGTGAGTACTAACACGCTATGTGAGCCGACTAGCCAAGTGAAGTAACGCCCTTGGGACTAGTCCCCGCGCTAATTAGCATAAGATATAAGCTCTTTAAAAATACTTTTTCTATAGATGCCTTTATCTATGCTGGTGTATACAGGGACAGTTAGGGAGGGATTAGCAATATACACCCAGAACTGCTCCTGGCTCTGAGTGCAGATTGCACCTGATAGGTTCCCTTTAAAGGGAACCTGTCACCAGAAATTTAGCAAAAAAAATAAAAGATTCCCCTCTGCAGCTCCTGGGCTGCATTCTAGAAAGGTTCCTGTTGCTATTGTGCCCCCTTTGAGACCTAAAATAATACTTTATGAAGTCTTACCTTTTTGTATGCAAATCTGTTTTTATGGTCACGGGGGCGGGCTGCCTGGCGTCCGTTATTCCCCCTCCTGCCGTTGTACGCCGTCCCCCATTGCTCATTTCCATACATGAGGACGCCTTCCTCATGTAACTGTCCTCCTGAAGTTTTGTGCATGCCCAGTGCCACTCTCGCGGGAGTAAGCACTGTGCAAAGTGTGAACGCTTTTGAGGTGATTGCGCAGGCGCGAGATTATGGGCGGCGCTGTGATTGTCATCAGCAGCGTCATCCAAGTACCCACCCATAATCTCGTGCCCACGCTTCTCACTCTGCCTCCACCGTTATGCTCAAGCACTGTCCATATGAACCATGTTACCTATTACCATGGGCGCGAGATTATGGGCGGCGCTGTGATTGTCATCAGCAGAGTCATCCAAGTACCTGCCCATAATCTCGTGCCCACGCTTCTCACTCTGCCTCCACCGTTATGCGCAAGCACTGGCCATATGAACCACGTTACCTATTATCATGGGCGCGAGATTATGGGCGGCGCTGTGATTGTCATCAGCAAAGTCATCCAAGTACCCGCCCATAATCTCGTGCAAGCAGTAATAGGTAACATGGTTCATATGGCCAGCACTTGCGCATAACGGTGGAGTCAGAGGGAAAAGTGCGGGCACGAGATTATGGGCGGGTACTTTGTTAACGCTGCTGATGACAATCACAGCGCCGCCCATAATCTCGTGCCTGCGCAATCACCTGAAAAAGCGTTCACATGCGCAAAACTTCGGGAGGACAGTTACATGAGGAAGGCGTCCTTGTGTATGTAAATGAGCAATGGGGGACTGCGTAAAGCGGCAGGAGGGGGAATAACGGACGCCAGACAGCCCGCCCCCGTGACCATAAAAACACATTTGCATACAAAAAGGTAAGACTTCATAAAGTATTTTTGTAGGTCTCAAAGGGGGCACAATAACAACAGGAACCTTTCTAGAAGCAGCCCAGGAGCTGCAGAGGGGAATCTTTTATTTTTATTGTGAAATTTCTGCTGAAATGTTCCCTTTAACTGGTAGGGGAGCCAGGATAAAGCAGAGCTGAAGCTGTTGGGAAGCTAGGACCCAGCAGCTCTGCTCCACAGGCAGGAGACCACTGATCGGTAATAGAAGCCTGCAGATGTCACTCTGCATAGGTTATTGTCACTGCTATCTGCAGGAGATAAGTGCTGATTGCACGGTCTCCTCAGCTTCCTGACTCCCCGCGTGTCTGCAGCAGTGAGAAGCCGCACACGGGGAATCAGAGAACAGCTGCAGACAAACGCAGGCTCCGGGACTGGGGGGGGGTCGGCTCTGGTGCAGGGGGGGGGGGGCTCTGCTGCAGGGGGTGATTCATACCTCAGCAGCAGTCACAGGAGTAGGTGCGCGCTCGGCTCTGTAATGAATAGTAGAAGGGAGAAACAGCGAGGCGGGGCTACAGTGGGTGGGTGGAGCCGTGACAAACAGCCTCACGGGCGGGACCCGGGATCAAAGGCTCAGAAGAGGGACTGTCCCGCTGTATCCGGGACGGTTGGGAGGTATGCCATTCAGATATGTTATAGGTGACCTCTTCTCTGATTGAGTCGTGTCTTTTCTGTTGTGTCCATTTTGTTCATACGACTTGATGACATTTCAGATGCAGTTTTCTCTACAGATTCCCTCTTCTCCAGTCTTAAAAAAAGTATGTTATTAAAATACCCACAGCATAACAATATTTGTCCATATTATGACCTAAATAAGCTTGCTATGGCATATGACCTCCACACTGTCCTCCTTAATGAGCTATACCCCCATACTGTCTGCCATAAACAGCTATAACGGCTTCACTGTACACCCTTATGAACCATGGCCTATACCATGGCTGTCCCCTTTCCACTGTTTTCCCCTACATGCTCTATAGCTCCACAGTCTCCCCTCGCTAAGCTAACCTCTGTCCATACTCTGCCCTCATTTCATACTGCACCCTCTCCATATCCATTCTGTGCCCCGTTTCCACACTATGAATAGAGATGAGCGAGTACCGTAATATTTATAATCAACTCCTTTGTAATATTCATGTAATCGTTCCAAATAGTGAGTAAAATGGGAAATGCGAGTAATTTTCTGCTGAACCCAACAAAGAGGTCTGGGGGCCTGAGGAAAAGGCTGAAATGGATGGGAAAGTGAAGAAACTGAATGAAAAGAGCCTGGGGAATATGCCTGCATACACTTCTAACTCACATATGGTTTATGGGATCCCCTGAAGCAACAAGAAGTTTCGTGTGGCTTCAGTCTATCGGTGACCCTGCAGTGTATGTCGCACTGCCCTGGCCAGCCCTGCAGTGACTCATACAGCAGTGTGCAAGCAGCTGCAGGAAGACTAGCACTGACATCAGGAGGTTAGCTCAAATCATTACCATCAGTGATGACCTCAGCTAAATTCGTAACGTCAGCGCTCGACGCCAGCGCTCGAAGTCAGCACTCAATGTCAGCGCTCATCACTGAATTCCATGTTGCCGCATTCTCACTTCAAGTCTCGCGGACGTCCTGAGACTGACTAGTGGTGACGTCATGGGCTCACGGGACAGTTTGCATAAGAATGCAACGGCCATACAACTCAGTGACAAGCACTGACCTCACGATTTCATGACATCGGCGCTCATTATGCCCTGCAGTGACCTGACCTGACCTAATGATGTTAGCTCAGGTCCCTGCACTGCTCTCCCAACCAATAGGGAACATTGTGTTCTTCATTGACTGGGACAGCGAGTATGGTATGGATCGTCATGGGATCCCCTTATTGGATTATGCCGAACCCAGATTTGTTTTTCTTTTCAATTAATTGGTGAAAGAGGGACTGTTTAGGGGAGTGTTTTTTCAAAAAAAAATTTTTTGTTGTCCATGTTTTTTTATTACTGACTGGATTAGTGATGTCGGGTATCTGATAGATGCCGTGACATCACTAATGCCTGGGCTTGATGCCTGGTGACATTACACAGCTGGTATCAACCCCACATATTACCCCAGTTGCCACTGAACCAGGGCAACGAGATAATCTGGGTCGAAGCACCAGAATTGGCACATCTAATGAATACCCCACTTCAGGGGCGGCTGCGGTCTGCTATTTGTAGGCTGGGGAGGTTCAAATAACCATGGACTTCCTTAGTCTGAGAATACCAGACCACAGCTGTCTGCTTTACCTTAGCTGGTGATCTAATTTGGGGGGGACCCCACATTTTTTCTTTTAAAATATTTATTTACTTTAAAATAACAGCGTGGGGTGCCTCTGTTTTGGATTACCAACAAAGGTGAAGCTGCCAGCTGTGGTCTGCAGGCTGCAGCTGTCTGCTTTACCAGAGCTGGCTACAAAAAATATGGGGGAACCCCACATCATTTTTTTAAATTATTTTTAGCTAAATACAAGGTTAAGCATCCTTTAGTGCCACATGAAAGGCAATAAAGGGTGCAAATTCAAAATGCAGGGGAGTGGGACAGGAAAAACAATGAAATGTACATGGATGTAAAACGGACCGTATATGGGATGGAAAGGATGCAGTTATCACATGGATGTGCATTGTTTACAAAAATTAGCCCTATGGCCTGAGTCCTGGTTGACGCAGGAAATCCCCACCACAAGGGCCTGCAATGACAAATAGTAGTTAGGTTGAAGTAGCAGTACTGTCCTGGTTTGTCCGCCACTGCACAATGTACACAGTGTTTACAAAACTTAGCCCTATGGCCTGAGTCATGGTTGACGCAGGAAATCCCCATAACAAGGGCCTCCAATGACAAATAGTAGTTAGGTTGGAGTAGCAGTTCTGCCCTGGTTTGTCCGCCACTGCACAATGTGCATAGTGTTTACAAAAATTAGCCCTATGGGCCAAGTCATCGTTGATGCAGGAAAGAAACGGCTTTATATGTTAAGGGGTGCATGTTAACAGCAGTAGCCAACATGAACAATTTGGGGGAATTTAGTTTGGCTTGCTCTCATCTGGAGGGACTGCAAACTGTGGAGAAATCCAGTCCTTGTTGAATTTAATCAGAGTACGTCTGTCTGCATTTTCGGTGGAGAGGCGTGTTACAGGGGGACTGGCAGATTAGGATATGATGGTATATGTCCCAATCACCAGTTGGGGTCCACCGTGCTTCAGGTGACAAAGGAGCTGCTGGCAACTCAAAGGTTAGGCGGTGAATACAGAGCTGGGTGGCTCTGAAATAACACTGGAGACCTGGGAACCAGTCACGTGTGTAGGGACACGTCAGACCGGACGACAATCCAGTTATCGTTTTGGTGCACCTGTGGTGCTACTCTGACCACGTGTGCAGGTAACAAATCATGCCGGGTGGTGACCAGGTAGCATTGACCGGACGACCACCTCGAAAGTGCCCTGTCGGCCACGTGTGTACGACATGTCAAACCGAGCAAACCCTTGATTAGCGTTTCTGGCCACCAGGCTCTCAACTGGCCACCTGTGTACAGGACACATCAGGCCAGGTGGTCCCACCGGTAGCGTTGACTGGGAAGGCGATATGATGAGAACAGGTTCTACACACCCAGCCCAGGAACTCCCTGTTAATGCCACAGACGTCCTGTGGTACGCTGTCTGTGTGCATAGGGGCACAACTGGACAGGTGGCGCAGAAGCCGCATGCAAGTTAACTCCACTGGGCCGCCCTAGCTGGACTGGACAGTAGGGGAGAAGCGCGACAACTGATCCTATCGTGCCCAGCCACGGGTGTCTTGACGTGACTGGCACCGGACGCCTATCCCTACCTTACTGCTTCCAATTAAACTGGCTGTAGCTCTATACATGGAGGTGTGCTCACAACAAGCATGTGAGAAGACTGCACACCTCCATGTTCTCTCCAGCCCCTTTTATAACCTGGGTCCACCCCAAACCCAGGGTGGACCACAATGACACCTCTTGGAGCCAATAACAGAGAGCTATGTCATCAGTGACATCACCACCGAACTATCCGGAACTGCCACGTCACTGATGACCTCATGGCAGCCACGCCCCAAACAACTCACCAGTCATCGTCTGATGACCAATGATGAGGTGCCAAGTCATAGGGATGGGCCTCTGCGAGCCAGTCCTGAATGGACGCATCATCAGGACATCTGATGCGTGCCGGCCTATCAGGGCCTGCCACCTCACGGACATGCCCAGTGAGGTCCTTACAGGACCTAGCCTCTAATGCATGAAGTGCCTGAGCATGCTCAGTAGGCACAACACAGGACTTTGACACGGCACGAAGTCCAAGTACCTGTGCAAAGAGGCTTTTCGCACTAAGTGTGGGAGCATGCTCAGAAGCCCGAACTGATGACTTCGCCTCAGAAATAACACAATCAGGCTGAGCATGCTCACTAGGCGAAACACTGGACTTAGGCTCTGGCTGGGGTAAATGAGCGCGCGCATGCACACTAGCCGCCCCTCCACAATTAGACGTGGAGGAGGAAGCAGCCAGCTGGATGACCCGAGGCACGGCCAAAAACGGCAGCCGGCGACTGGGCGCAACTGGAACCACAGCAGGCTGCTTGCAGCTATGGCAGTGCCGATTCGTAACAAGACGTGAGTGCCTAACAGTGATGAATGCACCAGCAGAACTGAAAACACACTCTGACATCACACTAGCAGCCGGGCAGGCCAGCACCTCCAAGGCATATAAGGAGAGGTCGGGCCA
Organism: Anomaloglossus baeobatrachus; assembly: GCF_048569485.1. Taxonomy (NCBI): domain Eukaryota; kingdom Metazoa; phylum Chordata; class Amphibia; order Anura; family Aromobatidae; genus Anomaloglossus; species Anomaloglossus baeobatrachus. The sequence goes on along the minus strand of NC_134353.1, from coordinate 774,015,676 downwards.
AGTATTCAGCTTGGACACCCAATAATTAAAGGGAACTGAAGCATCAGAAAGGATGCAGGCATGGCCACTGCTACTCCACACCATCTGCCCCGGTATTCCTTCCAGCAGCGCCGGTACTCCCATTACCGCAACCCGCAGATGGCGTCACGAACTTCTCCCTTGTAAATATCCCCTTCCAAGGATCGGAGTGAGTGCCGGGCTCGGGTCCGGACCCCTCGAGCCATGACCACCCCGGATCCGAGCACCCCGGTCTGCACAGAGGCGGCACATCAGTGATCCACACCCACTCAACAGTTGCTATGTGTGGTTGCTGACTCTCAGTCTGACGGGCATGTTGAAGCTGGTATTCAGCTATTGCCCTATAAAATGTAGAGTTCCACCATGTGGGCAGGTCGCACATGAGTTGGTAACTTGGCAAATTAAAGCGCTTTTGCAGCACTGTATGACCAACAAAAGCGGTTGAGGAATGGCTGAAATGGGCACTAATACAGCGCACCTTCTCAAGTAGGTTAGGGAAGTAAGGGTATGTTTTCCTAAATTTCTGAACAACTAGGAACATGCATGGAACGTGTAGCAGCTTGCCGACCTTTAAAGCCACCACCAGGCTACACTCATTGTCGCAAATGACCAGGCCAGGTTGGAGGTGCAGTGGGAAGAGCTACTGATCAGTCTGCTCTTTCATACCTTGCCACAGCTCTGCTTCAGTGTGTGGTTTGCGAACTAAACCGATCAGCTTCAGCAGAGCGTGTTGTCGCTTTGCTGATGCGCTGCTGCACAGCTCTCAGCATGGCAGTGATGGGGAGGGTAATTCAGCAGAGGATGAGGGGCAGGAGAAGGAGGAGGACGAGGGGGAGGGGAGGCAGGAAGTGGCATATGATGAGGCGGAAATGCTAGTAGAAGTTGGGCCCATTATTCTTGGTGTGGGTAGGATGTGTGATGTTACAGTTTGCGAGTTTGTCCCAGCCTTCACCAGGTTTACCCAGTGTGCCGTGACAGATATGTATCATCCCTGTCCACAACAACTTGAATGAAAAAGGGGAGGGAGGTGGAGGCAAGGAAAAACAAGGTGAAGAGGGAGTGGGTAAAAGGAAGAACAATGAACATATACAAATCTCAACCATGTTAACAGACTTCCATTTTAGGAATATAAGCATATTGTCAAGAAAGCATGGCTGAAGGTTTGAATAAAAGGATTCATGTTACAAAAAAGGTTTTTAAGTAGTTATAAATATTTATTTATGTAATACCTTGTATAAAACTATTCCAGTGATCCCATCTTTGGTAATAGGAGGCAAAGGCATTGTTAATGGTAGCAAAGTACTTCTCGAAGTTGTTGTGAAGAAAAGTAGTCTCTACGACCTCAGAGATAGTGGGCACCGTAGGTTTCTTCCAATTAGAAGCTATAAGATTTCACCCAGCAAGGAACCCTGCAGCAGCGGCTAATCCCTGGCCGCATACCACCGGTGGCTTCATGACAAACTCTCCCAATCACCCCCCTTCCCCACTATTTCCTGTACACCTCGGGCAATGGAATCGGGCAAAGCCACCCGTGACATCACCTGACCCAACCCGAAAAGGCCCGGCAACGAGTAGGTTAACCACCTGCCCCGTGGGTGGCTACATAAGTCCCTCATATGTTGCCCCAGCCAGCCTTTCATACGTTCCACAAGCAGCACCTCATGCCTCCATTGCTAGCCCCTCATACGTCCCACAGCTAGCCCATCATGCCTCCATAGATATTCCATCATATGTCCCACAGCAAGCCCCTCATAACTCCACAGCATGCCCCATGTATGTCCCTACAGTAAGCTCCTCCTATGTCCCCTCACCCTGACCTTTGTATATCCCCACGACCTACCCCGCAGTAAGACCCTCATATGCCCCCCCAGCCAGCCCTCATACATCCCACAGCCAGACCCTTTTGTAATATCGCCCATTTATTGGTAAAATAATGTAAGATTAAAAAAAGCTCTCTGTCCAGCATAGCCGCCACGTCTCTTCTACCCTGTACAGCAGTGGGCACTGGATGGCATGATGACATCACTGCATCGCACCATCTGACATCCGACATCTCCTGCGTGCACCGATTCCAACAGGTCACAGGCTGGAAGTTTCCTGCATTCTGCTGGAGTACCCAGCTGGGCAGCTAATCTGCTTCTATACCAGGTGGCATCACATCAATTGTATTTGTGTCTTATAGGCGCAAATACAATTGAGTGCAGGAAGGGAGCAACTACTGCGGGGCGCAGGCAGAGAGATAGGGGTGAGCGGTGTCACTGACACTATTCATCTATGTACCTGTGCCTCGTCTGTCAATGTACTGAATGCCTGCTAGTGATGGGCAGTCCGGCTCTTTTTGGTGATCCGGTTCCCATGGCTCCGCTCACCAAAAAGAGCCGGCTCATTCGGATCGTTCTCGGCTCCTTATTAAATATGTGTTCACTCCAGGTGAACACATATTTAAGATTATAGTGATGCCGCTGAAACCCCGCACACCCGCGACTAATTCCGCCTACTTACAAGGGACCAATTATCTAGTTGTGTGGGTGGAGTTTACCCGCGGGTGGGCGGGGTTTCAGAGACGAAAAGAGCCGTTTTGAAATGTTAGTGGCTCTCTTTGAGGATCCGGCTCCTGTCAGTCACAGCAAGGAGCAGGATCTTTGTGTCGGATCGTTCACGACTGACACATCACTAATGCCTGCAGATGTAGGAAGAAGCCTGGGGCCACAGGCATTCAGCTATGTCACTTTTTTCCCCCACAAATTGCCCCCCTACTCTGCCTACCCCTTATCTCCGCCCTGCAGGAGCCACACTAAGGAACCAAATTTCTAAGTGTGTTTCATAGCTTGTTAAGACTTTACCCAATATTCTATAAACCGAATACAGAGTACAACAACGCTTTGTAGTTGGTTGGGGTGCTGTACTGGGGCAACCTCGGGGCATTTCCCTGCAGTTTGCCTAATCACCTCTGATTGACAATAATCCCCTATTATATCAGCTGCTGTAACTGCAAAGCAAACAAACCTTGCTTGTGCTAAGCACTGCATGGCAGACATCATTATTCCGCATGTGGTTACATCTGCTGTGACAGTCTCCTTTCAATGTAAACTGCATATTCCTGTTAGACAAGTTTTTGTAATGGTTGATTTAAACATATGGAAGTAGAATGTGCATAAATTGCCTTTATGTCAAAACATTCTCAATATATGCTGCCAGAAAACTTTAGTGTTGAGACACTGCAGGCCACCATATTACGGTGACTGGTTACATGCTGCACATATTGTACACATGACATTACGTGATTTTCTGGGGCAGGTGAACATTGGATCAGACTTGTCTAATACTTGTCATCACACGTTCTGGACCTATCATTCATATACAAATCAATGTCCTCCTCACTGTTTGACTTTCTGGAGCACATTGTGTGCGTAATACTAATTCCTCAGCTCCTTAGCAAATGTAACCACAAACTATGAATTCAGGTCAATAATCTCCTGATATTTTACATAGACACGTTATTTTCTGCATACATAGGAATGTAACAAATATACTGCAGATTCAAGGCAATCTTGTGGATCTAATTATACAGAGAAGCATCAAGGATGATGTAGCTCTATAAGGCATAATAAGGAAGCCTCTATTATTTTCTATATTCCAGGTAATGATATCATTCATGATAAAAACTTCCATTTGCAAGCCTAAAGTCAGCCATAGATTGCTGTTGTCCAAACTGTTTGCAACCTTCTCATGAAAAAATAAATATGCTCTTTTGGTCCATATTGCTTATTTAGATACAATAAATCTGTCATCAGGTTTTTGATATGTAATCTGAGAGCACTGATTCCAGCAATGTGTCACTTACTGGTCTGCTTGGTGTAGTTTTAATAAAATTTTATCTACTGAAGTTTTATCTACCGGAAATGTAAAAGTTCTTTGAATGCTGAGCTTTGTATAAGCCTACCCCAATACCACTGTTTGGCCGTTTTCTGTGTACACTGTGGATATGCAGAAAGCTGCTAATCAGGAATGGGGGCAGGGTTACAAAAAGCAGGATGACTACATGACATGAGACAGCTAGTCCTCTAGTGATAATCTCTTGGTAATAAAACACTAATTTTCCTGAAACTACAACAAGCAGCTGAGTAAGTGATTCATCGTTGGAGTCAGGTTCTCTGTCTCACCTAATGCTGCTCTCTAATTAAATAGCTAAACCGGCTAACAGATTCCCTTTTTTTAATATAAAATCTGTATTTTTTTACCATTCTCCATTCCTTAGATATGGCACCATTTTGCCACAGGTGGCAGACAGTCATGTGATTTCTGGCTATAGAAGGTCACAGCATTTTGCTGTGCAGAATGCTCTCTGACTTTCCATTGTTACTGCTGTCACTATTCATTGGTATAGGTAACTTTCCTGCTGGATTCATGTCCCTCCCTTTTAGGCCCAGCACAAGCTCATCTTGTACCAAGCTGCTGATCATCAGCATTATCTTGGTGCTTAAATACCCCTTCCTTCCTTGGACTGGTCCTAGTGATATTATTCAGTCAATTCAAGTCTTGGTTGCAAGCAGGTGGCTTGTACTCCTTTGTGGTATTGTTGCTGAAAACTTTGCTAAACTTCTACCGGTGTCATCTGTGGATAACTAGTTCATGCTTTTCCCCTGTGTGTCCCCCTTATGTCTTCTATAGTTGTTTTGTGGGTTTGACGAAGAGCTCATCCAATCCCTTCCCTATTTAGGGCCCAGTATTAGGGATACCTAGGGTCATGTATCTGGCTCAGTGCATAGGTGCGGAACCTATCTAGGGTGCTGAGGGTCCCCAGGGACCAGCAGTAGATTTGTTCAGGGTTCACCATCTTCCCTTTCCCTAGACACAGGATTTCTCTTCCCTTCCCATTTGTCGTTAGCTTGGTACTTCCCCATACCTAGCGGACACATCTTTACTGTATGTACACATCTGGTCTTTTTAGCCAAGTGGGTGTACTCCTTAACTTTTTTCTATGGGCATCTTATTGAACACATCCACTTGACTAAAAAGACTAGATGTATTTACAAGGGAAAAAAATTGGCATTAAAGCAACATTTTTGTGCTCAAAATGTATTTTTTTCATTTTCTCTGCTGAACGTTAAATTCTGTGAAGCACCTGTGGGTTTAAAGTGTTCACCACAGCTCTAGCTTAATTCCTTGTGGTGTCTAGTTTCCAAAATGGGGCCACTTGTGGGGGGTTTGGGGGTTTCCACTAGTTAGGCACATGAGGAGTGCTGCAAATGCAACAAGGCATCCATCTATTTCAGCCGATTTTGCACTTCAAAATTAAAATAACGCTCTTTACCTTCCAAGCCCAGCCATGCGCCGAAACTGTCGTTTTACACCAATTATGGGATATCCCTGTAATCAGTAGATATTGCACAACAAATTGTAAGGTACATTTTCTCCCGTTGGCCTTCTGAAATTAAAAACTTGGCATTAAAGCAATACTTTTGTCTGAAAAATGAGATTTTTAATTTTCATGGCTTATAGCTCAACGTTCTAAAATTCTGTGAAGCACCTGAGGGTACAAAGTGCTCAGCACATATTTAGATAAATTCCTTCAGAGGTCTAGTTTCCAAAATGGAGTTTCTTTAGGAAGATTCCACTGTTCCACATCAGGAGCTATCTAATTGTGAGATGGAGTTGGCTAACGATTACAGCCAATTTGGTGTTCCAAAAGTTAAATAGCGCCTCTTCCTTTCAGGAGAAATTGCAGAACATATTGTATGGTGCATTTTCTCTTGTTACCCTATTGAAAATAAAAAAATTATGGCCAAAAAACATTTGTGTGCAAAAAATGTGTTTTTGTATTTTTAAGGCTCAACGATATAAAATTCTGTGAAGCACCTGTAGATTCAAGCTGGTCACTACACATCATCTAGAAAAATTCTTTGAGGGGTCTAGTTTCCAAAATGGGGTTATTTGCTAGGAGTTTCCACTGTTTAGGCACACCAGGGGCTCTGAAAACAAAACATGGTGTCCGCTATATATTCCAGACAAATTTGTGCTTAAAAATTCAAACAGTGTTCCTTCCCTTTCAAGCCCTGCCATGCGCCCAAACAGTAGTTTTCCACGCACATGGAGAATCCCTGCACTCAGGAGAAATTGTAAAACAAATTGTATAATGCAATTTTTCCTGTTACAGTTGTGAAGATGCAAAATTTGAAGCTAAAGCAACATTTTGTGGTAAATATGTATTTTTTCATTTTCACAGCGCAACATTTTAAAATTCTGTTAAGCACCTGGAGATTCAAGGTGCTCATTACACATGTACAGTGCCTACAAGTAGTATTCAACCCCCTGCAGATTTAGCAGGTTTACACATTCGGAATTAACTTGGCATTGTGACATTTGGACTGTAGATCAGCCTGGAAGTGTGAAATGCACTGCAGCAAAAAAGAATGTTATTTCTTTTTTTTTTTTTAAATTGTGAAAAGTTTATTCAGAGGGTCATTTATTATTCAATCCCTCAATCCACCAGAATTCTGTTTGGTTCCCCTAAAGTATTAAGAAGTATTTCAGGCACAAAGAACAATGAGCTTCACATGTTTGGATTAATTATCTCTTTTTCCAGCCTTTTCTGACTAATTAAGACCCTCCCCAAACTTGTGAACAGCACTCATACTTGGTCAACATGGGAAAGACAAAGGAGCATTCCAAGGCCATCAGAGACAAGATCGTGGAGGGTCACAAGGCTGGCAAGGGGTACAAAACCCTTTCCAAGGAGTTGGGCCTACCTGTCTCCACTGTTGGGAGCATCATCCGGAAGTGGAAGGCTTATGGAACTACTGTTAGCCTTCCACGGCCTGGACAGCCTTTGAAAGTTTCCACCCGTGCCGAGCCCAGGCTTGTGCGAAGAGTCAAGGCTAACCCAAGGACAACAAGGAAGGAGCTCCGGGAAGATCTCATGGCAGTGGGGACATTGGTTTCAGTCAATACCATAAGTAATGTATTCCACCGCAATGGTCTCCGTTCCAGACGAGCCCGTAAGGTACCTTTACTTTCAAAGCGTCATGTCAAGGCTTGTCTACAGTTTGCTCATGATCACTTGGAGGACTCTGAGACAGACTGGTTCAAGGTTCTCTGGTCTGATGAGACCAAGACTGAGATCTTTGGTGCCAACCACACACGTGACGTTTGGAGACTGGATGGCACTGCATACGACCCCAAGAATACCATCCCTACAGTCAAGCATGGTGGTGGCAGCATCATGCTGTGGGGCTGTTTCTCAGCCAAGGGGCCTGGCCATCTGGTCCGCATCCATGGGAAGATGGATAGCACGGCCTACCTGGAGATTTTGGCCAAGAACCTCCGCTCCTCCATCAAGGATCTTAAGATGGGTCGTCATTTCATCTTCCAACAAGTCAACGACACAAAGCACACAGCCAAGAAAACCAAGGCCTGGTTCAAGAGGGAAAAAATCAAGGTGTTGCAGTGGCCTAGTCAGTCTCCTGACCTTAACCCAATTGAAAACTTGTGGAAGGAGCTCAAGATTAAAGTCCACATGAGACACCCAAAGAACCTAGATAACTTGGAGAAGATCTGCATGGAGGAGTGGGCCAAGATAACTCCAGAGACCTGTGTCGGCCTGATCAGGTCTTATAACAGACGATTATTAGCTGTAATTGCAAACAAGGGTTATTCCACAAAATATTAAATCTAGGGGTTGAATAATAATTGACCCACACTTTTATGTTGAAAATTTATTAAAATTTAACTGAGCAACATAACTTGTTGGTTTGTAAGATTTATGCATCTGTTAATAAATCCTGCTCTTGTTTGATGTTTGCAGGCTCTAACTTATTTGCATCTTATCAAACCTGCTAAATCTGCAGGGGGTTGAAGACTACTTGTAGGCACTGTAGATAAATTCATTGAGGGGTGTAGTTTCCAAATTGGGTCCCTTGTGGGTACTTTCAATTCTTTAGGCACCTCAGAGGCTCTCCAAACATGACATGGCGTCCCTTAATGATTCCAGCCAATTTTGTATTTGAAAAATCAAATAGCACTTCTTCCCTTCCAAGCCCTGTCATAGCCCAAGCAATAGTTTTCCACCACATATGGGGTATCCTTGTACTCAGGAGAAAGTACACAACATTTTGTATGGTGCAAAGTTACCTGTTACTCTTGTGACAATGCAAAATTTGGGGCTAAAGCAAAATTTTTGTGGGAAATTGTAAAATTTAAATTTTTTTCTTCCACATTATTTTAGTTCCTGTCAAGCACTAGAAGGGTGAATAAACTTATTGGTAGTGGTTTTGAGCACTTGGATTGGTGCAGTTTTTAGAAAGGTGTCCCTTTTGAATATCTTCTGTCATATAGTCCCCTCAAAGTCACTTCAAATGTCATGAAGTCCCTAAAAAAATGGTTTTGTAAATTTTTTGGGAAAAATGAGAAATTGCTGATAAATTTTTAACTCTTCTAACTTCCTAATAAAATATTATTATTCAAAAATGGTGCTGATGTAAAGTAAACAAGTTGTTAATGTTATTTATTAACTATTTTGTATGACAGAACTCTTTGGTTTAAAGGGAAGGTGTCGTCAAAAAAAAATTCAATAACTGAAAAAATATAAAGTATTAATGTTTTAATGTTTTGTTTAAATATTATTTGTTTTTAATTGAGAAAAATATAAAACATTTTTTTTTTTAAAAGTTTGATATTTTCCATTCTTAAACACTAGGTGGAGCATCTGCTGAAATCCTACTGTAGTACTACTGTAGAACTAGCTCACATTACAACTGCAGTAAAAGTAGGTAGAATCTGCTCTCATGTGTGTGATGTCACACCTCCCCCGCCTGTTCTGATTGTTTCCAAAAGGATAAGAAAGAATGAGGTTTAGAATCTAAGTGCGGAGCCATTTTGCTGGTGACCGCAAAGTGATCCTAATGTCTAAAGTGGTACTAAGGACAACTGGCATAGCGCCGCACTGTATCCCACACCGCACTGTATCCCGTGCCCCCATATACTGTACTGCCGGCCAGGATCGGAGGTCCAAGGTAACGTGGCGAGGAGTGGTGATCTGCAGCCTTAGAGGCACTGCACTACAGATGTCTCGCCGCGATCACTGCTTCCAGCCGCATGCACTCATCTTAGACCTGTGCCCCAGGCATCCTGTTCTGTCAGCCTGGTGTCTGTTCCTCCCATCAGCGATCACAGCACAGAGCAGCAAAGAGCAGAGGCCCTAAATGAGCACACATGGGGAGGGAGGGTGAGCAACGGGGGGTGAGTGGAGGGGGGGTGAGCGGAAGAGTGGGGAGTGAGCGGCGATGGATGTGTGACGCCCTGGCAAAACCAGGTAGTCACAGAAGTAGTCCACCCTCTTTGTTACCACCAAAAACCCACACCCAGGTACAACACACAGCCATTAAAGCCTAGCCACCCCCTCATGATAATAAGGACACACCAGTGGGCGGGATCAGGCGGATGAGAACGCCCACCTAGGGGTCCTGAGGTGTCAGGGGCGGGAACACGACAGTTAAGTGGAGGAGGTGAAGGAGAACAGGGCTGACAGTAGTCAAGTGCAGACCATTGACAGCAGTGGAGTCAGGGGTAGGGGCCCCTGGACTACCTGGCTAGATAGCAGACTGTAAACAGGGTCACAGGTGACGGAGATCCGGTCGTGGGAGACCTTAAGTGGACCGAGGCAGGGTTGTAGCCCGCCAGTGCCGACAGCAGGAATCTGGTCAAGAGGCCGTGCACAGACGAGGAAGGTTGCATGCCCCTTGTTAATCAACCAGCAGAGGACGAGGTTTCAGGCCTTGTTCTCCGGAAGCCCAGAGAGCAAAACAGAAGCCCAACGTGGGGGATAGGGTGTCCGTCAGAACCCACAGAAATCCCAAGGGTCAGAAATCGCGGGCCACAGCTCCCAACATACACAGTACTGGGAGTGGACTTCCTCGTTCCAGGCGGAGTTGTCCCAGAGAAGACACAAACATAGAGTGCAGGAGGAAGGGACCCCTGTTTACTACACCAGGGTGTGGGACCCGAATACACCCGCCAAAGGCGACCGGTCACTGGCAACTTGGTTTACCACTGGACTTGTGTACGATTATTGAACTTTGAGTACACCATTGATCCCCGGTCCAACCCGGCACGCCACCTCCAGCAGCCATTACTCCCATATACCAAAGAGGGCTCAGGGACTACACCTCCCCTACCCGTGGAGGGGATCCCACCTTGCTGTCTCGCTCCATCAGCCCCGGATGCCCCATCACCGGGCAGCAGCGGTGTCACCATCCCTCACCGCAACCCACGGGTGGTGTCACCGACACATAAACCCCCTGTAAATATCCCTATCCGACGGTGGTGAGGACGGATGGCTGTGCAAGCCCGGGTCCGGTCACCACTCGAGCCGCAGCAGTGAACCGGGATCCGAGCAGCCCCAGAAGTGGCAGTGGCCCCCGCCCGCAACAGATGGGGGATGAGCGGAGTGGGTGAGCAGAGGAGTGGGGAGCAGCACATCAGGATCAGTTATGGTGCAATCACTGCAGCCCGGCACTGGTACTCACCCCATCCCGGCAGCTGACAGGGAGAAAGTGCAGCACACAGCATATGCTGTCAGCTCCATAAAGATGGCGGCAATCTCCTCCCTCTGCTGTGATCTGGACAGCCCAGAGGGCATGTCTAGCTTACAGCAGAAGCGGTCTCTGTGTTAGAGAATAGGGTCGGAGCCCGACAATCAGAATCAATGCACAGAGGGCTGCCGTAAATTAGGTGACTAACTGTCATTACACACAGCAAATCCAAGATGTCAGCCCCCAGTGTTTTAGTAAAAATAGAATTAAATAAAAACTAAATAAGCAGTGAGTTTAATGTTGTATTAAAAATACTTGATTCCATAATCACTAAGGCTAGTTTCACACTTGCGTTGGACGGGATCCGTAGCATTGCGTTGTGTGATGCATGCAACGGATGCGTTGCATATAGTGGCACAACGGATGCTACGGATCGTACAAAATAACGCAATCCGTTCTATGTTTTTTTCCTTGACTTTACACATCTGGGCATGCGCAGTTGTGTAAAGACGGATGCGTTAACAGAATCCGTCAAATGACGCATTCTAACGTAATCCGCCACCATAGGCGTCCATTATAAAAACAACGGACGCCAAACGAATTCCTGCAGGTTACGTTTTTTGACACTCCGCCAAGCGCAGAAAAACGCTACATGCAGCGTTCCATCCACCTGACGCAGCGTCAAAATAACGACGCTACGTTGTCCAGCGGATGCAACGCAGACACTTGCGTTACAGTGCATCGTCCATATAAGTCTATGGAGAATAGCACAGTGCGTTAAAGGACTGCACTATTCTCCATAGTGACGGAATGCGCTGAACGCAAGTGTGAAAGTAGCCTAATATTAATACAAAAAGAAAAGCAACACCTTACATTTAAGGGCATAAGAAATTGAAAATTGCTAAAGTTTCCAAATTTTCTCCAAATTTCTGATTTTTTGATGAATAAAGCTATGTGCGCACGTGTGCGTAATTCATGCAGTTACGCTGCGCTTTGTAGCGCAGCGTAACTGCATGCGTCCTGCGTCACCTGCACAGTCTATGGAGATTGTGCAGGGGCCGTGCGCACGTGGCATATTAGAACGCAGCGATTCGGCTGCTGCCCGAATCGCTGCATTCTAAGAAGTGACATGTCACTTCTTCCGTGCGCTTTGCCGGCAGCCCCTGCTCTGTCTATGGCAGGAGCTGCAGGCAGAGCACACGTTCTCGCCGGCACCATGCGCTTCAGAACGGAGCTTTTCAGCTGCGCTCTGAAGCGCACCTTTTAGGTGCCGTGCAGAGCGCACACGTACGCACATAGCCTAAAAGTAAAATATTTCATCCTAAATTTTCCACCAACATGAAGCACAACATATCACATAAAACATTCTCATAATCATTGGGATCTGTTGAAGCGTTCCAGAGTTATAACCTCATAAAGTGACACTGAATTTAAAAAATTGAAAGTTGGGGTGGTCATATCATTGGTGCATAAAATAATAATAAAAAAAAGACAGTTGCACTCTAAAATGCTAACACATGCAAACAATGAATGCAGAAATATAGATATGCATTACTGCTTGAGGAAATCTAGGAAAATTTGAGATGTTTAGCACAAAAAATGGCCATTTCTATATCTGCCCAGTAGCCATGTCAAGGCATATCTCGTATACAGGGAACTTACACTGAACTGAAGCCTCTGTCTGGGTTACACATCTCCATGTGTTTGGGCAAGTAGGAACTTGCTACTGGGCATGGCTCCATAATCTAGACAAAAAAACTGATGTTACTCCCAAAATGCAGTCTGAACAGGTGCAAAACTGAACATGACCTATAATAACAAAAAAGACAGTTGCATTTTGAAATGCTAAAACATGCAAACAATGAATGCAGAAATATAGATATGCATTACTGCTTGAGAAAATCTAGGAAGATTTTAGATATTTAGCATACAAAAATGGCCATTTCTATAACTGCCCAGTAGCCTTTGATGGAACGTGTTCAGCTGTACAAGGGTCCAAGAGGTCAGGGGGCTCATTTCTACCTCCAAAGCAGGTGGAAGTGTGCATTTTGATGAACTTTTGGACTGTAAATGACCAATATATTATTCTTGCACAGGGGTCCTTTTCAGTCTGTGTCAACCAGTCTGTCTATGGCATGACATGATGTTAGGTTACGGTTACCTCTGAAATGAATTTCCTTTGCTTCGTTTACTAAAGTTAGAGCTGGAACATTAGATTGAAGTTGTCCTCTGTACAGTTAGTTTAAGCTACAGATTACGCCAACTCATAAAATATATACAAAACGTACTTAGAATTTCTAGTCATTAGACAAGATCTGCACTGTAGTAAAGATAAGTTCTCAGACTATAATAGAGTGAATCAGAAATGTGAGAAATGAAACAAGAAAGCGCCGTGTGCCCTGTATTCTTAGTGTTTCAGATCATCAGAACATCTTCATCTTTCTTTCTAGATAAAACTGTAACCATGAATGGAGAGGTTTGTTTTTTTTATCTCCAACAGAATAGTTCTTAAAATGGATAGAATTCTATTCCCTCATTACTACTGCTATTAGTTACACTGTCTGACATGTAGCTGGATTTGTAGAGTGGATCTCACAAGAAAATTTTAGAATAAATTACATTGGACATTATAAAGGGGATGTCACATATGTTAAAAGGTATGTCATAAAAGGAAACCAAACCTACCATTTATGCCATTTTCACAAGAAGTTCAATTTAAAGGGGGTTTTCACTCTTACAACATCCCTTATCCATCCCTTAGAAAGGTCATCAATACTCAATTGGTAATAATAATGATAATATCTATTCATTTATATAGTGCTATTAATTCCACAGCGCTTTACATACATTGGCAACACTGTCCCCATTGTGGCTCACAATCTATGGTCCCTATCAGTATGCCTTTGGAGTGTGTGAGGAAAACAGAGTACCCGGAGAAAACCCACACAAACATGGGGAGAACAAACAAACTGCTTGCAGATTTTGTCCTTGGTGGGATTTGAACCCTGGACCCTAGCGCTGCAAAACTGCAGTGTTAACCACTGAACCACCATGCTGCCCGTAGTGATATAACAGCTGGCAACTCTATAGATCAAATATTTTAAGCTCTGATATTTTTTGCAACCACATGTAAATACTGAACTGAGCATAATAATAAAGTTCATTCTGCACTGTTATGGGGGCACTGTGCATGGTAGCTCTTTCCGATTGCCCTGGTGCAGTGGCAATCAGAGTAATAAGAGGTTAATCTCAGCTCACAGCTGTCACTAAGCCTTAGACTAGTAATGGGAGGCGTTTATGAAACCCCCCATTACTAATCTGTAAGTGAAAAGAAATAAACAAAAACACCCGAAAATTTTTTCATCTGAAATAAAAGACAAAAATGCAGGTCCAACGCAATCCACATTGGAAGAGCCGAGTAAAGTGCTGGGATTGTCACATTTAATGGATGTGGCAATCTTGGGCGGCTTCAGAGGTCTCTCCAGCCTGAGAATATCAGTGCCCAGCTGTGAGGACTGCAATTGGAGAGGACCGCATGCCGTTTTTTAAAATTATCTATTTAAATTTAAAAAAGACACATGCAGTTCCTCTTATTTTGATACACAGCTAAGATAAGCACATAGCTGGGGCTGAAGCCTGTAGCCATATGCTTTAACACTGCTGAGTATCATAATATGGGGGGACCCTATGCCAAATATTTATTTATTTTTATACCACGATAGACGCACATAGCATCTGTGATTGGAAGCAGTCAGCTGACACTCTGCCAATCAGCGTGAGGGCATGTCTGACTGCAACCAAAGATGTCAGTGGGTGGGGAAAGCATTGCATATGCAATGAAGGTAATGAGCGGCCCCGGAAGTGAATGAGCAGCCAGGAAGCAGTTACAGCACTGCCGAGGCCTTGGTAAATACAGCCTTCTCGCTTTATTATTTTTTTCCTTTATTTTTTTGTATTACCTGAGTGCCGGATCCGGATCAACACCGGGAATTCCCTGAGAATTCTAGGCCCAGCACTTGGGTACCTTTGAACTCACGTGGGTCCGGACTTGTACAGTCCTGGTCCGCCAACCCCTAGTCATTAACAACATTTTGAAAAACAACTGGGGCATTATTTACTTCCAAAGATATCACTACATATTCCTAGCGACCTTCAGATGTGTTAGGCGCTATGTTCCACTAGCCTTCTGTAATGCAGATCAAGTTACATGCACTTCTGTGATCAGTGGGTAATAAACATCAGGAATGAGCGGCAGAGGATACTGATTCTTTACGTTAATTTTGTTACATTATTGATGGTCAATATATCTTAGACGATCTTTTTTAACAACAAAAAATAAATCTGTGCCTGCAGGTGACATGGAAACTTGTATTAACGCTTTTTCACAGACTGCTTTTATAAACTTTTATGGTCAGCTGTTCTAGACACAAAAAATGACATATTTTACCATTTGGGAGATGGGAGTTTGGTACCAACTCAAGGAAACAAACATAAATAATAACTGGAAGTAAATTTTCAAATTTAGAAATAGAAAAACATCAACATACTCTTTAAATATTTCAGGTAAACCAATGGGTAAAGTGCTTCTGACAAGTTGATAGATAAAGATATACATTTGTTCTAACACTCCAGTGTACATCAAGACCCTGGTTCCATTCAACAATGGGTTATGTTTGCAAAACCAATGTATGCTGCAGACCACAGCAGGTTTTCAAGAAAAAAAAATCAAAATGTAAAGGTACCAATAAGCAAAGCAATAAATAAAGGCTTTAACCACAATTTTTTCAAGGTAAAATAAACAAGTGGAGAGCACTAAGTTTACCGAATAATGAGGAAACATCTGTGCATTTAGATGGGCATCACTGTACACATGTAGAAACTGATGATTTTCCTGCATCTGTTGATTTCAGCAGCCATTCATCTGACATCCAGACTCTCCACAGAGGTTATTCCCTCATTTTTGATGGGAGTGAGTCACCCCAATCTGCATGGGGTTCTCAGTAAATGTAGTAGGTACACAAGACTTAGGGGTACTTTGCGTGCTGCGACATCGCTACTGCGATATCGTCGGGGTTAAATCGAAAGTGACGCACATCCGACGCTGGTAACGACGTCGCAACGTGTAAAGCCTAGATGCGCCGATAAACGATCGCAAAAGCGTCGAAAATCGGTGATCTGTGTAGCGTCAGTCATTTTCATAATGTCGCACCAATAGGAGATATGATGTTGTTCCTCGTTCCTGTGGCAGCACACATCGCTGTGTGTGAAGCCGCAGGAGCGAGGAACATCTCCTTACCTGCCTCCACCAGCTATGTGGAAGGAAGGAGGTGGGCGGGATGTTTACGTCCCGCTCATCTCTGCCCCTCCGCTTCCTTTGGCCGCCTGCCGTGTGACGTCGATGTCACGCCGCATGACCTGCCCCCTTAGGAAGGAGGCAAGTCGCCGGCCAGAGCAATGTCGCAGGGCAGGTAAGTGCGTGTGAAGCTGCCGTAGCGATAATATTCGCTACGGCAGCTGTCACAAGATATCACATGTCCGACAGGGGCGGGTACTATCGCGCTCTGCATTGCTAGCCGATGCTAGCAATGTCGCAGTGTGCAAAGTACCCCTTAGGTGGAGGACTGGAGTCCAGTCAAAGTTCCTGTCTGCGCTCACAAAGTCACCTATCAAGATAGATTCCCAAGCATATCGCTGCGGCAAGGGAAGCTGGAGGACAGAACTGTACTAAGAGATGAACAAACCCGATGTTTGGTGTTCAGTGTTCATACTGAATTCAGAGTTCACAATAAAAAAATAGTTTGGATTCAGAGTTTGGGTGCTTTACGTATGAAAACCAGTCTTAAGAACACCCCTGTGCTCAGGTGCACTTGGTGCTCAGCGCAGTGAGAGCCACTTGCAGTTTGTGAATGGGGATAAGAGTAGCGTGATCGTATGTAGCGTGCACCAAAAAAGAAAAATAAAAACACTCTGCCCACCCTCCCCCGGAAGTGATCTGTTTATGGTAGGATGCATGTGGGTGGAGACTGCCCAATTAGTAGGTTCAATCATGGTTCAGGTCCCAAACAGAAGAATATCTAATATCCAGCTGAAGTCGCCGAACCAAACTTATATGGGTCCACTCATCTATAGTACTAATATGCTATTGAATTGGTCAGAAAGTCCAATACAAAACTGATGGCAGATTGTTAATTTCACTGTGAGTCTCTGGCCAAGCAAAGAAACTCAGTTAGGGTACGGTTCCACTAGCGTATAGCTTACGATGCAAGCGTCAGTCGAGGGTCATGCGACTGTGATGCGATCTTGCGTTCGTATCACAGCTGCAGAGAAGAGGGAGGGAACACTTTCTCCCCATATCCTCCGCTACCTGTCTCTGTGTATATCGCACTGCACTCGGATTACATGTGAGTGCAGTGCAATGTTTCACACACTCCCATAGGCTTGCATGGGGGTGCGTGAGCCGAGACTCGCTGCCAAATGCAGCATGCTGCGATTCATTCCGCATGACGCTATGGCATGAGAAATCAATCGCAAATGAACACTGCCCTATAGTTTTGCACTAGAGTTTTATCAGATTGCATTCGTACGTACAAAACGCAAGTGCAACCGAACCCTAAAGCTCAGTATTTCATCACCCTTCGTGTAAGGATTCTAATTTCTTTTTGCTAATGCTGCTCAATAAAAGGCATTATAAAGGAGATCAGGGGCCTAAAAAAAAGCATCAACTGTGGAAAGTTCTGGGACCTCTGGTGGTCGGGAAAAGGCCAAAGACGGGGGGCGGTCACTCTTCAGCAGGGAAATGAGGAGTTCCACAAGCTGGTTCTCAACACCAGGCAAATGTGGATGAAGCCTAAAATACAGACAATTGTTTTTTCTAAAGAAAAAAAAATAAATAAGATGCTACCATAGCTTGAGCCTGAGAAGTTTCATGATGATGAATTTGCTATGGCTCTATTTGTGCCAGATTTTGCTATTGATAGACCACCTTTTTGATCCAGGTTTAGTGTCAAAGGGCACTACGTGGTAGCCTGGCTGCTCTTGATCATACTTCCATAGACAGGGTAGTGATAGCTACAAGATTCAAGAGGTGGCCATGGCTTTCACCCTTAAACCCAAATATAGAGATCTAGACGTACACAGGAGCCACTGAGTATGAGAAACAGAATACTTGCTGGCTAGTGGAGAAGGTTAGTAGAGGATAGTTAGGAAGCAGGGCCAATACCATAAGGTCAAAGCTAGGAATAAAATTGTCAGGTGGAGGCGAAAGTTAGAAATGGTGACCAAACAGGCTAAAAAATCCTGAATAACAAATATGAACCAGAGCAAGTAGAAACTATAACTGGCAACTACCAGCAGTCTGCTGGGAGCTAAAGTAGGGTGTGTTGCTGTCCAAATAACCAAGGCAGAGAGCTGATTACTCTTAAGGCACCGTTACATGCAACGACATATCTAATGATATATCGCCGGGGTCACAGATTCCGTGACGCACATCCGGCATCGTTAGCAACGTCGTTGCGTGTGACACGTACGATCGACCGCTAACGATAGAAAATACTCACCAAATCGCTCATCATTGACACGTCGTTCATTTTCAAAAAATCGTTGGTTGTTGAGGACGCAGGTTGTTCGTCATTCCTGCGGCAGCACACATCGCTGTGTGACACCGCAGAAATGAGGAACAAAACCGTACCTGCAGCCGCCCACAATGAGGAAGGAAGGAGGTGGGCAGGATATTCCACCAGCTCATCTCCGCTCCTCCGCTTCTATTGGGCGGCCGCTTAGTGATGCCGCTGTGACGCCGCACGAACCTCCCCCTTAGAAAGGAGGTGGTTCGCCGGCCACAGCGACGTCGCTAGGCAGGTAAGTCCGTGTGATGGGTCCTAACGATATTGTGCGCCATGGGCAGCAATTTGCCCGTGACGTACAACCGACGGGGGCGGGTGATTTCACCAGCGACATCACTAGCGATGTCACTGCGTGTAAAGCCCCCTTTACTTAACAGCACACACACTCATACTGTCAGACTGGGTAGCAATGCCCACAGAGCCTGTGCCATCTACAGCTTCTGATCATTAAGTCTATTCCATCACTAGCACTGCCCATCGATTGAATATGGCAGTGCTTGGTGACAAAAGCAGATGTTACAGCAGGTCTAGGTGGAGATGTGATATGTAATGGCGGTCTTCAGGTACTGCAGGAGCTAAGTGTACCACCACAAAGTGAGAAGAGCTTTTCAGTTTCACTTTATTCACTGTTTATATGCAGCTACTAAAACCAACTGATTGGAATGCTGGGTGTTGGTCACTGATCAGATATTGCTGACCTATCCAAAAGGATAGGTCATGAATATACTAAATCTGAAAAACTCCTAAATATAATATATAGTGTACTGTAGGTCATTTCAGAGAGGTGTTAGGTTAACTGTAAACGTCTGCCAGAATTTATTAGGTATGATGTTGATCCATTTGTTCCAATTTTCTTATATTATTTACACTTTAAATCTGCTAATGTCTGCAACAAGACTCCTCCTCATGGTGGTATATTCACACATCACCCTATCCAGTTTAATGCAGTTTGATGGACTGTTTAAACTCTTCTATGCCGTGAGAATTAGTTGCTACTTTCAGTGAGTGAGGTCAAACTAGGGAAACAACTAAAAATGTGGAGCAGTTATTTAGTAATTGAAGGCAGATGATCTATGTGGTTGGTGATGAAAGGAAAGAAAATTTTTTCTAACAGTTTTGAATTTTGTTTTAATTAAATTATAACAGGCCGTGTCGGGACCTGTGTTCCCGGGGCTCACATGACTGTTACAACATATAAGTAGTAAACAGAAAGTTTGTAGCCAGCCATGGAGGGGTGAAGCCGGCAGTGATTGGGTGCAGGACTCACGTGGCATAACAACATTATGTGAATCCCAAGATTGTGAGTAACGACACTGCTAGAACTGCACCAGAGGTGATTCTAAAATTCTAAAAAGAAGGGGTTGTCCAAGTAGTGGATAAACATTTTAAGTCATATGCAAGCATTGTGTTTTTCATGCAGATTCTCCCTGAAACTCACCTGAAAAGGTGTTAAAAATAACAATCATATGCGCAGTAAAATGAAAAAACATGCTGTGCAAGTTCCAGTACCAGTTTCTAAAAGATTCCATGGGCACATACTGTATCATAATGTTCATATCTGCATTAAAGGAACATACACTGATGAGCAAAAGGGTAACAATATTTAAATTTTTTGACTTTCAGGTTCCCTATCTCACTGTCCACTACAGCTTCGAAACGTTAGATTACCTTCATTTTATAGACAATCATCTTGGCTATTTCATACATAAATTTGACTTGCAACTATTTAGCATGACATTAGTTATGCAGATTGTTGTCATAACACTGCAATGTTACTGTTTTGCTCCTAAAAAAAAACCAAAATTTAAATTATTTTATTATTTTGCTAGTATTTGGAAATCCAGCTTTGGCTTTCAACACTGCTGTAATCCTTCTGAGCATGCTCTCAAACAGATTCAAGTATGTCTCAACCATAATCTGATCCCACGTCTCTTCTACACGTTGCCAATATTGGTGCATACTGGTCGACTCACTTGAGTATGTATAAAGCTTTTTCTTCAACTCTAACCCCAAGTGTTTTGTTGGATAGAGGTCTGGCGACTATGGGGTCCAATCCAGCACATCTACTTAATTGTCATTGAACCATTTCCTTGCCAAGCTTGACAAATGCTTCCGGTCATTGTCCTGCTGGAACATTGTAGTCTTCTTCATACCCATAGTACTCAAGTGTACATAGTAACTCTTCTTGAATGCTTACATACAGGTCAGCATTGAAACCACGTTCAAACCTGGTCAAGTATCCAATGCCTTTGGCTGATAGCCCCATATCATCAGACTTCCTTAATAGAATGTAACGCCGGCTCCCTGCAGAGACGTTGACTTACTCACCCACATGGCAGGGCTGCGTCCTCCTCCGCATGCCCAATGCTGTCCACATGTGCTCCTGCTTCTTCTTTCTCTGGAGGCCTGTGCATATCTCTGCTATATTGTCCTGAGGAAGGGGGCTGTGACCCCTGAAATGCGTCGACCTTTATTAGCACATGCAATAAACACTTGAATTAATTAATTTCTGGCTTGTATTGGTGATAAGACCTCATGTGGATTACATTGGACCTGGGTGTTTGGTGGCTTAACAAATTGGTGAATGAGGGTGGGGTTTTTTTGCATTTCATTTTAAATAAAGGATTTTTTTAGTGGTTGAGTTTATTTCTTTTCATGTATAGATTAGTAATGAAGTGGGCTCATAGACACCTCCCATTACTAATCTATGGCTTAGTGACAGTTGTGAGCTGCTATTAACCCCTTATTACTCTAATTGCCATGGCACCAGGGCAATCTAAGAGCAGGGTAAAGTGTTGGGATTGTTGCATCTAATGGATGCAACAATCCTGGGTGGCTACAGGCTGCTATATTTAGGCTGGGGGAACAATACGCATGGGTCTTCCCAGCCTGAGAATACCAGACCCCAGCTGTCGGGCTTTATCATGGCTGGGTATCAAAAATGCGGGGGACTGCATGACACTTTTTAAAATTATATATTTAAATTTAAAAAAGCCACATGCGGTTCTTCTTATTTTGATGCACAGCCAAGATAAGCACACAGCTGGGAGCTGCAGTGTGTAGCTGTATGCTTTACCTCTGCTGGGCACCCCATGCCATTTTTTAATTTATTGATTTTTATACCACGATAATCTGTGTTCATGTAGCAGCCAGGGGGCAGGGGTCATTAGGCACATAGTATCTCGTACTTGAATTACTCATCACCGGGCTGGTGTGATGATCTGGGATGTCGCGGTGGCCTGCCTGGCTTCGTGCCCCGAGGTGTACACCAATAAGGAGGGAATGATGGGGCACTAGTAGGATAAATGTCGTGACGCCACCTGTGGTATGCGGCCAGAGAATTAGCCGCCGCTGCTGTTGCTATCCTCCGGGGCGGATGGTAGTAGCAGCCAGAGATGGTAATGCTCCCCACAGGTGGAACAGGCCCCGCGTTGGATGAGGAGAGGAGTAGTGATGGCATTTGGCACCGGGGCGCAGGACGCTGGCGCCGGTAATAAAGAGTCCAAACCAGTTGCTGCGGTTCCAGGTGGTTTACTCATTCTTTAGTGCTGCTCACCCAGGTAATACCGGTCACCTGCTGTGATGGGCTCCGTCGAACCTGAATCCTTTCAGAGGTCAGTCCGGTGAGGTGCTTGGTGAGTTCCTTCATCCTAGAGCTGTGTTTGTTTGATCCCCGTGGCTTAAAGCTACTTGGGGACCCCATTCTGTCTCGAGTAGTACTCTTGTCCCTACCTGCAGGTACTGCGGGTCCACAATGGGGCCTGGTGCTATCCAAGGCCCCGGATCCTATCTTGGTACTGTGCTTTTGGGCTCTTTGTGGTCAGGGAAGCTTAAAACCACCCTGTCCCAGCAGATTCTGGAAAACCAACTTAGAGTGTGATGTTCCCTAGGGTCCTACACCCTGCATGGCGCCGCTACCGAAGGAGCAGTTTCACTCTCCCTGCAGCAACCCTGTGAACTCCTCTGTCCCACCGGAGCACCAGTGAGACATGTCTGCTCCTTTCCTCTCCTTCTGGAGAACTCCCTCTAACTGTTGTGTTGGCTCCTGACTCTACCTAAGTGGCTGCCTCTCCCCGGGGTTCCTGTCACTAGTGAGTGGTGCCCCCCTTGTTTGAGGGCAGCCTTACAACCCTACCCTAGAAATATAAAAAAACTGACCCGCACATCCAACAAATGTGAACAGGTGCTAACTGAAAAAACATAGTAACTATAAATACAAACAGTTGCACACTGAAAAAAGCCAAAAATGTGCTAGGAAAAATATGGCACTGCATTACTGCAAAAGAGAGATATTTAGTTTATGTATTGGCCAATGCATGTAAGCCCGGAAACCAAACGGCAAGGTATATCTCTGTAATCCAGGAACCTAACTTAAATGCCACTTTATGTATTTTTATTAATAAAGTATGTAATAAAAATACAAAAAGGTTTAACCCCTTAGTGAATTAACCAATTTTGACTTAATGATCAGGCCACATTTTTTTTAAATCTGACCGGTTTCACTTTATGTGCTAATAACTCTGGTACGCCTCAATGTATTCCAGTGATTCTGAGACCGTTTTTTCAAGACACATTGTACTTTACGTTAGTGGTAAATTTAAGTCAATATGTTTTGCGTTTATTTGTGACAATATCAAAATTTTGGCAACATTTTTGAAAAATTTGTCATTTTCAAACTTTCAATTTTGATATCCTTAAACCAGTTAGTTATGCTATAGAAAATAATTAAAAACAACATTTCCCATATGTCTATTTTACATCTGCATCATTTTTCAAATCTCATTTTATCATTTTATTTTGTTAAAATGTTTGAAGGGTTAAAAGTTTAGCTGCAATTTGTCATTTTTCAAGAAAGTTTACAAAACCTGTTTCTTTAGTGACCAATTTAGATTTAAATTAACTTTGAAGGCCTATGTATTTAAAAAAATGTAACCCTCAAATACTTCAAAACTGCTGTCAATTTTTTTTAACCCTTCAGATGCTATACAGAAATTAATATACAGTTGAATGAAAAAAAAATTGTAAATTTTGTCTTGCTTTGGCCCCAATTTTTTCTCTTTTATAAGTGATAGCATAAGAATATGGAACCACCTCCCCCAATTTGTTACCTAGTTTCTCCTGAGCACAATGTTATCACACATGTAGTAACCCCCCCCCCCCCCCCCTCTGTTTGGACAAAATGGCAGCACTCAGAAGAGAAGGAGAACCGTTTGAATTTTGAAACACAAATTTAGCTGAAATAGATAGTGGGCACCATGCTGCATTTGCAGAGCCCCTAAGGTACCTAAACAATAGAATCCCCCAACTAGTGACCCCATTTTGGAAACAACACCCCTCAAGGATTTTATCCATGGGTATTGTGAGCATTATGAACCCATAGGCACTACACAGAATTTGATCACATTAACTCATATAGAAAATTTTCATTTCTTTCACAAAATTGTTGTTTAGCCCCCAAATTTTTCATTTGCAAGAGGTAACACAAAAACGTTGACTCTATAGATTAATACCCACTTTTTTCTGAGCATGGCAATAACCTACATGGAGCACACAGTAGGGCTCAGAAGGGAAGAAGGGACATTTGATATGTGGAATGTAAGTTTCGCTGAAATAGATTGCAGTCATCATGTCTCATTTGCAGAGTCCCTGAGGTACTAAAACAGCAGAAATACCCACCAGTGACCCCATTTTGTAAAGTAGACCCATCAAGATATTCATCTGGGGGTGCTGAGCATGTTGAATGGTGTTTCACAACATTTTTTAAAATGTGGATGTGAAAACA
Organism: Anomaloglossus baeobatrachus; assembly: GCF_048569485.1. NCBI lineage: Eukaryota > Metazoa > Chordata > Amphibia > Anura > Aromobatidae > Anomaloglossus > Anomaloglossus baeobatrachus. Next base: position 773,991,725 of record NC_134353.1, on the reverse strand, counting down.
AAAATTACATTTTTTTTCCCAAAACATTTTGTTTTAGGACCAATTTTGTAATTTTTACAACTGATATTAAGAAAAAATAGACCCAATAATTAATTAAGCAATTTCTCCAAACTTTATCCAATTTGATGATACCCTATATGTGGTCAAAAACTGCTGTTTGGACACATGGCAGAACTCCGAAAGGAAAGAGCACTATTTGATTTTTGGAACATAAATTTGTTTGGAATAGATTTTAAATCTTAAGTCACATACTGTATGCAGAGCTCCTGACATGCCTAAACAGCAGAAACCCCCGACAAGTCACCCTGTTTTGGAAACTAGACCCCTCAAGGATTTCAACTTAGTGGTATACTGAGCATTGTTATTCTATAAGTGATTCATGAAACATGATAGCATTTTGAAGGAAAAACTAAATTATTATTTTTTTTACACTAAAAACACTCTTGTAGCATCAAATTTATAATGGTATACTATGGGGCAGTGCAGATTCAGCATGAGGAAAAAAATTACTGTATGCTGCGATTGGCAGCATACCTTGGACTGAGCGTACCCATTCAAGTCAATGGGTGTGTGCAAAACATCGGACTGAACTCAGATGTCATCCGAGTGCAGTCCGAGATACGCCAAGATTGGTAATGGAGAAGATGGAGAAATTAATCTCTCCATATTGTCCACACTTGTGATCCTATTCTCACATGAGAGAGAATCTTACCAGAGTAGAATGATGCTCGGCTCACACGTACATCAAAGTTTGAACCCGGTGTCATTAGCATATTGCATCTGATGCTGTCGTATGAGACAATCATCACATGCTATTCGCAAATGTGAGTGAACCAGTAATATTATATTGAGGAGAAAAAATGTAAAGAACAAAAAGGAAATATGTACCTATTTGTCACTTAATTTTTCTTCACGACAATATATTATCACTAAAATTTCTTTTAAAATGTGTTCACCTTTCTATAACAATTCATTTTATGTATCAGCACCAGCTATAAATTTATTCTCTTGCTCGAACTGCAGAGTTTACCTGGGACTGCAAGGACAGAGCAGCTTCTGCTTCTTCATGGCACCTGGCAATCAACTGAGGAAGAAGCACTGTGTATGCAATGATTGGGATGGCAGAGACGGTACTTTGCGATTTTCGTTTAATGAATCAGGCATGTCTGATACCCAGCACTCGCCACCACCAGAAATGTATGCCAGTAAGGGTCTGGCGAAGATTTCTGGAGGGAGTTGTGCCATTTAGTGTCATAATAACTTATGCTGAATTTGACGGGTGGGAGTGATAACACCTTGTCCCACTCAAGTCACGCCCATTTTTGCATAGCTGGCCGGAATCGGCATATTAAAGTCAAATGTCAAAATATTTTTGAGCAAGTGCCGAGTTGCGTAAAAATATTGTGACTTATGAATGTGTTTACAACAGAGATCTGCCATAAAATCTTTCATATATAATTTCCCTCCCTTTATGCTCCCCCCTGATATTAGATAAAAAAAAATTCTGAAAACAAAAACATCTCATGGGAAAGCATCCTAAAGATTAATTATCCAATTTACACAATTCAGGGCAGATAACTTGTATCAGACGTTGTTAACAATTGCACAGATGTTTCATGATGATTTCTAATGATTCAAATATATATAGTAACTTTATTAGTGGTGGTGAAATGTGGCCATATTGTAAAAAAAAGTAATTAACCATCATTCTAAGTAGCTGAACAATGTGACAGATTGCAAAACTCCACACAGCAGATTGTGAGATCAGTTTCAGTGTATTGTGTTTATATTGCATAGGGAGGCAAACTTACTCATGCAGAAATCATACAGCAAAAATATCCAACTGATATTCTATTGTTTATGAAAGATATTTTTGAGTCTTAAGTGATAGGGGTTGTCTACCTTGGTTGTCAACAGTCCAAAAATTCCAGGACAGGCCATAAAAATAGTGATATTTTTGCCCTGTCCTCAAACATTTTAAGGCGGCTGTGATTTTTTTGTGCTTAAGAAACTTCTACAGATTATTTAGACTGTAATTATCATTTTATAGTTTACAGTGAATACAGTTGTCTTCATATCAGAATTATGGGCTTTAGACTTGGATCACTTATGATCATAATGATTTATTATGGTTCCGTAAAAAATATCGCCTGCCTGTTATTTGTTCACATTTGTCCAGTAAACTAAGAAATCAAGTTGGCAACCCAGTTTTCCTAGCAGATCACCTCTTCATAAACGCTCTAGTGCCTCAGGTAAAATTGAAAAATTATATTCTGAACCCCAAAAAATTGTACCATTACAGCGATGTTTGGTGTTGTGACAACTGGTAGCCACAAGACATTACAAGCATTGTGGGAGCAGCAGCGTTTTTTTCTTTAAATTCTATCACGGGCATTTTAGATTTTGAGAAAGGTCTTTTGCCGGACAACGCCTTTAAGGGTAATTTTTCAAAAAATATTTTTTATAACATCAAACAAGGTCTAAAAGTCACAAATGTAGGAGACTAGTAGTCTGGAGCCTTAAATTAACGGTCCACCCAGAAAATTGAATATACATTTATCTTGTATAATCACAGGTGTGCAATATTTGCTTCCTGCTGATGGCGACTGCTGCAGTATGGGGAGCACAGTGCCTTCCCTGTGCCGTGGGTGGTCCAGCCTTACACTGCTCAGTATTCTACTAAAGTTACCATTTTGGATGCAGAAGTACTAGAAGATTAGTCTCAGTGGAGAAGGCAGGATATTTTGTATCTCCGCATCTAGAACCACCCAATCTTTAAAACGGTCAATCTAATTAACCCTTCAGTGAACACCTTAAAAAAAAAAGTAGCAAAAACTGTCTTTTCATCATGCAGCTGTCTAAAAGGGAATAAAACATGATCAAAAAGGAAAAGGTTATTAAAAATGGTACTACTGAGAACATCATCTTATCCTGTGAAAAACAAGCCATGATACATGATAAAAATAAAAAAGCTATAGCAAAAGTGATTGAAATACATTATGTTGGCCAAAATAGTACCAAGAAAAAGTCCAACTCATCCCGTAAAAAACAAGTCCTTAGATGACTATAGAATTGAATACTGTGATGCAAAAAAAAAAATATTTTGGAAAAAAAGTGTTTTTTAGTGTGATAATAGCCAAACCTAAAAAAAAGAAATCTGGCATCGCTGTAATCATATTGACCTGAGGAATCAAGCTGACTTATCACTTATACCACAAGGTGAACTGCGTAAAAATTAGTAATAAAGCCAAATCTTCAACTGCTTTAGCATGTGTTCATTCTATCTCCCAAAGATCACAGTAAGGCTAGACTCACATTTATCCTGCGCTTTACGCTAAGCGGTTACACCAGGGATTACGTGTAAAACTTTGAAAAATGTGATTCAGACAAAATTCCCAAAGGAAAATTAACTTTAATGAAGCAGAAGGAGTCAGTTTAAACTTCCGTATGGCCTTTGGTCCAGCGGTGTCCATCTATGTCGTTTTAGGAGTGCACCAAATTGCATGTATTTATACATATAAAGGAGATCTCCTCCGATACCTCATTTTTCTAAGTTTAAACAAATCTAACTTTTTCAACCTGTCATCATATGGGAGGCCTTCCATTCCTTACAATAATCTAGTTGCCCCCCTTTAAACTGACTAACTTCTGAATATCCTTTTTAAAATTTGGAGCCCAAAGCTGGATCCCATATTTCAGATGTGGCCTTACAAGTGATTTATAGAGAGGTAACAATACATTGGGATCACAGGATCAAATCTCTCTTTTAATACACCCTAAAATCTTGTTTGCTTTTGCAGCTGCTGCTTGACATTGAGTGTTGCTGCTCAGCTTACTTGTGACCACAATACCCAAGTCTTTCTCCTGTTCTATAGTCCCGAGTTTACTTCCATTTAATGTATATGCAGCAATGGGATTACTCCGTCCTAGGTACATTACTTTACATTTTATCAACAGTAAATCTGATTTGCCAAGTGTCTGTCCATTCCAACATCTTATCCAATTAGTTTTGTAGTATTGTACTATCAAAGTTTATTTTTAATAGCCTACATAGTTTGGTGTTGTCAGCAAAAACTGACTTTACACTCAATCCCATCCACAAGGTGGTTAATAAAGAGATTAAAAAGAATCGGTCCTAGCACAGATCCCTGCAGTACCCCACTGCTGACTATAGCCCAATTAGAGAATGTACCATTTATGACTACTCTTTCTTTCTATCTTTTGGCCAATTCCTTACCCATCTGGTTATAGTTTCCCCTAGTCCTTGTTTCTAGAGCTTCATTACAAGATTGTTATGTGGCACAGTATCAAATGCCTTTGCAAAGTCCAAATAAATCACACCAGCTGCATTACCAATATCCAAATTTGCACTTACCTTCTCATAGAAACCCAACATATTGGTTAGACACGGCTTATTTTCATAAATCCATGCTGGTTAACAGTTATATTATTCTCTCTAATATATTGTTGCAGGTCATCTCTTAAAATTCCCTCAAAAACTTTGCACACCACTAATGTCAGACTTACCAGATGGTAGTTGCCTGGATCCACCCTTATACCTTTCTTAAATATCGGTACCATGTCAGCCATTCTTCACTCCTGAGGTATCAACCCTGTTACAAGAGAGTCATAGGAGATAAGATACAGCAATCTATCAATTACTGAGCTCCAGGGGATTAGTCAATATTTAATTTACTCAATGCAGGTGTGCTTTTTCTTGTGTTAAATTAGTTATATCAGGGGCGATTTTAATTTTTGCCTTGTTGAAAGATCCCTGGAACAGTCCAGTCCTTGGTGAATACCAATGAAATGTACCTGTTTAATATCTCAGCCTTTTCTTTGTCCTCTATAATTATCCTTATATACTCTTTTATGGGGCTGATACCATCCTTTGTTTTCTTTTTGGAAATGATGTGTTTATAAAAAAAATTGGGGTTTATTTAACATCTTTGGTGATTTTGTTTCAGTAGCTAATTTTCCTTGCTTGATTTATTTTCTGCATTTCCTATTGAGAATTGCATGCTCCTGAGATGCTATTTCTGTATTCTCGGCCTTCAAGATTTTGAATGCCCTTTGCTTTTGTTTTATTATACTTTATACTATCTTATTTATCCATAATGGTTTGTTTTTATTCTTCAACATTTTATTACCAGAGGGTATAAGTTTTTTACAGGATTCTAGTAGAGTATCCTTAAACTTGCCCCATTTTTGCTCAGTATCCCCAGTTACCTTGACATTGTCCCAATCTACACATTTAAGCTTTTCCCTTAATTTGTTGAAATCAGCTTTGCTAAAATTCCAGGTTTTTGCATTTCCCCGTTCAAATGTTCTATTAAATATTACATTGGAACTTACCATAATATGATCGCTGGTGCCCAAATGCTCCCGGATCTGTATATGTGAAATTATATCTGGTCTATTTGACAGGACCAAATCCAGCAAATTATCTCCCCTGGTCGTTTAATCTACCACTTGAGAGATGTTATTGTCTTGAATTGTAGATAAGAATTTCCATTATTGCCCTCCCCGTGTACATTTACCCATACTGAATTCTACACTTACAGCTTCCCCCAATGTCGTCATTGAGCACAGGTCTTAAGTTAGATATGATTTATATACACACCCCTCCACTATTTTTGTCTTTCCTGTCCTTTATGAATGTTGCGTAACTCTCTACGTTTGTCATCCAGTCTTGGCTTTCATCCAGCCAGGTTTCTGTAATGCCCACCACATCATAATCCATGGATGACATAAGAGTCTCCAACTCATTCATTTTGTTTACAAGGTTTCTTGCATTTGCCAGCAGACAGTTAATAGTATTATCACATTTCTTAAGCTCCCGTCACATTTAGCGACTTACCAGCGATCCCGAAAACAATGCGACCTGATGAGGATCGCTGGTAAGTCACTGGGAGGTCGCTCATGAGATGTCACACAATCAGACCTTACCAACGACTCAGTAACGATATAGGTCGCAGTAGCGACCTGTATAACGATCTCTGCTGTCATTGGGACCCTGTCACACAGTGTCAAACATAGTGATGCATCAAGCCCAGCAGGACATCGCCTTTGAAGAAAATGGTCCAGGACATTCAGCAACGACTGGCGAACTCACAGCAGGGGCCAGGTCGTTGCTGGATGTCACACATAGCGACATCACTAGCAAGATCGCTGTTGCGTCACCATAACCATGACTCAGCAGCGATGTCACTAGCGATGTTGCTTAGTGAGACGTGGCCTTTACTCCTCGTCTTTCCTTGCATGTCCCTGACCTGCCTTAATCCCTACTGTTTCACTCTCTATCTACTCTATCTATTCTCTTTTTTATATTACTATCTTCCCTCCCCACAGATCCTAGTTTAAAAGCTCTTCCATAAAGTGACACTGGTCAGAATTGAAAACATTGCCCTAGTCCTGAACGTAAAAACAGGCTGGGAGTGAAGGGGTTAAGCTCTGTAGCTACGATGAGTTTTGATGCTCAGTATTTTTGCTGCGCTAAATATGCAACATCTTACAGTTTCAGCAAAGTAAATTATCAAGGATTCTGAAATTAATCATTTCACTTTCTTACGATATAAGACATATTGCCATTCAACCACTTAACTACTTGAGACCACTCACTGCCATAGACCACCAGGGACACTGGTTTAACCATCTGCAACGCTCAAGACCATAGTGATGCAGGCATTAATCCTTTCTTCTCCTTGACCTCGATGCTGTATAATACTGTTACGTGAATTAGTATTTTTTAATCCATTGTCATAGCCTTTTTTCATCACTTAAAAGGAGCATGTCACTACTTGAAATTTAGTATGACTTCATCCCTCCTGACCCCTCTCCCCTAGGGGACTTCATGAGCTTTCAATAAGGAAAGGAGTCATTGAGATCTGACATTAACAGATGGGTCCTTTAATTGCAACATACAATATTCTGTGACCACCCATTGTGATATAAGTTGAACCTTAGGTCCTGACAATGTATGCTGCTTTTTAACCAAATGCCATATCTTTGTATCATGCATATGCATAAATCAAAGCAGTTTTAGTAACCTTTATAGTGTCAATAGTTACAAAGTGTTTTTCAATAGAAAAAAATTAGTAATTCAAAAAACACCTCATTCAGATATTGCACTTTTTTGAACACCAGAAAAAAAGACTTTTTTTTCATTATGGTGATGGATTCCATTGTATTTCAGTTTTTAATCCTTGTGTCCATTTTTACTATCTGATTTACTTGTATGCCAAAAAAAAAATGTTTTCAAGGTTCTGCTGCCCGCTAAGCAGTAAGATGTGGACTGTACTGGGATAACAAATGGATGCCATTCAAGTACTATTTGTTTTTTTTCATGTACCCATTAACTTGTGGGTTACTTTGATCCACAAATTGGATAAAAAAAGGAACATGATTGTGCTCTAATTTTTGCAAGCAATCCGTTTACAAAAAACAAAACCGGATGTGAATGTAGCGTCAAACGGACTCATCACTGGGCCAGTGGTTTTGTGGGATTCCGCTGTGACTGGCCTGACCCGGCTCTGTGGCCCCGTCGGCTACATGTAAATGACAAACAAGCAGGTGCAAGGTGTAGAGGGGGATGGAAGGAGGGCGAAGGGTCCCTGGGAAGAGTGTCAATGGTTGCAGTGGTAACTGGGGTCTCGGCCTCCTCCGCCGCTGGCCCTTCCTGCGACTTTTCCTCTTCCAGGGGTGGTGTTGAATGGGTATGGGGGATGCTTTGCAGCGCCACCTATGGTGTGCGGCTAGGGATTAGCCGCCGCTGCAAGATGTTGTTCTCTTCTCGGGCTGATGTTAACGCAGCTCAGATAGTTCAGCTCCCTGCAGGTGGAGCGAGCCCCAGGGAGAATGAGGGCGATGGGGACGGATGATGGCCCCAAAGGATAGGGTGGTGGCGCTGGCAATGACAAGGACTACACAGGGGTCTGCGGTTCAAAGCTCTGTTTACTCACAGTTCTTAAAGGTGCCCCAGAGGTGCTGCTCTTCACCGCCATGGATGGACTCAAGCCAGTCCCGGGTGAATTAGAGGCAATCACTGGTGTCTGCGGAAATGTGTTCTCCTTGTGCTGACACATGGTTCCCCGTGGCCTGAGGCAATTTGGGGACCCCTCTGTCAGTGTTAAGTGTCCCATCCCGTATGCAGGTGATGCGGGTCCTCGCCATGGGGTCCGACCGTAGCCCTGACCCCGGATCCTATATATCACTGTGCTCCTGGAAAGTGGGTAGTGGATGATGGGACATGAAATCCCCATGACCTGTAGATTTGTTGGAGTCCGTGAAGGTGTCCCCAACCGAGGGTCCTGCACCCCGACTTGCACTGGCACTGTGGGAACGGTTAGGCTCGACCTCAGCTACCATCTCCTCTTGTCCCAACATCTCCACTGGCTGCCTCTGTCTCTCGCCCTCTTTCAGTCTCATTCCTGCAGACTCAGTGCGGTGTTGTGGCCCCTGGCCCTATCTCCATCTATTTCCCGTCCCAGGCCCAGCCTGTTAAACACTGCTCTCTGAAGGCTATCTGCTCTGTTCTCTGTCCTGGGCTGTTCTGACTCCGAAAAGAAACTGTTTGTCTTTCTACTCACTGAGAGCAGCCCTCACCTCAGGAATGACTCAGCAGTGCTGGGAATTACCCATTGCTATGGTGCCCACCTGCAGTCTAGCTTCCTGTGTGTGGTGACTCACGCTAGATGTTCTGTGTAAGATCTATGTGTGAATGCTTTTGTAAGTGAGAACCAGTGGTTACCTCCTTTCACCCGGGATAAGCATTACACCTTCAGAAAGATGCAATACTCTTGGCCACTCTTACCTCGCCTGGTTGATAAAGCTACACGCAAAACGCGCGTCCTCAGGCTTGGTGTGAATCCCCTCCACCTCTGGGTACTGGTATACATATGACTGTTACTTGATTTGTTATATATGTGCTGCTCAAACTCTTGTCTGATCCACTAGGATATGCATAGCACTTTGTATGGGACAATGTGCAATGTCCCCCTGTTTCTGTGATAATAGTAATTGTATTGCACATGACACTTTATTCCCTGTATCCTTTGTGGACATGTACTTCCTTGTAGCAATAATGTGATTTAGTTAACTATATACTGAATACCTGGATACCCTTTTTGTTCCCTGCTCTCCATATGCAATTTATGAGTGTTATAATATGGTATTTGCCAGTTAATAAAATATTTAGTGTTATCCCTTAAACCACAATTCTCCGTTTTTTGTTGAATTATGCCTGTGGTGGGTTATTTACCTATTTGTTTTACAATAGGATATGCCCTGCTATAGTACTTTGGATCGTTCTTTTGTTTAGATGCAATACTCTGTGGCGACTGAATTCTCAGGGACACCACATGAACATTGTAACTATATCTCTAATGGATTTGTGTTTTATCCATGAAAAACACAGACAGAACATATATGTGAAACACAGAGGTGTGAGTGGGGCTATACAGATAGCTGCCAGCTGGCCGGTCGGAATCTTACACAATATGCGATTCATGTAATTTTTTTGGGTTATGTGTATCTGTGACCTTTGCCTCTTTCTTCACAGATCTCAGTTTGAAATCTCCAGTTGTGTGCTACCAGGATATATGCAGCTGCAATAACTCCTGTAGAGACAAAACATTGTGTTCATTCTGCCAGCTTAAATAATTCAATGTTCTCTACATCAAGTTTCACTTTAATCTCTGTTCTTACAATTTATTGACTTTGCGCTTTGATATGTGTCAGATATTATGGCTATCGGTTTACTAAACAATATAAGAAATGCTAAACTATGTTACAATGCTGACCATCACTATCAAAAGGTAGGATCTTACATTTTCTAGCCTAAAGGGGTTATCCAAATGTAAATAATAGAATTTAAAGGGCACCTGATACCAGGTTTTTGCTATTCCATCTAAGAACAGCATAATGTAGAGAATGAGACCCTGATTCCAGTGATGTGTAACTTACTGAACTTTTTGCTGCCATTTTGATAAAATCACTGTTTTCTCTGCTGCAGATCTACTAGTTTACTGAATGCTGATCTCAGTATAGCCTCACCCCATCATTGATTGACAGCTTTCTGTGTACACTGTGTATTGAGAAAAAAAACTGTCAATTAGTGGCGTGAGAGGGGTTATACAGCAGGAGGACAACATAGAATGAGACAACTAATCCTCTAGGGATAATCTCTTGCTGATAAAACAGTTTTATTGAAACAACATAGAGTCCAGTAAATGACACATGACTAGATTCAAGCTCTCAGCCCTTACATCATGCTGCTATAGATTATTGCAGATTATAAAAGCCAAAGCACAAAAAGAGGAATTAAATTTTACCCCTCAAAATTCAGAAAAATTTACAGCAAGTATGGGCAATAATGTTTACCTGCCCATGCCCAGGAACAAGTGCATTCACAGGATGCAGCAAAACACCTTAAGGCCAATGCCACACGGGGATTACTGTGAGTCCTCACATGACACTCAGCTCATGCTCGCAGCACAGCGGAAGCCGAGTGTCATGCGACTGTGGTCCAATCGTGCAATCAGACTGTGCTGAGGAGGGGAGGGTCAGAGCTGCGGAGGAGAGGGAGGGATTTATCTCCCCATCTCCTCTGTTGCCAACTGATGCGAGAATGGCATTGCTCTCGCATTACAGCAGTGTAACGCGAGAGCAATGCGATGTTTCTCTCGCTCCATAGACTTGAATGGGTGCGAGTGAAACAAGCTTGCATTGCACTTGCAGCATGCTGTGACTGTTTTCTCGGTCCGAGAGGCAGGAGAAGAAAGAATTGCTGTATACAGGGATCAACCAGTGACCCAAATACTCAAAAATACATTGTATTAATATAAATGGTTTATTAATTAACCCCTTCACGACCAAGGACGGATCTATCCGTCATGGAGCGTGTGATGTTAAGCCCCGCCCCCTTTCAACAGCTGACATGTGCTTGCATGTTACGAGTGGAATCGCTTCCACTCGCAACATTTAACCTCTTACAGCTCGCTGCCAAAGTCTGGCAGTGAGACGTATATGCGCGCAGCCATTACATTTACTTACCGCCACCCCCACCGGAAGTCACGTGCGTGATCACGTGACTTTTGGTGGTTGCCATGGTAGCACAGGGTCATGTGATGACGCCTGTAGCTAACATAAGTCACTTCCTCTCAATGCCGGCATAATGCCAGCACGGAGAGTAAAGCACCATATCTGCAGATCTTAGCACTGTAGCTGAGATCTGCAGATAGGGCAGAGTGATCGCATTGCTGTTCGCTATAGCCCCCTAGGGGGACTAATAAAATTAAAAAAAAAGTAAAAAAAAATTTTAAAAAATAAAAAACTAAAAAAAACTAAAAGTTCAAATCACCCCCCTTTCGCCCCATTGAAAATTAAAGGGTTAAAAAAATAAAAAATATACACGTTTGGTATTGCCGTGTTCAGAAATGCCCAATGTATCAAAATATAAAATCAATTAATCTGATCAGTAAACGGCGTAGCGCCAAAAAAATTCCAAACGCCAAAATTACGTTTTTTGGTCGCCGCAAGTTTTGCGCAAAATGCAATAACAGGCGATCAAAACGTAGCATTTGCGCAAAATTGCTACCATTAGAAATGTCAGCTTGAGACACAAAAAATAAGCCACCACTGAGCCATAGATCCCGATAAATGAGAACGCTATGGGTTTCGGAAAATGGCGCAAAACATGCGCCACTTTTATGGGACAAACTTGTGAATGTTTTAACCCCTTAGATACAATACTATACATGTTTGGTGTCTACAAACTTGCACCGACCTGAGACATCACACCCACACATCAGTTTTACCATGTAGTGAACACGGTGAATAAAATATCCCAAAAACTATTGTGCAATCACACTTTTTTTTCAGTTTTTCCACACTTAGAATTTTTTTTGCTGTTTTCCAGTACACTATATGGTAAAACTTATGGTTTCATTTATAAAGTACAACTTGTCCCTCATAAAACAAGCCCTCATACGGCAAGATTTACAGAAAAATAAAAAAGTTACGGCTCTTGGAAGAAGGGGAGCAAAAAACAAAAACGCGAAAACGCTCTGGGGCTGAAGGGGTTAATGCAAAAATACGTTTATGTATATACAATATCACACAAGAGAAAAGTGATTAATTAAAAACATTTAAAACGTCAATCAATAGACTTACAACAAAAGACCCCATGTTTTGACCTATGATAAGGTACTAGCACAGAAACTCCTGTTGGATATAAAGGTAATTGGACCCAATGTAAAGCAGTAAATACAAGGGCTATATATAGTAATCCCTACAAAAAGAAACTGCATGATACCGTTAAATTAACAACAATGCCCTTATTGACACCACAATCTAAATCCACAATATAATGGACCACAGATCTAATAGCGAGATATGGCCAGAGAGCTTACCCTATAATAGGGAAAGCTAACAAATGACCTAAAACAAGGACCAGATAGTGTGAGGCAGAAATAAAGTCCAGGATAGGTCATAATAAACAGTGATCCATACAAGGTACATTACCAACCACAAAGGTCAAAAAACTCTCCATTATAGAATCCAGGGGTCTTTGCAAACAGGGGGTGTTGTTTTCTCGGTCTGATTAGGGCTGAGAAAATAATCGCTCATGGGTGCTGCCCCATAGAGTAATATTGGTCCGAGTGGAATGCGATTTTTTATCTCATTCCTCTCGCACTGTTTTTCTTGCTGTGTGTCCTAGGCCTAATAAAGATGGCGGCAACAGGTACAAAACACTGATGGAGCATCCAATCATACTCTGCCACTCCATGGTAGGGGTGATTGCTTAGTATTAACATTGCACACAAATGACCTGTGTAGGGCGCCGTTCACACATATAGGCGCACAGTGTCTGGCTTACAGCTTACTGATGGCGCCCATACTATTAGATTACGCGGGTTGCCCAGCACTATAAAAGTGCACCACATAGGAACAGAAACCCTAGTTTGCAAGGCCTACATTAATGGACCTGGTTGCATCCTGTATAAAGATATGATAAGTGCAAAAAATATATATAATATATATGAGGTATTAGTTTATATTTTGGCCAAAATACAGATGCTAGCAACCCATGTCAAGGGTGCTCATGCTTGCGAGTCCCTACACTAAATTTGAAAGCTAAACCACAAAAAGAGGAATTAAATTTTCCCCCAAAAATTCTGAAAACTCACAGCAAGAAATGGCATTTGTTTCTGTGGCCTGGGTAGGTTAAACACTGTTGCCCTTTCTTGCTGTGAATTTTTCTGAATTTTTTTGGGACAATTTAATTCCTCTTTTTGTGGTTTAGCTTTTCAATGTTGAAAGGCTGAGCCAGACCAGAATTTGGAATAAGCACCATTTTTAATTAAGGCGGAAATAGGTGCCATGAAGGGCAAGAAGTGTTAAATAAATTGCCTGTAGAAGTTGGCAAAACCCATGAAGCACTGAATGGCACGCAAACTTTAAGGACGTGATTATGAGAAAACAGCATAAACTTTCTCTTGTTGGAGACAATGTAGCCGAGAAAGGGCAAGGAGATTTTTTCAAAGATATAGTTGGACAACTTGGCAAACAAATTGTTCTTCTGTAGAGGCTGGAGAACTTGACAGATGTGCCTTCTGTGAGTAAAAAGATCACTGGAGAATATCAGGATTATGTCCATATTTAAGATCGGGAAAGAGAAGATCCGATCATAGAGAAGGCCCCGAAAAAGTTAACAATTTCCTGAAAAACGGTACACGTGTTGCCCAGGCAAAAGTGCATGACAAGATAGTCTAATAGAAATAGTCCAGCTCACCAAATACTTTGTCGCTTAAACCTCCAATGCCATGGAAGCGTGGGATGCTGCTGTGGTTATCAGCGTATGCATCAACAAGTGAAGAAAAAGGAACCATCTTCCGAGAAGAATTTCAATAAAATCCGCTTGTTTACTGGATTATTTAAAATTATAGTAAATAGTGAATCTCACAAGAAAAAAAACAGGAGTCACAACCAGCACTGGACACCAAGATAGTCGTAGTGACCATCAAGAGTATTAAAGGCAGTCTTCCATTCATCGCCCTTGTGGATTCGGATCAAGTTATCAGTCTCTCTTAGAACCAATTTAGTAAAGATCTTTGCCCTATGTATTCTGTCAAATAACTCAGATGAATGGCAGAGGGAACTTGTTCTTGATGGTGATTTTGTTGAGACCCTAATAATTAATGCAGTGACATAGAGAGCCATTCTTCTTACTTATAAAGAAAAAAGTTGTCTCAAGCAGGAATCAAGACATCAAGCAAGGATGTTAGATCTTTGTTGGCCAACTCATCTTTGATACGTTCGGACAGGCCCTATCAGAAGGTCACAACCAGAGCTTCTTCCTTCCCAGCCAGCTCTACCATCAAGGTATAGAAATATAAAGCATACTGGACCACTGTGTCCAAGTTCTTCTTCAGAAGGGCAGAGAACGCAGTGAGTAACTGGAGGCGCATGCGCTTTACTTCCATTACAGGGAGTTAGGCCATATTCTTGCATTAGGATTTGGTCATTTCCCATGAGTATTGATAAGCCAAAATCAGGAGTGAAACTTGGAGAGATGAATTACAATTTTTAAACATATTTACACTCTGTTGCAGCCTCACTGGGTTTTAACAAATGAATATTGATCGAAATACTGACCAAAAATACTGACTTGGAAATAAGGCCTCAGTGTGTGTATGGACACTCCCCAGCTGATAGCATCCTATTGTTAATTTATTAACATTTTTAGGCACAATACAATACAAAAGGCCTTAATGTAAGATGCACCTAAATTTGTTCTTTACTTAAAAGGACAAGTCAGGAGATCAGATAAGAACTCTTTAAATACTTGTAAATTTGTAATGTCTATTATTATGCGTGCAGAGATCCTAAGGAAGAGATAATACTGACCCATGTAATTCCACAAGGCATCTGGCCAACTGCAGTTTTACAGGTCACTAAACTCCATTGTAATGGGTACAGTATTTTCCTTTTCAGATGGGTTTCACTGGGATGTGAGCATGCATTGTTTTAGATTATTAAGTATCTTGTCAGTGACTTAGCCGGTTTATGCAGGTTGGTCTAGAACTAACATGTAGAAAGTAACTTTGAGTTTAAGGGAGAGCCGGAGGATGTATGAACATTTGCTTTGTTCTCTGTTGATGCAATTAGTATTAAATCTTTGGATTATGGTGTTAAGATAACACACACAGGATATTTGGTAATATATATACACCAAACGTCCCTTCTAAGTACATGCACAATGAGGGACCTATTTACAGGTAAATAGTAAAAGGGTGTGACTACATTTCATCAAGTACAATAAATAGAACTGAACGGTGATGATTTATTTTCGTAGTTGCATCGGAGAGCAGGCGTTAAATGTGCCAGAATTTTGGCAGACATCATCTTAGTTAAATTTATCAATAAATGTGTCAAAAAATAGATGTTTGAGTTACATTTGACAAATTATATGTGTGTTCAAAAGATGACATGGTGTTGCTGAGTTGGAAAGTTTGCCAAATATACACTATATGGATGAAAGTGTAGGGACATCTACACATTACACCTACAAGAGCTTTTATGTAAACACAATTTCTGGCATTAAAGGGAATCTGTCAGCAGATTTTTTCTACCTCATCTGACAGCAGCACGATGTAGTCAAAGAGATTCTGAATCCAACAATGTAGCACTTAGTTTACTGGGACACAGAATGTTTAGATTTAGCTTTCACAGCAGAACTGAGAAAGCTGCCCCCATCCACACTAGGCTCTCTATGTAAAAAGTCTATAGCCAATGAGCTGCTAATCACGGCAGGGTGGCGTATGAAGCAATGTAGTCTAGCAATTTTAATCTCCTGGTGCTAATACAAAAAATACAGGAAAACAACAGCACTTGACCTTGAAGAGAGGAATACCTGAAATCTGTTAAGCTGGGTTCACACTAAGCGACAGCGACAACGACGTCGCTGTTACGTCACCATTTTCTGTGACGTAGTAGCGACCTTGTAAGTCGCTGTTATGATCGCTGCTTAGCTGTCAAACACAGCAGAAGCAGCGATCATAACGTCGCTGTGCTACATGTGCAGAGAGCAGGGAGCCGCGCTTAGCGCTGGCTCCTTGCTCTCCTAGGTACAGTACACATCGGGTTAATTAACCCGATGTGTGCTGCAGCTACATGTCATAGTGCAGAGAGCAGGGAGCCGCGCGCACTGCTTAGCGCTGGCTCCTTGCTCTCCTTGCTACAGTATACATCGGGTTAATTACCTGATGTGTACTGCAGCCACATGTGCACAGAGCAGGAGCCGGCACTGGCAGCAAGAGCGGCGGAGGCTGGTAACGAAGGTAAATATCGGGTAACCAGGGAAAGGTCTTCCCTTGGTTACCCGATGTTTACGCTGGTTACAGCTTACCGCAGCTGCCAGACGCCGGCTCCTGCTCCTTGCTCGCTTCATTTCGTCGCTCTCTCGCTGTCACACACAGCGATGTGTGTGTCACAGCGGGAGAGTGACGACCAAAAAATGAAGCTGGACATTCAGCAACGACCGGCGACCTCACAGCAGGGGCCAGGTCGTTGCTGGATGTCACACACAGCGACAGCGACGGGACGTCGCTGCAACGTCACAGAAAATGGTGACGTTGCAGCGACGTCGTTGTCGTTGTCGCTGTGTGTGACACCAGCTTTAGAATCCCTACAGAATGTGGTCTTCAGATTAAATAGCAAAACCATGCTGACAGATTCCCTTTAATAAAGAGTTGGACACCCCCCTTATAGCCATAACAGCTTCCACTCATGTGGGAAAACATTCTATTTTGTGGATGTGTAGGGACGGTCAAATCCTCTATAATGTTAAGTGTATGGCTATGTAAAGTGTAATGTGTTAACAATGTGTATTAGTCAGATATAGCAGAGTGGAGAATGGTAAGTAGGATGTAGTGTGAGGTAAAGTTTTAGGATGTCATTTAAAAGAAGTAATGTAAAGCATAGGAATGTTATGTAGAAAGATTTTGTTAGCAATAGAAACAGTTAATATCAGGTTCAGCTCACTTGGGGGAGAGCCAGTTCTGCAGAAGGTTCAAGGAGTAAAGTCATGGCACCAGACAAGGAACGCTGACGTAACCTCTTAAAGGTCTGAAGCCTATGACTCACCCCGGTGGGCCCAAGAAAGTCACATGACTAGACAGCCATTGGGGCCCAGAAGCGGACAGTAGTGAGAAGAAGAGTGGGGGAGACACAGGTGCACGGCAGATTGCGGGCCAGTTCCAAGATAGTGGGGATAGGTTGAGTGAGAGTACTCCAAAGAAACAGTAATTACAGAACCGCAAGGAGGAACACTATAGCTGTATACTATATTTATATTCTACATCTGTCATAGTGTCAAAAGAATAAACTGTATGGGAGAGTGATGCGAAAGAAGCCGTTTCTGCAAGCACGCCACAAACAGAGTCGCCTGAGTATGCAAAAGCACATTTGGACAAGCCAGTTACATTTTGGAAGAAGATCCTGTGGACTGATGAAACAAAGATTGATTTGTTTGGTCATACAAAAAGGCGTTATGCATGGAGGCAAAAAAACACGGCATTCCAAGAAAAGCACTTGCTACCCACAGTAAAATTTGGTGGAGGTTCCATCATGCTTTGGGGCTGTGTGGCCAATGCCAGCACCGGGAATCTTGTTAAAGTTGAGGGTCGCATGGATTCAGCTCAGTATCAGCAGATTCTTGACAATAATGTGCAAGAATCAGTGACGAAGTTGAAGTTACGCAGGGGATGGATATTTCAGCAAGACAATGATCCAAAACACTGCTCCAAATCTACTCAGGCATTCATGCAGAGGAACAATTACAAAGTTCTGGAAAGGCCATCCCAGTCCCCAGACCTGGATATCATTGAAAATCTGTGGGATGATTTGAAGCGTGCTGTCCATGCTCGGCGACCATCAAACTTAACTGAACTGGAATTGTTTTGTAAACAGGAATGGTCAAATATACCTTCATCCAGGATCCAGGAACTCATTAAAAGCTACAGGAAGCGACTAGAGGCTGTTATTTTTGCAAAAGGAGGATCTACAAAATATTAATGTCACTTTTATGTTGAGGTGCCCATACTTTTGCACTGGTCAAATTTTGTTTAAATGCGGATTGCACATTTTCTGTTAGTACAATAAACCTCATTTCAATCCAGAAATATTACTCAGTCCATCAGTTATTAGATATATGAAACTGAAATAGCTGTTGCAAAAACCCAAATTGTTATAAAGAAAAAAGGTTAACATTAATTGAGGTGCCCAAACTTGTTCATATGATTGTATAATGTATTAGTGACAAACAACACTTTTTAGAGCAAAATACAATAAGTAAAATGGTTAAACAGCTAAATGTACATCTTATACAATAGCAAGCACCTCTGTAATTGGATTTGGCCCATTTTCTGACTGCTTTGTCAACATTTATACTGTCCGCATGTAATACATCATTAGTATATCCGCTCCTTTTTATGTCTACACAATAAGGGCAGATCTTTAGCTCAAGCAGCAATGTCTACAAATGAAACACTAAAGGCCCTGTCACACACACAGATAAATTTGCGGCAGATCTGTGGTTGCAGTGAAATTGTGGACAATCAGTGCCAGGTTTGTGGCTGTGTACAAATGGAACAATATGTCCATGATTTCACTGCAACCACAGATCTGCCTAAGATTTATCTCTGTGTGTGACGGGGCCTTTAGCTGACTAAAAGTACAGGAATATTCACAAACTCATGTAAATGTTATTATTTGGCCAAGGATGTGTTATAATCTGGAAAACTGTGTTTGGACTGTAGGAGAAAAATTGTTGCAAGGTAGCAGCACAAACCAGCTGATAGCGATAACCCTTTTGTTTAACATTCTGCGTTACGTAGTAACACACCATATTTCATGGATTTCTGGATGTTAAAGTTGTGTCAGTCGTAAATGGCATAATTGTATATTGAATTATCTGAAACTTTTCTATACAGTTTTTGTTTGAAATTCCACCATTCCATCCTTAAGTGTCTGTGCATATTTCTCACAATTCAGTGATTACTACGACGACATCCCTCTCGAAAGACATATGTTAAGCAAATTGTCTTGGCTGATACATTCCTGCACTGATACATTGTTGCAAACTATCATGACAAAAGAGACATTTATGTTTACAGTTGTATTCAAAAAAATAGCAGTGTGTACAAAAACATCAATTAAGCCCAACATCTTTATAATCGTATTTCCATGCATTGGGAATGTTGCAAACTGTTTTCTAAATCAAAACATGCAGAGAAATGTATATAATTTTTAACTACTTTACAGAAAATATAAAAAAATGAACATTAGGCTGTTCAAAAAAATATCACTGTCTACATTGTCTTTACATACTCAGAATACGTCCTCTTTTTAATTAGGATTTATCATTCCTGTGAATCACTAACCTAATATTTAGTTGTGTAACCACAGTTTTTAGAACTGCGTCACATCTATGTTGCATAGAGTCACCCACCTTCTGGCCCCTGGCAACTGTTATTCCAGCCCAGGATGCTTTGACTACATCCCACAACTTATTGGCAGTTGTTGGCTTTGCCTCAGAAACTGCATTTTTTATGTCACGCCACAAGTTTTCTATTGGATTATGGTCCGGGGATTGGGCTTGCCACTCCATAATTTCAATTCTGTTGGACTGGAACCAAGATTTTGCTTGTTTACTGATGTATTTAGGGTCGCTGTCTTGTTGAAACTCCCATGTCTGAAGAAATGTCTTGGACCAAAAACAAAACATTTTTACTTTCATCGGTCCACAAAATCTTTCTCCATTCTCTTTAGGCCAGTTGATGTGTTCTTTGGAAAATTGTATCCACTTCAGTATATGTCTTTTTTTCAACAGTCGGACTTTGTGGGGACTTCTTGCTAATAGAAGAGGCCTTTACAAGGCTAAACTAATGGTCACAATACTCACAGGTAACTTGAGACTGTTTTTGATCATCCTGGAGCTGATCATTGGCTGAGTCTTTGCCATTCTGGCTATTCTTCAAACCATTTGAATGGTAGCCTTCCATTTTCTTCCACGTCTCTTTGTTTTTGCTTTCCATTTTAAAGCATTGGAGATCATTTTAGCTGAACAACCGATCTTTGTCTGCGCTTCTTTATAAGTTTTACCCTCTCTAATCAACTTTTTAATCAAAGTACAAGTACGCTGTTTTTCTGAACAATGTCTTAAATGAAACTAATTTCTCAGGCTTTCAAGTAAAAATGCATGTACTACATGGGCTTGTTTCACCTTTAAATAAGGGCCACCTGATTTGCATCGGTTTCTTCACAGACTGATTGACCTCACTAATACTAATGTAACTCCACACTGCTATTATTTTGAACCCACCCCTTTTAATTAATTATTCAAATACACAGACTCAAAAACCTGCAGATCATAAATGGAGAGTCTGGTTGGTTTCTAAGAATCTACTGCACCAACTGGGAAATTGTTTGACATGTGGTAATAGAATTTATACCAAAAACAGTGAATGATCTGGTTAGTCCTATTGGACTGCTATTATGTTGAACACGACTGTATATACAATGTATATATATATATATATATATATATATATATATAAATATATATATATATATATACACAGTGCCTACAAGTAGTATTCAACCCCCTGAGATTTAGCAGGTTTGATAAGATGCAAATAATTTAGAGCCTGCAAACTTCAAACAAGAGCAGGTTTTATTAACAGATGCATAAATCTTACAAACCAACAAGTTATGTTGCTCAGTTAAATTTTAATAAATTTTCAACATAAAAGTGTGGGTCAATTATTATTCAACCCCTAGGTTTAATATTTTGTGGAATAACCCTTGTTTGCAATTACAGCTAATAATCGTCTTTTATAAGACCTGATCAGGCCGGCACAGGTCTCTGGAGTTATCTTGGCCCACTCCTCCATGCAGATCTTCTCCAAGTTATCTAGGTTCTTTGGGTGTCTCATGTGGACTTTAATCTTGAGCTCCTTCCACAAGTTTTCAATTGGGTTAAGGTCAGGAGACTGACTAGGCCACTGCAACACCTTGATTTTTTCCCTCTTGAACCAGGCCTTGGTTTTCTTGGCTGTGTGCTTTGGGTCGTTGTCTTGTTGGAAGATGAAATGACGACCCATCTTAAGATCGTTGATGGAGGAGCGGAGGTTCTTGGCCAAAATCTCCATGTAGGCCGTGCTATCCATCTTCCCATGGATGCGGACCAGATGGCCAGGCCCCTTGGCTGAGAAACAGCCCCACAGCATGATGCTGCCACCACCATGCTTGACTGTAGGGATGGTATTCTTGGGGTCGTATGCAGTGCCATCCAGTCTCCAAACGTCACGTGTGTGGTTAGCACCAAAGATCTCGATCTTGGTCTCATCAGACCAGAGAACCTTGAACCAGTCTGTCTCAGAGTCCTCCAAGTGATCATGAGCAAACTGTAGACGAGCCTTGACATGACGCTTTGAAAGTAAAGGTACCTTACAGGCTCGTCTGGAACGGAGACCATTGCGGTGGAGTACTTTACTTATGGTATTGACTGAAACCAATGTCCCCACTGCCATGAGATCTTCCCGGACCTCCTTCCTTGTTGTCCTTGGGTTAGCCTTGACTCTTCGGACAAGCCTGGCCTCGGCACGGGTGGAAACTTTCAAAGGCTGTCCAGGCCGTGGAAGGCTAACAGTAGTTCCATAAGCCTTCCACTTCCGGATGATGCTCCCAACAGTGGAGACAGGTAGGCCCAACTCCTTGGAAAGGGTTTTGTACCCCTTGCCAGTCTTGTGACCCTCCACGATCTTGTCTCTGATGGCCTTGGAATGCTCCTTTGTCTTTCCCATGTTGACCAAGTATGGCTACTTTCACACATCCGGATTTTTGCTCTGCGGCACAATACGGCGTTCTGCAGAAAAACTGCAACCGGCTTTTGTAACGCCGGTTGCGGTTTTTTTTGCATAGACTTACATTAGTGCCGTATTGTGCCGCAGGGGCTTGCGTTCGGTCCGGTTTTTGCCGCATGCGGCAGATTTAGCCGATGCCGCGGCCGGATCGAACGTTCCCTGCAACGTTTTTTGCTCCGGAAAAAAACACCGCATCGCGCCGCATCCGGCCGCTGCGGCGCATTTTTCAATGCATACATATGAAGGCCGGATGCGGTTTGTTCCACTGCGCATGCTTAGTAGCATGCCGCAACCGGAAAAAAACGGACGGGCCGCATGTAAAAACTCATGCAAAAGGATGCGGTGTTTTCGCCGCATCCGTTGCATAGTTTTCACAGCCGGATTGAGCCGCAGTGCTCAAACCAGATGTGTGAAAGTAGCCTATGAGTGCTGTTCACAAGTTTGTGGAGGGTCTTAATTAGTCAGAAAAGGCTGGAAAAAGAGATAATTAATCCAAACATGTGAAGCTGATTGTTCTTTGTGCCTGAAATACTTCTTAATACTTTAGGGAAACCAAACAGAATTCTGGTGGTTTGAGGGGTTGAATAATAAATGACCCTCTGAATAAACTTTTCACAATTTAAAAAAAAAGAAATAACATTCTTTTTTGCTGCAGTGCATTTCACACTTCCAGGCTGATCTACAGTCCAAATGTCACAATGCCAAGTTAATTCCGAACGTGTAAACCTGCTAAATCTGCAGGGGGTTGAATACTACCTGTAGGCACTGTGTATATATTTATATACACACACACACACGGTATATCACAAAAGTGAGTACAGTCCTCACTTTTTTGTAAATATTTTATTATATATTTTCATGAGACAACACTGAAGATATGACACTTATGATACAATGTAAAGTAGTCAGTGTACAGCTTGTATAATAGTGTAAACTTGGTGTGACCTCTAAAAAACTCAACAGCCATTAATGCCAAAAACGCTGGTAACAAAAGTTAGTACTGTCATGTCATGTGACTCTTTAGTGTTTCTAGGTCTCAGATGTGAGTGGGGAGCAGGTGTGTTAAGTTTGGCGTTATTGTTCACATACAATCTTACACTGAAGTTCAACATGGCAAAGAAGTCTCTGAGGATCTGAAAAAGAGAATGTTTTACTCTACATAAAGATGGCGTAGGCTATAAGACCATTGCTAAAAGCCTGAAACTGAGCTGCAGTATTGTGGCCAAGACCATACAGCAGTTTAAAATGACAGGTTCTACTCAGAACAGGCCTCGCCATGGTCGACCAAAGTAGTTGAGTGCCTATGCTCAGCATAATATCCACAGGTTGTCTTTTCAAAATAGAAGTATCAGTGCTGCCAGCAGTGCTGTAGAAGGGAAAGGACTGGTGGGTCAGTCTATCAGTGCTCAGGCGATACACTACATCAAATTGGTCTGCATAGCTGTCATCCCAGAAGGAAGCATCTTCTAAAGAGGATGCTGAAAAAAGCCCGCAAATAGTTTGATGAAGACAAGCAGACTAAGGACATGGATTACTGGAATGTGTCCTGTGGTCTGATGAGATCAAGATAAATTTATTTGGTTCAGGTGGTGTCAAGTGTGTGTCAGAAAGCAGGTGATGAGTACAGTCAAACATGGTGTTGGGAGTGTCATGGTTTGGAGCTACATCAGTGCTGCCAGCTGTGGGGAGCTACAGTTCATTGAGGGAACCATGAATGCAAACATGTACTGTGATTAGAGATGAGTGAATCAGATGGCATTTCAGAGAAAAACATACCTGGCCACAACCATGCAGCCAGTCTTTGAGTCATTCTATTATTTCTGCAGAATGAATATTCTGACAAGTTCCCTTTAAAGATAATTTTTCACTAGATGTGTAAATATGAACTGATTACCTCCTACAATTGGTGCAGATTCCCTGATTCTGGAACAGTTCTTTTTTTTTTTCCATTCCAAAGTTATACTTTAAAGGGGTTGTTCACTACTTGGACAACCCTTTCTCAATGACCATATTCCCCATGTAAAATAATCACAGCCTGTGCTCCCCTCATGTGACGGGTGATGATGGGGCTAGTGTGATGTTGTTTTTTGTTCACATCAACCCTGCAGCCAAACATTGGCCGCATCTGTGACGCCCTGGACTAGCCAGGTAGTCACAGACATTACACCATACACACCCCCTCCCCTGGATAGTCACACCATTCAAACAAAACCCCTTGTTGCCTCCCTCCAGGGTCTGATGTCCACACCAGGTGGGGCGGAGCCAGGTGGTTGGCCCCACCCACCGAGGAGTTCTCAGGCCTGGAGGCGGGAAAAGGCAGTTAGTGCAGTTCAGGACTGGAGAGATTCGTGTAGACAGTGAAAGTGAGAGGTCAGAAACTGTCGGTGTCTGGGTAGGGGCCCAGACACAAACAGCAAGGTTGGCAGACGGTGGTGGCCATCTGCAGGAGTTAGTGGATCTTTGCAGAACCGTAGAACCGGGGTCGGGCGGTGGCCCGCCGGTACCGAACAGGGGAGTGGAGTGAAGCTAAGCACACAGGCAGGGCCATCGGACCCCGACTAGGCTTGGAGCCGCCGACAACAGTCAAATCCGAGTGTGACCGGAACCCCAGGGGTTTCCTAACAACAAAGACCCGACAGAAGGCAACAGTCCACACCGTGAGGATATACAGGCACCACCATAGGCTAGAGATCCAAGGGCCAGCGCCTGTGGGCAAATTGGGCTCCTTCGGTACTTATACGCCAGGGAGCGGACTACCGGTGGGCAACCACAGGAGTCAGAACATTCTAACAAGGTGCAGGGAAAGACAGCCACCATCACACTGTCCGGGGAGAGCACAAACACTGCAGCCGGCTGCGGGACCCATCCATCCAGCCGTTTGGTTTACCAGAGACTCTGTCATTGACTACCTGAGTGAGTACACCAGTGCCATCCCGTACCGTGCCGCGCTGCCCCTGCAACCCTGCACCCCAGCCATCCAGCCTCCCCGTTACACCACCGGGCCCCAGGATCACCAACCCCTACCCACGGAGGGGACAACATCCTAGCTGCTCCCTACCATCGCTCCCGGGATCCCTGTCACCAGCAGCGGTGGTGCCTATTATCACCACGACCCGTGGGTGGTATCACGAACTATCCCCCCAAAAACAAACCAACCCCTTTTCACTCGTGGACGAGGAGCGCTGCTCGAGTCTCCGGGTCCGGTCCACCGCTCGAGCCACCGAGCAGCAGCAGAAGCCCCGGACCCGAGCGTGGTGAGCGCATCCCCTCCGCCCGCGACACATCACTCTCACTTCCTTTGGATGGAACTGACATCCAGAGGAAGTCACACATCGGCAACAGCTCTCACTTGTTCATGATGTCAGTTTTGTCTGAAAGAAGTGAAGGCAAAGTGGCTCACATGAGATAAAGTAATAAGGTCCAAGAGAATATGGGGGAATATGGTGATTGAGAAGGGGTTGTTAGAATAGTGAACATGTCCTTTAAGTTTAATCAAATAAGCTAATTGACGTACTCTGTGCACCCTTTGTATGGCCAAATGATTAAGTAAACTGGTACACCCACTGGTTTTGCAATCCCCAGTCTCCTCCACTGGTGATTAACAGTGCTGGCTCACCTGAGCTTTCTCTGCTGGTAGTGATTGCTGCAGGTAAGCTAGTGCTGTCAATCACCAGTGAGAGAAGGTGGGACATTCAAAACCAGTGGGTATACCAGTATACTGACTCAGTTGGCCATACCAAGGTTGTACCAGACGCTCTAATTAGCATATTTAATTCACCTTCAGTTTCTGCAGAATAGAGCCAGCGAGAAGAATGCTAATGGTGCAATTTTATAGAGGCTTTATTCCTACAAGGCTGCATGCTTAATATATACTGTCAGTTTGGGCTGACAGACTCCCTTTAAAGAGGCCCCATCACCAGTTTTTCTTATCTTACTTTATTCAGTCTACATTCCCAAATATATAGCTTTTTTTAAAAATCCACCAAATGGTTTCAGAAATATGGTCCTTTTTATTTAGTGCCAATTTGTATGGTCTTTATCAAGGGGTCTCACAGGGTAATAATACAGAACAGCCTAAAGACATAACCCCAGAGGATCTCGCTAATCCCACTCTCTTTATAAAATCTGTATAAATTCGTACTAAATTACAAAGCTGATATCTCCAGAATCATATGGTGAATTAAAAAAAAAAAACAAAACCCGGCATACTCTGGGGAGCAGTGCGATATAAAAACTATCCACTTTTGACCTGGTGAAAGGTTCACTTTAAATGTTCCCAATTATTAGAAGAAATTTTAAAAATGGTGAGGAATTGAGATAACTTTCTAAGTAAATTGGAATATTGCAGACTTTCATTCTATAATGACTAGCTGATCATATTCCCATAACAGATTTTTTTTTCTCCTAGGAGATACCTGAGGAAGGCGGTTGTTCCCGCCGAAACGCATTGTATCAGTTTTTTATTTCCGTATGTTTGAGTAATAAATTCCATTTGAGGACAAGAGTTTTTAAAATCATTACTACGGGGAGCGCGGCTACTACAGAATTGGTTTACTTCATTTTTAACTTTTTCACTTGTGGGAATCCGAGGCAGGACCATACACAGGATCAATTCAAGGCAAGCAGCAGACCCGGATAAGGAGACTTTGGAAAAGTCATATATGTCTGAAGTTTTGTGGCAAAAGGTGAGTGCATAAAACTTCAGTAAAAAAAGGGCACCAGAGAGCCGCTTTGATAACGCGCTGAGATTGGCGCCCCGTGTTTGATTTTTATTATATACCCTGCAGGGAATCACCTTATTTCTAAGTAAATTGGAATATTGCAGACTTTCATTCTGTAATGACTAGCTGATCATATTCCCATAACAGATTTTTTTTTCTCCTAGGTTTTGATTTGTTCTTTAAACTTTTACCTATTTCCTGGGATCTATTGAGCCCAGGACTAGTTTGCTTCTGTTTGAATAGGGATGGATATAGTAAATCTGTATATCCTTTAATTGCAGCTCCTTTGTTTATATCAGATTTAAAGAGATGAATGTGAAATGAAAAACTCTGCAAGTTTTAGAAGAATTAAAACGTTATCATCTTGTTCTTAGCAGCCTGGGTTAAACTTTGTTCAGCTAATTACCTCTACTTAGTGGAAATTTCTTGCCAGCTCTCTGACAGCTACTTGGGAGGTGGAGGGGATTACATGGATGAATGCTGAGTATGTTGACAGCACCTGCATATGGGGGGCAGTAACTTGGCGACACTCATCATGGATCTGTAGTATTTGTAGCTTGCACCAATGAATACTGTTGCTGCTGAGAACCTGATCTTGGTCCAAACTGTAGCGCTGTTACGTCAGTACAGAATATCTTCTAATATGGCATGTGATAGATTAAGCTATATTTTGTTTCTCGGGAATAATCATGGAATTGGAGTCAGAGATACAGTATTGGTCCATAGACTGCTACAGACCGTGTATTAGGAATCTGTACCAGATAACCATGTTGATACCGACGTAGTAAAGTTTATTATAATGCAGAAAACCCAGCACTGGGATATAATAGTACAAACATCTATAATTTGACACCAAACTTGTCATTGGTCAATGGTTTGTGCAATACTAGATATGTTGTGTGATATGTCAACTTTGCTACATCTGTACACGTGCACTAAACCAACCTAAATAAACTATTGAGTGTGTTTATTTTTCCTCTTACATTATTTGTGATGTTTTATTTTTTGTAATTTCCTTATAATAGTGAAGTGGATTCTTGTTATAAAAATCAAATGTTTTGAGTATAGAAAAAGCCAAAAAAACAATTTAAAACGGAACTTGTCATCACATTTCCTATTATTAAACTAATGTCAGCACAATATGACCTTGTTAATGAGGATCAGAATGATGCACTTCATGCGTCTCTGCATGCCGGTATACCTCCAACAATGATCTTTTTTCACTGCTCTCCTGCATAATGCTTGGCACTGAACAGTCCGATGAACATGAATGGACCAACCTTGGCGCCTACAGAAAGCTCAATAACTGAGCTCCTTCAATAAAAGGCAAATCGGCTAAATAGATCATTGCAGGCGCTGTGGATTGTCCATATATGCCCATTGGACCATCTAAACAATGGACCATACTAAAGGGTGGTGAATAAGGATCATTTTTGGGGTATACCAGGGTGTAGCGGAGCATGGAACAGATTGTTTTGAAGGAGTAATGGAAGAAAGTAATGAGCTGTTTGTAGGTCAATGGGAAACCTGATGGCAGGTTCCCATTAAGAATGTGAGAACTGTGTAATGTTGTATTGCAAAAATTAAAGCAAATATTATTGACTCAAAATGTGTTTCCCTAAGGGTATGTTTCAGAAACCACTGGGACCCCAGATTTATTTTGCTATAGAGGATATGAAGTTCTGTATAAAAGAAAAAATGACTGCAGAATTATGAATTATAAAATGCAATAATATTGGAAGGAATCTGTCACCAATTTTACATTGACCTATCTGAAGGACAGAAAGGATAGAGACCCTATTTCTAGAGTACCCCATACTGAGGTTCTTGCTGAAGTTTTAATAAAAAACCCTGATTTATCTGCTGAAGACTTGCTAGTATTCTTATTAGAGACCTTCTGCTTTATAGAACTCGATAATCATGAGCTGTCTAGCCTGATACCCCTGCTGCTTCCTGTTTTACACATATGCACTTTTGGTAGGTACTAGTAATACTAACACTTTTATACCAGGATCAGTCTACCAGACTTGCCATCCATCCTTGTTCACTAGACATCACAACTTACAACTTGTCAAAGTCACCCAGATCCTTCCCATTCCCCATATTTCCAGCTTCCCACACATAAACTCCAAGAACTGACTGTTTACTTGGAGTTCAATATATCCCACCCTTAAGGTCCAGTCACACTAAGCAACTTACCAGCGATCCCAACAACGATAGGGATCGCTGGTAAGTTGCTAGGAGGTTGCTGGTGAGATGTCACACTGCGACGCTCCAGCGATCCCACCAGCAACCTGACCTGGCAGGGATCGCTGGAGCGTGGCTACACGAGTTGCTGGTGAGCTCACCAGCAACCAGTGACCAGCCCCCAGCGCCGCGTGGAAGATGCTGCGCTTGGTAACTAAGGTAAATATCGGGTAACCAACCCGATATTTACCTTGGTTACCAGCGCACGGAGCTACACGTGCAGAGAGCAGGGAGCAGCGCACACTGAGTGCTGGCTCCATGCTCTCCTAGTTACAGCACACATCGGGTTAATTACCGATGTGTGCTGCAGCTACATGTGCACAGAGCAGGGAGCAGCGCACACTGAGCGCTGGCTCCCTGCTCTCCTAGTTACAGCACACATCGGGTTATTAACCGATGTGTGCTGCAGCTACATGTGCACAGAGCAGGGAGCAGCGCACAATGCTTAGCGCTGGCTCCCTGCTCTCCTAGTTACAGCACACATCGGGTTAATTAACCCAATGTGTGCTGCAGCTACATGTGCACAGAGCAGGGAGCAGCGCACAATGCTTAGCGCTGGCTCCTTGCTCGCCTAGCTACAGCACACATCGGGTTAATTAACCCGATGTGTCCTGCAGCTACATGTGCACAGAGCAGGAGCCGGCACTGACAGGGAGAGCGGCGGAGGCTGGTAACAAAGGTAAATATCGGGTAACCAAGGACAGGGCTTCTTGGTTACCCGATGTTTACTGTGGTTACCAGCCTCCGCAGAAGCCGGCTCCCGCTGCCTGCACATTTAGTTGTTGCTGTCTCGCTGTCACACACAGCGATCTGTGCTTCACAGCAGGACAGCAACAACTAAAAAATGGCCCAGGACATTCAACAACAACCAACGACCTCACAGCAGGAGCCAGGTTGTTGCTGGATGTCACACACAGCAACATCGCTAGCAACGTCACAAAAGTTGTTCGTTAGCAGCGATGTTGCTAGCGATGTTGCTTAGTGTGACGGGGCCTTTACTGACCGTTTACTTTTTTTATTTGCCTTAGTAAAGGGATTGTCACATCTTAATCTATGGGTAAAATTGTACAGTGCTGTAAAAACAAGCATATGTGCAAATTACCTCTTATTAAAAATCCTCCTCGTTTTCAAGAAAAAGGCATTTTTATTTCTGTAGATTACAGCCTGTGGCCAAGCCTGTAAAGTTGCCGACTCCTAGGTAAGCAGGGCTGTATTTGGCATTCATGCTGCCCTAGGTATTTTAAGTGGTCGTGCCCCTTACTGACAACATAAAAGTATGTGAACATGACATTATTTAAGGCGGATCTGTAACACAATTGAAAAAGTAGTAATCACTAACAGAATGAAGATCTGCACTTGCTGCGCATATGATCACTTTTTTTAGGTTCTTTTAACAGCTTGAGGTTTTCAAAGATACTAAGTGATTTGTCTGCTGCTATCGCTTGGAAGTTGCTGACTAGTACTTAAAGAAGTTGTCCAGTTACCAAAACTGTTTGTTTTTTTTTTTGATAAATCTTGCTATTATGTGCCTCTAAACACATCTATCACGTTATTTTACCAATATTATCTTTTATCATGGTCTAGCATAACATCTTCATTTCTGGCTCCAGCTCTGATGGAGTTAATCTCTCTCTTAACTTCCTGTGTTCAGTTACTACAACTTCCATAATCCTTTGCAGTAACTAGCAATCTATCTCCCAACCCATTCTGACTGTTCCCTCCCCTCAGATCTCCACCACAACAGTTCCCTCCCCTCCTTCCTGTGTGCACTGCCTAATCATGGTAATAGAGCTTTTATCCTTTGGTCTTTCTGTGCTGCATGTCACTATCTGTCTCCACTATGGGACTTGTAGTGCAGGTGACCGGATGATACATGTCACTAACTGCCCCTCTCTGTGATTTCTGCTGCATAGTACCAACACTCTCACCTGCACTACAAGTCTCAGAGTGGAGACAGTGACATGCTCTGCTCTGACACATAGTGTGCTGCATGTCACTGTCTCCACTGTGGGACTTGTTGTGCAGGTGAGAGTGTATACAGTTGGTAGTATGCAGCAGAAATCACAGAGTGGAGACAGTGACATGTATCATCCGGTCACCTGCACTACAAGTCCCATAGTGGAGACAATTAGTGACATGCAGCACACTATGTGTCAGAGCAGAGCATGTCACTGTCTCCACTCTGGAACTTGTAGTGCAGGTGACAGAGTGGAGCAGATTGGTCCCATGCAGCTGTGCTGCTGGTGGGAGTATATGATCACACTGCCGACACCGCCCGTTCTCCTGACAGCTGAGCAGAGCGGGCGGGTGGACAGTGTGATCAGATACTTGCGTGACGGGGGATTTCAGTGGAGGAAACCCCCCCTGTACTCCACACTGGAGCCCGTACCTCCCACAGCTGGCCGATGGTAAGCGGCGCGCTCTGCCTTCACCGCTCCACAGTAAAGTTCTCCGGCTCCTCCCCTCGATGCTGTGCTGTGACGTGCGGTAGTCACCGCCCACAGCCCTGTCAGTCACTGTGAGTGGCGCCGGCCTCCTGTGACGTACCCGTCTTGTTTGAGAGCCCGGAAATGCCGGGACGTCAGAGGATGCCGGCGGCCACAGCTCCAGGCGGTCATGTGACAGGCACTGAGCGTGCAGGATAGCGCCGCTCAGTGCCAGAAATGGAAATAGAGGCTATTGAAGAAGATGCAGACAATAATAAGTGAAAATCATTGGGGGGAAAAAAAAAATGGGTGGACCACCCCTTTAATACAATTCCAATAAAAAAAAGAATAAAAAAAAAAAATGGCAGCGCTTCCTAACCTGCCCTTCTCCTGAGAACCTCAAAAGATTTGCAGATGTGTAAAAGCCATCGTGGGCACATACCCTAACAGTTCACATACCCTTTAGATAGTAGTTAAGGTTCTCGCACACAGACTACAGTTGGCCGAATCCGGAGATAGACAGGTTCAGCCAACAGTCTGATTGTCAGGGAGATGAGGACAATGTGATGTCCAATTTCGCACCGTGGATCCATTTTTTCCTCTAAGAGGTGAGCACACCGCCATAAATGTCTAGTAGTGTCTGTCTCATAGAGAACACAAGAGCACTCAACAAAATGAGCACTCCTGTGTATGGGAGAGTCAGGGAGATAGCTGCCAGCCGAATGATGGGACACCTGTCTAGTGTGCGGGGGCTTTAGTCAAATACTCATTTGGTGGATGAATATTTTGCCTGGCACACTGACTCTCGTCTACTATCAATAAATAATACTACTATTAGATGTATAACAACAATGTGAAAAAATGTTTTCCGTATAACATTTTTTTCAAAAAAAGGAGCTCAAACGTCCCAAATAATGATTAATAATCTTTATTTCATAAATAAACACACGATTAAAAAAGATGATTGCAGCAAAAAACAGAGATTATAGCAGCATAATAATAGTGCACATAGAAAAAGTCTATAATTAGAAAAAGTGACATGTGCTTAGCAACATTTTCAGATTTACTCCCTGACACATTAAATCCGTATGTGCTGTGGGTATCAAAATCATTACATTTCTCCAATAAATCCCATTCAGCCTAATAATGAACACAGGGACCACATTGTATCCGTTGCTGCCTATAGAAATCAATCGTCACAAGAAATCCAAAGATATATACATTCAGTGCAAAGCAACCCAGTAACGAGTGGATGACGGATCTGTTCAAGATCGTGGCTAGACACTAATCCCACATGGAGACAGTACCATTGCCATTGTACCACGTCATACCGGCCGCCTGTGGCTAAGAGCAACCCCAAATGGGGAATGCACTCACTGCCGTGTAACCGCTAAGCCGGCCGACCCCCTGAACAGATCAATCAGCCACAAGTACAAAGTTACTTGAGTATGTTAAGTCAGCATGCCGCCAGTCTCTTACCCCGATGTACGTTTCGCACCCGGCTTCAACGGGGGGCGTGCCGGGCAGAAGGAAGTGCTAGGTTTAAGTATAGGAGTTCTACCAATCGGGTAACACTAACGGTGCTCACGTCAGTCATGTTCCTCCCTCCATATAACGTCACCTCCTGCCGGGCACTCGTGGAACGCAACCTGCGTGTCAGGCGCATACAAGTGTCCGACCACGCAAAACGCCCCACATATTGTGCTCAGCATTTTGGTTCCGGGAGGCTTCAGACCGCGTGAGCGCTCTGCCCCGATCAGCAGATCCGTCTATTCAGTAATAGAAAATACCGCATTGATATCCAATGGTAAATATTCAGCCCCTCTCCTTTTTCAGCATAACCTAACCAGATATCCCGTTATACAACCCACACAACATTAAAACAACGCCCCAGTATTACTAAATCACCATCCTATACATTTATATTGCAATAGTATTATAGCAGATCTCCTCATATACATTTATCTTCATAGGCATCATATCATCAGATTATATGTATCAATCTAAATATTAACAAGAAGAACCCAATACATGCAAATTACTATCGGAATACATATAGAGAACATGTTTTTATTATATAGAACCATCCCAATTAATTTATCAAAAAATGAAATGTAAAGCAGAATAATCATATTCTCAAGACATTGATGGTAGATCCAGATATAAACTTCAAGGCAAATTAGTGGAATGACAACATCTGTGATTAAAAGAAAAGAGATTTAAATTAAAAACAACCCCAAACATGAATATAAATTACAATCACCACTACCACCTTATACCCTACACAAAAAAAATATAAAATAGATATTAAAAGATAGAATTGACAAAAAGATTCAAATATTAAAAACCTTAGATACTGCATTGAACCCCGTTCTCAGAATTTACAGAAAAGCCCCGAAACCTAAAGTTTCGTTGAGCCCCTGAGGGTTAAGAGTACCAAGTCGAAAGATCCAGCGGCTTTCTATTCTGGCTAATATTTTGCCCAAATCCCCTCCTCTAATTCCTAGCTCAACCTGGTCAATAGCTTTGACTTTAAGAAAAAACGGATTGCAATTATGGAATTCCTTGAAATGTCGCGGCAACGTTTTAAGTTGTGTCTTATCATCCACCGTCTTTGCATTGGCGATATCCCTACAATGCTCGCGTACCCTAATTTTCAACTCGCGGGTCGTTAAGCCAACATATAATTTTTTGCAGGGACATTCTCCCAAATAAATGACTCCTTTTGAAGCACACGTTAATTGTTTTCTTATTACAAAAGTCTTGGATCCATCAAAGTTGGTAAAATTTTTTGAATCAGAGGTGGATTGCGGCTGCGACTACCTGTTCTTTAGAATTTATACGGATAATTATAGAAAAGAACTCAATTTCTATGAGCAAAATTGAGAAAGAGATTGAATCCACCCAATTAGCCCTGCAGAAGGAGCTGAATCGTGAATCCTTTCAAAATCTAGTTTCCCTCCTGGAGAAAGATGTTGAGAGGTGGGAGAAGGAAATAAGCTCAGACAAACAGAAGAAATTTGTACGGGACGTAGGAGACTATGAAAATAATAAGATCTTTCGATGGCAAAATAGAAAGTCTGAAGCAGCCCCAAATCGCTCTAGGAGCTCATCCATACAGTCTGGGACATCTAGTGTGGCCAGTGGCAGTGCCTCATTTGATCATGGACATGCGTTTAATACGCGTTCTAAAACAAAGCAAAAATTTAATAAACGACCCTACGATATTTTTAATAGAGATAATGGTAACGAACATCAACAACTAAAGGTAATCAACTTATCTGATCATGTTTTAACGGAATCACATATTTCCCTGTTAGGAAAAGGTTTACCTTTTTCTCCTTCATGTTCTGCAGACACGTTCACATCCATAAAGGATTTGCATTTGTTTTCAAGGAAATTATTTTTTAAGAGATTGTATAGTAAATCCCATCAGCCAGAGGACTCATTTACCAAAGAAGAAAGGGATGCAGTGGCAATACTTCAATCATTAGAGGATGAAAGTATACCTCAGGCTGTAAGTACTTTTCCTCACGATCTCTTGAAAAAATCTAGTAAATTTCCTGCTTTTAATATATGCCCAGCTATTGAAATCTTCACAAAAATGGTCTCACAGGAATTTGAGCAATGTTTTTCCATGCATTGTGGTCCATCCAATTTGTCCAAAAAGGAAAGAGAGGCACTAAAAGACTTGCAATCTTGGACTGATGTAGTTTTTAAATCCGCCGATAAAGGCGGAAATATAGTTGTGTGGCCTGTTGACATGTATGAACGACAGGCCTACAAGCTATTGAATATGAAACAATGTTACAAAAAGTTGGTGTCTAATCCTCTCAATTTTTCAGGCTGATTTGCTTTCGATTCTGTCTCAGGCTTTTGATCAAGGGATAATACCCAAGAAATTGGTGGATTATGTCAAGAATCTACACCCTCGTTTAGCAACGTTTTATTTGATTCCGAAGGTGCACAAGAATATTACAGATCCTCCCGGAAGACCGATAGTGGCAGGTAATGGAGGATTATGTGAAATGATTTGTAACATCATCGACCACTATTTTAAGCCGCTTGTGGCAGAGTTACCATCGTACATTAGGGACACGACATCGGCGCTGGGCAGACTGGATGGGATTCAGCTCAGTTCCAGTATGGTTCTGGTCACGGCCGATGTCGAGTCCCTATATACGTCCATAAGACATATGGACGGTTTACGAGCAGTCGCAATGTTTTTGAAGAATAGTACGATGGACAAACCAATGGCGGAACAACTCTTGATTTTGTTAGAGTTTATCCTAGCCCACAATGTGTTCACCTTTGACGGGAAAATCTTCTTGCAGACGCAAGGTACGACGATGGGGGCGGCATGTGCCCCCTCTTACGCCAATTTATTTTTGGGAGCGTGGGAGAGGGACATTTTTTTAAGTGAAGCCATCCCAGGTTGTAGTCGCATCCATAACTGGATGCGCTACATTGATGACATTCTTTTTATCTGGGATGGCTCCTCTTCTGAGCTGGATGAGGTGATGCAAGCCCTTAATAATAACCAACAAAATATTAGGCTATCGTTTAAGCAGGGCAGAGAACTCGAGTTTCTCGATATCCTTATCAAAGCTGAAATAGATGGTTTTCTGTCAACATCTATTTTTAGAAAAAGTACACCGACTAATAGCCTTCTCCATGCTTCATCTTCTCATCCTAAGGCAGTGATCTCAGGTATTCCGGTAGGGCAGTTCTTAAGAACTAAAAGGATTTGCTCAGATCGAGATATGTTTGAAAAACAATCTAGGGAATTAGCGCATAGATTCCTTGAAAGAGGCTATAATAAAAAAGTGATACGTAGGGGCTATCAACGAGCCTCAAATTCTTCCAGGGATTCTTTACTTTTTCCTAATGAGTCACGACTAATTGGGAATAATGAAATGAAGAAAGAAAATACAGGACAAATACGGTTTATTACAACCTATCATAACCGTTGGGCAGAAATGAAAAACATCTTGCATAAGTATTGGGGCATTTTACGTTCTGATAAGGTTCTGAGGGATATCCTGCCCCCTACACCGTTGGTCACAGCAAGAAGATCTAAAAATTTGAAGGACACACTAGTCCATAGCCACTTTGTTAGAGAAGCGAATCATGGGAAAGTGTTGACTCCGGCGGATAAAGGTTTCTTTCCGTGCGGGCTTTGTAAAGCCTGTGCTAACCTTATTAAGTCAAAAAATTTTACCAACTTTGATGGATCCAAGACTTTTGTAATAAGAAAACAATTAACGTGTGCTTCAAAAGGAGTCATTTATTTGGGAGAATGTCCCTGCAAAAAATTATATGTTGGCTTAACGACCCGCGAGTTGAAAATTAGGGTACGCGAGCATTGTAGGGATATCGCCAATGCAAAGACGGTGGATGATAAGACACAACTTAAAACGTTGCCGCAACATTTCAAGGAATTCCATAATTGCAACCCGTTTCTTCTTAAAGTCAAAGCTATTGACCAGGTTGAGCTAGGAATTAGAGGAGGGGATTTGGGCAAAATATTAGCCAGAATAGAAAGCCGCTGGATCTTTCGACTTGGTACTCTTAACCATCAGGGGCTCAACGAAACTTTAGGTTTCAGGGCTTTTCTGTAAATTCTGAGAACGGGGTTCAATGCAGTATCTAAGGTTTTTAATATTTGAATCTTTTTGTCAATTCTATCTTTTAATATCTATTTTATATTTTTTTGTGTAGGGTATAAGGTGGTAGTGGTGGTTGTAATTTATATTCATGTTTGGGGTTGTTTTTAATTTAAATCTCTTTTCTTTTAATCACAGATGTTGTCATTCCACTAATTCGCCTTGAAGTTTATATCTGGATCTACCATCAATGTCTTGAGAATATGATTATTCTGCTTTACATTTCATTTTTTGATAAATTAATTGGGATGGTTCTATATAATAAAAACATGTTCTCTATATGTATTCCGATAGTAATTTGCATGTATTGGGTTCTTCTTGTTAATATTTAGATTGATACATATAATCTGATGATATGATGCCTATGAAGATAAATGTATATGAGGAGATCTGCTATAATACTATTGCAACATGAATGTATAGGATGGTGATTTAGTAATACTGGGGCGTTGTTTTAATGTTGTGTGGGTTGTATAACGCGATATCTGGTTAGGTTATGCTGAAAAAGGAGAGGGGCTGAATATTTACCATTGGATATCAATGCGGTATTTTCTATTACTGAATAGACGGATCTGCTGATCGGGGCAGAGCGCTCACACGGTCTGAAGCCTCCCGGAACCAAAATGCTGAGCACAATATGTGGGGCGATTTGCGTGGTCGGACACTTGTATGCGCCTGACACGCAGGTTGCGTTCCACGAGTGCCCGGCAGGAGGTGACGTTATATGGAGGGAGGAACATGACTGACGTGAGCGCCGTTAGTGTTACCCGA
Source organism: Anomaloglossus baeobatrachus (assembly GCF_048569485.1). Lineage (NCBI taxonomy): Eukaryota > Metazoa > Chordata > Amphibia > Anura > Aromobatidae > Anomaloglossus > Anomaloglossus baeobatrachus. Next base: position 773,953,968 of record NC_134353.1, on the reverse strand, counting down.
TTGGTAGAACTCCTATACTTAAACCTAGCACTTCCTTCTGCCCGGCACGCCCCCGTTGAAGCCGGGTGCGAAACGTACGTCGGGGTAAGAGACTGGCGGCATGCTGACTTAACATACTCAGGTAACTTTGTACTTGTGGCTGATTGATCTGTTCAGGGGGTCGGCCGGCTTAGCGGTTACACGGCAGTGAGTGCATTCCCCATTTGGGGTTGCTCTTAGCCACAGGCGGCTGGTATGACGTGGTACAATGGCAATGGTACTGTCTCCATGTGGGATTAGTGTCTAGCCACGATCTTGAACAGATCCATCATCCACTCGTTACTGGGTTGCTTTGCACTGAATGTATATATCTTTGGATTTCTTGTGACGATTGATTTCTATAGGCAGCAACGGATACAATGTGGTCCCTGTGTTCATTATTAGGCTGAATGGGATTTATTGGAGAAATGTAATGATTTTGATACCCACAGCACATACGGATTTAATGTGTCAGGGAGTAAATCTGAAAATGCTGCTAAGCACATGTCACTTTTTCTCATTATAGACTTTTTCTATGTGCACTATTATTATGCTGCTATAATCTCTGTTTTTTGCTGCAATCATCTTTTTTAATCGTGTGTTTATTTATGAAATGAAGATTATTAATCATTATTTGGGACGTTTGAGCTCCTTTTTTTGAAAAAAATGTTATACGGAAAACATTTTTTCACATTGTTGTTCTAGTTATATAATGGGAGTGTCCGGTTACATGAAGACCTCGTTTGTGTTAATGCTATTAGATCTACTATCTATTAAATTAAATATTGCTACATCTACATGACTACATCACCAGAACCAAGCTGAAATCACGACTACATCACCAAAACCACCATCTGTACAAGGCTACATCACCAGAACCAAAGGCAGCCCAACATATAATTGTATTGCATGAAACTGTTGCTCTTAGTATGTTTTTAACGATGGTAAAGAGATACTGAAGGGTGTTTTACACACTGTGACATCGCTAACGATATATCGTCGGGGTCACGTCATTAGTGACGCACATCCGGCGCCGTTAGCGACATCGCAGCGTGTGACACCAATGAGCGACAATCAACGAGCGCAAAAACGTGAAAAATTGTTGCTCGTTGACACGTCGTTCATTTCCTTAATATCGTTGCTGCTGCAGGTACGATGTTGATTGTCGTTCCTGCGGCAGCACACATCGCTATGTGTGACACTGCAGGAACGACGAACATCTCCTTACCTGCGTCCACCGGCAATGAGGAAGGAAGAAGGTGGGCGGCATGTTCTAGCCGCTCATCTCCATCCCTCCTCTACTATTGGACGGCTGCGATTTTTCAAAAGACTCATTAGAAGTGAACAACTTAGGAGACAGGACTATGACTTTCAACGGCATTTGTTCTGTGCTGTGTGCGCTCTTCTAAAATAACTTTTTAGCTGTGGTTGGAGGTTTCAGGACAGATTTCCCACAAATCTGCTTAGATTTATTGGGTAAAAAACATAAAAAATTCTCCCAAAAGTTTAGTTACTCTTTGAAGTGCATTTATAATGCTGCCAATAATTGGAAACCAATTGGTCTAACTAAACCAGCTGTCAAATCACTGGATGTAAAAGCAAAAGGAGCAAACCTTGCTAGCTGATTGCTGTATAGTTTGCAAGCGGTGCTCTGAATCTGGCTGATTGTGAGGAAACCCAAGGAGAACATACAAACTGCTTGCAGATGTTGTCCTCGGTGGGATTTGAACCCAGGACTCCAGTGCTGCAAAGCATCAGTGCTAACCACTGAGCCACTGTACCACCCAAAATTAGTGACTTAATTGATAGAACAAGAATTTATGATGTGTCAAAGCAAAATGCCACAGACTGTGTGAGAACTGTTCACATGATTAAGCTGTAAATTTCACATGGCTAGATTGTCAAGTATCTATTGACTTTGAAGTTACTTTAATATCACGCAAAAGTAGCTTAAAAATGTCTCTTTTAGTTTAATGTAGGGGTCATATCAGGACCACATTTACTGTGGCAGAATGCTTGTCACAGCTTGTTAAAATCTAAAACTACAGATAGCTTAGCTGAAAAAGTCTGGAAACTGACGTCTACCAGACTTTTACGATCCTTAATTTTATGCAGCCCCACCACAAAATGAAAAGAGACAGCTTAAGGAATAATAAAGGCATGTTTAATGAGTTGTAGGAAGGATCTTTGTTATAAGGACGCATAATAAAGCACCCATAGGTTGCTGTAGACTAGAGTTGGTGCCAGTCAATTTGCAAGACCTGATCAACCGGCCATGTCAGTAATGTCAGTAATCTGTGGTCACTGGAAGTGAGAACTCAGAACCACCTCCTCCCTCATGGCTTCTGTGGCTCTTAGCCAGTTTTGTGCAGTGTCATGTGTGTCAAGCATTGATGGCATCATGCGACTATGAGCCGCAGCTTCTGGGAGATAAAAGGTGATTCTCAGGGCTCCCATCTAACAGACACAGATAACTAATGTGGCCCATAAACCTCCTCCTGTGAATCAATTCTCACAAACAATACTCTGGACCTATATTTTTCTTCCAATTATTTCAATTACAGATTTGAAAATATAAAAAAGCTGGCAAAAAAAATTGAAAGTTTCACAATTTTCATTTTTTTTATGCCTTTAAGCTAGATAGTTACACTGCACAAAAAAGTTATTAAGTAACATTTGCCACATTTCTACTTTATAACAGCACCATTTTTAAAACTTTTTTGTTAGGAAGTTATAAGGGTTACATAGTTACATAGTTACATAGTTACTTATGTTGAAAAAAGACCTAGGTCCATCTAGTTCAACCTTCCTCCACCAGTTCTACATTTAGTTACTAAGTCATTTATAACCAACAATGTTTTGTGTAGTGAGGAAATCATCCAGCCCTTTTTTAAAAGCTGTTATAGTATCTGCCATTACTACCTCTTGTGGTAGTGTATTCCACAGTCTGACCGCTCTAACTGTAAAGAACCCTTTCCTATTTAGGTGTCAGAATCGCTTTTCTTCCACTCGCAGTGAGTGCCCCCTGGTCCTTAGTACTGTCTTTGGAAGAAATAAGTCATGTGCCAGTCCTTTATATTGACCACACATGTATTTATACATATAAATGAGATCTCCTCTGAGACGTCTTTTTTCTAAGCTAAACATATCTAACTTTTTCAACCTGTCATCATATGGGAGGCCTTCCATTCCTTGTAATAGTCTAGTTGCCCGCCTTTGAACTGACTCTAACTTCTGAATGTCCTTTTTAAAATGTGGAGCCCAAAACTGGATCCCGTATTCCAGATGTGGCCTTACAAGTGATTTATGGGTAACAATACGTTGGGATCACGGGATCTAATCTCTCTTTTTATACACCCTAAAATCTTGTTTGCTTTAGCAGCTGCTGCTTGACATTGAGTGCTGCTGCTCAGCTTATTTGTAATGAGAATACCCAAGTCCTTCTCCTGTTCTGTAGTCCCGAGTTTACTTCCATTTAATGTATACGCAGCTATAGGATTACTCCGTCCTAGGTGCATTACTTTACATTTATCAACATTAAATCTCATTTGCCAAGTATCTGCCCATTCTGACATCTTATCCAGATCTTTTTGTAATATTGTACTATCCAGGTCAGTTTTTAATATCCTACATAGTTTGGTGTCATCGGCAAAGACTGACACTGGATCAATCCCATCCACAAGGTCATTAATAAAGAGAGTAAAAAGAATCGGTCCAAGCACAGATCCCTGCGGCACCCCACTGCTGACTATAGCCCATTTAGAGAATGTACCATTTATGACTACTCTTTGTTTCCTATCTTTTAGTCAATTCCTTACCCAGTTGCATATTGTGTCCCCTAGTCCTTGCTTCTGGAGCTTTAGTATAAGGCTATTATGTGGTACAGTATCAAATGCCTTTGCAAAGTCCAAATATATCACATCAGCTGCATTACCAATATCCAGGTTTGAACTTACCCCCTCATAGAACCCCAACAGGTTGGTTAGACACGACTTATCTTTCATGAATCCATGCTGTTTGTCAGTTATCATATTATTTTCTGCAATATATTTTTGCATGTCATCCCTTAAAATGCCCTCAAAAACTTTGCATACTACTGATGTCAGGCTTACTGGACGGTAGTTGCCTGGATCTACCCTCTTACCTTTCTTAAATATCGGTACCACATCAGCAATCCTCCAATCCTGAGGCACCAACCCTGTTACAAGTGAGTCTAAAAAGATGAGATACAGTGGCCTGTCGATTACGGAGCTCAATTCCCTCAATATTCGTGGATGAATGCCATCTGGCCCTGGGGATTTGTCAATGTTTAATTTACTCAGACGTAGGCGTACTTCATCTTGTGTTAAATTAATTATATCGGGTGGTGGACTTTGATTTTTCACTTGTTGAATGATCCCTCGTACAGTCAGTTCCTTGGTGAATACAGATGAGAAATGCCTATTTAATATCTCAGTCTTTTGTTTGTCCTCTATAACTAACTTGTTATTATATTTTAAGGGGCCAATACTATCCTTTGTTTTCCTTTTGGCATTAATGTATTTATAAAAGATTTTGGGATTTATTTTAATGTCATTAGCGATTTTTGTTTCAGTAGCTAATTTTGCTTGTTTGATTTCTTTTTTACATTTCCTATTGATATCTTTATACTCCTGCAATGCTATTTCTGTATTCTCAGCCTTTAAGATTTTAAATGCCCTTTGTTTTTGTTTTATTATACTTTGTACAGTCTTATTTATCCATAGTGGTTTCTTTTTATTCCTGGACATTTTATTACCAGAGGGTATACGTTTTTTACAGGACTCTAGTAGTATATCCTTAAACTTACCCCATTTATGTTCGGTATCCCCAGTTACCATGACTTTGTCCCAATCTACACATTTAAGCTCTTCCCTTAATTTGTTGAAATCAGCTTTCCTAAAATTCCAGGTTTTAGCATTCCCCCTTTGAAATGTTCTATTGAATATTATGTTGAAGCTTACCATATTATGATCGCTGGTGCCCAAGTGCTCCCGGACCTGTAGATCTGAAATTGTATCTGGTCTATTTGACAGGACCAGATCTAGCAAATTATCTCCCCTGGTCGGTTCACCTACCATCTGAGAGAGGAAATGGTCTTGAATGGTAGATAAGAACTTACAGCTTTTAGCACAACCAGAAGATTCTATGTCCCACTGAATGTCTGGATAGTTGAAATCCCCCATAATAATAACCCGATTATTATTATTAGCTGCCTTTTCAATTTGTTCCAGCATTTCACCCTCTATTTGTTCAGGTATGTTAGGAGGCTTATAGCAAACTCCAATTAGCATTTTTCCATTATTCCCCTCCCCATGTACATTTACCCATACTGACTCTACATTGTTGCTGTTCCCCTCAATGTCATCATACAACACAGGTTTTAGGTTAGATTTAATAAATATACACACCCCACCACCTTTTTGGCCTTTCCTGTCCTTTCTAAATGTACTATAACCCTGTATGTTTGTCACCCAGTCATGGCTTTCATCCAGCCAGGTTTCCGTAATGCCCACTACATCATAATCCATGGTTGACATAAGGGTACCTTCACACTAAGCGATGCAGCAGCGATCCGACCAGCGATCTGACCTGGTCAGGATCGCTGCTGCATCGCTACATGGTCGCTGGTGAGCTGTCAAACAGGCAGATCTCACCAGCGACCAGTGAACAGCCCCCAGCCAGCAGCGACGTGCAAGCGACGCTGCGCTTGCACGGAGCCGCCGTCTGGAAGCTGCGGAGACTGGTAACTAAGGTAAACATCGGGTATGGTTACCCGATGTTTACATTAGTTACCAGCGCACAGCTGTGTGTGCAGGGAGCAGGGAGCCGCGCACACTGAGCGCTGGCTCCTTGCTCTCCTACCGTAGCTACAGTACACATCGGGTTAATTAACCCGATGTGTAATGCAGCTACATGTGCAGAGAGCCGGAGCCGCGCACACTGCTTAGCGCTGGCTCCTTGCTCTCCTAGCTGCTGTACACATTGGGTTAATTAACCCGATGTGTAATGCAGCTACATGTGCAGAGAGCCGGAGCCGCGCACACTGCTTAGCGCTGGCTCCTTGCTCTCCTAGCTGCTGTACACATCGGGTTAATTAACCCGATGTGTACAGCAGCTACATGTGCAGAGAGCAGGGAGCCGGCAGCACAGGCAGCGTGAGAGCTGCAGAGGCTGGTAACTAAGGTAAATATCGGGTATCCACCTTGGTTACCCGATGTTTATCTTGGATACAGCTTACCTCAGCTGTCAGACGCCGGCTCCTGCTCCCTGCTCGCTTCATTTGTCGCTCTCTCGCTGTCACACACAGCGATCTGTGTGTCACAGCGGGAGAGCGCCTTTGAAGAAAACGAACCAGGGCTGTGTGTAACGAGCAGCGATCTCGCAGCAGGGGCCAGATCGCTGCTCAGTGTCACACACAGCGAGATCGCTAATGAGGTCACTGCTGCGTCACCAAAAGCGTGACTCAGCAGCGATCTCGGCAGTGAGCTCGCTGTGTGTGAAGCACCCCTAAGAGTCTCCAATTCATTCATCTTGTTTGCAAGACTTCTTGCATTTGCCAGTAGACATTTAATCCTATTAACACCTTTATTACTCCTAGCCTCCCTACGTTCCTTGCATGTCCCATCCCCCCCTAATCCTTCATTGACCCCTACCGTCTCCCTGTCTCTATCTGCTCTATCTATCCCTTTATTTGCTCCACTACCCTCCCTCCCCCCTGATCCTAGTTTAAAAGCTCCTCCATCCGTCTGACCATTTTCTCCCCCAGCACAGCTGCACCTTCCCCATTGAGGTGCAGCCCATCCCTACCGTAGAGCCTGTAGCCGACTGAGAAGTTTAAAAAGTTAAAAAGTTTATCAGCAATTTCCCCTTTTCCTAACAAAACTAACAAATCCAATTTTTTTTGGGACATCACATTTCAAGTGACTGAGCTGCTCATCTCTCAAAAAAATATCCAAACGAGAAAACATTTTAAAAACTGCACCCCTCAAAGAGCTCAAACCCACAACCAAGAAGTTTATTAACCCTTTAGGTGCTTTACAGGACCTAAAGTACTGTAGAAGGAAAAAATAAACATTTTACTTTTTCCCACAAAAATGTTGCTTTAGCCCAAAAGTTTGCATTTTCATAAGGGTAACAGAAGAAAATGGACCATACAATGTGTTGTGCAATTTCTCCTGAGTACATTGATACCCCAAACGTGGTGGGAAAACTACTGTTTGGGTGCATTATGAGAGATTGGAAGGGAAGGGGTGCCATTTGATATTTGTAAGGCAAAATTGGCTGGAATTGATAGCAGGCATCGTGTCGTGTTTGTAGAGCCCATAATGTACCTAATTAGTGTCAGAAGAAAACCAAATGAAGCATCCTGCGCTGAGGAAAATGGAGTTCAGCCAGGTAAATTTCCAAATTTTATTCCACTTTTGGTGTTTCAAATAGAAGAATACAAAGATCCAAATGGACACTCCAAGCAAGAAAGAAAAATTCTCAATTTTTCTTCCTTGCATAGAGTATCCATTTGGATCTTTGTATTCTTTAATTTGAAACACCAAAAGTGGAATAAAATTTGGAAATTTACCTGGCTGAACTGCATTTTCCTCAGCGCAGGACGCTTCATTTGGTTTTCTTCTGTGCATGCAGGTACAGCTCCTGCAAGTCCGTGCAGTTTTGGAATTCAACACACAGGGCCACTGAAGGTGAGCTGAATTATACATTCTTTAAACAGTGTCAGACCCTCAACAAATGTCCCCATATTGGAAACTACACCCTGTGAGGAATTTATTTAGAAGTGTGGTGAGCACTTTAAAGACCCATGTGATTCACGTTACGGTGAGCTGTAAAAATAAAAAAAATGCATATTTTTCCCACAAAAATGTTACTGTAGACCCAACTTTTTCATTTTTACAATGGTTTTTTCAATTTCTCTAAGTACACTGATACCCCATAATGTGAATGAAAACTACTGTTTCAGTACAAGTACAAGGATAAGAGCATTATTTTACTTCTGTAACGCAAAATTGGCTGGAACAGATAGCTTTTGCAGACTTCCCGATTTGCTTAGACAGTGGAAACTTCCCACAAGTGACCCATTTTGGAAACTGCGCACCTCAAGGAATTTACTTAGAGCCGTAGTAAGCATCATGAACCCACAGGCGCATTATAGAATTTTAAAACATTGGACTGAAAATTTAAAATTACCGTAAATTACTGTCTTTTTCCAAAAACGTGGTTTTAGCCCCAAATTTTTCATTTTCATAACAGTGACAAGAGAAAAGTACAATTTCTACTGAGTACACTGATACCCCATATGTGGATAACACCCCTTGTTTGGGTACATATCAGAGCTCTGGGGGGAAGGAGTGCTATTTGGTTTTTGGAGGAAAATTGTCTGGAATAGATTGCAAATGCAAAGCCGCCGAGGTTCCAAAACAGCAGAAACCCCCAGAAAAGTGACATCATTTTTGAAACTACAAACCTTAAGGAATTTATCTAGGGGTGTGGTGAGCATCTTGACAGAAGTTTATAATACTTAACAAAAGGTTATAATATTGAGCTGTGAAAAAGAGACATTACTTTTTTTCAACACAAATGATGCTGAAAGCCCAAATTTTTTATTTTCACTAGATTAACAAGAGAAAATGGACCACAAAATTTGTAATGCTATTTCTCCGGAGTTCGCCAATACCCCGTATGTGGTTGGAAAATAGTTTTCAGGCACAGTAATGGCACAGAAGGTATGGGGCACCATATTACAAGCCTCATTTCTTATTGAAATCATCCACGGGTGCACTGAGCATATTGACATGTTTCACAAAATGTTATACCATTGGGCAGTGAAAAAAATAATAACATTTTTACCACTAAAATGTTGTTTTAGCCCCATATTTTACATTTTAACAAGGGGAAATAGATAAAAATGACTGCATAGTTGTCACATTCCCAAGAAATGATGTGACAATACCCCATACGTGAATGTACAGGCACGTTTAGTCACATGGCGAGACTCGGGAGGGAAAGAGCGCTATTTAACTTTTGGAGCTCAGAATTTCCTAAAATACTTTGAGAACTCCATATACAGAGTCCTCAAGTGCCAGAGGGGCAGAAACCTCCCTCAAGTGACACCCATTTGGAATTTCATTCCTCTGGGAATTAATTTACGGTATAATGATGATTTTGACTCCTTCAGTGTTTTCCCAGAACCAATCAGCAATAGATGTTGCAAAGTGAAAATGAAAATCTGCCATTGTGTGCCTAGTACATTTTGTGCCCATACATTGTGCGCAGCTTTTGGAGACCTGCACCCTGTAAATTCAGCTATCTTTAGCTCTCCCCACTACAGAAATGGAAATGTGAACACTTACTTCCGTAAAGGCACACTGTGGTGCTCAGGAGAGAGGGGAGCATTTGGATTTGGCTAGTTTTTTTTTTTTTTTTAAATGGAGGGGGGGACAAGGCGCTTATCCAGTGCATTTGTGCCACCAGTAACAAGGAACCCCCCTATACTTCTGTTAACAGATGGCAAACCTGAGTGGGGACTTGTTTTTTGTTGAATTAGTTCAGTAGACATTTTTATTGGGGTACAAAACGTTTTGGGTAAGTTCACATTTATCCTTGCTCTACGCTGAGCACTTACATCTGGGTTTCCATCTAAATCTACAAAATACATGAGTCAGATGAAACTCTCTAAGGCTGTGTGCGCACTTTGCGTTGAGTTTCTTGCAGTTCTAAATGCATCCTCTGGCAGAAATTGTCTGTCAAATTTGGTTTTCACCACAAAAACCCTAAAACTACGCTTGCGTTTTTACCACGTTTTAGCTGCGTTTTTACCGTGATTTACATGCTTTTTCATTGCTTAAAGTCAGATGCGTTTTGAATACAAATACACTACTAAATAAAGTTTAAACATTCAAACACTATGAAAAAAACAAGAAAAAATGATAACAAATATCATGATTAAAATCATGCACAAAATAGCTAATTTTATTGAAATTATAACTTTTATAATATTTATGCCTAAAATAACGTTAAATTATGGTTTTTCATTAATTTAATTGTCGGACTATGTGTGTGTGTAAAGGGACATATCGTGCCATTATTATAAAGTAAAAAAGGCATGCGTTTATTTTGTCAAAAAAGCATGTTTCCTGCATCAAAAAAGCATGTTAAACGCTGGGATTTTGATTTAGGTTGCGTTTTGAAAGTTCACATTGACTCCAATTGTTACGGGGGCTGTCGGATAATATGGGAATGGAAGGCTATCCGACAGTCAGGGTCCACCGTGCAGAGCTTTGCTGCAGAGTATGGCAGAGGATAGGGGAAACCTGTACCACCAAAGTGGTACTGACACTGTTGCGTCACAGTGTCACCAAGGCCAATAGCGGCGTATACTGTTTAAGTCACAGAGACTACCTTATTAGCATAACATAGGAGTGGAAATGCAAAAGAGTGAGGAATACAGCATAAAAGTACAAAGAAGTCTCACACTCTGAGCGTGAAAGCACCTGTCTCAGTTAACAGTCACAGAGATTAGGTGTAGTGTGTGCAATATGGCAACTACCTATGTCCGCTCCACTTGTGGTGCAAGGATACGGACAGCAGCAATGCTGCTAGCTTGAAACTCCTGCCTATGACCGCTCCCCTAGTGTGCGAGGATACGGACTGCTGCAGGAGGCAGCGTAGTGGAGCGTTACCCTAGAAGGCAACGACCACCTAACCTACCTATGTCCGCTCCACTAAGATGCTAGGACACGGACAACAGTACATCTGAAAGGTACAGGAGCGCTACCCTACCGATAGCGCTCACCTCAGAGTAGAACCACAAGGCCCAGTCAGACCATGTGCAGCAAGCACCTGCCTATGTCCGCTCCACTAAGGTGCGAGGATACGGACCACAGCATAAGCTGCAAGGTACAAGAGCGGTACCCTACCGATAACGCTCACCTAGATAGACAATAGGTGCCGCAAGGGACATGCACAGAGCGTCTACTCCTATGCAGGAACCAAGAGGACTGAGCGCCGAGCAGCGTGCGTCAGGGTCTTATATAGACTCTGTGCCTCATCCAAGATGGAGGACACCAGCCAATCCGCTGCGAGAATCGTCAGCAATGACGTCACTCTGGCCTATCACACAGCAAAGCGTCAGAAGCACATGACCAGCGGCAAATCGGCTTAGAATGTGTCAGAGACATGTGACCTCGTGTCAGCGATGATGTCACCCGCACATGTGAAGTGGCTCCAAGATAGGACTTAGTCTCCAGCGCTCGCACATGCTCAGTAGCATGGAACAGAACATAGTCTCCAGCGCCACACAGACCTTGGACCAAGATATAGCATAGCCAGACCACAGCAAAGGACAAGGAGACACGCAGATCACCAGAAACGGGAACCGTAACACCAATGTTAGCAAAACGCTGCCAAAATGGCAAAAACAATTGACATGTTGCTTCTTTAAACGATAAGTTTTTGCCAAATTTTCTGCAACTGAAACGCTGCGTTTTTAACAGCATTGGGCGCACAAGAAATCACAATTTCCCATAGACTTTGATTGAAAATCAAAACGCATGCATTTTGGCATTAAAACGCTGCAGTTCAAAACGCTGCGGAAACGCATGAAAAAACACAAAGTGCGCATATGGCCTTAAGATCCATTCAATAATGAGGCAGCAGAGTTACTCTGTGTGTCTTCTGTTCAGCTTTTAAGATGTGCAGAAAAGAGATGGCCAACTGCACTTTTATGCACTCCTAAAAAGATGAGCATGGCTGGATCATAGGCCAGAGAGAATCCAAAGTATCTCCATCTGCCACATTATAGTAAATGTTATGTTGGGGGCTTTGTCTGAATCATGTATTTCAGAGATTTACACGGAAAAACCTGGTCTAAGCGCTCAGTGTAGAGAGGAGAATAAATGTGAACTGAGCCTTACTGCGATCTTTGGGAGGCAGAATGAACAAATCAACAGCATGTCAACAATTGTTATTTATTTAAGCGTTCACCACTCAGTATAAGCGATTAAACGGATTTATTCTTTGGGTCGGTGCAAATGCTACAATACCATATTTATATTGCTTTTCTATGGTTGGTAACAATCGAACATTAAAAAATGCTTTTTTGTTCTTTGTTTCTTTTTTTTTACAATTGCATAACCTAATTTTGAGAACTATAATATACGGGATGAGTTGATGTTTTTATGGGTACGATTTGTGGGAACATGATACATTCTGATCACTTTCTATTCAGATTTTTGGAAGTCAGAATGAACAAAATCTAGCAATTCTGAAATTGTTTTGGGGTCTTTATTATGCATTCATTGTTTGGTAAAAGTGATGCTGCTACCTTATTATTCTGGTAAGTGCGAGAACAGCAATACCACATTTATATAATTTTTTTAAATATTTTGCCACGTTTACACGATAAAAACAATTTTATAGAAAAAGTATTGTTTGTTAATCACTATTCTGAGAACTATAGCGTTTTTATCTTTTTGCTGATGACGCTGCGAGATGGCTTGTTTTTTTTGCGAAACAAGATGACATTTTCAGCTATACCATTTTTATTTACATTAGTCTTTTTGATCACCTTTTATTCCCCTTTTATTTCAGATGCATGATGAAAAATCATTTTTTTTCTTTTTTTTCGGTATTCACTGTAGGGGTTAAATAATTGACAGTTTTATAGATTGTGTTATTCTGGATGCAGCGATAGCTAATATGTGTAGTTTAGTAGTTTATTTTTGTTGTTACATGAATATTTGTATTTATTGGTGTTATATTTGTTGCTGTTTATTGTGTGTGTGTGTGGGGCGGGGAGGGTCTTTTTTTAAAAATAATTTTTCTAGTTATTTTTCTTTACTTTTTTATTTAGTCTCTCTAGGAGACACTAACTTGCATTCTTCTGATCACTGGTATCATGAATTGCAATAGAAATATTGCAAAGCATGAGACCTGTCAGATTACATTGACAGAGTGCCTGTTAGATCCTTCCTCTGGCTAGGTCTAACAAGCTACTATACCTGGCAGTCCACTAGGTCATTGATTGACCTCCGGGTGCCATGACAACCATTGGCTCCCCTTTTTTTACTGAGGTGGCGATGGGGGTGAGAGAGGGATCCCCCTCCCTTTTACAACCTTCTAAATGCTGCGATCACTATCAAGCACATCATCTATGAGATTAATCAGATGGGGGTGGGCGTGTTCAGGTTCCAGCGATCAGACTCCCACCAGTCCATAAATCATCACCTATTCTGTGGACTTCACAGGGCATCGCCTTTAAGGTACAAGTTAGACTTAATCTTTCCTACACACCTATGTATCAATCTGCTCAGTTACTCTTGTGTATACCATGCTGCCTGGTCCTTACTAGGCTTATTATTTCCAAGCTGACAAGATCTCTTAAAGTATACATTCATTAGAGCATACAGTACACGGAATACAGTGAGTGAAAGTAAGAATATCACCAGAAAGTGTGGTTGTTCATTGAAAGATTGATTTCCACTGAAACCAAATTGTGATGACTAATGGTAAAAAAAAAAAAAAAAATTGGACAATTTGGTTAGCGTCTTATTTGAACTGAATGAGTTCTATCTAAACAAACTCACTAAAGAAACAACGCCACATCACCCAATATTGAGAATCCCTATTGGCCAAAGTATAGCATTTCTTCATTGACAGTTATGGTTGAAAGTGTTGGCGCCATTGAAATTGTTTCTGAAAATATAGTATTTCTCACAGAAAATTATTGAAATTACACATTTTGTTGTATAAATGTTTATTTCCTTTATGTGTACTGGAACAACACAAAAAGACAGAAAAAAAAGACCCATGACCTAGGACACAAACCCATCTTTATGACACTGGGCATTGCATTGGACCCAAAATCCTTTGGTAATCTTTAAATTTCATGATGTCTTGCACACAGTCAAGGCACCGAGACAGCAAAACAACTTCAAAACACGTTTTATCCTCCACCATAATTGACTGAAGGAATGATATGCTTTACCAAAAAGCTCTATCTTAGTCTCATCTGTCCACAAGACGCTTTCTCAGAAGGATTTTGGCTTGCTCACGTACATTTTGGCAAGCTGCAGTCTAGCTTTTTTATGCCTCTGTGTCAGCAGTGGAGTCCTCCAGGGTATGCTGCTAGCGTTTCATTTAATTTAAATATCAACGGATAGTGCAAACTAACACTGATGCACCCTGAATCTGCAGAACAGCTTGAATTTCTTTGGAATTTGATTTTGGCTGCTTATCCACCAAACAGACTATCCTGCATTGCAACTGTTCATCAATTTTTCTCTGTCATACACATGCAGGGAGAATAGCTACAGTGCCATGGGTTGTAAACTTCTTGATTGCTGCGCATCGTGGACAAAGGAACATCAAGAATTCTGGAAATGAATCATAGACCTTATGATTTTTGAAATTTTTCATCATTTTTGATTCTCAAGTCCTCAGACAATTCTCTTCTCCTCTTTCTGTTCTTCATTCTTAGTGTAGCACAAACAGACAGACAAAGCAAAGATTGAGTGAACTCTCCTTTTTATCTGGTTTCAGGTGTGATTTTCATATTGCTCACACCCATTACTTTCCACAGGTAAGCTGAGCATAACATGCTTGAAACAAGGTTGTTTACCTACAATTTTGGAACAGTGCCAACAAATTTGTCTTGCTCATTTTTGGAGTTTTATGTAAAATTATGTCCAATTGCTTTTTGTATTGTTTTAATACACACAAAGGAAAAATCTTGTATAACAAAATATGTAATTGCAATAATTTTCTGCGAGAAATACTTTCTTTAACAGTTTTAAGGGTGCCAACATTTTCGGCCATGACTAGCTTCATGAAAACTGGATTGTTCAGAATAAATGTAGTTGTATGGTACACAGATATAATCAAAATAGATTCCTACAGTGGATGCGCTAGTCTTACCTTATTTTCTTTTTTGTTTTTTACTAGAATTCATAAAACCATGAACAATGGCTTTAATTCTAAATTGTGTACATTAATTAAAAAGAAAAAAAACTAAAAAAATTCAACCCAAC
The DNA here is from genome assembly GCF_048569485.1 of Anomaloglossus baeobatrachus. Taxonomy (NCBI): domain Eukaryota; kingdom Metazoa; phylum Chordata; class Amphibia; order Anura; family Aromobatidae; genus Anomaloglossus; species Anomaloglossus baeobatrachus. The sequence continues at coordinate 773,938,894 of NC_134353.1, read as the reverse complement.
TTACTAGACAAATCTAAACCATTAATCACTGCTAATTTCCTACGCTGAAAGAGTTGTCTTTGTGTATCTTATGAGCACCATGGATGTATACCTCAAGCCTTACAGCTATAACTGTAAGAGGAAAAACATTTATGGGTGTTTTCATGCCAAGAAACCATTAAAATTACATAGGGTGTGGCGAGACAGAGTTACAGCAGGACAGGAATGTTGGTAGACAGTCTTACAATTTCTTTGCCAGAAAGGATAGGATTGCCTTGGTTGTGGATTTCCATTCAACTCAAAAATAACATTAAAAATGTAATATTACTTCAAAGTCTCCTATTAATTCTACATACAGAAAAACTCCCAGACATAACAATTACTGTAACAGCAGGAAAACCTATCCAGATCCAAAGGCTTTTCAGCTCGGGTAGCACCTGCCCCAATTCCAAAATAAAATAGGAGTCAAGAAATTTAAGAACAGAATTTCAAGGACTAAAAACTCAGAGTCATCTTAGAAGTTTCCCTCGTTATTGGCACCCATGAAGTTTAAGTACGTAATGTGGAATATCTTCTGAAAAAAATGAATCAAGTGAAACAGCTTTTGTATAGAGCACTTGTGTTAAATACAAAAGAGCAAATGATAAACAATTTTAAAAAAACAATACAAACATCAACCTAAAGCTGCTGTGACACTGGTATTGGCACCCCTAATATTAACCCTTTTACACTCTGGTGATTTTTCATTTTTTTTCTCCCCTTCTTCCAAGAGCCATAACTTTTTTATTTTTCAGTCAATTTTGACATATAAGGGCTTTTGTGTGGGACAAGTTGTACTTTTGAATGAAACCATTAGTTTTACTGTATAGTGTACCGGAAAACAGGAAAAAAATCGAAGAGCGGCGAAATTGCAAAAAACGTGCAATTGCACAACTGTTTTTTTTCACCCTGTTGGTAAAACTAAGGTGTCAGTATGATGCTTCAGGTCGGTATGAGTTTGTAGATACCAAACGTCTACTTTTACTTTTATCTAAGGGGTTAAAAAAATTCTGAAGTTTGTCCAAAAAAAAGAATTGTGCTTTTGTCACCTTTTTCCAAAACCCGCAGCGTTCTCATTTTTTGGGATCTGGGGCTCAGTGATGGCTTATTTTTTTGCATCTTGAGATGATATTTTTAATGATACCATCTTTGTGCAGATGCTACGTTTTGATCGCCTATTATTGCATTTTAAAAAATGGCGCATAGACCAGAAAATGTAATTTTGACATTTAGAATTTTTTTCTCACCACGCCACGTACTGATCAGATTAATTGATTTTATATCTTGATATATCGGGCATTTCTGAACACGGTGATATTAAATATGTGTGTGTGTGTATATATACTGCATATAATATATATATATATATATATATATATATATATATATATATATATATATATTTTGTTTTTTTAATTTTCAATGGGGCGATTTGTTTAGATTTTATTTTACCTTTTGCATATTTTTTTAAAACTTTTTTATTGATTTTACTAGTCTTCCTAGGGGGGCTTTATCACTGTACAGTCTGATTACCTGTTCATTTCTGCTGATCAGAGCAGCATCGCTCAGATCAGTCGGTGCTCTGCCATGCTTGGGTGATCTGTACTCGTAACAAGCAGTTAGACGGTCAAATGGGTGTGACTCAAGTACCCAAGTATAATGGAAGTCAATGGGGGGACTCCAGCAGTTTTCTGGAAAATTTCCTGGAAAATTGATCGAGGTCCCCATTGACTTCCATTATACTCGGATACTCAAGTTGTGTCCATTCGAACGTCTGACTGCTAGTTACGAGTACCGAGCATGGTAGTACTCACTCATCATTAATCTGAAGACAAAAGAGTAGCCTAGTGATTCTAAGGTCCCATTCAGAGATTTATGTTATTCTCAGATAGAACTCGTACCTCTAGTTTATGGGGCTGATCACATGTCTGTTAATTTTTGCAGACTGAATAGTCCGCTCCAAATCACAGAGAAATGTTCGATTTTGATCTGTGTTATGGATCAAACTCATCAATGAAAGTCTATGGGGGTGTGAAAAAATTGAACAGAAAAAAATCATGGAACTGTGATGATAAAAACTGACTCTGACCAAACTGATGGAAACTGGATCAACAAACACTGATGAAACTCGGGACTGTTTTCGTGTCCTATAATCTATGTGCCGACAGTGCTTTTTTTTTTTCAGCACAAAAAAGCTGCTTTTTTGTGCTTCTTTTCCTGCTTCTTTTTTTTGTATTGAGATAGGGAAAAAAAAGAAGCAGGAAGAAAAGCAGAAACAAGTGACATGTTGTGGCCCGCCCCTGCAGCGGTCGAACCGCTCGGATCCGGGGGTCTGCTGTGGCTCGAGGATCTCCGGATCCGGGGGCTAACGGCCACTCAAATGTGAAGGGGGTATTTACAGGGGAGAAGAGTTAATGACGCCACCCGTGGTTCGCGGTAAGGGGAGTACCGCCGCTGCCAATAGGAGTGCCTGGGGGAGATGGAGCAGGGGCAGCCAGATGACAATTCCCTCCGCGGGTAGGGGAGGACCCGGGACTCTAGATGCTAGGATGGTGGAATGTTAGTGCAGGGGAGCACAGTGCAGGGGAGCGCAGGGCCAGTGGAAAGCAAGGGAGGACCATGGACTCACTCAGGCAGCATCGGCGATGAAAAGCAGACTCTGACAACAAGGTAAACCAAGTCTCTGGGTGCCGCTGCCCTCTTGGTGGAGCCCATCCGGGTATCCATCCCCTATAGTACTGCCGGATGGTCCGGAGCCTGCCTCCATGCACAAATTAGAAGTGTTCTGGTGGCCCATTGGCATAAAGCTGTCCGGGCCCTGCTCCCTACTGTTGGTAGTGAAGCTGTGCTCTCAAGGGCTCACGCTTGGGATTTCTGTGGGCTGCGTGAGTTGAAAAGCCCTATCCCCCTCGTTGCACTAGTGCCCCTGATCTCTGAGCTTCTTGGGGACAGTCCATAAAGTCACTATCCTCCGCGGGTTAATTGCCGGGTTGCCTGAATCTACTCACGACCTAGGGTCCAGTACCCCGCTGTGCTTTCGATCCCGGACCGGTGATTAGACTCGAGCTGCTGACTGTCCTCCAAGACCAGGTCTAGGCACCCAGCCTCAATCCCCTGTGACCGGGTCTCCAACTCCTCTGGTCCCAGACCACCGTCTGCGACCCAACCTGTAACTCCCCGGGAGCCACACGCTCCCCAAGCTCCTCACTACTCGAGGACTACACTCAACTCTACTTCCTCTCCCTTTGCTCCCCTGGAGCCGACTTCTCTCTTCTTCCCACCCACCAGTCTGCCTGACCCCTAGGTGGGCGGCCCTATTCCAGCTTAGCAGCCCATTGGTGTGCCTGGCAGGGTTTCATGTGAGGTGTGGTTGATGATTTGGATGCTGATGGAGGCAGTACTATAGGTTGGGAACCCAGAACCATGGGGGTTTGAGTCCTGCACTAAGAGATCAAGAGCGTGCAGTACCCTGTGACACCCTGACTAGTCCAGGGGCGTCACAGCCGTTTCTTTTTTCAGCAACAAAACAAGCAAGGAAAAAAGAAGCACTGTGGGCACAGCACGTCACGATTCTCATAGACTTTGCTGGGATGCATTTTCAATGCTTTTTTATCGATTAAAAAAAAGCAAGGAAAAAGGCCCTGTGGGCACAAGGCCTAAAACTGCATTTGACAAAAAAACGCATTCAAAATACATGCATTTTCGATGCGTTTTTGCCATGTTTTAAACTGTGTGTTTTGATATTGAGAAGTCAATGGGTGGAAAATGCAACCAAAACGCAATGAAGAAGTGACATGCTGCTTTTTTTTCTGCAACGATTTTGACAAATATGTGTCAAACAAAATGTTGCCTAATAATAAAAGCAATGTGCGCATGGAAATTCTGACTTCATAGACTTTGCTGGGGAAGCAAAATCCATGCATTTTGTCATTGACACAATCCAGTTTAAAACGCAACCAAAAAGCACACGTGTGCACATAGCCTAAGGCTATGTGCCCACGGGACTCTGTACCCGCAGATATATCCGCAGGTACGGCCGCAGGTTTCCCGCAGCTGATCCCGGAATTCGCAGCTATACATAGCTGCGGGATTCCAGTGAAATGTCTGCGGTAAACCTGCGGTCATTTGTGCGACTTACCTGCGGACGTCCCAGCCTCTATTTCCATAGTGGAGGGATGGGAATTCTGCAGGTATTTCCGCAGGAATAATTGACATGCAGTAACGTGTGGCTGCAGTACATCTGCAGCATGTTGTGCAGCCGCACATACCGCAGCATGGACACAGCACTCCCCATGTCCCATAGGATAACATTGGCAGTGTTTGTACTTGCTAAAACCTGCGGATTTATCTAGAAAATCCAGATAAATCCGCAGGTTTTCCGTGGCAAAATCCGCAGGTGCAAGCTCCCGTGGGCACATAGCCTAAGAATCACTGATGTCTGTATGAGGCCTCACACTGTGGGGCGCCACAAAGAAGTGATCCCATACTGCTCAATCCGGGCACCACAAAGAACTGAACACATATTTCTCAATCCTATCCATGGCTGCTGTGGTTTTAGTTTTTTCCTTAAATTAACCCATTCTAAATTTATTTTCATATCAAACAGGGTTCAGGAAGCAAAAATGTTTCTGCGGCGGAAACGCATCAAAAACGCATGTAATCTGCACCTAAGAATAGCAACAAGATTTTGTCAAAGGCGAATGCCAGGAAGTATCACACACAAAGGCACTTTTTTTCAAACCGGCACACCAGAGACAAAAAAATGCAGCGTCAAAGATGCTAGAAAAAATGGGTGTTAATAAAAATGCAATATATTTAATGCAAGTAACCTAATTTACATAAAAGTGGACCAAATGGTGCAAAATTCTGCAAGGTCAAAAACACACCAAAAGCTCATTGTGGCAACATAGCCTAAGGCTATGTGCGCACTTTGCGTTGAGTTAGTTGCAGTTCTAAACGCAGCCTCTGGCAGAAATTGTCTTTGTCAAATTTAGTTTTGACCACAAAAACGCTAAAAATACGATTGCGTTTTCACCGCGTTTTGGCCGCGTTTTTACCACGTTTGACATGCTTTTTCATTGCTTAAAGTCAGATGCGTTTTGAATACAAATACACTGCTTAATAAAGTTAATACATTCAAAAACTAGTAAAAAAAAAAGGAAAAAATGATAAAAATCATGCTTAAACTCATACACAAAATAGCTTATTATATTAAAATGATAACTGTGATGTAATAGTTATGTTTCCAATAACGTTAAATTATTGATTTTCTTTAATTTAATGGTCGGACTATGTGTGTGTGTGTAAAGGGACATATCGTGCCCTTAATATAATGTCAAAAACGCATGCGCTTATTTTGTCAAAAAAGCATGTAAAATGCTGGGATTTTGATTTAGGATGCGTTTGGAAACTTCTCATTGACTCTAATGTTAGCAAAACGCTGCCAAAATGGCAAAAACAATTGACATGTTGCTTCTTTAAACGCATAGATTTTGACAAATTTTCTGCAACAAAAACGCTGCGTTTTTAACAGCATAGTGCGCACAAAAAAAAAAAAAAAATTAATCACAATTTCCCATAGACTTTGCTTGAAAATCAAAACGCATGCATTTTTGCATTAAAACGCTGCAGTTTAAAACGCTGCGGAAACACATGAAAAAAAAAGCAAAGTGCGCACATAGCCTTAGGTTATGTTCATATGTTGCATTTTTGCTGCTTTTTTTCTCCACCAAAACCTGATCTATTGCCAGTAAAAATGTTGCCTTTTCGGTGTCATTTGTCTACTCATTTGTACAGTACGTTTAAAAAGCTAGTTTCATTCACCACAAAAGCAGCAAAAAACACAACTGTTTCACTCTCATTACTTTCAATGCTGAAAAAAGCTAAAACACTGACAGGATTGATACACTGCTTCTTTCAAAAATGCAGTTTTCCATTTCAGTCAGGAAAAAAAGCAAGTGTGTGTGTGAGATTCTGGAATCGCATAGGTTATGCAGGTACTGTAAAAAGCAGATTTTTATTACCATGTATTTGTATAAAACCAATGAAAAAAAACATGCAAAAACGCACTGTGTGAACATAGCTTTATACTTTTCCTGTGATTGTTCCACTCCTGGTTTGGGCCTATAAATACTGAGGTAAAAATTCACCAAATAATCAGCGTGTGCACGTGGCCTTAACCCTCAACTGGTGAGGTGCGGTCTGCAACACCCCAGGGAAATTTTGTTCAGCTGGCATTCTTTGGAAAATACTGGTATCAATCATCAATGTATTACATTTTCCGATACTTACGGGTGTCAAAAATTTGTTATACGCATGTGTAATCAATCGCCAATAAAAAAAAACATTAAAACAAACGTGATCTTTGCATTTTCTGTGAAAATTAGAGATTTCTAAACACTGGGATAAAGGAAGCCCCACATCACCAGTTGCGTGACAAAAATGACACCTCACCAGTTGTGTGACAAAAATGCCACCTCACCAGTTGTGTGACAAAAATGCCACCTCACTAGTTGTGTGACAAAAATGCCACCTCACTAGTTGTGTGACAAAAATGCCACCTCACTAGTTGAGGTTTAAAAATACTGAGGTAAAACCTCACCAAATTCTTAAGGCTGCTTTCACACTTGCGTTGAACGGCATCCGTTGCATTGCGTTGTGTGACGGATGCGTTGCATTTAGTGGCACAACGTATGCTACGGATTGTACAAAATAACACAATCCGTTATAGTTTTTTTTCTTGACTTTACACATCTGGGCATGCGCAGTTGTGTAAAGACGGATACGTTACCGGAATCCGTCAAATGACGTATTCTAACGGAATCCGCCACCATAGGCGTCCATTATAAAAAACAACAGACTCCGACGGAATCCTGCAGGTTGCCTTTTTTTTACACTCCGCCAAGCGCAGAAAACCGCTACATGCAGCGATCCATTCACCAGGCAGATGCAACGCAGCGTCGGCTGACGGATACAACACAAGGCCATCCGTTGCTAATAGAAGTCTATAAGGAATAAAACGGTTTCCTGCAACGGTTACCGTAATTCCTCAAGGCGGCGGATAGCAACGGATGCCGTTCAACGCAAGTGTGAAAGTAGCCTTACGTGTGCAGTGCATGTGGCCTTAAAAATACTGAATTACTGAGGTAAAACTTCACCAAATTCTCAGTGTGTGCATGTGGCCTTAAAAATACTGAGGTAACACCTCACCAAATAATCAACGTGTACACGTGGCATTACAAATACTGAGGTAAAAACTCACCAAATACTCAACATGTGTACATGGCCTTACAGGTACAAGTAAATCTGAATTATAAAATAAAAAATATATCACTATACCCACATTTTCTAAACATAGACAGCAGAATATTATCCACATGTTACTGGCACCTCACACTACCCGGCTCCATAGTCTCTCCTAATTCTCACATCCACTGACTCACTAAAACCGAAGACACCAAAAATCTTGTGTAAAGTTAAAATTAGTAAAACCGCGGAAGAAGCAATTAAAAAAAAACGTTCTTTACAACCCCATTGACTTTTTGGATCTATTGGAAAAAAGAGGCAGAGGGTTAAATTCAATAGTTTGGCTGTGTAGTATGAATGTGAATGTTTTTCAGCATATTTTTAGCTGCATGAGATATATTTATGCTTTCAATACATTTTTTGGGGGGCACACACAACCATATTTACCTTGCCACAGAAAATTCAATATTTTTCCAAAAGTAACAAAGAACTCACTCAGTCGGCATCTGACCCACAACGTCACCGCATGCATCACCCACAGAGAAAGGAATAGAATATGAGGAAGGAAGTGTCATATTGCACAGTAATGTGGCTGCACTGTACGGCTCAGACATAGAATATAATCAAGTGTTAGGCTATGTGCGCACGTGTGCGCTCGGCACCGCACTGAAAATGTGCGCTTCAGAGCGCAGCTGAAAAGCTGCGTTCTGAAGCGCATGGTGCCGGCAGATTCGTGCGCTCTGCATGCTGCCTCTCCCTATAGACAACATGCAGAACGCACGAAAGAAGTGACATGTCACTTCTTAGAAAGCAGCGATTCGGCAAGCAGCCGAATCGCTGCGTTCTAACATGCCACGTGCGCACGGCCCCTGCACAATCTCCATAGATTGTGCAGGGGACGCAGGACGCATGCAGTTACGCTGCGGTGCAGAACGCAGCGTAACTGCATGTAATACGCACACGTGCGCACATACCCTTAGGTGGCCATAGATTGTCAGCCGCACCAGACAACCCAGGTGCCTGTGTGTACCAAATTAGCATAGCAGGGAAAAGAAGGGTCAGGTGCGTTGATTTCAGCACGCTTTAGGGCCACGTGCACACACTCAGTATTTGGTGAGGTTTTTTTTACCTCAGCATTTGTGGCCAGAACCAGGAGTGGGACAATCAGAGGAAAGTATAATAGACATACAGAAGACACGGAATAGAATGGACAGACGGATTTATATAAACTCTGTGGGTCCGTGTGACGTCCATCTTACCAGACGGCGCAGATGAGAAAATAGATGTGTGTGCTCCATGTTAGGCTATGTGCGCACTAGACCGTTTTACCCGCGGCTTTACCCGCGGATTTGCTGCGGAAATTTCTTGAGAAAGATTAGAAATCTTTCTGCAGACATTTCCCAGCAATACATATGTGTAAAAAAAATAGCTGTGCGCACGCTGCGGATTGAGAAAATGAGCATGTCCATTATTACCTGCGGAATACCCCCGGAATTTCTATACTTGCATGTGTCAGGAACAACCTGCGGACAATCCGCGGTGAAATCGTAGTAAAATCACGGCTAATCCGCGGTAAAAACGCATGCGTTTTTACCGCGGATTTGGTGCGTTTTTTTCCCGCAGGTGCGGGAATCTTCAACTCCCAGAATGTCTCTCAAGAAAGTTTCTTGAGAAAAAGGACATTTCTAGTGCGCACATAGCCTTTGGGCGCCAGAATCAACTCTTCAGGGACTCGCACAGAATGCAGGCCACAGTGTGAACAGCCGTCTGCTGACAGACTATTTTGAGGAATTTTTCCTAGTAGAGATCACTTCAGGTGTTTGTTCCTCCTACAGTGATTTGGGAGAGGTTTTGAAGCGTTTTTTTTTGCAGCCTGCTGACTGGACAGCCCATAGTCTGGAGCAGATTTCCCAGGAGCTGCTCCGATGTAGTGACCGGCACTTTCTTATTTCTCATCAGACATTTTTCAAAACCTGAAGTGGGGAAAAAAAAAAAAAGAGCTTAACTTACTGAATGTAGGAAGAGCAAAGAGGATTTAGGGCTCATGCGCACGTAACTCCTGAATATTCTGCAGCGATTTGACAGCACATGTGCACGTCAAATCGCTGCAGAAACACTGCATAATGGATGTACAAAAAAAGCCGACTTCATGCGCTATGGCTGCTGCCCCCACCATAGACCAAGTGGGAGCTGCATCCAAAGCGCACAAAGTAATTGACATGCTCATTTTATGAACGCACGGATTTGGGTCAAAATTTTAGCCCCCAAATCGCTGCGTTCATAAAAGCAACGTGCGCATGTATCATGCACAATCTACATAGATTGTGCAGGGGACGCAGGACGCATGCATTTACACTGCAGTGGTATACGCAGCATAAATGCATGTGAGTACGTACCGTGCGCATGAGCCCTAACACTGACCTGATGGGAAGAGGCTTTCAAGATTTTTTTTTTTTGGTAGCTTTTGTAGTTTATTTTTTAAAGTGAATCCGCTTAACAAATCTTTCAAAAACTATCTATCAGCACAAAACCTTAAATGAACACGTGCTCAAATAAAGCGTAAGATGAATGTCACCACAACAGCCCTGCTCCACTATATGAGGGAGCAGAGTCAGCTAGATGTAGCAGAGCTGTCCAGATGAAGCAGAGTTGCCCAGAAGTAATAAAGCCGTCCAGATGTAGTAGAGCCGCCCAGATGTAGCAAAGCTGTCCAGATGTAGCAAAGCTGCCCAGATGTAGCAAAGCTGTCTAGATGCGGCAGAGCCGTCTAAACCTGGACGGCTCTGCTGCATCTGGACAGCTTTGCTAGATCCGGGTGGCTCTGCCGCATCTAGCAGATCTAGTCCAGATTTAGCAGAGTCATCGGGATCTAGCAAAGCTGTCCAGATCTAGCAACCGCCATGATGTAGCAGAGTCGCTCAGAGCTAGCAGAGCTGCACAGATCTAGCAGTCACCTAGATGTAGCAAAGCCACCCAGATGCAGCAGAGCCACTTAGATGTAGCAGAGCTGTCTAGATGCAGCAAAGCTACCCAGATCTAGTAAAGCCGCCCAGATACAGCAGAGCCGCCTAGATGTAGCAGAGCCACCTGGACGTAGCAGAGCCGCCTGGATGTAGCAGAGCCGCCTGGATGTAGCAGAGCCGCCTGGATGTAGCAGAGCCGCCTAGATGTACCAGAGCTGTCCAGAAGTAGCAAAGCTGTCAAGATGCAGCAGAGCTGCCCATATCTAGAAGAACCGCTTAGACGTAGCAGAGCCAGCCAGATCTAGCAGTCGTCTAGCTGTAGCAGAGATGCACAGATGCAGCAGAGCCGCCTATATGTAGTAGAGCAGTCCAGATGCAGTCGAGCTGCCCAGATCTAGAAGAGACCCCCAGATGTAGCCGAGCTGCTCAGATCTAGAAGAGATCCCCAGATGTCGCAGAGCCGTCCAGCTGTAGCAGAGCTGCACAGATGGAGCAGAGCCGTCCAGATGCAGCAGAGCCACTGCGGTACGACCTGCACATGGCACTATCTCTGGGTGATGATGCCGCAGTTGTCTCCCAGCGCTGACCCCTCCCTGAGGCAGCGATGCCGGTAGTCCGGGCGCTGTGCGGCCGCTGGGTGTTACTTGTGGAACGCATGCGCCTCCCATCCAAACAACCGGGAGAGGAGAATAGGGAAGAGGCTGCAGTGCGAGGACCGGAGGCGGCTCCACAGCTCTGAGCAGCATCGGACCCAGCGCCAGGCCACAGCCCCGGGCCGCGGACACCCGCAGGTATCACGGAGGGAGCGCGGCGAGGCCCCGGCTCTCATGAGCGGGCGGCTCCACAGCTCCTGCCTCCGGTCATCATGGTTCCCAGGGATGCGGCCATGTGGAGGAAGCCGGCAGCTCACATGTGCCGGGCGGCGGTCACTGCGGGGAGGGGATGGGTCGGCTGGTCCTGCGGTATCTGCGGACCGGGAGCAGGAGGCGTCATTGTGGCCGGGACCATAGTGTGGCCCGATACCGGGGCCGCAACCGAACCAGTGCGGCCACCGAGCAGGGAGATATAGGACGTGTGTGTGCCATGTACCGGCACTGTGCTTTATAGCATGTGTATGCGCCATGTACCGGCACTGTGCTTTATAAGACGTGTATGCGCCATGTACCGGCACTGTGCTTTATAGCATGTGTATGCGCCATGTACCGGCACTGTGCTTTATAGCATGTGTATGCGCCATGTACCGGCACTGTGCTTTATAGCATGTGTATGCGCCATGTACCGGCACTGTGCTTTATAGGATGTGTATGTGCCATGTACCGGCACTGTGCTTTATAGCATGTGTATGCGCCATGTACCGGCACTGTGCTTTATAGCATGTGTATGCGCCATGTACCGGCACTGTGCTTTATAGCATGTGTATGCGCCATGTACCGGCACTGTGCTTTATAGCATGTGTATGCGCCATGTACCGGCACTGTGCTTTATAGCATGTGTATGCGCCATGTACCGGCACTGTGCTTTATAGCATGTGTATGCGCCATGTACCGGCACTGTGCTTTATAGCATGTGTATGCGCCATGTACCGGCACTGTGCTTTATAGCATGTGTATGCGCCATGTACCGGCACTGTGCTTTATAGCATGTGTATGCGCCATGTACCGGCACTGTGCTTTATAGCATGTGTATGCGCCATGTACCGGCACTGTGCTTTATAGCATGTGTAAGGTCTGGACACTGCACAATATAGGCTATACTACATGTGCAGTGCTACTATACAATATACAGCGTATAGACCTACACAGCGTATATTGTACAGCACTGTGTATACATCACTGTACACAGCGTATATTGTACAGCACTGTGTATATGTCATCACCGTATATTGTACAGCACTGTGTATACATCACTGTACACAGTGTATATTGTACAGCACTGTGAATATATGTACAAAATACCATCACTGTACACAGCGTATATTGTACAGCACTGTGTATACATCACTGTACACAGCGTATATTGTACAGCACTGTGTATATGTCATCACCGTATATTGTACAGCACTGTGTATACATCACTGTACACAGTGTATATTGTACAGCACTGTGTATACATCACTGTACACAGTGTATATTGTACAGCACTGTGTATACATCACTGTACACAGTGTATATTGTACAGCACTGTGTATACATCACTGTACACAGTGTATATTGTACAGCACTGTGAATATATGTACAAAATACCATCACTGTACACAGCGTATATTGTACAGCACTGTGTATATGTCATCACCGTACACCGTATATTGTACAGCACTGTGTATACATGACTACACAGCATATATTGTACAGCACTGTGTATACATCACTGTACACAGTGTATATTGCATAGCACTGTGTATATATGTACAAAATACCATCACTGTACACAGTATATTGTACAGCGCTTTCTATATACATACAATATACCATCACTGTACACAGTGTATATTGTACAGCGCTTTCTATATACATACAATATACCATCACTGTACACAGCGTATATTGTACAGCACTGTGTGTGTGTGTGTGCGCGTGTATATGTGTGTATATATATATATATATATATATATATATTAATTACACGCACACAATATACCATTACTGTACAGTGTATATTGTATAGGGCCGTGTATATATGTACATCATGCCATCACCGTTCATAGCGTGTATTGTATAGCACTGTGTATATATACAATATACCATCATTGTATATTGTATAGTGCTGTGTATATACAGCCACTGTACACAGCGCATTTTGCACAGCGCTGTGTATATACTATCACAGTATACAGCATATATTGTATAGCGCTGTGTATATACCATCAGCGTATATTATGCAGCGCTGTATATATATGTACAGTATACCATCACCATACGCCCCTGTCAGTGCCCGGCTGCTGTTCGGTGTGGGTCCCCTGAGCGGTGCAGTGATGTAGCATCCCTCTGCTCCTGTGGGATGAGTGGGGGCCGCTCACACAGCTTCTACTTGTCCCTTCATGGAAGTGAGAGGCGTCCTTCCACGCCCGCTCTCCTCCCCTGTGCTCTCACAATAGTCACATTCATCATTCCTCGGCACAGGAGTGGTGCTCGGCAGCGCTGGGTGTGCACACACTTTGTTAGGTGTATTTTGGATTACGAGGAGGAGGAACATCAGTACAAAACAGCAGCCCGGGCTGAGCAGAGGCTTGTAGAGCTGCAGAGAGGCTGTATATAGTATATACTGGATGACTGATCCCTCTTCCATGTGATTACAGATACTCCTCCGGTTCCATCATCTTCAGAGAAATAACTGCACATGGAAAAGAAGACAAAGTTATCATCAGCCCTGGCTGAGCCAGGGAAATCCTCCTTATCCCATACTCTGCCTGCTCAAGATGAAGAGGGACTACAGATCGATGATGGCCAGATGGGCAGGCACCTGGGTCCCACTCCAAGTCAGAGCCGCTTCCAAGTGGATCCTGTCAGTGAAGTAGCCAAGGAGGCAGGTACCGGGGACCATGAGCCAGTGCCACTTCCGACTGAGGTGACCCACAGAGGAAGAGGGGGCTCAGGCGGAGAGGAAGCCAAAGGGCGATTTAGAGTGAACTTTGTGGACCCGGCCGATCCAGATGGCAGCTCTCCTGAGATGGCAAGTGGAGAAGGCGGAGGTGGGGTGAGCTTTCAGAATGGAGATACAGTGTTAAGTGAAGGTAGCCTACATTCAGGTGGGACCGGTCATCACTACCATTACGACACCCACACTAATACTTATTACCTGCGGACCTTCGGGCACAATACCATTGATGCTGTGCCCAGGATTGATCACTATCGGCACACAGCCACAGACCTCGGTGAGAAGTTGCTGAGACCCAGCTTGGCAGAGCTGCACGATGAGCTTGATAAGGTAAGACGTCTTGGTCCTCTACATCACATTGCTAGTGCCGGGATCCTCTGTGATCCCGTATGATGTCTTGGTTTCATCCTTCCTGATATAATATGGTTTACATTGATTTATCTATATTTTTGGATTGGGAACGTGCGGGCAGGTTGAGGTGGACCATCTCCAGACATTGTCATTACCACTGATTCATGTTCTTTACCAAAAATATAGTCTTCTGCCTTAATTGTGGCGCAGATCATTTCTGTGCCAACATTTATAACCCAGGAACCATGGCTACCTCGCTCCTGAGATTTGCCGAGCTGTTAATGAATTCCCTCTTGGCCGCTCTGTTCTTAGGAAAACACTTGATGAATCTTTTCTTGGCTGCGGTATTATTATTATCTTTACACCTAACAAGCCGCTTCTGAATGGGAAGCCTTAGATATGGTGTGTTGTGAGTACAGGGGTGCAGAGGTCACATCTGTCCCTTGTCTCTGGGGGACCTGGTAATACCGCGCTATACATTGCACTTACTGGGGCTCCACACACTGGTATTAGCCAGAAGCGAAGGTCTGTATGTCTGAAGCGGAGTGATTTTGTGCCCACGTTTTCCGGGAGTCTTTACCTAGTTCCCTCGTAGTGGTTGTCTATATGGGCTGCTGAGTGTTACGTTTCCCTCCTCTCCTGGGCACACGCGAACATCTGCTGCAGATATAAGCCAGCTTTGTAGTGCAGATTGCTTGCTGTAGCTTGGATTATTGACACGCATAGGTGGCATTCTGTCCCTGGCTCCGCTTCATCCTCCTAGTCAGGAATTTGGAGCATCGGGCCTATTACTACAGACAAGATAAGAGCGGAACGTCACAGAACTGCAGGCCTGACCTTCCTGAAGAATGCTGGATGTGAATGATAATTGCACAGAAGCATTATATGCGCCAGGAGGAGAGATCCTCGGGCCGTGTGCTTCTGCTCTCATTAGGAGACCGTGCCAACTTGCCAACCAGCTCTGGGCATAAAGACCGCAGCATAGACATACACCAGACCAGGTATACGTGCAGGCTTCATCATACGTGGGCTATGGGAAAGCACTTCATTTTGTAGCTTGTGGACCCAGATGAAGGCTCCTCAGCATTGACTGTTATGTATGATGACCTTTTTTGTCAGCCAAGCCTTTCTCGCCCCTGAGTCAGCACTCATCACAAGCCTGTGGTCACCGTCGTGGACTGGCTTCAAGCAGTAGGCATATGCCGGCTCAGCGTTCTCTGGCATGTTAGTGTGGAGCCATAGAGACTACATGTGCCATTATGTGAGGCCATGTGATGGAGAATACCTTTGTGATATAGCAGTGTTTGTGTGCTTGATCACTATAAGTATGAGGGTTTAGTAAAGTTCCATGTACCTAGAAAAGCATGTTGGCTTTCCTCCAATACCTCAACCGCATCAGTCCACGTATTGCAACTCTGTTCTAAGGCTAGGTTCAGATTAGTGCTGGACTTGGAGGTGGCTGCCATTTACCAGTACTAGCAAATCCGACCAGAGCTCTCCAAGCAGAGGTCCATGTAGTGCATAGCTTATAAGTGGGTACATATGGGCTAACATTGGCCCCTGTGCGCGACAAACCAAGGTTCTGCTCATGTGACTGGAGCTGAGCGCTTGCTCACACGGCCGGTGCACAGCGGTGGCAATCTTTTAGCAATTGGCATGAAAGGAAAGAACTTTTCGGATTGTAATTCCAAATTTACAAAAATTGTCAAAACTACTTGGAGTAAAGGAGGTCTTACACGCTACGACATCGCTAAAGTGATCTCGTTGGGGTCACAGAATTTGTGACGCACATCCGGACGCGTTAGCGATGTCGTTGTTGTGACACCTACGAGTGATTTTGAATCGTCGCAAAAACGTTCAAAAACGCTAATCGGTGACATGGGGGTCCATTCCCATTTATCGTTGCTGTTGCAGGTACAATGTTGTTCGTCGTTCCTGCGGCTGCACACATCGCTATGTGTGACACCGCAGGAACAAGGAACATATCCTTACTTGCGGCCACCGGCAATTTGGAAGGAAGGAGGTGGCCGGGATGTTGCGTCCCGCTCATCTCCGCTTCTATTGGGCAGCCGCTTAGTGACATTGCTGTGACGCCTAACGAACCGCCCCCTTAGAAAGGAGGCGGATCGCCGGTCACAGCGACGTCGCTAAGCAGGTAAGTAGTGTGACGGGTCCGGGCGATGTTGTGCGCCACGGACAGCGATTTTGCCCGTGACGCACAATCGATGGGGGCGGGAACGCACGCTAGCGATATCGGTAATGATATCGCAGCGTGTAAAGCAGCCTTAAGGCTAAATCAGTATTCATCTGTCAGAACAGATCCAGCAGCAATCCAATGGAAAAAAAAAGTTGTGCAAACAGAACTTTTTTTTTTTTTTGTCCATTTTGAAAAACATGATTTTTGCAGGATCTGTTTTTTTTCTTAACATGGGAGTCTAAGAAAAAAACAGATCCTTTTACAAATGAATTAATTTGGATGTCTAATTGGCAATATATTAATGTATTAATGGATCTGTTTTCCATAGACCCCCTGTGTTTTTTTTTTTTTTTGTTTTCTTTTTAAAAAAAAAAAATAAAAAAAATTCCAACAAACTGCTGCTGGACCATTCTACCGGATGATTACTGGCCATGTGAACACAGCCTTAAAAAGGGATTCTCCTCTTAGTGCAATTCTCAGTAGAAGAAGAGCCCCTGAGCTATAAATTGATGGAAATCCTATCTCCTGCGGTCCCCCTAAATCTAGCATCTCTTATTGTGGGTAACACTGGCAATAAGTATTCAATGTGACATTGGCATGACGATAGGTGAAAGCTTTCCACGCTGTCCATAGGAATCAGTGGGCATCTGATGCAGGACAGGTGCTCACCAGCAAGAAGCGCTGCTTGTAATCACTTGTGAGGATCCAGGGTAGGGGACGCCCCTCTAGTAATTCTGAGTCCTCTAATGAGTTTTCAAATTACCTGTATATTAATTATTGTGGGCATTGCAGGTAATAGGTTTTATTTCTATAGCGCCTATAGGTAGTTTTCTCATGCTCTGGCAGACTGCTGGGGAGCTGTTATATCTTCTGCAGACATGTCCGCACATTGCTACATCTGGGGGTAGTGGTATGGCTGTGGAAGGGCCAGTTCCCCATTTAGAATGCCTGTTCTGTAGAGCTCCGCTGTGCCGTCATGAGAAATGTAATGGGGGGTGCAGTATACAAATTGGTGCACTTGTTCTACTCTTACAAGTGTGCGGACCCTCCAGTGCCCCTCCAGCTGGATCTGCATATGACTATTACGCAGTGCATGACTGGCACATCTTTTTTTTTTTCCCAGCGCAAGAGTCTATACAGCAATACAAATACTTCCATGTGTAAAAAAATGTACTGGCGGGACGGTCAGCATAGAATGACTGTTCTCACAAAGTGCAGGTGCTCCTCCACCATAACGGGGCCACTCGTGTAAATCCACCTTCCCACCAGCTGGCTTTCTTCTATCTCCACCCTCCCCTCTTCTTTGATTGACAGCTGTTGTGAATTTAAAGGGAACCTGGCATGTAAAAGAAAACTAACTAATCAGCAGATATAGGGATAATCTGCAGGTTAATAGTGTTTGGCACAATTCTGGTGCCTGCACATTAAACCCCCAGGAGGAAATGAACTTTCTCTCGCCTGGCAGCGTTTGGGTTTTGGTGATCGGGGTGGCGCTGGCGAAGGCTCAGTCACCGCTTGGAGTATGGAGAGTGGCAGCCACTCAGCATTAGAGCCAGCTGTCAGTCAGTGCGGGGGGCGCGGTTACAGCTGCCACTCTCCATACATACAGCGACTCAACCCAGCGCCACGCCGATCACTGAAACCTGAACGCTGCCAGGAGGAATAAAGTTAAAGGGGTATTTCCAGCTCAAATATCCTATCCGAGTGTGTAGTAGGTGTAATAATATTAGCAAATACCCGCAATTAAAATGTAGTTTAGTTCTCCTGATTAGCTTTGTCACTTACCTCATGTGCAGGCATAGGTATCCATGTAGCTTAACTTAGGTATCCATGGTTATGACCACTAGCACCTAACTGTCCTCCTATATGTGTGGCCGTAACCATAGATACCTAAGCTACTATAATGCCCTGCACATAAAGTAAGTGACCAAACTTTGGAAGAATTATACTACGTTTCTAATTGGATGTATTTGATAGGATCTTGGCGATGAGCATACCCTTTAATTTACTCAGTGTATGCTGCTGTACTCGAGCGGCCACCACACAGTGTATGGAGCTGCGCTGCTGTACTCGAGCGGCCACCACGCAGTGTATGGAGCTGTGCTGCGCTGCTGTACTCGAGCGGCCACCACACAGTGTATGGAGCTGTGCTGCGCTGCTGTACTCGAGCGGCCACCACACAGTGTATGGAGCTGTGCTGATTTGCTGTTCCACACTGTACATCCAGCGGCAGTAAAGGCAGCATCGGTGGGGCTCTTGGGTATCCTAAGGATAGGTCATCAGTATAAAAGTCCAGGAAAGGCATTTAATGATCACACTTTGCATGTGAGTCCACTTGTAGATATCGCCTGCCTTGCTCTTCCATGTCTCCCTCTGTACGGCCTCCTGCGGCTCCTCAGTTTGTTTGCTTCCTTTTGATCTGAGGATATGTCCTCTTCCCCCTCCTGGAGGTTGTATACTTGTAGAGAACTTGTCCCTCTTTTGCCTCCTGTTTGTGCTTGGCTCTTGAACATAGACTAGACCCTTACAGTCATATATTATACCCAAGAGATACGATCCCCCTCCTCATCCTACCACATGCGTGTTCCCAGAGCTGGCTGTACTCTTTATGCTGTGCACATATCGCCCCGGCCTTTTTGGCTTGATATCCTTGCGTTGTTATATGATTGTCTTATGTCTTATGAGCTTCTTAGTGTTTTCCTTAGTAGCTCTGCCTCTGGTCCCTGCCACCGTAGGTAAGTATTGCCATCTCTGCCGCCAGTGTGTAGACTATCCTGGTGGGCTAGTGGTCTATCATTATTCCCCTCCTGGACTCAAGGAAAAGAAAACTGTCGGGGTTGGACATTCCTACGTACATACCTTGTGATCTTATATTATGCAACCCATGGCCATATTAGAGGACAAATTACTATGAAAAGTAAAGTCTTCTTTCCTATAACCACATTAAAGCTTCATTATGTGGTGGTCTCGTAGGCAGGACAGTCACATATAATACATTTAGTCCACAAAGTCCCATCTGCGGTCTGGCTAATAGGATTTTGGTGCTGGCAGTGAACATGAGTGTTTTATATCTCGCGTAGAAATGTCCAACCCCAACAGTTTTCCTTTCCTTGAGCCCAGGAGGGGAATAATGATAGAAAATGACCCATCTGTGATCCAGACATACTACTGCTCTATAGAGCCAGAGATTACCGTAGAGAAGTGTCTCAGTATAGCGACGTTCTGATAATTACACCGCCACAAGTGAGAACAGCTGCTTTTACCACTCGGCAGTGTCTGAAGTGTTTGTGCAACCTGTTGGGAGCGGCCCGGCCTGGAGACAGATGTTATTCTTCCTATATAATACGCACTACAAAGCATTGCTGTAGAAATCCTTGTATTTTTTTTTTTTTTCATGATAGTTAAGGGATTTGTCAAATATAAAACATGTTTAAAATAAGAGAAGTGAATCTGCCCCATGTGAGCAGAGATGCCTCCGGTCTGTGCCCAGCTAGGGCTATATTCACACACAGTTTTTTGCGTTGTTCCAATATGATGAGTTTTTCCAGTGGAGGCTCCTCCTGGATATTCTCCTTTTTGGAGGGACATTTTTGAGCACTTTTTCATTTCCTCAAGTGGTTTTGGAACAGTTTTTTCGTGTTGCATCTTGTTCATCAGACAGTGACTAGTTTGAAGTCTATTTCATTTAGGAACCAAAAAAATGCTTGGAACAATTCCTTCTCATATAAACAGCAAAGTGGATTACTCATTGACGTGAAGCGCTTTCCAAGAGTTTATGGAGCCGCAGCAAATCCACTCCAGTGTCTCAGTATGAACACCGCCACGTCCTTGGAGAGGAATAACAATCTGAGCAGAAGTGCTGATTGTGTCACATGGCGCCCCTGCAGTGACCACACGTATGGCCAGGGTGCTCTTCATGGTCCTGAAATAATGCAATCTGCCGGGTCACGTTCTCCAGGGATTTTACTGCCACTCAGATGTGAAGAAAGCCCAACATTGTATGGTATCAGACTGTGGACTATACATTGTACAAACACGTATTTATGAAAACGCGTCTCTCCACTAACGGGGGTGTTCACCTTTGGGGACTACTTCTTTTCTTTCTTCTTGCTATCAAGCATGGAGTTTTGGATAAATAATTTTTGTATTTGAGTTTCATTAAAAATGTTGTTGTATCATTTGCCACATATAGCCTCTGTTTTGCATTGCCTATTTGTTGGCTGCAGAATTATTTATTTATAGGGCACCACTGATTCCATAGTGCTGTACATGAGAAGGGGATTACATGCAGAATACATATATAAGTTACAATAGACAGACTGGTATAGAAGAGAGAAGGCCCTGCTCTTGGGGTTTACAGTCTACAGGATAATTGGGAGAAGACAGTAGATCTGGTAGTGGAGATCTGACAGCGGGGTCCTTGCAGGTCGGAAGCTTTCTTGAAGAAATGGGTTTTCAAGTCCCATCTGAAGCTTCTGAATATTGTGGATAATCACATGTGTTGGGGGAAGTCTTGGAGCCCATTGGATGAAGAACATGAAAGTTTGGATGACAGGAGGTCAGAGATTACGTATTGGAAGATACCTGGAGATTGGATCAGATATACGGTGGATATAGATTATGGAAGGCTGTGAAGGTCCGTGTTAGGCTATGTGCGCACGTTGCGTACAGTCACTGCAGAAATTTCTGCAGCGATCTGAAGAGCACATGTGCGCTTTAAATTGCTGCAGAAATGTCCGTAGTGAAAAAAAAAAAAAGCCAATTCCATGCGCTCTGCCTGCAGCTCCTCCCATAGACAGAGCAGGAGCTGCCGGCAAAGCGCACAGAAGAAGTGACATGTCACTTCTTTTTACGAAGCGCTTCGGCAGCAGCCGAAGCGCTGCGCTCTAAAACGCCACGTGCGCACGGCCCCTGCACAATCTCCATAGACTGTGCAGGGGACGCAGGACGCATGCAGTTACGCTGCGCTACAAAGCGCAGCGTAACTCCATGTATTTATGCAACGTGCACACATAGCCTTAGAACGGGTCAATTGAGAATCATTCAGTGAGCGTATTTTGACTGACCAATGGGAGACGTTCCAACTTCTATCTATCTTTAACTGGTTCCGGAGCGCCCATAGACTGTAAATGTCCATGCAGTCCTCTACTCTGCAGGGACATTATAATATGTCACTGTGTAGGTGCAGGAGTGAGTATTTGTTTATCGGAGAGTGATAGTCCCCATAGAGAAGACACAGGCGGTTTATTACTGTCTGTACCTAATGTCGCTTAATACACCACGTTAAACAAGTGGTATCTGCAGTAATAGAAAGCGTTGAATGCGCCTCCTCTATACACCGCTGGTGATCACTGAGTCAGGGAGGGATCAGGAGCTGCCGAGTCATAGGAAACTGCTGGCCGCATCTCCCCTGTAACTGGGGCTAATATGTCAGCCCCAGTAATAGGGGAATCGGATAACAAGAAGGAAATGTCTCCAGCCCCCAAGGCCTATTTAAGGGTATAACTTGTAAAATAAATGAAAAATCTAAAATTAATACAAAAAAGTGAATACAAATGGCAGATCGGACCCCCCCCACAATAAACATGCCACTGTCAATCCAAACTCCTAGCCCCTGACAAAAAAAACCCAAATAACAAAAACCTGGTATATAAAAAGAATTGTTACAGAATGGGCAACATGTTTCTAAATGTCCTATGTGGGCATAGAAAAAAAAAATAACATAATAACACTTATTTCCCTTATTTCCTCACTAATATCGTCTACATGTACAAAAAAAAACAAAATGTGCCTCCTCCTGCACAGGGGTAAGTGGCCGCGTCCTGAACCGGTTTCCGCTCCTCGCAGCTGACTTATGGCCTCAGACTTCAACCAAGTTGAGCGCGGGGAAACCAAACCTGTAAAAGCCAAACTGGGCAACCTGTTTAATGAAGCCGAGAAATGATCTTTAGCCCCAAATTCAGGCATTTAAGAAGAAATAATTGTGATATAATCTGACATCGGATTAATGTTTATGTAGTTTAAGGAATGTCCGATCCAGGAGTGTAGACATTGTGTGTAAGATCTGTGTAGCTCTCGCCTGGGATATTTCTTCCACTTTCTCCAGTGTTTAGTAAGCAGAAGGCTGCAGAGAGATCTATCCAGAGGCTATGACATGATTCACTCTGCGTTTCTTCAAAGCATACTGTTCTCACCACTGCTCCTGTATCTAGAAGACCGTGTGAAGTTATTTGGTTGCTGGCCGTGTGGATGGAGGATGAGATGGTATCTCCGGTGTATAATGTAGAGACGCTGGCGGCGCGGTCGTGCTCGCTCTAGGTGGAGAGTCCTCCCGCTAAGCCTTGGTTCGGTTGCTTGTATCTCACAACGCATGACTGTGCGGAGTCTGGTGACAGACGGACCTGACAGCAGATGGTAGATGGCGATAGTGCTACAAAAGCCGTGACTTCAGAAGAAAGATTGCTGGAAACCATCCTCATGCATTATTAAATAGAAATCTTCCTTATTCTCAGAGCAGAAGGGTCCTCTGTAACATAAAACCAGCATCCAAGGGGGTACGTAAGGTTAAAATAAAGGAAACGTCCACCCCCATAATTGGTACTGTAAGGGACTTTGGGGGTGATCTGTCTGCCCCTGCTGCTGTCCTCTCATAACATATACCCTATATACCATCCCACAGTGCCCCGCTGGATGGTGAAAGTGCCCATGGTTGGCAGACGTGCCCATAACCAGAGCAACTTGGTAAGTGCTGGGCTATGCCTCTCAGCTTGGCTGTGGAGGAAGAACGGCCTTGTTACATATAGATTTACTTCTTGTCCATATGTTGTAAAAGTTGGGGCTCCACATCAGGGGCATCTCAGAGCCACGTACCACAGCCGTGTTTAGATCTAGGGCCCATTCACAATTCTAACAGAATCCGCCATTCCTCCAACCTTCCTATTCTGGGCTGTGAGAGCAGTGAGCGGCCTCCTTAGCGTGGGCCAGTCGTTGTATACCCACGAGCACATCCGTAACGCTTCATCTGCACAGCTGACTATAGCCGAGAGGTGAGAGCATCGCGTACTTGGTTATATTACACTATCGGGCAGTTATATTTTCAGTATGACAGTGCGGATTGTATCATTTTTCACCCTATATACAGAGATTATTCTGACATTACCCTGACACTTTATATTGCTATAAAAAAAAATTCCATTGTGGTCAATGTCAGGGTGAAGCATATTACAGTGCCAACACGTACGCGCTACCTTTCTTGAGAATTAATGGTAGATTTCTTCTATAGTTTGCGTATGACTCCTCTTAATCACCAAAGTAGTAGCTGTGCCAGGGAAGGCCAATTTGAACTTCTGTGAAAAACACTTTTTTTTTGTAGACAGGTATACGCAGGCTGGCTGCGAGGGAGGAGGTGGGGGCGCCCGCAGACTGGCTGCAAGGGAGGGGGGGTCGCCCGCAGACTGGCTGCGAGGGAGGAGGTGGGGGCGCCCGCAGACTGGCTGCAAGGGAGGGGGGGGTCGCCCGCAGACTGGCTGCGAGGGAGGAGGGGGGGTCGCCCGCAGACTGGCTGCGAGGGAGGAGGGGGGGTCGCCCGCAGACTGGCTGCGAGGGAGGAGGGGGGGTCGCCCGCAGACTGGCTGCGAGGGAGGAGGGGGGGTCGCCCGCAGACTGGCTGCGAGGGAGGAGGGGGGGTCGCCCGCAGACTGGCTGCGAGGGAGGAGGGGGGGTCGCCCGCAGACTGGCTGCGAGGGAGGAGGGGGGGTCGCCCGCAGACTGGCTGCGAGGGAGGAGGGGGGGTCGCCCGCAGACTGGCTGCGAGGGAGGAGGGGGGGTCGCCCGCAGACTGGCTGCGAGGGAGGAGGGGGGGTCGCCCGCAGACTGGCTGCGAGGGAGGAGGGGGGGTCGCCCGCAGACTGGCTGCGAGGGAGGAGGGGGGGTCGCCCGCAGACTGGCTGCGAGGGAGGAGGGGGGGTCGCCCGCAGACTGGCTGCGAGGGAGGAGGGGGGGTCGCCCGCAGACTGGCTGCGAGGGAGGAGGGGGGGTCGCCCGCAGACTGGCTGCGAGGGAGGAGGGGGGGTCGCCCGCAGACTGGCTGCGAGGGAGGAGGGGGGGTCGCCCGCAGACTGGCTGCGAGGGAGGAGGGGGGGTCGCCCGCAGACTGGCCGTGGGTCTCCTGACCCGAACTTGACAGCCTCATATATGTCTAAGTTCTGGTGTGGAGATCCGCAGCCAGTCTGTGCTTCTTGGTATGTATACGGAGCGTGCTTTTCTGATATCTGGATTCGCCCTTATGTCATCATGGTCAGCACTGCAGTATAGTAATGATCATTGTATCAATCAATAATCCTCATTGTGTGTCATTAAATGCTGATAATTAATATCTGGTTTGCTTTCCCGTTGGAGACGTTCTGGTGATCCTAGGGGAGTAATAAACAGGACTATAGGAAGCTAAGAGCTGATATTACATGGATATCCGGAGCATTATCCGGGTCACTGGCTTTCGGTCACCTATTCTTGTAGTATTGGGTTGTGCAATGGCCCAGTGATGTGACACTTCCAGGTAATCTTGAGGCAACCTGATATCTCCAATGCTCTCATTAGTCCTGCAGATTTCCTTGAGATTAGGACAGGAATGTTTTTGAAGAATGTGAATGAGTCTGGTCTTCGTCATACTGAGTCACCTGCTAAGGAGTAGTCGCTGTTAACGCTTTCTACTTCATAGGGGAAAACGGAGCTGAGTGGTCTTTACTACTAAATTACGTGTCAATTTGGAGTCTACAAGTAATAGAATATGGATACTTTCGTGGATATGACCGTAAAGCTGGCCCCAATCACCTCTCTAGATTTTCATTCATTCAGGCATATTTTAAAAAAGAAAAAAAATATATAATTTTTTTTTTTAACCTACTGTGTCTGTATAACCTCTCCACCACCCCCACATCCAGAATGTAAGGTATCTGATTGAAATCTGTAGGTGCATTTAGAAGTAAAATTAATCCCGTTTCCCCTCGCTGTGTAGGTCCAGGCAGTTGTGTATACATACAATCCGGCCCTGATCCGGCTGGATGTAACATGTGAGAGTGTCAGGAGGCTTCTGCACAGTATAGCGCGGTGATGCTCCTGCATATGCAGGGACCTGCGCCAATGTGTGACCAGGCCTGATAATGATGGCCTTAGGACTATGGCCGCCATGGACACTACGGAGAGCATTCCTTATTGATGACCTCCCGACACTGGGCCTAGAGATCTTGTCTCCTAGATCATTTTGGGGTCACTCCTCCATGACCAGGACTTTTATAATGATGTATTCCTAATTTTCTCTCCGCGTTTGTGATGACATGTGTTTCCTGACCGGCCGGCTCTTACAGCTCTTCCTGTATGAGGATCGGAAGAAGTATTTTGTCTTTTTGACACATTATACAAACACTGATCATTCACTGAATGGATCAGTTACAGGGTAAAAAAATGGCATCACTTTCTTCATATCTCGTATATCCATATTCCACCTGAAAAGAAAAATCTAATGCGTCAAGACATGTAGTGACATTAGCCCGAAACGTAAAGCGTGCCTCCACAAGACTACAATTATAGGCAGAATAATCATTTTTCTAAATCACTCAATTAGTGATTTTTACTGATAACTAGCACTACAGACGGCTGGCTATACTAAACTATCTGGCGTCCTGCTCGCCGTTCACAATGAGCGCTGTACAATCCTATGACACAGACTAAAGACGGCCGCTGAGCAGCGAGACAAGGGCCTCTGCCGGGCCCCGCCGCACGGGCCTCTGCCGGGCCCCGCCGCACGGGCCTCTGCCGGGCCCCGCCGCACGGGCCTCTGCCGGGCCCCGCCGCACGGGCCTCTGCCGGGCCCCGCCGCTCGGGCCTCTGCCGGGCCCCGCCGCTCGGGCCTCTGCCGGGCCCCGCCGCTCGGGCCTCTGCCGGGCCCCGCCGCTCGGGCCTCTGCCGGGCCCCGCCGCTCGGGCCTCTGCCGGGCCCCGCCGCTCGGGCCTCTGCCGGGCCCCGCCGCACGGGCCTCTGCCGGGCCCCGCCGCACGGGCCTCTGCCGGGCCCCGCCGCACGGGCCTCTGCCGGGCCCCGCCGCACGGGCCTCTGCCGGGCCCCGCCGCACGGGCCTCTGCCGGGCCCCGCCGCACGGGCCTCTGCCGGGCCGCACTGCTGATTATCGATGAAATCACTAATGCAGAGATTTTGAAAAACTGATCATACTGCAGAGTCCTGCGCTGCAATGAAACCTACTGCCTATCTTCTTTCTATATGATGTCATGTTGTATACAACCTATTGTTCTCTGGTATCAGTCATTAATCACTGGGAAGACACATCCCTGCCTCATAATCACGGAGTCTATCTCATTTCTTCAAGTCTAAAACACTTCTAGACCAGTATTACGGTATAAGCTCTGATTCTATGTACTGCAGACTTGAGGTTTATTGGTTTTCTCCTTATTTTTTGCACTTTTCCATGTTCTTACCACATATTATCTAACCATGCAAATAGCACAAAGCCACAATTAATGCAAAGTGCTAGACAGAAGATGCAAATCTATTCTTTCCTGTATCGCTGTCAGACATTTTGGTTATTTTAGACCATGGACACCACACACCTGGCCACAAAGTTTTCTATAAATGTAGGTCTCCCCTTTAACACCCTCTTCTGTCCATCACCCCATGTTTTCTCCACCTTCACTATGAATACAATCAGATTAAAATCAATATTCACTGTTTCTTACTGGAAAGCAAATCAGATGGTTCCTGCAGAAGTCACCAATGATACAAAATCCTGACACTCTTTGAGGCTTTGTTAAAGGACCACTCCAGCATTTTTTACTTTCACGGCTGGAGTGGTGCTTTGAATGTAAAAGCCCCCTGTGTTATACTCCTCCCCACCCCCCGCTGCCGTCCTCATCTTTTTTCAGCAGCTCCAGTTCGCCAGAGGTCCCAACTCCTATGAGAGCCTTGTTCTGGCTCTGAGTGCTTGTGACGTAACTTCTGACTTCCGGGCACAAGATGGTGCCGCGCGACCGAAGCGACGCCGAAAACGGATGAAGTTGCTGGAGGGTAAGTATGAGACCAGGGGCAGGGGACTTCTGTTTAAAG
This sequence comes from Anomaloglossus baeobatrachus, assembly GCF_048569485.1. Lineage (NCBI taxonomy): Eukaryota > Metazoa > Chordata > Amphibia > Anura > Aromobatidae > Anomaloglossus > Anomaloglossus baeobatrachus. Next base: position 773,911,414 of record NC_134353.1, on the reverse strand, counting down.
CACTGCTTCAGCTCTAAACCCCGAAAAACCAACAATGCTGGAGTGATTCTTTAAAACGTGTTTTTTAATATTTATGTCCTTTTAAAGGAAATATGTCCTATTGTTTGTGTTATTATGATTTGTTTTAATGATTTATACAAATGGCTTCGTCAGAGAGGAAGAGGACCTGAGCTCTGGTGCCAGCGATTGGAAGTAGCAATCCTAAAGGCCAATATTGACCCTTGAATGAGCCTTGCCATATGACTTGGGATAAAAGGCAAACCAGAATTCCATTTAATTGATTTATTAATTTATTACAAAAATTAAATGTAATTTCAAGGCCCCTCTAGGCCGGGCGGGCGCTCGGGGCGTCCCCTCTAGGCTGGGCGGGCGCTCGGGGCGTCCCCTCTAGGCTGGGCGGGCGCTCGGGGCGTCCCCTCTAGGCTGGGCGGGCGCTCGGGGCGTCCCCTCTAGGCTGGGCGGGCGCTCGGGGCGTCCCCTCTAGGCCGAGCTGAATACTGCAGACTACATCTTCACAGTTGTGTAATTTTACAAGAACAGACTTGCCATTTGTGTCTCAGCTGAGTGTTTACTTTTACTCATTTTCTTTCATTGAGTCCAAACTTGATTGTAAGTCGTTATATTCAGAGGCTGGGTTCAGAGCCCGCTTATATCCCCACAGTCCTGTTCACATTCTCTAATTCGGAGCTGGCTCTATTTTCAAGCACTTGACAAGTCACAATAATGTCACACATGCGTTATGCCCCAATATTTGTTTTCATGGTTGTAACCTCCATGGTAAAGTGTAGTATAAGGTCAGATTATTGATGACTTGTGTCTTCGTTGTCTGAATCCGATTCTGTGTACCCGGAGGAGGAGACATTTGCCAACTCATCTGGATTTTGCGTGTGAATTATTGATGTGTTTTATCAGCTCCTCAGCTCTCCAGGGCCGGACCACAGGCAGCTAATGTACATTGTGGCTCCAAACTGGAAAAGAACTGCCTCAGCTATATTGTTAATTACTAATAAAAACTAGATGCTGATTTATATTTTTGGTTTTTTTTTTTCAAAATTTCTAAGCTTTTGTTTTTTATTTTTTTTGGATAGGGCAATAGGGGGCAACCATCTAAAGGCCACTTCACACATAACGAGATCGCTAACGAGATCGTTGCTACGTCACAGTTTCTGTGACGAAACGACGAAACGACTTCACCAGTGATCTCGTTATGTTTGACACGTACCAACGACCCGCCCCCTGCTGTGAGATCGTTGGTCGTTGCTGAATGTCCTGGGCCATTTTTTGCTCGTTGGAGTCCAGGATGGGCAGGGTGGATCTGTATGTTGGACACCTACCAATGATCTCGTTAACGACCTAGATGAGAACTTAAAGTGTGACACGTAGGCGTGTAGTTGCGACACCTTTTCCGCACCCCCTCTGCACCGATTGGTTGGCGCTGAGAACAGTACTGCGTTCTGATTGGGTATCGCTTCATGCTTTGTTCCTTTTTGAGCCTTGCTTTGAGGATAGAACCTGCGACTACACCCGGATTCATTCGTACTTAGTTCCCGATTGCTTTCTTGCTTTTCGGATCGAAGCTGAAGTCGCAGGTTCTATCCTCAAAGCAAGGCTCAAAAAGGGACAAAGGATGAAGCGATACAAAGTTGCCTTCTAGGCCGGCCGCCTAATCAGAACGCAGTATTGGCCACCAATCGGAGCGGAGGGGTGTGGAAAAGGCAATGCATATGCATGCCCACGTGGCTTACAGCGCCAAACACTACGCCCCTATTTGAGGTCGGAATCGTTGCATAGCTGCTGTGTGACAGGGTCCCAACAACCAACGAGATCGTTATACAGGTCGCTGCATCGTTACTAAAGTCGTTGGGAACATGGTGAGATGTCACACAGTCAACGATCATATCAACGATGTAACAATGATTCGGAAACTGTGACGTAGTAAAAATCTCGTTATGTGTGACTGGACCTTAACCTGTGGTTAACTGGCAGCCATATGGATCAGGCAACAAATGGAGATCTATATAATCAACTTCTGTTGGAAAACAACCCATTTGAAGTTGCTCTGTGTTATGTGCTCACAAGGTTTTTACTCCATATATTTTCTTTTTTTTTTTTCCTTTGGGGCACTAAATGTGGGCAAATGGCAGAGAACAAAACAATCTTCAGTGCGCGTCCTGCTTATTTTATCCTTACAACCTTCAGGGTTATTTCATAGCCGGCCTCTTGATAACACTGTTTACCTCTAGTCACAGATAGATTTGTACTAAAAGCTGAGCCTCTTATGTGTAAGGTTAATAGATCAAGGCCAGTAGAAGACTAGGAAAATAAAACTGGAGCTCAGGGAAACCCATCGGGCCCGTATATGATTGGGCATCTTTTTGGCATCTGTTTGGAGCTCTGCGTTTGCCCAGCCAGTGTTAGGACTGGTGGTGAGGTGGCTTATGTAAAGCGCATGTCTGGATGTGCAGCACGGACCGGAGATCTTGGTGCTACTATGAACACTGGAGCTGGGTATGTTGTCCGACACCTCGAGCTCTGTAGAACAGCAGGAACAGATGAGCTGGACGGCACCTGATCAGCAGAGCCGGGTTTGATAAGAGACTATAGGTCTCTGCAGGGACTGACTGGTGGCACTAACATTGTTCATATTTACACAGGTAAAGTAGACTGTGGTGAACAATCTGTAAAGGATCGATCAGTTTACTTTGGCTGCTACTGTACTCTCCAGAAGATTTACACAGAACTATGCGCTTCCGAGCATGATGATCTTCTGTGCAGCACAAAAAATTATTTCACGCAATGGAGTGTTTTCCTTGCTCGATGATGGTTGACCTCGTATTTACACTCCTATGTTATTGTGAATGAGCGTTCCTCTGGATGCCGTTCATGATACTCTTTCAGTGCACATGTATATTCACTGAACTGGTGCATCTGAGCCCTGCGGTATGGCAAAGCTAGATTTCTCTGGAGACGCCTGAGAATTGAATAAACTCAGTTGATGTAGCAGAGTCCAGAAGAAAGGCTGAGCCCAAGCCACTCTTTAAGTAGCAGAGCCTAGTGCTCTCCATGTCCAAATGAATGGCCTAGAGAGAGCCTATGTTCACACAGGGCATCTTTTGGTGCGTTTTTTGAGGTCACAAAGATGCACCAAAATGCATGCATTTCCTTCTCCCAGCAAAGTCTATGAGATTTTGATTTCTTCGGCGCTCTATTGGGAGACCCAGACGATTGGGTGTATAGCACTGCCTCCGGAGGCCACACAAAGCAATTACACTAAAAAGTGTAAGGCCCCTCCCCTTCTGGCTATACACCCCCAGTGGGATCACTGGCTCACCAGTTTTCTGCTTTGTGCGAAGGAGGTCAGACATCCACGCATAGCTCCACTGTTTGTAGTCAGCAGTAGCTGCTGGCTCTATCGGATGGAAGAAAAGAGGGCCCATATGGGGCCCCCAGCATGCTCCCTTCTCACCCGCGGTTGGTGCTTGTAAGGTTGAGGTACCTATTGCTGGTACGGAGGCTGGAGCCCACATGCTGTTTTCCTTCCACATCCCCTGGAGGGCTCTGTGGAAGTGGGATCTTGCCGGCCCCCAAGCCCTGGGGCCGGGCTCCATCCACAGACCCATAGAACCTGCTGGATGTGGAGCGGGAGTGCCGTTCAGGGACAAGGCCCTGCAACTTTCAGGTACTCTGTGTCCCCGGCAGGCACGGACACTCTCAGGGTTTGCTGAGCGTTGTAGTGCGCCGGGGACAGCGGCGCTGTACGCTGGGGGTTAGGTCACTGCAGCTTTGCTGAGTGACGTTGTGTATTGGGAACTACTGCGCCGACCGCTCCTGGAGCGGCGGCGCAGCTGCGACTTGTGGTGCGCCGGGGGCTTTGCGCTGACCGCGCTTTTACGGCGGCGGCACTTCTAACTTTAGCCCCCGGCTTCTGCGGCCTAGCGCCGCTTCGTTCCCGCCCCCACCCTGTCAATCAGGGTAGGGGAGAGACGCTGCTCAATAGGCAGCGCCGAGGGCTGGAGCTTTATTTACATGCTCCAGCCCTCTCACTAGGCGCAAGGGGAAGCAGACTTCCCGCTCTTCGTCGGTGTACGCCCAGGGCCCGCCCCCCCTCTCCACAAGGACGCCGGCAGCCATTACACATGCGATCTGGCTGGGGAGAGGCAGCAGGCTCTGGGAGACCCAGACTAGAGGGATTTCTGGCGACCACACACCGCTCCTAAGCGGGCGGTAAGCTGCACAGTAGTGCTGGCCCCACTAGTGCCTCAGTGATATATAGTGTACTTTTGTCTTGGTACCATATATATATATATATATATATATATATATATATATATATATATAGTTGCACTGTAGGTCGCTTCTTGGCTGGACACCCTGTACTGCTCTGAGGAGGCAGCAACATGTCATCCGCAAAACGCAAGGCTGCCAAGGCACGGGCTGTGTGCACGGTTTGTGCTGCATGTGGGGCTGATCTACCGGCAGGCTCCAATGATTCACATTGTGTGCAATGTTCAGTCCCAGTGGCACTTCGTCAGCCAGAGCCTATTGTGGTGGTAGCCCAGGCAGAGACGCCTGTGAACCCTGCCCCGGTGACGGGGACAGACTTTGCAGTGTTTGCTGATAAAATGTCTGAAGCTATGACAAAAATCCTGGAGACCTTGCAGGCCAGGCCAGTTCCTCAGACCATGGACACTGCTGTGGCTATGCTCTCTGGTCCCCCTCAGTTGGAACTAATCCGTACTTCAAGGGGGTCTCAAGCATCACAAGCTGAAGTCTCTGACTCAGATGACAGTCCCAGGCAGCCTAAGCGAGCTCGCTGGGAAAGACCCTCCACGTCATCACACTGCTCAGGGTCTCAGCGAGAAGAATCTCTCTGTGATGAGACTGAGGACGGTGATCAGGATTCTAATCCTGAGGCCCCTCTCAATCTGGATGCCCCTGAGGGTGACGCCATGGTTAATGACCTTATATCGGCAATTAATAGACTGTTGGATATTTCTCCCCCAGCTCCTTCAGCAGAGGAGGCAGCTGCACAGCAGGAGAAGTTCCATTTCCTGTATCCCAAGCGTAAATTAAGTGCTTTTTTGGACCACTCTGACTTCAGAGAATCAATCCAGAAGCACGACGCTCATCCAGACAAGCGTTTCTCTAAACGTTCTAAGGATACCCGTTATCCTTTTCCCTCTGAAGTAGCCAAACGCTGGACCCAGTGCCCAAAGGTTGATCCCCCAATTTCCAAGCTTGCGGCTAGATCCATAGTCGCAGTAGAGGATGGCGCTTCACTTAAAGATGCCAACGACAGACAGATGGACCTTTGGTTGAAATCTGTCTATGAAGCTATCGGCGCGTCGTTTGCTCCAGCATTCGCGGCCGTGTGGGCACTCCAAGCTATTTCAGCTGGTTTAGCACAGGTGGATGCTATCATACATCCAGCAGTGCCACAGGTGGCGTCCCTAACTTCGCAAATGTCTGCGTTTGCGACTTATGCTATCAATGCTGTCTTAGAATCTACGAGCCGTACCTCTATGGCGGCCGCCAATTCTGTGGTTTTGCGCAGAGCCTTATGGTTAAAGGACTGGAAAGCAGATGCTGGTTCCAAAAAATGCTTAACCAGCTTGCCATTATCTAGAGACAGACTGTTTGGTGAGCCATTGGCTGAAATCATAAAACAGTCCAAGGGTAAGGACTCTTCCTTACCACAGCCCAGAGCAAGTAAACCTCAACAGAAAAAGTGGCAGTCGAGGTTTCGGTCCTTTCGAGGCTCGGGCAAGCCCCAATTCTCCTCGTCCAAAGGGACTCAGAAAGGACAAGGGAGCTCAGATTCCTGGCGGGCTCACTCACGCCCCAGGAAAGCAAATGGAGGAACCGCTTCCAAGGCGGCTACCTCATGACTTTCGGCCTCCTCCCTCCGCATCCTCGGTCGGTGGCAGGCTCTCCCGCTTTTGCGACATTTGGCTGTCTCAGGTCAAAGACCGGTGGGTAACAGACATTTTGTCTCGCGGGTACAGAATCGAGTTCAGTTCTCGGCCTCCACTTCGGTTCTTCAGAACCTCCCCACACCCCAACCGAGCAGATGCCCTGCTGCAGGCGGTGGACTCTCTAAGAGCAGAAGGAGTCGTGATCCCTGTCCCCCCTCTAGAACGGGGGCGAGGATTTTACTCCAATCTCTTTGTGGTTCCAAAAAAGGACGGCTCCTTCCGTCCTGTTCTGGACCTAAAACTGCTCAACAAGCATGTGAACGCCAGGCGGTTCCGGATGGAATCCCTCCGCTCAGTCATTGCCTCAATGTCCCAAGGAGATTTCCTAGCATCAATAGACATCAAAGATGCTTATCTCCACGTGCCGATTGCTACGGAACACCAACGCTTTCTGCGCTTCGTGATAGGAGACGAACATCTTCAGTTCGTGGCTCTGCCATTTGGTCTGGCGACAGCCCCCCGGGTGTTCACCAAGATCATGGCAGCAGTGGTAGCAGTCTTGCACTCTCACGGACACTCTGTGATCCCTTACTTGGACGATCTACTAGTCAAGGCACCCTCTCAGGAGGCATGCCAACTCAGCCTGAATTTTGCACTGGAGACTCTCCAGGCGTTCGGGTGGATCATCAACTTCCCAAAGTCAAATCTGTCACCGACCCAATCACTAACGTATCTTGGCATGGAGTTTCATACTCTCTCAGCGATAGTGAAGCTTCCGCTGAGCAAGCAGCGGTCACTACAGACAGGGGTGCAGGCTCTCCTTCAAAGTCAGTCGCACTCCTTAAGACGCCTCATGCACTTCCTCGGGAAGATGGTGGCGGCAATAGAGGCGGTTCCGTTTGCGCAGTTTCATCTGCGTCCACTTCAATGGGACATTCTCCGCCAATGGGACGGGAAGTCGACATCCCTGGACAGGAAAGTCTTCCTTTCCCAGACGGCCAAGGACTCTCTGCAGTGGTGGCTCCTGTCCACCTCATTATCACAGGGAAGATCCTTCCTACCACCGTCCTGGGCGGTGGTCACGACAGACGCGAGTCTGTCAGGGTGGGGAGCAGTGTTTCTCCACCACAGGGCTCAGGGTACGTGGACTCAGCAGGAGTCCATCCTTCAGATCAATGTTCTGGAAATCAGAGCAGTGTTTCTTGCCCTACTAGCCTTCCAGCAGTGGCTGGAAGGGAAGCAGATCCGAATTCAATCGGACAACTCCACAGCGGTGGCATACATCAATCACCAAGGAGGGACTCGCAGTCGGCAAGCCTTCCAGGAAGTCCGGCGCATTATGATGTGGGTGGAAGCCACGGCCTCCACCATATCCGCAGTTCACATCCCCGGCGTAGAAAACTGGGAAGCAGACTTCCTCAGTCGCCAGGGCATGGACGCAGGGGAATGGTCCCTTCACCCGGACGTGTTTCAGGAAATCTGTCGCCGATGGGGAAGGCCGGACGTCGACCTAATGGCGTCCCGGCACAACAACAAGGTCCCAACATTCATGGCACGGTCTCGCGATCAAAGAGCTCTAGCAGCAGACGCCCTAGTGCAAGATTGGTCGCAGTTCCGGCTCCCTTATGTGTTTCCACCTCTGGCACTCTTGCCCAGAGTGCTACGCAAGATCAGATCCGACTGCAGCCGCGTCATACTCGTCGCTCCAGACTGGCCGAGGAGGGCGTGGTATCCGGATCTGTGGCATCTCACGGTCGGCCAACCGTGGGCACTACCAGACCGACCAGACTTACTGTCCCAAGGGCCGTTTTTCCATCGGAATTCTGCGGCCCTCAACCTGACTGCGTGGCCATTGAGTCCTGGATCCTAGCGTCTTCAGGCTTATCCCAAGGGGTCGTTGCCACCATGAGACAGGCTAGGAAGCCCACGTCTGCTAAGATCTACCACAGAACGTGGAGGATATTCTTATCCTGGTGCTCTGCTCAGAGAGTGTCTCCCTGGCCATTTGCATTACCTACCCTTCTTTCTTTCCTCCAATCTGGGTTAGAAAAAGGTTTGTCGCTCGGCTCCCTTAAAGGGCAAGTCTCGGCGCTATCCGTCTTTTTTCAGAAGCGTCTAGCACGACTTTCTAAGGTGCGCACGTTCCTACAGGGGGTTTGCCATATAGTTCCCCCGTACAAGCGGCCGTTAGATCCATGGGATCTGAACAGGGTACTAGTTGCCCTCCAGAAGCCGCCCTTCGAGCCTCTGAAGGAGGTTTCACTTTCTAGACTTTCACAGAAAGTGGCTTTTCTGGTAGCGATCACATCTCTTCGGAGAGTGTCTGAGCTAGCAGCGTTGTCTTCCAAGGCTCCCTTCCTGGTCTTCCACCAGGACAAGGTAGTGCTGCGCCCCATTCAGGAGTTTCTCCCGAAGGTGGTATCCTCTTTTCATCTTAATCAGGATATCTTTTTGCCTTCGTTTTGTCCTCATGCAGTTCATCGGTATGAGAAGGATTTACATTTGTTAGATCTGGTGAGAGCACTCAGAATCTACATTTCCCGCACAGCGCCCCTGCGCCGTTCGGATGCACTCTTTGTCCTTGTCGCTGGTAAGCGCAAAGGGTCGCAGGCTTCTAAGGCCACCCTGGCTCGATGGATCAAAGAACCAATTCTTGAAGCCTACCGTTCTGCAGGGCTTCAGGTTCCATCAGGGCTGAAGGCCCATTCTACCAGAGCCGTGGGTGCGTCCTGGGCATTGCGACACCAGGCTACGGCTCAACAGGTGTGCCAGGCAGCTACCTGGTCGAGTCTGCACACTTTCACCAAACATTATCAGGTGCATACCTATGCTTCGGCGGACGCCAGCCTAGGTAGAAGAGTCCTGCAGACGGCAGTTGCCTCCCCGTAGGGGAGGGCTGTCTTGCAGCTCTAACATGAGGTATTTCTTTACCCACCCAGGGACAGCTTTTGGACGTCCCAATCGTCTGGGTCTCCCAATAGAGCGCCGAAGAAGAAGGGAATTTTGTTACTTACCGTAAATTCCTTTTCTTCTAGCTCTTATTGGGAGACCCAGCACCCGCCCTGTTGTCCTTCGGGATTGTTGGTTTGTTTGCGGGTACACATGTTGTTCATGTTGAACGGTTTTCAGTTCTCCGATGTTACTCGGAGTGAATTTGTTTAAACCAGTTATTGGCTTTCCTCCTTCTTGCTTTTGCACTAAAACTGGTGAGCCAGTGATCCCACTGGGGGTGTATAGCCAGAAGGGGAGGGGCCTTACACTTTTTAGTGTAATTGCTTTGTGTGGCCTCCGGAGGCAGTGCTATACACCCAATCGTCTGGGTCTCCCAATAAGAGCTAGAAGAAAAGGAATTTACGGTAAGTAACAAAATTCCCTTCTTTGCTGTCCACACTGGGCATCTTTTGTTGGCTGCGTTTTTGAAGATGCAGCATGTCAATTCTTTTTGCGTTTTTCCAGCGTTTTTGAGCCCTTCCAGTTAATAGATTTGACTTAAAAAAAAAAAACGCATTGGGCATAATGTGGTAAAACGCATTGCGTTTTTGCCGCGGTGCGTTTTTCGGGACAATTTATTGGTATTTAGTTGGCATCAAAGGTTAATGCTTCAGAAGGTGAAGCTTCAAGAAGACATTTTCACATCCATTGATTTCCATTTCCCTGTGGACTTGGAGAGATTAACTCTTAAACCCCTTCACAACATCCGCTATACATGTACAGCGCATGTTGGAAGCGGGTGTATGGAGCGGACTCATGAGGTGAGCCCACCACGTAATTGTCAGGTAATGACTGTATGTTACAGGCAAGACCTGCCGCTAACAATCTGGGGTGGAGCAGAACCTTGCCCGTGATTGTTAAATCCTGCACTCAAACTCTGACATCAGGATTTGACACTCGTCAGCATAGGGGGGGCGCACGTGTGAAGTGATCAGGCATCGCTGATGGGTTGCTAGGACAGAAGAGGGTCAGCTGAAGACCCCCGTGCTTGAGATAGCAGCGCCTTTTAGTAACTCTGCCTGTGGCCGGGCTTCAAAGGAGACTGTGATTTTTTTTTTTTTTATTATATGTAGCAATTATGTGGGATTGTTGTACACCGACAATAACAGGTTAGAATCCACTAAGGGAGGTATTAAAAACAGTGAGTAGTAAAACAAAAATGTTTAAAAAAATTAAAAAATAAAAAAAGAGAAAATCAAAACATTTAAAAATTAAAAAAAAAATGTAAAAAATACACAAGTTGTATTGCCAGTTAGGAAAATCCGATCTATCAAAGTATTAAAATAACACTATTGGTAAATACTATAAACAAAATAAATTCCAAAACACCTAAATTACGTTTGCTTGGTATTAATAAAACATTCTCTTCCCTCAAAAAATCAGCCATCACATTCACACGGCTCCATTGACTGAAAAATGAAAACGTGATGGATCTTTGAAAATGGCGACTCAGAGCCCAAAATAAGTTTTTGCAAACGTCTGATTATTTTTTTTCACCACTAAAATAATAAAAAAAACCCAAAACTGTACGGTTGGTATCTCTTATCGTAGTAATGAGGAGAATCCTATTGCAGGGTTATTTTTACCACAAAATGTACACTGTAAAATCATTTCCCCAAAACCATGCTGGAATTGTGTGTTTTCACAATTTCTCACCATTTGGAATGTTTTCTAGTATACTATGTTGGAAAATGAACGGTGGTCTTCACAAGTCCATCTCCTCCCGCAAAATCAAGCCCTCATATGTCCGAAAAATAAAAAAAGTTATGATTTTGGGAAGAAGGGAGGAAAAAACAACGCAAAAAAACCCCAAAAATAAACTGTCATAAAGGCGTTAAATAGTTCTGTGATTTTTATTTTTATCCATGAAAGTGTATGGATGTAAAGGTGAACATGGTCTGTGTAGCTGTAGATCTCTGCACATATTGCGGGATGTGTATGGCCAGGCATATTGGACTGTATATGATTTACTATAAAACATGGACGTGTGGGATTTTGGCCAGTAGATAATTTTGGGGACCAGCTGCCACTTTCTTTTTGCTTTTCCTTGGACCTTATCTATTGGGATGTAATCTTATGTGATGAGCTGACGTTTCTCCCTTTTTAAACACTTGAGTATGTGCAATTCTCTAAATATTGCAGAATTTCCTTAGCAAAGACACAAAAAACAGCCTAGGTGTTACGCTAAGGAAAAATGTCCCAACTCAAAAGATCAACAAGCACTTTGTACCTTTTTATGGCAAAGAAGTTATCCCTTAATTTATCTGTTTGTTTAATGACTTAAATGTCATTGCTAAGCACACACGATATTGTAAAGCTAAACGTCTTTCTGATGATCTGGGGAAAGTGCTGAGAAACCATTATTTCCACATTGTGCATTTTATATACTCAGACTGTACGGCATGCTGAATGGGGCTGGATTCAGACGGAAGAAATGGCTTTTGTGTGAGTGTCACATTGCTCTTCCTGTGCCTCAATGCAAATGGTGAATTACTGCACTCTGCTTGTAAGGAGGAGTGCGAAGTACAAGTGGTACAGCGAAGAAAACTGCCGGTTATTAGGGCCCAGCAGTTGGGTTTTGATGTTCAGATAGAAGTAGCATTTAGAGGCCAAGAATCTACAAATGCTCATTTGTAAGCACAATCGTCCGCCTATGTAAACATGTCAGCCATCACCCACAAACAAGATAACAACTTGTTTGTAGGGTAAACCAGTGCCCTAATGCTGTATGGGGTAAAGGTGGTGTCACACACAGCGACGGCGACAATGACGTCGCTGCTGAGTTACCATTTTCTGTGACGTAGCAGCGACGTCCCATCGCTGTCGCTGTGTTTGACATCCAGCAACGACCTGGCCCCTGCTGTGAGGTCCCCGGTCGTTGCTGAATGTCCTGCTTCATTTTTTGGACGTTGCTCTCCCGCTGTGAAGCACACATCGCTGTGTGTGACAGCGAGAGAGCGACGAACTGAAGTGAGCAGGGAGACTGCTTCTGGCAGCCTGCGGTAATGTAACCAAGGTAAACATCGGGTAACCAAGTGAAGTGCTTCGCTGGTTACCCGATATTTACCTTAGTTACCAGAGTCTGCCGCTCTCAGGCTGCCAGTGCCGGCTCCCTGCACACGTAGCCAGAGTACACATCTGGTAAATAAGCAAAGGTTTGCTTATTAACCCGATGTGTACTCTGGCTAGGAGTGCAGGGAGCCAGTACTAAGCGGTGTGCGCTGGTAACCAAGGTAAATATCAAGTAACCAGCGAAGTATTTTGCTTGGTTAGCCAATATTTACCTTAGTTTCCAAGCACAGCGTCGCTGGGGGCTGGTCGCTGGTGAAATCTGCCTGTTTGACAGCTCATCAGCGACCATGTAACGACGCAGCAGCGATCCTGATAAGGACAGGTCGTCAGTCGTGATCGCTGCTGCGTCGCTACGTGTGACCCTAGCTTAAGAACCCTTGTGTTAACTATCACGCTGCTCCCATCAGTACACATCGGGCTGGGTAACAAGCGCTGATTGACTTATTTGTTGCTTCTTAACTGTCTGATACTGTCCTGTCCTTTAATAAAACTCTAATTTAATTAGATCTATACATGGCATTACATAAGTGACTTATCAAATAACGTTTTTTTCATATTCCTCTGTTAATGTAATACGTTCATTCTGGTTTAGTAACCCTAAAATTTCAGCAAGATCAAATGCCTATTGTTTTAACTATATGTGCCAAATTGAAGGAAACTTGACCTGCGGTCTGCTCTGTGGCCAGCATGGTATAGAAGCTGAGCAGAATTACCTTATTTTTCATTTTATAAGAGTCATCGGATTATCAGAAGCACCCCTAATTTAGAGAAAGTGGTAAAAAAAAAGTGTTTTGGTGAAAATGGGGTCCGTCTTACAATCGGTTGTATCTTACCGGTTGGTCACAGGGAGGCAGAGGCAGTGGTGGCGTAGGTGCGGAGGGTGTCTCGGCTATGCTGCGTGCTCTGTGAGGCAGGAAGCCATCCTTGGTTTGTAGGTAACAAAATGTCAGCAGTGCGGGCTTCAAAGAAATGGCGCTAGGAATCGGTTTGCAAATTGAGCTCTCGGTTTGATGAAGAACCGAGATCTCATCTGCGCACACGCCACCTTCGGGCGCCATTTTCCTTAAATCCACTGCTGTAAGGTCAATGAGCCGAAGATGGCATGTGCACAGATGAGCTCTCGGCTCTTCATCAAACCGAAAGTGCCATTTCTTTGAAGTCCACCACTCCCTCACCCCGCTGTAAGCTACAACCGGATTATAGGACGCACCCCCATTTTCCACCCAAATTTTTCGGAGGAAAAGTGTGTTTTATAATCCCAAAAATATGGTATACAAAGCTAATTTTCCAATATTAATAATCTTTATTTTATATATTCCCCAGCGCTTTTCATACATTAGCATCCCTGGCCCCATTGGGACTCACAATCTAATAAAACTATATTATACAACATGTATTTTATTAATTAAAATCTCTTATATTCAGATGCATTGGAGTCCATGGGAGGATCTACTAGTGATTGACAGCTATCGCCACATGGATAGTCATTGGGAATGCCGATCAGAGTAGGACCACCCACTGGACTAGTGTATACAAATACCATTGATTTCAATGAGTAAAGTGCAAGTCATTGACGCGTTTTGAGTCTGACTTAATTGTAAAATAACGGCAGCTTGACGTTTTATCTACAAGTAAGAGCTATACACAAAAGGGCCGCAGCTATTGTGACTCCGAGTGCTATCGAACACTATACGTACATGCTCTTGACTGAACTGCTTCCTATCAGTACATCCATATCCAGCCCTCCTATAAATCGGGCTATTGTTAGTCCTGGACACTGCGATATGCTAGCCAACTACTGTTTATTGGGGTTTGTAGATTTTATGTTGCTTTATAACATTCTATATCCTCTAACAAATAGGAGACTGTTGTACTCTGTAGTGCTAAGCTATGTGGAACAATGAATATGGGCATATAAACATGCAAAGATTGAGATACTTTGCACACAAATATGGCCAGTTTTACAGTCATATGAAAAAGTTGTGCACCCTTATTAATGTTAACATTTTTTCTTTTATAACAATTTGGGTTTTTACAACAGCTATTTCAGTTTCATATATCTAATAACTGATGGACTGAGTAATATTTCTGAATTGAAATGAGGTTTATTGTACTAACAGAAAATGTGCAATCCGCATTTAAACAAAATTTGACCGGTGCAAAAGTATGGACACCCTTATCAATTTCTTGATTTGAATACCCCTAACTACTTTTTACTGACTTACTAAAGCACTAAATTGGTTTTGAGCTTTGAACTTCATAGGCAGGTGTATCCAATCATGAGAAAAGGTATTTAAGGTGGCCACTGGCAAGTTCTATTTGAATCGCCTATGAAGAGTGGCCTCATGGGCTTCTCAAAACAACTCAAATGATCTGAAAACAAATATTATTCAACATAGTTGTTCAGGGGAAGGATACAAAAGGTTGTCTCAGAGATTTAAACTGTCAGTTTCCACTGTGAGGAACATAGTAAGGAAATGGAAGAACACAGGTGCAGTTCTTGTTAAGCCAGGAAGTGGCAGGCCAAGAAAAATATCAGAAAGGCAGAGAAGAAAAATGGTGAGAACAGTCAAGGACAATCCACAGACCACCTCCAAAGACCTGCAGCATCATCTTGCTGCAGATGGTGTCAATGTGCATCGGTCAACAATACAGCGCACGTTGCACAAGGAGAAGCTGTATGGGAGAGTGATGCGAAAGAAGCCGTTTCTGCAAGCACGCCACAAACCGAGTCGCCTGAGTATGCAAAAGCACATTTGGACAAGCCAGTTACATTTTGGAAGAAGATCCTGTGGACTGATGAAACAAAAATTGAGTTGTTTGGTCATACAAAAAGGCATTATGCATGGAGGCAAAAAAACACGGCATTCCAAGAAAAGCACTTGCTACCCACAGTAAAATTTGGTGGAGGTTCCATCATGCTTTGGGGCTGTGTGGCCAATGCCGGCACCGGGAATTTTGTTTAAGTTGAGGGTCGCATGGATTCAACTCAGTATCAGCAGATTCTTGACAATAATGTGCAAGAATCAGTGACGAAGTTGAAGTTATGCAGGGGATGGATATTTCAGCAAGACAATGATCCAAAACACCACTCCAAATCTACTCAGGCATTCATGCAGAGGAACAATTACAATGTTCTGGAATGGCCATCCCAGTCCCCAGACCTGAATATCATTGAAAATCTATGGGATGATTTGAAGCGTGCTGTCCATGCTCGGCGACCATCAAACTTAACTGAACTGGAATTGTTTTGTAAACAGGAATGGTCAAAAATACCTTCATCCAGGATCCAGGAACTCATTAAAGGCTACAGAAAGTGACTAGAGGCTGTGATTTTTGCAAAAGGAAGATCTACAAAATATTAATGTCACTTTTATGTTGAGGTGCCCATACTTTTGCACCGGTCAAATTTTGTTTAAATGCGGATTGCACATTTTCTGTTCATACAATAAACCTCATTTCAATCCAGAAATATTACTCAGTCCATCAGTTATTAGATATATGAAACTGAAATAGCTGCTGCAAAACCCCAAATTGTTATATAAAAAAAAAAAAGTTAACCTTAATAGGGGTGCCAAAACTTTTTCATATGACTGTATGTGAGCCCAACGGCTAAGCAACCTCTTTTTGTTGGGTTCCAACCAAACTAATGCCTCTTTGGGTTAGAAACCCTACTGTTCACCCTCCCCCTAGAAGGATATGAGTATGTAATTAGGGTAGCTCTGTAGTGTATCTATAATCCTCTATCTCCCAGTGACCGGGCGTAGGCAGGAGCGGTCACATGTTGTGCAGACCTATCAGGTTTTGAGCGCAGGTGTGTGGGTTTTTTGTTTTTGTGTACGTACCGTATTTGTAGACTCAAAACGCATCAGTAATTTTTCTGTCTGTGCTACTGTTTTAAAGTAATCACAATAAAGCATTGGATTGAAAAACCTTTATCATCTCTGACTATTTTCGACATGACAGGTTCACTTAAAGAAAAAAAATATATAAAGGCGGTTATTTGGTTTTTCAAATTGAAACAAAAACTGCAAATGCAGAACAAGAAAAATAGAGGCTGTATTGGCTTCTCCCACACAGGTGCTCTGGTGGCCTCCGCTCTTTATTTCCAAGCAGCCATGTGCCATACTTCACTAGCGTCACCAACCGGTGTGAGCCGTGATGTCAGTAGTGTAGTACAGCATGTGAGTATCTGCAGGTGTGTTTTTTGTGGTGAGGGGCTGAGGATTGGGAGAGAAGGTGACAAGAAGTTCAAAACTTTTATAGAAAATTATTGCTGGATTTAAAAATATTGGAAAAAACTTTGAGAACAACATGAGGTCGGAAATGTTCATTGTAAAGTCCTATGTAGGCTGCAAAAAATGGCCATAAATGTGTCACCTTACAACATTCCAGTTCAAGGGAACTAATTTTCGAGTCCTATTAAGATCTCTGGTTACTGAGCCTCTGATTACTTAACATTCCCAAAAAAAAGGTTGTGGCATGCACCGTCAGACCCCCTATTACAGAGAATACCGGGGGCTATGACCCCACAGGGTGACTCTGCGTCACCCACTGCTCTACAGCAGGGAATTAATGTCTACTCTGCCTTGTGCATGGGGCTTGGATCTGAAACTTTCTGCCAATCAATTGTATGGATCCAAAAATTACAACAGCATCTACTTTATGGCAATAATAGGGAGTCTCAGACAGAAATCCCCCATCTCCATCCTCTTCACACAACCGCCCCCCTCATCATCATCCTCTTCATGATTCAGCTCCAGTCTCTTGGAGAAGGTCCTGCCAAAGTCTATTTCTCCTAACTGCAGCTAGAACGTTTCTGAACTGTGTACAGTTGGTTATCAAAGTAGGTATATTCCCCCTGCCTAGCTCCTGTTCGTCGTGCCTCCCCCAAAACTGAGCATGTCGGGGCTTATAAATGTGGGAGCGTTACCTAAACCATGGATGTATGTTGGCTGTATAAGCCCAAGGTAGATTTGGAGAAACATGCCTTAAAGCAGTGTTCCCCCAACTCCAGTCCTCAGGGACCACCAACACTGCATGTTTTCAGGATTTCCTTAGTACCGCACAGGTGATGATTCCAACATCTGTGCAATGATAAGAAAATCCTGGACACATGCACTGTTGGTGGTCCTTGAGGACTAGAGTTGGGGAACACTTCCTTAAAGGGAACCTGTCATTAGTTATGCCGCCCGAACTATGGACAGTGAGAGTCAAAGCCAAGCTGCATAATTGCAACCCTGTATATTTTGCTCTTGTAGAGTTTCAGAGAAAACGTATTTTGTAAATACCAACCTGGGACTACAGGGAGAGAACTGACTAGTCATACGACGTCTCATTCCCATTAGTTGTTTGACAGTTTTTTTTCCCTATGTTCACACATGGGAGAGACCTGTCAATCATTTGGAGTGGGGCTGGGAGAACCCGACCATGGACGTCATCAAACTAGTTCCCGTGGTCAATAATCGACGTTTCAAAACTGTTGGCTCTGAAACATTGGGGCATTTTAGAGAAAAACAACATACCTACCTGCAACCACATGTTCAAGGCAGCATGAGTCTAATGACACATTCTTTTTAAAGAAAGGATAGCCTTTCCATCATTGGTCAAAAATGGCCCCAAGTGTAACAAATGTGGGTGTAAATGGGGGCCATGTAGGCGGAGCTGTACAAAATCATCACAGCTGTGCTGTGCCGAGGGTGATGCTGCACCATTTTGGGAATTTCTGAGGTTATTCCAAAGTGGATTGATCCTGGGGCGACCTTGGATCGTTCTGTTCCTTCTGTGTGTTCTGTACACAATCTAATATTAGAAGGAAAATGCCTGCAGAGTATGGCATATTGTGAAGAAGGCTTTGAAACTGTGCAGTCTGGCAACAAGTGCAGATCACTGGGTGCCTTTCTCTCCTTACATATAAAGGTGTAGGTGTCAGTTGTGCCTTTTTTTCTTTTTTTTTTTTTTTTTTTTTTTTTTTTTTTTTTTTTTTTTTGGACACATAGGAAAATTTGTGTAACCAGGTTCTCTGTATAAGACCAGCCAGTATACATTTAAAGTTGTGTGTAAGTGGCTGGTGAATGCTATTGATATCTGTCCTGGGAGAGAAAAGAAAACCGAGAGACCTGACATTTGCAAGGTGACCACAAACCAATTATCATCATCTGAAATAAAACCTCACAAAATATCTGTGTGAATGGCCACATTGGAATAATTTTGTCATCTGTATGAACGGAGTGATTGGGCAAAGGTCTATGTGGGTAAATCAATCTTAAAGGAATTGTTCAGTTTGAACTGATTCTACAATCTGACAAATTGTGATTGTGCCAATAGCGAGAGACAGATTTTGTTGCAATACGATCTGGGGAATCTGGAGATGTAATCAATCCAACTCTGTTGTGCAGACTACCAGTCCTGCACTCCACTGGGAACCACTGATTTCTGATGATCTAGAGGTATGAAAATCCAATTTATAGACCGGGATGTGATGTCCTAGTTGGTGGGCATTATGTAGAAGCCTGCTGAGCCTCGGAAACCAACATTAGCCCTCTCACTGATGGGATTTCTTTTGTGAATTGAATCTCAAAGTGCTCAAATGTGCACAGAGCTGCTATGTCAGGCAACAGCCCAGGACTATTACGTAATTGACCAACAATTAATGGACGAGGCTGCGATTGTTTCCGCTACTAGTAGGCTGATTATTGGAGAGCTCATCGTGGGGGCTTTGTATATTTATATACAACCGACTCCAACGCATGGAGAAAAAAAATGTATACGTACACCTCTAGTACAGTCACTGCCAGTCTCCACAATAACACAAAGAAAGGTGTTCGCTGCCACTACCAGTTATTTATACAGGCAGATTGGACACCCATTAAAGGGAACCTGTCACCAGATTTTTCCCTATGCAACTAAAACTACCACTTTCTGCAGCATTCTATGAAGGTGTGCCTTGTATCTGGCCCCCTTTTCGGACTGCAAAAACAACTTTATGAATATTACCTTTTTGTATGTAAATTTTTTTTAGTAGGGCCTAAAGGGCAGGCTCTATTTCTCCTGTGTTAACCCCCCCACCCCCGCCGCTGTACGCCGTCCCCTGTGTTGATTTGAATTGATGACGACCGTCCCGTCATCCTCCATGCTGTGCCGAAGTCTCGTGCATGCGGTGTTATCATAGGCCACTATCACGGGCCTGTGTACAAACTATCCCTCACGCGCGCCCGGGATGTATTTGCTCAGGCACGAGATTATGGGTGGGTACTAGCTTGACGCTGGTGAGGTCATGCGCAGTGCCTCCCATAATCTCGTGCCTGAGCAAATACATCCCGGGCGCGCGTGAGTGATAGTTTGTGCACAGGCCTGCGATAGTGGCCTACGATAACGGCACATACGCGAGACTTCGGCACAACATGGAGGATGACGGGATGGTCGTCATCAATTCAAATCAACGCTGGATGGCGTACAGCGGCAGGAGGGGGGGAACGAAGGAGAAAGAGAGCCCCCCCTTTAGGCCCTACTAAAAATGTACATACGAAAAGGTAATCTTTATAAAGTTGTTTTTGCGGTCTGAAAAGGGGGCCAGATACAAGGCACACCTTCATAGAATGCAGCCGCGGAGCTGCAGAAGGTGGTCGTTTTAGTTGAATAGGGAAGAATCTGGTGACAGGTTTCCTTTAAGGTAGTGTATGGCTTTGGGGATGTGGTTTAGTGAGCAAGAGGAACAAAGCTATTAAAGTTTATACATTTAATCCAAAAAGTAGACAGTGTTTATAAAAAAAAAAATACCAAAGATGTTACAATGGGGACAGACAATACAGTATACAATTACATAAAATAAAAGGGATAAACACAAGAAAATTACTTGACCTGTGTTCCCAGGGGTGGCACAATTTATTTATTTATTTATTTTTTTTTATTTATGGTGAAGTTCTCCTATTAGAAAATATGGATCAATCCGACACTAAAGTGTTTTTATTAACATGAGTTACCCCCACATACCTCCCCTCTGTTGACTTGTAAAAAGGCTTCAGTCTCTAGAAAATTACAATTAATATATTATTAGAGCTAGACTTCCAGGGGATCTTCACCCTGCAGGTGCCAAGCAGAAGATATTGTATTCATTTTTCTTATCACAATTTTATCTTTCTATAGATATGAAATATGGGCATGGCTAGCATCATCCAGTTGCTTGATATTAATTTGGCGCTCATAGGCATGTCTTAGTCATGAAACAGTATGCATGTTCTTCCTCTGGGAATCCTGAAACCAAAAATGTATTTCTCGACAATATCCGATCTCTACACTCTGTAATATTCATAATTTTCCACCGTTGCCCATCTTTTGAACTGAACATGCTGGTTCCTGTGCAAGGCTACTTTAATACTCCACCATTAAATATACAACATCCAGGCTAATTCCTAACAAATGTACCAGTTTTAATTACCTGTCCACACCAGGAGGTCTTAGCTTCAATGTACGTGTCCTGTGACCACTTCCTCAGTTATACTTAATCCCGTAGTTCAGTGTGGGAGGGGGATTTATGTTCTTTAGAGACAGAGATGTCTTACAGATTTTATCATTTATCAGTCACGCTAATTTTAGGAAATGAACCTTGTGTACAACACTCCGTGTATTGTTCTGCTCGTCTCTAATTTTGGATGATCCCAATAGATGTAATTATTTGTATCTTTCATAATGTATGAGAGATTTTGGTGATAATGAGATCTCTAAAGTTGTGAAATGTCTTTATTCCTGTCCTCATGGCTCATCATCTACTCTTCTGCACTCCTCCGGTGACGTATCTCTGGCTAAACATCTGTCATCAAACTTACATTTCAGTTGAGGTTTTTGGCAGATTTCAGCTGAGGGTTACTGAAGGACAAAATGCTGTATGTGAGGAACAAAGAGGAACGTTGCCCATCTCATATGGGGAGCCGTATATCGTATTACTGCTTTTATCTAAGGAATAATCTGGGCTATCTCATACATGCTCACTATTAGTGATATCGGTATTGTCCTTCAGCAAAGCTGTAACGTCACTATTCTGGCATAAAAGCTTTGAAACGTTGCATAATTTTGCACAACTGGCGGCTGCGCTACAGTTATGCAACTTTTGACGTTCTCATGTCATTTTCACCCAACTTGTACTAAATGGGTCAAGCTGGGATGGAGGCATGGTGACCACTGTTCATCAACTTAATGTTGATTGGCGGTGTTCACTACCCTACAAATCCTATTCCAGTAGGCACTGGAGTAGGATTTGTGGCAATGAGCAGGTAGGTGTTCATCAATGCTAATTCATGAAGAGGTGCACGCTTCATAAATCAGGAGCGTCTATTTCCAGCACCTCTTCTCATCAAGACCGGCGTGGACAAGACTAGTCTAGCTGTATCCGGCCCTTAGTGTCTACCTCACCAATGGCGAATGGATGTATATGATGGCTCCATTTTATGATATAGAGATGTGAGTTTAATGCAGACATCTCTGTAATTCTTTTCTGTTTATGTGAATTGGGTTGCTTCTCAGGCACGAACATGGATATCAGATAAATGACACCTTCAGCAGAAATTTCTGCAATAAATCTGATGTATGTGAATAGTAGATATAGAGCGAATGATAACGAATGACTTGTGGTTTTGTCATTGTTCTTCCAGGTTGCAATAGGTGACCATGCAAACCAGTCTGACCTTAAAAATGTCTGTGCCCATCCTCATTAGGTAGGAATGTATATGCCAGACACAATATTATCCATGTCGGTGTTTTCTGCGTATATGTTCGGGAATTGGGAATGCACATTGTAGAAAGCCGTGTTACTTATTGTAAGAGGAGCACTGGAATATGCAGCCTGTTATGTAGAATACTTTGTTTTTAATGAGCGCTAAGACATGGTGTTCATCTGCCCACAGCATTTTCCACAGATCATTGATCCAGCCTTGATATTTCTGGACTCGGAGAAGCTTTTTCTGTCTGTTCCCATTATCAGTGTATATTATTTTTCAGATCTCCATGAAGGTCTTCATTCTGAATCTATTGCTGGATGGTTCTCATTTTATATTGTGCTGATCTTCTATCTACATCCATCCTTAGACTACTTCAGCCATGTTTAAGGAGGAGAACTCATCACCCAAGTGTTTTCCCTGGCCCCAATTGTGTAGCCATTTATATGTGCATGTTAGGCTGTGTGCGCACGTTGCCTTTTTTTGTGTTTTTGGCCGCTAAAAAACGCATAAAAAAAGCATGCCTTTTTGCACGTTTTACAGTGTTTGTTTTTTGCCCTCGTTTTTGTTGCTGCATTTTTTCAATGCATTGCATGGGTGAAAAATGCTGGCAAAAATGCAGAAAGAATTGATATGTTACATCTTTGTGCTCACCACCAAAACGCACCTAAAACAAAACTGCACTGTGCGGACAGCAAAAATGAAATCTCATAGACTTTGCTGGCTAAGGAAAGTCATGCAGTGTTAGGCTATGTGCGCACGTGTGCACTCTGCACCGCACACAAAAGGTCCGCTTCAGAGCGCAGCTGAAAAGCTCCGCTCTGAAGCGCCTGGTGCCTGCAGAATTCATGCACTCTGCATGCTGCCTCTCCCTATAGACAGCATGCAAAGCGCACGAAAGAAGTGACATGTCACTTCTTAGAACGCACGCTTCGGGCAGCAGCCGAATCGCTGCGTTCTAATACGCCACGTGCGCACGTCTCATGCACAATCTTTATAGATTGTGCTGGGGACACAGGACGCATGCAGTTACGCTGCAGTGCAGAAAGCAGCGTAACTGCATGCAATACGCACACATGCGCACATAGCCTTAAGACCAAAAAATGCACCCGAAAAACGTGCAAAAACGCACCGTGCGCACAAAGCCTAAGACTGCAATAAGCTGGTGGGGCGGAAGGTCTGGGGGAATAGTAGAGGGTCTTTTCAGCGATTTTACTCTGCTTCTACTAGGGTATGTTTACATGATGACGACAACAAAAAATCATGTATTTTTCCTGAGGCTTCTGATTTTCCGCTGCATATTTACAATGGATTCGCTGCTAGTTGTTTTAAGCTTAAGTTTCTGCTTGCGGGGCCAGATTATTGTTTTGCTCTGCATATAAATTGCAGAAACCCATTCATATGCATGAGATGCGGATTGTCCTTTGCCACAGCATCTGCCAAAATGTGCGGTAGATGTGACCACCACTTTCAGGCCACGTGCAAATGTTTCTCATCAGTACAGTTAGTGCGTAGGAGGGGTCCTTCTGCTTCGCTCTCTAGGGCTGCTCACACCGAGGCACCTGCCAGTTGTGGTTAGCCTCAGCGGGGCGCAGGGTTCATAGAACTTATTATTTTCTAACAGTCTTTTCTTCAGCTACAGCAATCTGGTTTGTTTGTTTTTTTTTTTGGCTTAGACATGAGAAAAACAAAGTACCGTACCCCTCTCTAAATTCTATGGTTTTACCCAACCGGTCATGGTTCTTTAGAAGATCTTAAAATTACTACCTCCTAAGAACAAGACACTTGATAAATTACACTGTCATTATTTAACAAGAACGAGGCTTAAAAATAAGTACACCCCATGAATCGGTAGCTTTTAGTACTACATACAACAGCAATAACTGTAAGCAATGGATTCTGTATGACTTTATCAGTCTCTCACATCATTCTGGAGGAATTTCGCCCGCTCTTCTCTGCAGTGTTCCTTAATTCTTTGAGGTTGTGGCCATTAGTTTATCCACAGCTTAGTCCCATGTGACCGGCACATTGCAGCCCCTTGATTGTTCTTTTTTTAATCCATTCTGATGTATAGTTGCTCTTGTATTTGGGATCATTGTTTAGTTACGTCACACACTTTTAACCAAACTAACTTTTGGATAAATGTCGTCACATTTGGTTCTAGAATACGCTGGTATACTGAGGAGTTCATGGTTGACTCAACGACTGCCAGGCTGCAAAATAAGCCCAAAATTTCCCTCCACCGCCATGCTCAGCAGTTAA
Source organism: Anomaloglossus baeobatrachus (assembly GCF_048569485.1). NCBI lineage: Eukaryota > Metazoa > Chordata > Amphibia > Anura > Aromobatidae > Anomaloglossus > Anomaloglossus baeobatrachus. The sequence goes on along the minus strand of NC_134353.1, from coordinate 773,887,464 downwards.
GGCCGCTTTACACGCTACGACATCGCTCAAGCGATCTCATTGGGGTCACGGAATTTGTGACGCACATCCGGCCGCTTTAGTGATGTCGTTGCTGGAGACACCTATGAGCGATTTTGAATCGTCGCAAAAAACGTTCAAAACTGCTAATCTGTGACATGCCCCCCTATTCCCAATTATCATTGCTGCTGTGTGTATGAGGTTGTTCGTCATTCCTGCAGCAGCACACATCGCTACATGTGACACCGCAGGAACGAGGAACCTCAGCTTACCTGCGGCCGCTGGCAATGAGGAAGGAAGAAGGCGGGCGGGATGTTACGTCTCGCTCATCGCTGCGGCTCCGCTTCTATTGGGCGCCCGCTTAGTGATGTCGCTGTGACGCCGAACGGACCACCCCCTTAGAAAGAGTTGGTTCGCTATTCACAGCGACGTCGCTAGGCAGGTAAGTAGTGTGATGGGTCTGAGCGATGTTGTGCACCACATGCAGCGATTTGCCCGTGTCGCACAACCGATGGGGGCGGGTACGCACGCTAGCGATATCTGTAACGATATCGCAGCGTGTAAAGCGGCCTTTAGTGTGAGGTGTTTCCGCCAATGTACTTTGTTTGTGTGTGTGGTTTTTTTTTTGCAAAATATGAGGAGGGAATTATGGCCTGATGTCTCCAATTTGATGTCTTCTCTAAAATGGACATTGACTCAGAGGCCTTGTGGCTTGTTCAGAAATTTTGCAAACCTCATACAGCTTGATTTTCTTAGAGAAAGAGGCTTTCTTCTGGCAACTCTTCCAAACAAGCCATACTTGTTCAGTCTTTTTCTAATTGCACATTGTCATGAACTTAAACATTGCTAACTGAGGCCTTTAGAGTCTGAGTTGTAACTCTTGGGTTTTCTACTTATTTCTCTAAGCATCACTTTGGTGGCACGTCCTCTTCTACGAAGATTCTCATGTGTCTGGAATGTTTTCTGCTTGTGAATAATCTTTCTCACTATGCAATGAATGTTGGACACCAATTGTGTCTTCGTGGCCTTGTATTAAGTTCAAAGGTCCTCACATGCCACATTCACATGCAGCAGAAATGTGTGCCAGTGGATGTGTCCTGATGTTGCTTTACTTTGCGGAATATCCCACAGACAGACCGGCTTACACTGATCTGTCATGGAAATTCATTTGGTGGCACTCCTCAGGCGTGTGACCTCTGATCATTAGGGCATAGCTGATTTCTCTTCACGCTAATGTACCCACATCCTCTCTTGGTTGTAGTTCAGCTGCAGCCAAAGAAATAAAGAAAAATTATTATACTACTATATGTTCTCGCAAGAATATATTACAAGCGGTCTGAAGGGCTACAAAATTGTATAGAAAGTGATGGAGGAATTCAAATGGGCATCAACCTGAAATGTTATAGGGCCATGAGCAGGTTTTTACTGTGTAACCTGATAGCAGCATGGTGTAGGGGCATTCACCCTGATTCCAGGGGAGTGTCACTTATTAGTCTGTGCTGCTTTTTCACTAAAATCTATTGCTCCCATATTACATAGCAGAAACCTGCTGTCCGATTAGCTCTCCTTTCTTGAGGCCTGTAGGAACTCTTGAAGATCTACCTCTCGGCCTTCATAACCATCTTTCTTTTTCGCTCTATTGGGAGACCCAGACAATTGGGTGTATAGGCTATGCCTCCGGAGGCCGCACAAAGTACTACACTTAAAAGTGTTAGGCCCCTCCCCTTCTGCCTATACACCCCCCGTGCTCCCACGGGCTCCTCAGTTTTTGCTTTGTGCGAAGGAGGTCAGACACGCACAGCACAGCTCCACAGATTAGTCAGCAGCAGCTGCTGACTAGGTCGGATGGAAGAAAAGTGGGCCCATATAGGGCCCCCAGCATGCTCCCTTCTCACCCCACTTTTGTCGGCGGTGTTGTTAAGGTTGAGGTATCCATTGCGGGTACGGAGGCTGGAGCCCACATGCTGTTTTTTCCTTCCCCATCCCCCTTAGGGCTCTGGGTGAAGTGGGATCTTATCGGTCTCCAGGCACTGAGACCGGGCTTCATCCACAACTCCTGTGGAGCCTGATGGATAGGAGCCGATACCGTTCAGGGACATGGCCCTGCATCTTAAAGGTACTCTGTATCCCTATGGGGACCGCGCACGGCATCACCTCAGCTTTGCTGGGTGTGCTAGTGCACCGGGGACCGCGGCGCTGACCGGGTCTATATGTGCCATTACACACTCAGCGTCGCTGAGTGTGTTTATATGTAAGGGCTACCGCACTGACCGCCATTGCCACGGGACACTGCGGCGCGGCTGGGACTTGTAGTTCGCCGGGGACTTTCACGCGACCGCGCTTTTACGGCGGCCGCGTTTATTACTACAGTCCCCGGCTTCATTGCGGCCTAGTTTCCCTTTTTTTTTTCTCCCGCCCTCAGCCCTGACAGGCAGGGGAAGGGCGGGACGCTGCACGGAGCGAGCAGCAAGGAGGGCTGGAGTATGATTTACATGCTCCACTCCCCTCACTGTGCACAGTATGAGCGCCCGTTTCGCGCTCTTTCTAGGCCACGCCCACAGCTTCCTCAGCTCGTCAGGACGCCGCAGCCATTCCTGTCAGCTCCACCGACGCTGCAGAGAGGGACATATTCATGGGAGACCCAGACACGGTCTCTGGTGGCCTCACAACCGCTTAGGCGGCTGGTAAGCAGCACATGTGGTGCTAGCCCCATGGTGCTGTATTGTATTGGTACATTATTTGTGTACTGTATATAATTTACACTGTATGAGCACAGTTCTTTCTGGCTATATACCCTATTGTGTTACTCAGGGAAAACTATAGCATGGCGCCCATAAACGGAAGGGGTGCCAAAACACAGGCTTATTATGTTGCCTGCGCCGCATGTAAGACCCAGCTACCGGCAGGTTCCACTGACCCTCATTGTGTACAGTGTTCGACCCCTGTGACACTTCCTCAGCCGGATCCTCTGCTAAGAGGGGCCCAGGGGGAGCCACCTGTTGACACTGTCCAGGTGACGGGGACTGAGTTTGCAGCCTTTAAGGATCAACTCTATGAGACTATGGCTAAGATACTAGAAGCCTTGCAGTCCAGACCGGTATCTCAGCAAAGGGACTCTGTTGAATCATTGTTCCCTGACCCCCCTCAGTTGGACCAACAATGTCCACACGGGGTATCTCATACATCCCAGACGGAGGGTTCGGACTTAGAACCTAGCCCCAGATCGTCTAAGCGGGCCCGCTTAGAATTTCCCTCGACATCATATTGTTTAGGGGCTCAGCGGGGGGATTCTCTGGTTGATTATGCGGAAACAGCTGATCAGGATTCTGATCCTGGGAGCGCTCTCAATCTTAATTCTCCAGACGAGGACGCCATAGTGAATGATCTTGTTGCATCCATTCATCAGTTGCTGGATATTCTTCCCTCAGCCCCTCCGGCGGAGGAGTCTGTTTCTCAGCAGGAGAAATTTCGCTTCAGGTTCCCCAAGCGTACACAGAGTATGTTTCTAGACCACTCTGATTTCAGAGAGGCAATCCAGAATCACCATGCTTTTCCGGATAAGCGTTTCTCTAAGCGCCTTAAGGATACACGTTATCCTTTTCCCCCGGAAGTGGTTTAAGGTTGGATTCAATGTCCCAAAGTGGATCCTCCAATCTCCAGACTGGCGGCTAGATCCATACTTGCAGTGGAAGATGGGGCCTCGCTTAAAGATGCCACTGACAGGCAGATGGAGCTCTGGATGAAATCCATCTATGAAGCTATCGGAGCTTCTTTTGCCCCAGCATTCGCAGCCGTATGGGCGCTACAAGCTATATCAGCAGGTCAAGCGAAAATTGAAGCGGCCGCGCCACAAGTGGCTTCCATTACCTCCCAGACCTCGGCAATTACGTCTTACGCTATGAATGCTGTCCTGGACTCTATGAGCCGTACGGCAGTTGCGACCGCCAATTCGGTAGTAGTCCGCAGGGCCTTGTGGCTACGGGAGTGGAAGGCAGATTCCGCTTCCAAAAAGCGTTTAACCGGTTTGCCAATTTCTGGCGACAGGCTTTTTGGCGAGCGCCTGGATGAAATCATCAAACAATCCAAGGGAAAGGATACATCCTTACCCCAGCCCAAGCAGAACCTCTCCCAACAGAGGAGAGGGCAGTCGAGGTTTCGGTCCTTTCGGGGCGCGGGCAGGTCCCAATTCTCCTCGTCCAAAAGGTCTCAGAAAGAACAAAGGAACTCTGATGCATGGCGGTCTAAGTCACGTCCTAAAAAGGCCATTGGGAGCACCGCTAACAAAGCGGCTGCCTCATGACTTTCTACCTCCTCTAGTAGCATCCTCGGTCGGTGGCAGGCTCTCCCGCTTTTGCGACACCTTGCTGCCACAAATAAAAGACCGCTGGGTGAGAGACATTCTCTCTCACGGTTACAAGATAGAGTTCATCTCTCGTCCCCCGACTCGATTCTTCCCGTCCTCTCCGCCTCCCGAGCGAGCCGAGGCTCTTCGGCAGGCGCTGGGCACCCTGAAGGCAGAAGGAGTGGTGGTCCCTGTTCCTCTTCAGCAACAGGCCCACGGTTTTTACTCCAACTTGTTTGTGGTCCCAAAGAAGGACGGGTCCTTCCGTCCTGTCCTGGACCTGAAACTTCTCAACAAACACGTAAAGACCAGGCGGTTCCGGATGGAATCCCTCCGTTCCGTCATCGCCTCAATGTCCCAGGGAGATTTCCTTGCATCGATCGATATCAAAGATGCTTATCTCCACGTTCCGATTGCCCCAGAGCACCAGCGCTTCTTGCGCTTCGCCATAGGAAACGAACACCTGCAGTTCGTGGCACTGCCATTCGGCCTGGCAACAGCCCCACGGGTTTTCACCAAGGTTATGGCTACTGTAGTAGCGGTCCTCCATTCTCAGGGTCACTCGGTGATCCCGTACTTGGACGATCTGTTGGTCAAGGCACCCTCTCAAGAGGCATGCCAACACAGCCTCGACGCTACCCTGGAGACTCTCCAGAGTTTCGGGTGGATCATCAATTTTCCAAAGTCAAATCTGACACCGACCCAATCGCTCACATACATTGGCATGGAGTTTCATACCCTCTCAGCGATAGTGAAGCTTCCGCGGATCAAGCAGCGGTCACTACAGACAGGGGTACAATCTCTCCTTCAAGGCCAGTCACACCCCTTGAGGCGCCTCATGCACTTCCTGGGGAAGATGGTGGCACCAATGGAAGCAGTCCCTTTCGCGCAGTTTCACCTGCGTCCTCTATCCTGGGAAGTAGTCACGACGGACGCAAGTCTGTCAGGGTGGGGAGCGGTTTTTCTCCACCACAGGACTCAGGGTACGTGGTCCCGGCAAGAGTCCTCGCTTCAGATCAATGTTCGGGAAATTCGGGCAGTGTATCTTGCCCGGAAAGCGTTCCAGCAGTGGCTGGAAGGCAAGCAGATCCGAATTCAGTCGGACAATTCCACAGCGGTGGCATACATCAACCACCAAGGCGGCACACGCAGTCGACAAGCCTTCCAGGAAGTCTGGCGGATTTTGATGTGGGTGGAAGCCACGGCCTCCACCATATCCGCAGTTCACATCCCAGGCGTGGAAAACTGGGAAGCAGATTATCTCAGTCGCCAGGGCATGGACGCAGGGGAATGGTCCCTTCACCCGGACGTGTTTCAGGAGATCTGTTGCCGCTGGGGGGTGCCGGACGTCGACCTCATGGCGTCCCGGCACAACAACAAGGTACCAACGTTCATGGCACGGTCTCAAGATCCCAGAGCTCTGGCGGCAGACGCCTTAGTTCAGGATTGGTCGCAGTTTCAGCTCCCTTATGTGTTTCCTCCGCTGGCACTGTTGCCCAGAGTGTTACGCAAGATCAGGGCCGACTGCTGCCGCGCCATCCTCGTCGCTCCAGACTGGCCGAGGAGGTCGTGGTACCCGGATCTGTGGCATCTCACGGTCGGCCAACCGTGGGCACTACCAGACCGACCAGACTTGCTGTCTCAAGGGCCGTTTTTCCATCTGAATTCTGCGGCCCCCAACCTGACTGTGTGGCCATTGAGTCCTGGATCCTAGCGTCTTCAGGGTTATCTCAAGAAGTCATTGCCACTATGAGACAGGCTAGGAAACCAACGTCCGCCAAGATTTATCACAGGACGTGGAAAATTTTCCTGTCGTGGTGCTCTGCTCAGGGTTTTTCTCCCTGGCCATTTGCATTACCTACTTTTCTGTCCTTCCTTCAATCTGGACTGGAAAAGGGTTTGTCGCTCGGTTCCCTTAAGGGACAAGTTTCAGCGCTCTCTGTGTTTTTTCCAGAAGCGCCTAGCTAGACTTCCACAGGTACGCACGTTCCTGCAGGGAGTTTGTCACATCGTTCCACCTTACAAGCGGCCGTTAGAACCCTGGGATCTAAACAGGGTGCTGATGGTTCTTCAGAAACCACCATTCGAGCCAATGAGAGATATCTCCCTCTCCCGACTTTCGCAGAAAGTGGTTTTTCTAGTAGCAGTCACTTCTCTTCGGAGAGTGTCTGAGCTAGCAGCGTTGTCATGCAAAGCCCCTTTTCTGGTTTTTCACCAGGACAAGGTGGTTCTACGTCCGGTTCCGGAATTTCTCCCTAAGGTGGTATCCACCTTTTCATCTCAATCAGGATATTTCCTTACCCTCTTTTTATCCTCATCCAGTTCACCAATGTGAAAAGGATTTGCACTTGTTAGATCTGGTGAGAGCACTCAGACTCTACATTTCTCGTACGGCGCCCCTGCGCCGCTCGGATGCACTCTTTGTCCTTGTCGCTGGCCAGCGTAAAGGATCACAGGCTTCCAAATCAACCCTGGCTCGGTGGATCAAGGAGCCAATTATCGAAGCTTACCGTTCGGCTGGGCTTCCGGTTCCCTCAGGGCTGAAGGCCCATTCTACCAGAGCCGTGGGAGCGTCCTGGGCTTTGAGGCACCAGGCTACGGCTCAACAGGTGTGTCAGGCGGCTACCTGGTCGAGCCTGCACACTTTCACGAAGCACTATCAGGTGCATACCTATGCTGCGGCGGATGCCAGCCTAGGTAGACGAGTCCTTCAGGCGGCGGTTGCCCACCTGTAGGAAAGGGCCGTTTTACGGCTCTCTTACGAGGTATTATTTTACCCACCCAGGGACTGCTTTTGGACGTCCCAATTGTCTGGGTCTCCCAATAGAGCGAAAAAGAAGAAGGGAATTTTGTTTACTTACCGTAAATTCCTTTTCTTCTAGCTCTAATTGGGAGACCCAGCACCCGCCCCTGTTTTTTTGTGTACACATGTTGTTCATGTTGAATGGTTTCAGTTCTCAGAGTTTCCTTCGGATTGAAGTTACTTTAAACCAGTTTCTAATTATTTTCCCTCCTTCTTGCTTTTGCACCAAAACTGAGGAGCCCGTGGGAGCACGGGGGGTGTATAGGCAGAAGGGGAGGGGCCTAACACTTTTAAGTGTAGTACTTTGTGCGGCCTCCGGAGGCATAGCCTATACACCCAATTGTCTGGGTCTCCCAATTAGAGCTAGAAGAAAAGGAATTTACGGTAAGTAAACAAAATTCCCTTCTTCTTATTGATTCCTGCGTTTGATGAGATAGAAACCACTAGCAATTTATGTTTGAGTAGAACTGAGACATAGTGGATGGTTTAAAGGGAACCTGTCAGTTCCCATATGTGTTCTGAGTACAAGCAGGGTGATGTGTGGCCTAGTAACCCCTTCCTACCCATCCCTGTGGTGTAATATGAATGTATAAAAAAACATTGTATTACTTACATGTTTTATATGTAAATGAACAGAGGCTCTAGTCCCCGGGGCGTCACATCACCCTGTGGGCGTGATACCATGGATTTTCATGAGCGACGTCACCGTCTGCTCCTTGAGATTCCTCGCGTGCGTGCTTACAATTTTCGCTGCCTTGTTATCCGGGGGCTTGCTTGTTGGCTTCAGACGTGCTCTGCACATGCACAGAAGGCTCCTGCGGTTCCGACCATGCGCAGAGCGTGTCTGAAACCAACAAGCAAGGTCCCGGATAACAAGGCTGCGAGAATGGCAAGTGCACACACTATCTCAAGGAGCTGACGGTGACGTCGCTCATGTGATACATGGTATCACGCCCATAGGGTGATATGACGCCCAGGGGACTAGAGCCTATGCTCATTTACATAGGGAACATGTAGGTAATAACATTTTTTTTTATACATTCATATTACACAATATTACAACACAGGGATGGGTAGGGAGGGGTTTCTAGGCCACACATCACCCTGCTTGTGGGTCAGAACACATATGGGACATGACAGGTTCCCTTTTTTTGTTTTCATTTGTTTTGTAAAACTATTTCAGTTGTCCCTCAGTTCATGAATTGATGGTCCAGGCTGCAGAGGTCTCCCATGTACAGGTCTTTACACCACTAGTATTTTGGGGGACATCAGATCCTTTTTTGACATTCAGTGTGCTTGTTTTTTGTTATCTGGTAGTATACTTGTTTTCTCTGCTGTGTTCAGTTGTGTCATTCTGTGAGGCGCGAGTGAAGAACATGATCCGCCAGGTGTACAATGCTGAATGATCCTCTTTTCAGTGTGATCAGCAGTTGTGACTGGTTACATTGTATATCACAAGGGCCGTGCATCCCATTTTATTTGTAGCGCTGGTGAATTGAGCTTTGCATTAATGCTGTGGATATTAATAGAGCATTGTTACCCAGAGGGAGATCGGATTCCTGTAAAACAATACTGTGTTTTGAAAGCTTAGTCTGCAATGGAGGGACCTGTAAAGAGTCCAGCAATCCCACATGGCGCCCGAGAAGAGCAGGGGGCACTTTCCACACAATAAATATTCCATGCACGCTCTGTAATATATTCAGTGTGAATTTAAATTAGTAATTTAAAATTTAAGAGTAAATACACTTTTTTTTCCTATTTAGCAGGCACTTGAATTGCCTGTAGACCGGTGGGTTCTAGGTACGGAGACCCCCACCGATTGTGCAATAGACCCTGAGACGTGCACCGCTCCTATCTGAGTGATCACAGCCCGGACTATGGAGGCTCTCTATCCTAAATAATATTCACCCGGACAGTATTCTGCAGAACATTTTCCATATATCATTCCTAATTAAAATACATGTAAGAATTTTTTCTTTATAAACTTACCTGTTTGTTCCAGGTTATATTAAACACATACAGATGCACTCTAAAATGCTAACAATGAATAAGGGAACTCTGTCATTGCATTACTACTATAGGAATATTTGAAAAAAGAGATATGTAGCTTATGTATTGGCCACTGCATGTGAGCCTAGTAATCAGCGACAAGGTGATATGGTCATTATTCCTAATACTTTGCTGATTCCTCATTCTAATATTGGAAGGAATATAAAACTATGGTGCCCAGAGGAATGATTTATTGTAATCTGAGGGGGGGGGGATGCGCTCCACAATATTGTATCAGTGCAGAGAAAATAAAAGAATGGCTGACATCCAAGTTATGGTTCTCCAGACCAATAGGAAATGGTCAGTTATCGGTGCCGGGACACTACAGCTTCCTGATGATGACCCTTGTGACTCTGGCCAATTCCTCTCATTTCATTAATCCATTTTATTATTGTAAGATTATGACCGATTGAGATTAAAGACATACTATAAAGACTCAGACTGCAGGATGTTATTCTTTTAGCTTTTTTAGTAATGAACATCAGCAATTGTGCCACTTTTAAGTTGTGTAATACAACTTTTTTTTTTAAATTTTTTTTTTTTTTTTTTTTATTTCTGGTGATACAATTCTCCAAATTGTTGTTTATATTCACAAATATCCTAAAATTGTGCAGTTTTAGTTTTGTCTGATATCGCCTGTTCCACAGAGATTCGCCTCTAGTGCTCTATTCTATACTATATATAAACATTCTGTATGTTGCTCTAATAAAATGACTGCGCTGAAGAGAAACCATCAATTTAATTTTTATTTCCCAATTTTATAGTACATATGCAAATAAGCAACTGGTATGATCAGAGAAATTTGCTCCTCCGGGACTGATCCCTTATTCTCAATTCACAGGTAAAATTTGTCCTCGGTGAAGAAAGAGTTTCCAATTAAGTTAGGAGATGACGAGGCGTACGTAGAAATCATAGGCCCCATAACAAAAGTTCTAATTCTGCTCTGCAAAAAACAAAAAATGCTTTTATAGGCTGGAGTCTCATTTACTTGTGGCTCACGCATTTCATTGCTAGGAACGGCCGGCAGCTCTCCTGAAAGGAGCGGGTCAGCTGCATGTATGTTTTTACAGATGACCTGCTTCTGTCAGAGCCACCAGCCGGTCCGAGCGATACAATCCTATCCTTGAGTCATAAGGGTGCTTTACACGCTGCAACATCGCTACCGATTTATCGTCGGGGTCACGTCGTGACGCACATCCGGCGCCAGTAGTGACATCGCAGCGTGTGACACCAAGGAGCGACGATCAACAATCGCAAAATCGTTCAAAAATGGTGATCGTTGACACGTCGCTCCTTTTCATAATATCGTTGCTGCTACAGGTACGATGTTATTAGTCAGTCCTGCGGCACCACACATCGCTATGTGGGACACCGCAGGAGCGACGAACATCTCCTTACCTGCGTCCACCGGCAATGAGGAAGGAAGGAGGTGGGCGGCATGTTCCGGCCGCTCATTTCCGCCCCTTCTCTATTGGGCAGCCGCTTAGTGACTCCGCAGTGACGTCGCTATAATGCCAAACGCACCTCCCCCTTGAGGGAGGGATTGTTCGGCGGTCACAGCGACGTCGCTGACAAGGTATGTTCGCGTGACGCTGCCGTAGAGATAATGTTCGGGGGCAGGTGCTATCGCGCTCGAGATTGCAAGCAATCGCTAACTATGTCGCAGCGTGTAAAGCACCCTATACACTTGAGAAAAGTGAGTAATCCGCCCAACAGGTGCAATGTAATGACATTGCAGCCACAGTGTGCAGAGTCTCCGGAGCACAGACATAGACTGAACGGTGGGGTCAAGGAGTGTTTGCTCTCTGATACATCATTTCCTGAAATTGTGATGACTGGGGGAAGTCCGGTGCCGTGCAGCACTGCCTCCCCCCCCCCACCCCCAACTCACGGTTCCCATAGCAACCACATGGTCTGCTGCTATGGATGGTACTCCCCCGGAGAAGACAGTTGGTGCTTTTAAAATTCCACGGTGAGTGGAGGAACTCCAGACAGAAAGACATTCTGCTACAAGTTCACCTGAAATGACGCTTACCATTCTTCATAGAACTTTATGACCCCCAGCTGTCATCTCCTGTCCCACTCATTAGAAGATCTGTAATAACTGAAGACGGATTTCACCCGGGAATTGAGAATTTTATAAATTAAGATTCAGACCAGGAGGATGAAGGAGCAGATCTCTGTAATACCTAAATAAATTCATATTTTCATGTGTAGTGTTGATCTACAGAAAAAAAAATACAAATACTTATTGTATCTGAAGTGGGGCCTATATGGACGATGAACCTGATCTACAGTCTCTACATTCTGTTCCAATACCATGAGGATATTAATATTAATCCATTTGGAAATCAAATTATACTTAAAATGATGACTATTTTTGACTCCATTATTTCATTTGCTCCTCTTTTTTATTTTCTTTGAGTAAAAATCTGATGAAGTTTTAAGTAATTTATGCAAAAATATGCAAAATTCTGAAGGATTCACAAACTTTCAAGTTCCATTGTATATAACCGTACCGACCAGATATAGAGGGGTTTACACTGCACCCGTGGCCCCTGTTCTAGAAGTCTTATGCTCCTTTCAGCTACTGGACTTTAATTTCACTCTCTCTATTCTCTGTATACAGTGGCAACATTTATATACAGTTATCTCTGTACTGGGAAAACCTGAGGATAGTTGCTACTCATAAGATTATATGAAGAGGAGGAGAAAGGATCTAAATTCAGACACAGCCACTCTCCTGCAAGTTCTCCTGAAAAGACTGTAAAGCTGGGTTCACACATAGCGACAGCAACAACGACGTCGCTGTTACGTCACCATTTTCTGTGACGCAACGGCGACCTTGTAAGTCGTTGTAATGATCGCTGCTTAGCTGTTAAACACAGCAGACGCAGCAGCGATCATAACGACACGCGTCGCTGTGGAAGCGATGCTGCGCTTGGTAACTAAGGTAAATATCGGGTAACCCACCAAAGCGCTTCTCTGGTTACCCGATATTTACCTTTGTTACCAGCGCACACCGCTTAGCGCTGGCTCCCTGCACTCATAGCCACAGTACACATCGGGTTAATAAGCAAACCTTTGCTTATTTCCTGATGTGTACTCTGGCTGTGTGCAGGGAGCCGGCAGCACAGGCAGCGTGAGAGCGGCGAACGCTGTAACTAAAGTAAATATCGGGTAACCAAGGAAAGGTCTTCCCTTGGTTACCCGATGTTTACCCTGGTTACAGCTTACCGCAGGCTGCCAGACGCCGGCTCCCTGCATCCTGCTCGCTTCAGTTCGTCGCTCTCTCGCTGTCACACACAGCGATGTGTGCTTCACAGCGTGTGAGCGACGAGCAAAAAATGAAGCAGGACATTCAGCAACGACCGGCGGCCTCACAGCAGGGGCCAGCTCGTTGCTGGATGTCACACACAGCGACGGGACGTCGCTGCAACGTCACAGAAAATGGTATGGACATAGCAGCGACATCGTTGTCGCTATGTGTGAACCTAGCTTTACACCTCAAACCATGTAACTGGTAGTTCAGGAGAACTTGCAGCAGAATGTCTGTGTGACTTTAGATCCTCCTCCTCTGCCCTCTTTTCGCTATAGAATCTTATGAGCATAAACTGTCATCTATTTCGGAAATAAGAAAGTCCATGTTCAGTGAACACAGATTTTACATGTGAATTAAGAGTGAAGGATCCATCTAGGAGGCAAAAGAAGCAAACTTTACAGATCTATATTACAAAGTTGCTTTTTTTCATGTGTACTATTAATTCATGAAATTCAAATCTAAATGAGGATTACCTTTCATAGTTTTCATAGTATTGCATGGGCGGCTATTCATCTGAATGGCGGCTGGCATGGAATAATGTAATGCTGCAGTTAGTTGCTGAGGCTGGATCTGAAATGATTACTCCTCTCCCTTATTATTTCTACCAAGACCACCCCCTTTAAGCCTGAGTATAATACATAATATATGCCAGATATAGTATAAGAAATATCCTCAATTAGCAACACGTCGTGTCGCATTGAAGACTGAATACTAAGCTTTGCATTCCTGTTGTGTTGCCTGTGTGGTAATGACGCCTGTATTCTCATTAAGTGTGCTGTAATCACTCCCCTCGGACTGCCTGCTCTGCGCACGCACAGTGCCTGCTCTGCACACGCACACAGTGCCTGCTCTGCACACACACACAGTGCCTGCTCTGCACACGCACACAGTGCCTGCTCTGCACACGCACACAGTGCCTGCTCTGCACACACACACAGTGCCTGCTCTGCACACACACACAGTGCCTGCTCTGCACACACACACAGTGCCTGCTCTGCACACACACACAGTGCCTGCTCTGCACACACACACACAGTGCCTGCTCTGCACACACACACAGTGCCTGCTCTGCACACACACACAGTGCCTGCTCTGCACACACACACACAGTGCATGCTCTGCACACACACACAGTGCCTGCTCTGCACACACACAGTGCCTGCTCTGCACACACACACAGTGCCTGCTCTGCACACACACACAGTGCCTGCTCTGCACACACACACAGTGCCTGCTCTGCACACACACACACACAGTGCCTGCTCTGCACACACACACACACAGTGCCTGCTCTGCACACACACACAGTGCCTGCTCTGCACACACACACAGTGCCTGCTCTGCACACACACACAGTGCCTGCTCTGCACACACACACAGTGCCTGCTCTGCACACACACACAGTGCCTGCTCTGCACACACACACACACAGTGCCTGCTCTGCACACACACACACAGTGCCTGCTCTGCACACACACACACAGTGCCTGCTCTGCACACACACACACACACAGTGCCTGCTCTGCACACACACACACAGTGCCTGCTCTGCACACACACACACAGTGCCTGCTCTGCACACACACACAGTGCCTGCTCTGCACACACACACACAGTGCCTGCTCTGCACACACACACACAGTGCCTGCTCTGCACACACACACAGTGCCTGCTCTGCACACACACACAGTGCCTGCTCTGCACACACACACACACACACACACACACACAGTGGAATAATGTAATGCTGCAGTTAGTTGCTGAGGCTGGATCTGAAATGATTACTCCTCTCCCTTATTATTTCTACCAAGACCACCCCCTTTAAGCCTGAGTATAATACATTAATATATGCCAGATATAGTATAAGAAATATCCTCAATTAGCAACACGTCGTGTCGCATTGAAGACTGAATACTAAGCTTTGCATTCCTGTTGTGTTGCCTGTGTGGTAATGACGCCTGTATTCTCATTAAGTGTGCTGTAATCACTCCCCTCGGACTGCCTGCTCTGCGCACGCACAGTGCCTGCTCTGCACACGCACGCACAGTGCCTGCTCTGCACACGCACACAGTGCCTGCTCTGCACACGCACACAGTGCCTGCTCTGCACACGCACACAGTGCCTGCTCTGCACACGCACACAGTGCCTGCTCTGCACACGCACACAGTGCCTGCTCTGCACACGCACACAGTGCCTGCTCTGCACACACACACAGTGCCTGCTCTGCACACGCACACAGTGCCTGCTCTGCACACGCACACAGTGCCTGCTCTGCACACGCACACAGTGCCTGCTCTGCACACGCACACAGTGCCTGCTCTGCACACACACACAGTGCCTGCTCTGCACACACACACACACACACACACACACACACACACAGTGCCTGCTCTGCACACACACACACACACACACAGTGCCTGCTCTGCACACACACACACACACACACACACACAGTGCCTGCTCTGCACACACACACACACACAGTGCCTGCTCTGCACATACACACACACACACACACAGTGCCTGCTCTGCACACACACACACACACAGTGCCTGCTCTGCACACACACACACACAGTGCCTGCTCTGCACATACACACACACACACACACAGTGCCTGCTCTGCACACACACACACACACACACACAGTGCCTGCTCTGCACACACACACACACACACACACACACACAGTGCCTGCTCTGCACACACACACACACACACACACACACACAGTGCCTGCTCTGCACACACACACACACACACACACACACAGTGCCTGCTCTGCACACACACAGTGCCTGCTCTGCACACACACACACACAGTGCCTGCTCTGCACACACACACACACACACACACACACAGTGCCTGCTCTGCACACACACACAGTGCCTGCTCTGCACACACACACAGTGCCTGCTCTGCACACACACACACACACACACACAGTGCCTGCTCTGCACACACACACACACACACAGTGCCTGCTCTGCACACACACACACACACACACACACACACACAGTGCCTGCTCTGCACACACACACACACACAGTGCCTGCTCTGCACACACACACACACACAGTGCCTGCTCTGCACACACACACACACAGTGCCTGCTCTGCACATACACACACACACACACAGTGCCTGCTCTGCACACACACACACACACACACACACACACACACACACAGTGCCTGCTCTGCACACACACACACACACACACACACACACAGTGCCTGCTCTGCACACACACACACACACACACACACACACAGTGCCTGCTCTGCACACACACAGTGCCTGCTCTGCACACACACACACACACACACACACACACACACACACACAGTGCCTGCTCTGCACACACACAGTGCCTGCTCTGCACACACACAGTGCCTGCTCTGCACACACACACACACAGTGCCTGCTCTGCACACACACACACACACACACAGTGCCTGCTCTGCACACACACACAGTGCCTGCTCTGCACACACACACAGTGCCTGCTCTGCACACACACACAGTGCCTGCTCTGCACACACACACACAGTGCCTGCTCTGTACATACACACACACACACACACACAGTGCCTGCTCTGCACACACACACACACACACACACACAGTGCCTGCTCTGCACACACACACACACACACACACAGTGCCTGCTCTGCACACACACACACACACACACACAGTGCCTGCTCTGCACACACACACACACACACACAGTGCCTGCTCTGCACATACACACACACACACACACACACACACACAGTGCCTGCTCTGCACACACACACACACACACACACACACACACACACACACACACAGTGCCTGCTCTGCACACACACACACAGTGCCTGCTCTGCACACACACACAGTGCCTGCTCTGCACACACACACACACAGTGCCTGCTCTGCACACACACACAGTGCCTGCTCTGCACACACACACAGTGCCTGCTCTGCACACACACAGTGCCTGCTCTGCACACACACAGTGCCTGCTCTGCACACACACACAGTGCCTGCTCTGCACACACACACAGTGCCTGCTCTGCACACACACACAGTGCCTGCTCTGCACACACACACACAGTGCCTGCTCTGCACACACACACACACACACACACACACACAGTGCCTGCTCTGCACACACACACACACACACACACACACACACACACACACACACACACAGTGCCTGCTCTGCACACACACACACACACACAGTGCCTGCTCTGCACACACACACACACACACACAGTGCCTGCTCTGCACACACACAGTGCCTGCTCTGCACACACACACACGCGCACACACACACACACACACAGTGCCTGCTCTGCACACACACACACACACAACAGTGCCTGCTCTGCACACACACACACACAGTGCCTGCTCTGCACACACACACACACAGTGCCTGCTCTGCACATACACACACACACACACACACACACACACACAGTGCCTGCTCTGCACACACACACAGTGCCTGCTCTGCACACACACACACAGTGCCTGCTCTGCGCACACACACACACACACACACACACACACACAGTGCCTGTTCTGCACACACACACACACACAGTGCCTGCTCTGTACATACACACACACACACACACAGTGCCTGCTCTGCACACACACACACACACACACAGTGCCTGCTCTGCACACACACACACACACACAGTGCCTGCTCTGCACACACACACACACACACACACACAGTGCCTGCTCTGCACACACACACACACACAGTGCCTGCTCTGCGCACACACACACACACACACACAGTGCCTGCTCTGCACACACACACACACAGTGCCTGCTCTGTACATACACACACACACACACACAGTGCCTGCTCTGCACACACACACACACACACACACACACAGTGCCTGCTCTGCACACACACACACACACAGTGCCTGCTCTGCACACACACACACACACACACACACACACACAGTGCCTGCTCTGCACACACACACACACACACACACACACACACACACACAGTGCCTGCTCTGCACACACACACACAGTGCCTGCTCTGCACGCACACACACACACACACACACACACACACACACACACACACACACACAGTGCCTGCTCTGCACACACACACACACACACACACACAGTGCCTGCTCTGCGCACACACACACACACACACACACACACACACACACACACACACACAGTGCCTGCTCTGCACACACACAGTGCCTGCTCTGCACATACACACACACAGTGCCTGCTCTGCACACACACACACACACACACAGTGCCTGCTCTGCACACACACACACACACACACAGTGCCTGCTCTGCACACACACACAGTGCCTGCTCTGCACACACACACACACACACACACAGTGCCTGCTCTTCACACACACACACACACACACACACACACACAGTGCCTGCTCTGCACACACACACACACACAGTGCCTGCTCTGCACACACACACACACACACACACAGTGCCTGCTCTGCACACACACACACAGTGCCTGCTCTGCACACACACACACACAGTGCCTGCTCTGCACACACACACACACACACACACACACACAGTGCCTGCTCTGCACACACACACACACACACACACACACACAGTGCCTGCTCTGCACACACACACACACACACACACACACACAGTGCCTGCTCTGCACACACACACACACACACACACACAGTGCCTGCTCTGCACACACACACACACACACACACACACAGTGCCTGCTGTGCACACACACACACACACACACACACACACAGTGCCTGCTCAGCACACACACACACACACAGTACCTGCTCTGCACACACACACACAGTACACAGTGCGCACACAGGCTGCAGTCAGTGTGCACTGCCTGTATAGTGAGCGGTGATTGTAACCACTGTCAGCACCGCCCTGGTGATGGCAAGCTATTGGCTTAAGGAAGAATGAAACTTATTTTTTTCCTGTCAAGAGATGCAGAAATGATGCCGAATTTTCAGCACCAAATACTTAATGTGTGCACATACCCTTAGTTTTCCAACACCGAGGGCATTTAGCGTCAAAATTTCTACTTTGGTCTCATCTGACCAGAGCACTTTCATCCCTTGCTAGCTTTGCCCCCAACATGATTTTTTGAAAAACTGCAATACATTTTATGGCTTGCTTTCAAAAATGTCTTTCTCCTTGCCACTCTTCCATTAAGGCCAGATTTGTAGAGTCAATGTCTAATAGTTGTCCTGTGGACAGATTCTCTCACCTGAGCTGTGATCTCTGCAGCTCCTCCAGAGTGACCATGGGCATCTTGCTTGCTTCTCTAATTAGTGTCCTCCTTTCTGGAGATGTCAGTTTAAGTGGACGGCCATGCCTTGGTAGGTGTGCAATTGTGCCAATCTCCTTTCATTTTTGGATACTGAACTCCGTGAGAAATTCAGAGCTTGGGCTACGTTTTTTTTTTTTATTTTTTTTTTTTGTTAATAACCTAACCTTGCTTTACTCTTCTCCACAACTTTATCCCTGACCTGTCTGGTGTGTTCCTTACTTTTCATGACACTGTTTGATCACTAATGTCTCAAACAAACCTCTGGAGCCTTCACAGAACCGCTGTACTTATACTAAAAATGACACACACAGGTGGCCTCAATTTCCTAATTATACGACTTCTGGAGGCAATGGTCACTGAGGATTTAGTTTATGGGAATCCGACCACAGGGGGCTGAATACAAATGAATGTCATAATTTTCATATTTAAGTTTTATATAATATTTAGAAAACATTGGAACATTTCAGTATGAAACAAAAATAACCCCTTTTTAACGTTATTTGCCAGCAGATTACTCTTTTATATTTGCAGGTAAATATCGTTTCTGGAGGTGACAGGTTCCCTTTAATGTTTTGTATCAGTTTATATAGTGTTTCTCGCCTCCGATATTTTTACTGTTCGTGGTCATCACACTTATGAAGGATCCCACAAGCCCCTGGAGGGCACACTTCCTTCAGATCCATTCCACAGTGTTTTGAGGGACCCTGCAGGATACTTTCTGGTGGGCTGAGATCCCACACATCTCTTTGCTCTGCTTTTTGGCTATGTGTTGGCCTTCCTCGCCTATTGAGGTTTCCCTTCCTGCAGGTTGATATGGCTATAGTGTATATCTTGGATCCGAGTCCCCACATCTGGAAGTGCTGTACGTCTTCTGGCTCTGGCCGCTCCATTACTCAGATTTGCCGGTTTTGCTGCTTTATTTGTTTGTTTTTCTAAACTAATTTTCCTTCCACAAACATGGTGGGATGTATGTGACGGATTCCTGAGAATGTTCTGGGCTGGCTGTGATAATTATACAACAGTTTACATGCAGATTTCGGATACAAATTGGATGGTTATTATTCCTTCCTGTTGCAAACAGCTGTTTTTCCCATAGTCAATCTTCGTCAATCTGCAGGCACGCAACGTAAATAATCTAGATTTGCTGGAGGATATGTACCGAAGTTCATTTCAGTTCTGTCAGTTTCCTTTGCGCTACAACATCTCAAATGGAAAGTGGATTTTCTGTACAGGGTCCCGATTATCCTTAATGTGAGCAGTGGAGGCTCCCTACAGGCTGTCCATCGCTGATCGTGTACAGAAGAGCCGTTCTATGCGCCATCAGCAGATAGAAATACCAGATTTTCAAGCCTCCAGTTTATGGTTAAAAATGGTTCTTCTAATACACATGTTCTTGTTTTGTTGGTGCAATCGATCATTTCCTGTCAATGGTCATTTCAGGCTGAAGAAACGGACTTGCGTTCTACAGAATTGCCTTCAGATCTATACCTGCCCCCACCGACCCAGTCCCCTTGTGGTCTTGCGTATTCCCAGAAACATACTAATGCCTTTGCTCATGACTTTGATGGCCTATCCTTATTGTCAATTTACATGGGCTGATGTCAGCCAGTTGTCCAGTGCTGATTGACCATACACAAGTCAAACTCCACTTGTTACTGGTCTAGTTACACATGCCAATGTATTTTGATGGAAACAGAAAAATTGCTACCATAATACAATTGCTCTGTCCCCATACAGCTGTATGTGGCGTGACACTATGAATGAGAGGCTGGCACATCAGCATGATCGCAAGCAAGCTAACGCTATGCGTATGTTGCAATTTTTCTTTTTTTTTTTTTCTTTTACACAAACCAGTCTTTCAAAACTGCAGGAAAAAACGTAACCTGTGAACGCAGCCTAATGCCCTCTCTCGGATTCTGGGATTACATGGAGTGAGGGATGCCAGCACAGCGGCAGCAGAGGAGCGCAACTTCTGATTATCGGTGCTCCTCTCTCACTTGTAGTGCGACGGTGGGTCAGGGGGCCGACGGTGGGTCAGGGGGCCGACGGTCAGAGGATTATCTCCTGTGGGAGCACCTTCTCTGCAGACACAACCTATACTCCAATTCTACAGACCCGGGTACAGATTTTTCAGAACAATGAGAAAATGTTGAAGAAAGCGAGGGGGCATACACTGCGAGTGGAAGAAAAGCGATTCCGGCAGCTAAATAGGAAAGGGTTCTTTACAGTTAGGGCATTCCTCAGTCTGACTTCTCTATCACAAGAGGTAGTAATGGCAGATAATATAACAGCTTTTAAAAAAGGGCTGGAGGATTTCCTCAGAACACACAACATTGTTGGTTATAAATGACTTAAGGTACCGTCACACATAACGAGATTGCTAGCGAGATCGCAGCTGAGTCACGGTTTCCGTGACGCAGTAGCGATCCCGTTAGTGATCTCGTTATGTGTGACACTTACCAGCGATCAGGCCCCTGCTGTGAGATCGCTAGTCGTTGCAGAATGGTCCAGGTAATTTTCTTCAAAGGCGATATCCTGCTGGGCAGGACACATCGCTGTGTTTGACACTGTGTGACAGGGTCACAGTGACTGCTGAGATCGTTATACAGGTCGCTACTGCGACCTGTATCGTTCCTGCATTCCCGGGTAAGGTCTGACTGTGTGACATCTCACCTGCGACCTCCCAGCGACTTACCTGCGATCCCTATCAGGTCGCATCGTTTTCAGGATCGCAGGTAAGTCGTTGTGTGTGACTGGGCCATTAGTGACCAAATGTAGAACTGCTGGAGGAAGGTTGAACTAGATGGACCGGGGTCTTTTTTTCAACCTAAGTAACTATGTAACTATGTTTTAGAGACCACTTTCATCATGTAATTGAACAGGAAAGAAATGAGAACCTAGTGAAATCGAATTTATCAACTTTCATAAACGTCCATGCTAAATGCAGTAATGAAAAATTAAAAAGAAAGTTTTATGGTAGTTTACTTTTTAAAGTTGCCAAATATCTGTAATTTTGCACGTTACACTAGTAATTTAGCACATTCGTCCATGACTTCAGAAAGCGAGTAAATTGCCAGAGTAAGAATTGGATGCCTGGCTAGAATTTAGGTCAAGTTTCTTGTTAATCAGGTGATTTCGGGACAAACTTGCTGTAATGAATTGGACCTTGAACGTTTAAGTCTTATTACGTAATGAACTCTATGAATACATTTTATTTTCTAGTTTCCCGTAAAGAGGGTTAGTTGTAGACCGTGTAAAGGGATTGTCCAATAAGCATTCATCGCCAGTCCATGGGATGGATGATAATTGTGTGATTGATGGGGTCTGGTTGCTGCAGCCACCACTGGTTCTAATATGAAGGGCCCAAAGTCCTCTGTGAATGAAGCATTTAGGAACAACTGTAGCCTCTGCTTCATTATATGCTTATAATTCCTATAGGGCTCTAAGGGGTAATGTTTCCCCTTGTGAAGGGTGACATGCCAGGTATGTCAGTGTAAGGAGGCTTAGACTCCATGCAATGCACCTCTGGGAATAAAATATATATAATCCCAGAGGGGCATTGCATGGCATCTCAGCCATATATAATCCCAGAGGAGCATTGCATGGAGTCTAAGCCTCCTTACACTGACATTCCATAATTATAATTTCTATAGACATGCTTCATTCACATAAGACATTGGGGCCCCGTTTTCATGATCATTGTTCAGACTCTAGGTGAAATGTTTGTATGTGGGACAAACCCATGTAAGAAAATAACTCACAAAAATCTTGCCTATTATAGCATACTTCCCCACCGGAGTGGTAAAGTTTCTATTTCAGAATTAATCACACAAAATCTGTTGAAGGTATACAGATTTAAAAAAAGCTCAAAGAAGTCAAGAATTAATAAAACATTTTTTTCTTTATTGAAATGTCTTCTCTTTTATAAAAAATATATATATATATATATATATATATATATAAATAATTCCACTATATAGTACCCAAGGACAGGATAATAAAGGTCATAAGTTAATTATCCCGCATCAGCATATGGATTCAAAATATTAGCAAATCATAGTGCCCTACAATTCATTAGACATATATAAGGCTGCAGTGAAAATTTAAACCTCCTTTTTTCTATGTAAAGAAATTTTTTTAGTAACAATAATCACAGCAGCATACCATGTGGCAAACAAACATATTGGTAAAGAATCATAAAACATTAATATGTAAGAGTTAATACTATGGGATTTATCAGTTCATCATATAATATAAAATCACAGGAATACTGATTCCTCCCATTGATATTTCTGAGTCACTATAAAAAAGAAAAAAGTGCAGAGTATCGTGTATCAGATACCATATGCTGTTACGGGATTCTCAATCATTAAGTTCGTTCCCCGTTCTGTGGACGTGTGGGCAAAACATTACTCCATTTTAATTTACAAAGTGACAAGCCACATGGCTTCAATAAAAGTAATGAATCCACAAATCCACCGCAGAGAACACTATACATGCATTACCTTTTTAGAGACCTAAAATCCAACCCCTTGGGGTTGCAGGACGTGGATTTTAGGTCTCTAAAAAGGTAATGCATGTATAGTGTTCTCTGCGGTGGATTTGTGGATTCATTACTTTTATTGAAGCCATGTGGCTTGTCACTTTGTAAATTAAAATGGAGTAATGTTTTGCCCACACGTCCACAGAACGGGGAACGAACTTAATGATTGAGAATCCCGTAACAGCATATGGTATCTGATACACGATACTCTGCACTTTTTTCTTTTTTATAGTGACTCAGAAATATCAATGGGAGGAATCAGTATTCATGTGATTTTATATTATATGATGAACTGATAAATCCCATAGTATTAACTCTTACATATTAATGTTTTATGATTCTTTACCAATATGTTTGTTTGCCACATGGTATGCTGCTGTGATTATTGTTACTAAAAAAATTTCTTTACATAGAAAAAAGGAGGTTTAAATTTTCACTGCAGCCTTATATATGTCTAATGAATTGTAGGGCACTATGATTTGCTAATATTTTGAATCCATATGCTGATGCGGGATAATTAACTTATGACCTTTATTATCCTGTCCTTGGGTACTATATAGTGGAATTATTTATATATATTTTTATAAAAGAGAAGACATTTCAATAAAGAAAAAAATGTTTTATTAATTCTTGACTTCTTTGAGCTTTTTTTAAATCTGTATACCTTCAACAGATTTTGTGTGATTAACCATGTAAGAAAAGCTGAATTATCTTAACATGTGATGTTTTCCTTTGCGATTCAGATCCTTGTAAAACGAGCACATGCTGACCAGGCAGAATATTTACTGGTTTCCATCAGCTCTGGAGCCTTTGGACCTTCCACTATATACTCTTTAGTACTTGCCTTACACGTATAGGGAGGTCACTGTAGTGGAAAGATAATGGGTGCTGTCTAGTCCTGGCCAGAAGTTGTTTTGCAGTTGAGTGAGCAGTCAGTATAAATATGGAGTATACAGTTGTTCCCAAGATCTGGGCTGGAATAGAGATGGACGGAGTCATCACATCCTGCATTGATTGTTGAAATCATTCCGAAGAATGAATGAAATGGGAGAGGCTTACAGTGCCCATTAATGGAAGGCGCTGTATATGGCTCATCTGTGTCCCTATAGCTAGATAAGAAACAGGGAGACTGTTAGTGGTGTGTGCACGTCATCTTTATTAGGTGGGTATGCTCCATAGTGAATAAGACTTGCTGTGTGTTTGCTCAGTGTTTTCATTGTCTTTTAACAAATTCACGTTTCCGAAGATGTGAAAGTTAAAAAAAAAAAAAAAAAAGTGACCATTCTTCACATGGCTTCCAGTTGGGAGCAGCTCATTGGTTTCTTCAATATAACATCACACATGTTTAAAAGGCTTTGTGTGCACATATCCTAAACATACACCTGTATCTCCTGTCTGTCCACACACCAAGAAGACAAATCTGTGTTTGTTTGCTATGGGCTGGTGTAGATTTGCGCTTTAGTATTTGGTACTTTCTGGTGTAAATTGAAATTTGTTTGGCTTGAGATACCCCACCTGTCATGCGGAGCCCCTACCTACCTGTCATGCGGAGCCCCTACCTACCTGTCATGCGGAGCCCCTTACCCACCTGTCATGCGGAGCCCCCTACCCACCTGTCATGCGGAGCCCCCTACCTACCTGTCAAGCGGAGCCCCCTACCTACGTGTCATGCGGAGCCCCCTACCTACGTGTCATGCGGAGCCCCCTACCTACGTGTCATGCGGAGCCCCCTACCTACGTGTCATGCGGAGCCCCCTACCTACGTGTCATGCGGAGCCCCCTACCTACGTGTCATGCGGAGCCCCCTACCTACGTGTCATGCGGAGCCCCCTACCCACCTGTCATGCGGAGCACCCTACCCACCTGTCATGCGGAGGCCCCCTTCCTGTCATGGGAGGCCCCCACCCATTTAGAAGTACCATGTGTCAGCCTCATTTCAGTTTTCACCTGCACCAGAATATTGCGGCACCTGTTGCGTGGAGCCCTACTACTAGAAGAGGCAACTGATTTTGTAAATCACCAGCGCCTGTCCTGTGACCTCTGAGGAGTCGCATGGCGGACCACAGACATTATGTGGCGCGTGACTGCTACTGCTGGCATGTAAACAAAGACCTGCAGCCCGCTGAAGGCTTGGCCACTGGACTGTCGGTGGAATAATTTAATGATGGCTGTCACATTGGTTTTTCTGATGACATTTCCAGCTAATCTGATAAAAGCAATAATACGTTAGATAACATTTGCCCCTTCCTCTCTTAAAAAGGTTATCTGTTGTATTTCATCACATCCTACATAGTCATTCAGTAGACCCTTAGTTGTTCATCCCTGCGGGGCCATTGTCCTATGTGTGGTGTACTAATCAGCCGTAGTTTTGTTTTGTTAGTACAGTACCAGTAGTTTTCCATAGCATTGTTCGTACCCGGCATACAAGGTGATCTTCTTCTGTGATAGGAGTGGCTATATAGGGGTAGACGTTGGAACTCCAGCTATTTTTGGCCTGCTAATTGCCCAGACGGTGACACTTATATCTCATCTTTATTGTCTTAGAGGCATACCGTCGCTGTCCTGGCCTTCCTCTAGCAATTACTTAGCTATTTTATGTCTCTCGTATATTTCATATTTACTATTCTTGTCTTTGTATATTTGTGTTTTATGAGGAGATGCCATCATTCTATGTAAACCTCCTTACCGGAGTGGAACACAAAGATCCGCATGACCCTGGCTTGGACTAGGGGCCCCCCTGAACCTACTCCTACCAGCATGCTTTACTGCGTCCCCCTCCTGATATAGTAGGACAGGCACAATGTTATATCTGCATCACTTTGCATTCATATTGTCACTTTGGGCCTACTCATCAGAAGAGGGCATCGGGATGCCGGCAGCAAAGGTGCATTTCACATGGCTCTGGTCCGGGGCCCATGGTCTCCCGTCTTGGCCTCTGAATAAGAATCCTGTGAATCTTTTTGCTCAACTCTGTTCACTTTGTATAATTTTGCTGTGTCCCTGATACTGCTGTTGTCGGATCGCTGCTGCTGCCTCTGCTTTTTGGTAACTTATAGGGGGCAGATTTAGAGGAGTGACGTGACACAGGGTTTATCCGATCTACATCTATGGAGACGTAAGTCTGCACAGGAATGGTAGAACAAAAAGAAAAGAAAAACATTTTCTCTCACACTTTGTTGACTATGTGTTTTAGCTTTATTAGAAAAATAAAAAGTTGTATACCTTCATAATATTTAACCCTGCGAGGATGAAGGTCTTTTACTTTAACGCCTTTTGCTTTGTGATAACATACAAATGATCTCTGTTTATTCTATTGTTCTAATTCAGGAAAGTGACGTATTTCTCTAACCTCTTTGTCCTGTTTTGGGTTTTTTAGGAACCTTTTGAAGATGGTTTTGCCAATGGAGAAGAAGGAACACCGACCGGAGATGCGGTCACCAATCATGTTGCTGATGGAAAAGGAGTGGTAAAATTTGGCTGGATTAAAGGCGTATTGGTGAGTAGGTTTCGGTCAAGTACTGAGTTCTGACACTTTACTAATGAATCCTGTGGCAGCGAGTGATGATTGTAACTAGTAACACACAATCTGTTACCTGGTAGGTATTCACTTATTTCCCAAAACCCTGCACACATTGGGACGATTCATCAAAGCTTTTCCACCATTATTCTGAAAACCTTTGAAAAGTCATGTCCTTTTGGCACAACTCAAAGCTGTGCTAAAGATTTTGCGACTTTCACCCATTTTTTACGTCATTACCACCCAGCTCCAATGAAGTGGGTGAGTGCGGGGTGACTTCATGGTGGACGGCGGTGTTCGCTGTGCCACAAAGCTTACCGGAGTAGGGTTTGTCCGGAATCATCAAGCCTGGCATGAGCAGAAGAAAGGAAATCTGTTCATTGTTAATTTACTCCACATATGTTGTATATGTGTGCTAAGCGCACTGAACCCCCCCCCCCCCGCCGCTGTGGCTATTTATGGGAAAAAGGTTCTTCAATCCCATTATTAGCCGCTGTACTTCATTGTTTAGGACACAACTTAGGACGACTTCTAATTTTAGACTTGATATAATTGATCTCACAGTTTCTAACATGTAACGCAGCTGTTTCCCAGTTGCTATGACAGGAAATCTTCCCGTGTCATCACTGCCCTGGGAACAAAAGAGTAAAGGGGAGAAGGGCCGGTCATGAGACAACCGTCCTCCGCAGTATGGGACGCAGGGTAAAGGAAGGCACTAAATCAATCACACTTCCTCTACTAGGGGGCACTGAAGACCCAGACAGTCCTCGATGTTGCACCAATATATTTGCAGTACTTGCAGATACCACTTTACACCAGTCCAATAATCAGAATTGTCCTAATCTGCCAAATATTAGGTCCCATTGATGTCAATTATAAGAATTGTACTGTATATAGTAAAACAATTCCTCAACTGAGGTATAGAAATCAATATAAGAGCAAAATTTACCAATCTTTTAGCAAATTGTGTTTCTGAATTTTCTTTTTTCATAGTGTTACTATATGTGAATTACTAGATTATTTTTGTTTTTAGTACTAGCGATATTTACTAGTTATGCATCAATTACATATGGTTTTAAATACTATGATACATTTTTTTTTTTTTAGTTTTTGTCTTGAAAGGGGAACCTGCGTAAACCATAGGCAGCCTGCAGCGGACACGGTCTGTGTTATTGCAGGCTTGTATCTTCAAGAGCTCGTTCAGACGAGTGTATAATTGGCCCGTGCGCAACACTGCGAGCACATGCCTTCATTATAGCCTGGGCACATGGCCGATTCTCCATGCAGATCATCGCATCATCAACAATTTGATCAGTTTTACAGACTAACCTAATGTATGCAGTGAAAGGCAGCTCCCGCACCCGGGTTCAGTGCGGAAGAGCACACAGAGCAGTGCATACAGTCAGTCATGTCCACAATTTGAGGTCGCAACTGACGCGATTTTTAACATGCCCAGTTAAACCTGCAATTACTGCGATGCTTGAGAGAAAACATGGTATGAAAAGTCTTCTGGGGGCTATACATTTTGAATGACTAGTCCTATACTAGTCTGCATGGCCTCTCCCTCGCCCTGACAGTTTTGTTCCTGTAGGCATTACAGGAAGTGGGGAAGGGAGACCTGTCAGACAAGTGGATCAAGGAAGGGAGAGACCTGTCAGACAAGGGGAGAAGGGTAAGGGAGAGACCTGTCAGACAAGGGGATCAAGTAAGAGAGAGACCTGTCAGATAAGGGGAAAGGAGAAGGGAGAGACCTGTCAGATAAGGGGAGAGGGGAAGGGAGAGACCTGTCAGACAAAGAGAGAGGGGAAGGGAGAGACCTGTCAGACAAAGGGAGAGGAGAAGGGAAAGGCCTGTTAGATAAGGGGAGAGGGGAAGGGAGAGACCTGTCAGATAAGGGGAGAGGGGAAGGGAGAGACCTGTCAGATAAGGGGAGAGGGGAAGGGAGAGACCTGTCAGATAAGGGGAAAGGAGAATGGAGAGACCTGTCAGATAAGGGGAGAGGGGAAGGGAGAGACCTGTCAGATAAGGGGAGAGGGGAAGGGAGAGACCTGTCAGATAAGGGGAGAGGGGAAGGGAGAGACCTGTCAGATAAGGGGAGAGGGGAAGGGAGAGACCTGTCAGATAAGGGGAGAGGGGGAGGGAAAGGCCTGTCAGACAGGGGGAGAGTGGAAGGGAGACCGTCCTTTGACTAGTCATTCTAGTTGTTTGGTCTTTGGCTAGCTTTTAAAGTATGTGTTTTCTGAAATGCTGCAGTGTTTCAGGATAAAACATACACTGCTGCACTCGCACATCCAGACTCTGATTCTTGCTGGCTATGGTTTGGGCAGGTTTGTCAGGTTCCCATCAAGCCAAAATTCCAGATTTTAGATCATGAACTAAATGCACAGAAAAGTATGCTATAAAATAAATTGGGCATAAGTTTATTAGGGTTATGAGGAAAATTAATTTTGGTTTTATTTTCCCCTTGTGCCCTAGGTACGATGCATGCTGAATATATGGGGGGTGATGCTGTTCATCCGGTTGTCATGGATTGTCGGCCACGCTGGAATTGGTAGGTTGGGATTTTAATTTTTTTTTTTAATGATATTAAGACAGATCTAAAAGCACAGCTCCGCGATATATGATCTACTTTAGTGGAGCAGAAGAGTTCTGACATAGACTCTGACTGTGAAATTCCAGACAAGCAAGAGAGATGTAAAAGTAATTTTCACATAAGTGTCAGAGGCAGCTTTTGATGTTTTCTTTTTCGCTCCTAATTGGGAGACCCAGACAATTGGGTGTATAGCTATTGCCTCCGGAGGCCACACAAAGTATTACACTTAAAAGTGTAAGGCCCCTCCCCTTCTGGATATACACCCCCAGTGGGATCACTGGCTCACCAGTTTTGTGCTTTGTGCGAAGGAGGCAACACATCCACGCATAGCTCCACTGTTTAGTCAGCAGCAGCTGCTGACTATGTCGGATGGAAGAAAAGAGGGCCCATACAGGGCTCCCAGCATGCTCCCTTCTCACCCCACTTCATGTCGGAGGTGTTTGTTAAGGTTGAGGTACCCATTGCGGGTACGGAGGCTGGAGCCCACATGCTGCTTCCTTCCCCATCCCTTTTTACAGGGCTCTGGGTGAAGTGGGATTCTATCGGTCTCCAGGCACTGAGACCGTGCTCCATCCACAGCCCCTGGTATCTGCTGGACATGGAGCGGAGTATCTTCAGGGACATGGCCCTGCTACATGGAGGTACTCTGTGTCCCTGTGGGGACCGCACAGACACACGGCAGCACTGCTGGGTGTGTTAGTGCGCCAGGGACAGCGGCGCTGTCCGCACTAGTGCCATCGCACACCACAGCGTTGCTGGGTGTGTTAGTGTATTGGGTGACTACTGCGCTAACCGCCGCTGCCATTTTTATTTAAGGCGCCGCTGGGATTTGTGGTGCGCCGGGGACTTCCGCGCCGGCCAGCACTGATATGCCGGCCGCGCTTATTAACTCGAGTCCCCGGCTTCTGGGCCTAGTCTCCCTTCGTTACCGCCCACAGGCCTGACAGTCAGGGTAGGGGCGTGACGCTGCATAGCACAGCAGCGCTGAGAGCTGGAGTATGTTTTGCATACTCCACCCCTCTCACTGTGTGCACTGTGAAACCGGATTCCCGCACTTTCTCAGGCACGCCCACGGCTTCCTTCTCTACAAGGACGCCGGCAGCCATTAGTGTCAGTTTCTGTACGATACAGAGACAAGTGTGGAAGACCCTGGCATTCTGTTAGTCACACAATCGCTGCAACAGGCGTTAAGCAGCACCTGTGGTGCTAACCCCACTAGTGCAGAAGTGCACTTATAGATATGCTTGTACTATATACATTGCACTGTTTGGTCGCACGTTGTATATACCCTCCTGGATTGTGCGGAGGAGTTATCAGCATATTCTCTGTGTAAAACAAAGGTGCAGAACCACATGTTTTTCTATGCAGCCGGTACAGCATGTACGGCTATACGGCCGGCAGGTTACATAGACCCCCATTATATCCAACTCAGCCGGAGTCTCTGCTAATGGCCAGAGGATGAGGACGGTGTCTGCAGTATTTACTGACAGATTTTCTGAGACTATGGCTATGATACTAGAAGCCTAGCAGTCCGGACATGTCTCTCACAACATGGGCACTGTTGAATCATTGATCCATGGCCCCCCTCAGTGTGAACAACTAACAGCTCCGGGAATGTCACACGCATCCCAGAGTCACGGCTCTGCACAGACGTCAGTCCCAGACAGCCTAAGCGGGCTCACTATGAGCGGCCCTCGGTTTCATCAGGGTCCTAGCAGAAGGACTCTCTGTGTAATGAGGCGGAAGTAGCGGCTCAGGATTCTGATCCTGAGACCGCTCTCAATCTGGATACACCTAATGGTGACGCCATAGTGAATAATCTTATAGCGTCCATCAATAGAATGTTGGTTATTTCTCACCCAGCTCCTCCAGTGGAGGAGTCAGCTTCACGTATTTTTCTGGACCACTCTGCCTTCAGAGAGGCAGTCCAGGAACACCACACTTATCCAGATATGCGCTTCTCCAAACGGCTTAGGATACACGTTATCCCTGCCCCCTGACGTGGTCAAGGACTGGACCCAGTGTCCCAAGCGGCATCCTCCAATCTCCAGGCTTGTAGCTAGATCCATAGTTGCAGTGGGAGATGGAGCTGCACTTAAAGATGCCACTGACAGACAGATGGATCTCTGGTCTAAATCCATCTATGAGACTGTCGGCGCACCGTTGGCTCCAGCATTCTCACCCTTGGGGCACTCCAAGCTATTTCAGCTTGTCTTACACAGATTGACACGGTTACACGTACATCTGTGCCGCAGGTGGCATCCTTAACCTCTCAAATGTCTGCATTTGTTTCTTACGCGATTCAGGTTGCCCTAGACTCTGCGAACCGTACGGCAGTAGCCTCCGCTGCTCCGTGTTTTTAAGCAGAGCCTGGTCTGCTCGTTAAGTGAATGGAAGGCAGATTCTGCTTCCAAAAAAGGTTGCTTAACCAGTTGCCTTTTTCTGCTGACCGACTGTTTGGTGAGCGTTTGGATGTAACCATTAAACAGTCCAGGGGTAAGGATTCATCCTTTCCTCAGCCCGGACACAACAAACCCCAACAGAGCAGGAGGCAGTCGTGGTTTCGGTCTTTTCGAGGCTCGGGCAGGTCCCATTTTTCCTCGTCCAATGTGGACTCAAAAGGATCAGAGGAGCTCAGATTCTTGGCGGGCTCAGTCACGCCCAAAAAAGAGACAGTCTGAAAACCCGCTTCCAAGGCGGCTTCCTCATGACTTGCGGCCTCCTCTCTCCGCATCCTCGGTCGGTAGCAGGCTCACCCGCCTTGGCGATATTTAGCTGCCATAGGTCAATGACCGTTGGGTGTGAGACATTCTGTCTCACGGGTACAGGATAGAGCTCACTTCTAGTCCTCCAACTCGATTCTTCAGAACTTCTCCACCTCCCGGCCGAGCCGCTGCTCTTCTGCAAACAGGGTGCACTCTATAGGCAGAAAGAGTGATGACCCCCGTTCCTCTTCAGGAACAAGGTCACGGTTTTTACCCCAAATTATTTGCGGTGCCTATAAGAACGGGCCGTTCCGTCCCGTTCTGGATCTAAAACTGCTCAGCAAGCTCGTGGACACCAGGCGGTTCCGGATGGAATCCCTCCGCCATGTCATCGCCTCAATGTCCCAAGGAGATTTCCTAGCATCATTAGGCATCAAGGATGCTTATCCACACGTGCCGATTGATCCAGAGCACTAGCGTTTCTACGCTTCGTTATAGGAGACGAACACCTTCTGTTCGTAGCTCTACCTTCCGGCTAGCGACAGTCCCACTGGTCTTCGCCAAGGTCAGGGCAGCAGTAGTCACAGTCCTGCACTCTCAGGGTCACTCTGTGATCCCATATTTAGACGATCTACTTGTCAAGGCACTCTCTTAGGAAACATGCCGACACTGCCCGAACGCTGCGCTGGAGACTCTCTAGAGTTTTGGGTGGATCATCAACTTTTTGAAGTCAGATCCGACCCCGACCCTATCGCTAACATATCTAGGCATGGAGTTTCATACTCTCTCAGCGATAGTGAAGCTTCCGCTAGACAAACAGCATTCACTACGGGCTGCAATCTCTTCTTTAAGAACCAGTCGCACACATTGAGACGCCTCATGCACTTCCTACGTAAGATGGTAGCAATGGAGGCAGTTCTTTTCGCGCAGTTTCATCTGCGTCCACTACAATGTGACATTCTCCGCCAATGGGACGGGGAGTCGACCTCCCTCAACAGAGTCGTCTTTCTTTCTCAGGCGGCCAAGGAATCTCTACGGTGGTGGCTTCTTCCCACCTCATGGTCAAAAAGAAGGTCCTTCCTATCCCCATCCTGGGCGATAGTTACGACAGACGCGAGTCTATCAGGGTGGGGAGCAGTTTTTCTCCACCACAGCGCTCAGGGTACGTGGACTCAGCAAGAGTCCACCCTTCAGATCAATGTTCTTGAACACAGAGCAGTGTATCTTGCCCTACAAACCTTCCAACAGCAGCTGGACAGCAAGCAAATCCGACTTCAGTCGGACAACTCCACAGCGGTGGCATACATCAACCACCAAGGAAGAACGCGCAACCGGCAAGCCTTCCAGGAAGTCCGGCAGGTTCTGATGTGGGTGGAAGACACGGCATCCACCATATCCACAGTTCACATCCCAGGCGTGGAAAACTAGGAAGCTGACTTCCTAAGTCGCCGGGGTGTGGCCGAAAGGGTATGGTCTCTTCACCCGGACGGGTTTCGGGAGATCTGGCGCCGCTGACAGAGGCCGGACGTCGATCTAATGGCGTCACGGCACAACAACAATGTGCCAGCTTCATGGCACGGTTTCACAATCATCGAGCTCTGGCGGCAGACGCCTTAGTTCAGCATTGGTCGCAGTTCCAGCTACCTTATGTGCCACCTCTGGCATTGTTGCCCAGAGTGCTGCGCTAGATCAGGACCGACTGCGGCCGCGCCATCCTCGTCGCTACAGATTGGCCGAGGATGTTGTGGTTCCCGGTTCTGTGGTGCCTCACGGTAGGCTAACCGGGGGCACTACCAGACCAATCAGACTGGCTGTCTCAAGGGCCATTCTTCCATTTGAATTCTACGGCCCTCAACCTGATGGTGTGGCATTGAGTCCTGGAACCTAGTGTCGTCAGGATTCCCTCAGGACGTGGTTGCCACCATGAGACAGGCTAGCATACCAACGTCCGCCAAGATTGACCACAGGACGTGGAAGATATTCTTATCTCGGTGCTCGGCGCAGGGTGTTTCTCCCTGGCCGGTTGCATCGTCTGTTTCCTTCCTTCCTGCAATCTAGGTTGGAAAAAGGGTTGTCGCTCAGTTCCCTTTAGGGACAAGTCTCAGCGCTATCTGTATTTTTTCAGAAACGACTTCCTCGGGTACGCACGTTCCTACGGGGAGTTTGTCGTCTCAGCACTCCGTACAAGCGGCCGTTAGAGCCCTGGGATCTGAACAAGGTTCTAATTGCTCTCCAGATGCCGCCTTTCGAGCCTTTGAAAGAGGTCTCCCTTCCCGCTTTTCTCGGGAAGTGGCCTTCTAGTAACGGTCTCGTCTCTTAGGAGAGTTTCCGAGCTAGCAACGCTCTCATACAAATCTCCCTTCCTGGTCCTTCACCAGGACAGGGTAGTTCTGCGTCCGATTCCGGAATTTCTCCCTAAGGTGGTATCCCACTTTCATATCAATCAGGATATCACCTCACCTTCTTTGTGTCCTCGTCCAGTCCATCAATTTCAGAAGGATTTGCATCTGTTGGTTCTGGTGAGAGCACTCAGGTTCTACTTCCCGCATGGCGCTCCTGCGCCACCCGGATGCACTCTTTGTCCTTGTCGCTGGTCGGCGTAAACAGTCGCAAGCTTCTGAATCCACCCTGGCTCGGGGGATCGAGGAACCAATTCTTGAAACCTACAGTTCTACTGGGCTTCTGGTTCTCTCAAGGCTGAAGGCCCATTCTACCAGAGCCGTGGGTGCATCCTGGGCATTACGGCACCAGGCTACGGCTCAGCAGGTGTGTCAGGCACCTACCTGATTGAGTCTGCATACTTTTACCAAGCATTTTCAGGTGCATACCTACGCTTCGGCAGACGCCAGCCTAGGTAGATAAGTACTTCAGGCGGCGATTGCCCACCTGTAGGAAAGGGCTGTTTGACGGCCCTATCACGAGGTATTCTTTTACCCACCCAGGGACTGCTTTTGGACGTCCCAATTGTCTGGGTCTCCCAATTAGGAGCGAAAAAGAAGAAGGGAATTTTGTTTACTTACCGTAAATTCCTTTTCTTCTAGCTCCAATTGGGAGACCCAGCACCCGCCCTGTTTTCTCGGGGTTTTTCTGTTTTTTTCGGGTACACATGTTGTTCATGTGGTATGGTTCAGTTCTCCGATGTTTCCTCGGATTGAATTGGTCTTTAAACCAGTTATTGGCTTTCCTCCTTCTTGCTTTGGCACTAAAACTGGTGAGCCAGTGATCCCACTGGGGGTGTATAGCCAGAAGGGGAGGGGCCTTACACTTTTAAGTGTAATACTTTGTGTGGCCTCCGGAGGCAATAGCTATACACCCAATTGTCTGGGTCTCCCAATTGGAGCTAGAAGAAAAGGAATTTACGGTAAGTAAACAAAATTCCCTTCTTCCTCCGCGCTCGCAGACCCATCCTGCAATATTACAGATACTTAATCCACATGCTGTGAACTATATTTTCTTGCTTTTATACTTAAAGTAGACAGACTTCATAATATGTCTAAATGTGACTTTCTTGCCAAGAGCAGAAAAACACGCTGCCTTCCTATATTTTACATGGTACAATAGTTTATGCAATGGAGTAATCATCTGTAACACATATAACATGAGCATCCTCGCGCCTCCTCTGAACTCTGACTCACTGTCATGTGTCTTTCTTGGCGCTCTCTTTTGAAAACTTGCTGCTATTTATAGACCGCAATTTTGTTGTTGCTTGTTATATCGGTGGATTTCCTGATGAAGTGGGGATACACTACGAAACACGTAGAATAAAACCACCTTCATTCAATCTTTCCTGGATTTATGTCATATCTTCAGCAGCACAGTAAGGGTACCGTCACACTTTAGCGACGCAGCAGCGATCCCACCAGCGATCTGACCTGGTCAGGATCTCTGCTGCATCGCTACATGGTCGCTGGTGAGCTGTCAAACAGGCAGATCTCACCAGCGACCAGTGACCAGCCCCCACCCAGCAGCGATGTGCAAGCGATGCTGCGCTTGCACGGAGCCGGCGTCTGGAAGCTGTGGACACTGGTAACTAAGGTAAACATCGGGTATGGTTACCCGATGTTTACCTTAGTTACCAGCGCACACCGCTTAGCTTAGCGTGTGCAGGGAGCAGGAGCCGGCACTGGCAGCGTGAGAGCTGCGGAGGCTGGTAACGAAGGTAGATATCGGGTAACCACCTTGGTTACCCGATGTTTACCTTGGTTACAGCTTACCGCAGGCTGTCAGACGCTGGCTCCTGCTCCCTGCACATTCAGGATTGTTGCTCTCTCGTTGTCACACACAGCGATATGTGCTTATCAGCGGGAGAGCAACAATAAAAAAACAAACCAGGGCTGTGTGTAACGAGCAGCGATCTCACAGCAGGGGCCAGATCGCTGCTCAGTGTCACACACAGCGAGATCGCTAATGAGGTCACAAAAAACGTGACTCAGCAGCGATCTCAGTAGCGATCTCGCTGTGTGTGAAGTATCCCTAACAGTTCCACATCAACTTTGTTCCTGATCTTACTCTAGCCAAGTCTTTGTACTCCTCACCTGGTTTCTGACACACACTTGACACCATCTGAACCAAATAAGTTTATCTTGGTCTCATCAGACCACAGGACACATTCCAGTAATCCATGTCCTTAGTCTGCTTATCTTCATCAAACTGTTTGCGGGCTTTCTTATGCTTTGTCTTTCATTGAAACTTCGTTATGGGACTACTGCCATGTAGACCAATTTCATTCAGGTTGCGGCATATGGTCTGAGCACTGACAGGCTGCCCCCCCCTCCCCACATCCACCACCCTGTAACTTATGCAGCAATGATGGCACCACTCATCGGTCTATTTTAAAAAGACAACCCCTTGATGTGACACTGAGCATGTGCACCCAACTTCTGGTTGGCCACGGTGAGGCCTGTTGAGTGAAACCGGTCTTGTTAAACCGCTGTATAGTCTTGGCCACCGTGCTGCAGCTCAATTTCTTAGTGTTAGGAATCTTCTTCTAGCCTAGAATATCTTATGTAGAGCAGCAATTTTTTTTTCAGATCCTCAGAGAATTCTTTGCCTTGAGGTGCTATGTTGAACTTGCAATGACCAGTATGAGAGAGTGTGTGTGAGCGATTTACACTAAATTTAAAACAATTGCTCCCCAGTCACCTGACCAGACCTAGTAACATTATGGAGTCATGTGACACTGGGGAAGGAAAATGGTTGATTGGGCACACTTTGGTTGGCCGTTTTTACTTAAATAAGTGGTCCACTGCAAAGCATAGTGGGTACATGGATTTAAAGCTAGGGAAGAAGGCTTTTTCTAAATACCTTCTTTTTCCAATTCTGTCTGTGAGCGGCGCTATTGCTGTCCGCTCATCCCCATCATGTGACAAGGGCTGCTGTGACCTCTGATGTTCAGTGATGTCACGTTGACTTCTGGAATTGGATGTTGACCCAACATCACCAAGGCGGGACCCAGTCTCCATGAGTGACAGAAGTGAGCACTAATATATATATTATGAGTGCAAGCCAAAAATTACATACTATATACGGATAAGGCTGCACATCAAACTTAGATAATAGTATAATGCCTCAAGCATATGGACAAATATTGGAATATACAATGAAAAATGCTACTTGCTAATTTGAACATGTGAATAATGAATTGCATACCTGCCATGAATATTAGGAAAAAGGAGATATTTAGCAATCGCATTGATCAATGTAACTGAGCCCCAAGGCCTCGTCAAGGCATATCTCTATATTGGGGTCCCTAGCTCTGTGACCCTAACTGTGTGTCATCTCATTGCAATTAAAAACTGCTATGGGTGGAGAGGGGTAACTAAGGACTTTCTTATATAGGAGATGGAAAAAACATGGCCGAAAGGGGCGGAGCTGTGTTCACATTCAGAAAAAAACTACATATAACTGAATAGGATAACTGAAGTGAGCACTAATATATATATATTATGAGTGCAAGCCAAAAATTACATACTATATACGGATAAGGCTGCACATCAAACTTAGATAATAGTATAATGCCTCAAGCATATGGACAAATATTGGAATATACAATGAAAAATGCTACTTGCCAATTTGAACATGTGAATAATGAATTGCATACCTGCCATGAATATTAGGAAAAAGGAGATATTTAGCAATCGCATTGATCAATGTAACTGAGCCCCAAGGCCTCGTCAAGGCATATCTCTATATTGGGGTCCCTAGCTCTGTGACCCTAACTGTGTGTCATCTCATTGCAATTAAAAACTGCTATGGGTGGAGAGGGGTAACTAAGGACTTTCTTATATAGGAGATGGAAAAAACATGGCCGAAAGGGGCGGAGCTGTGTTCACATTCAGAAAAAAAGTAGCATTTTTCATTGTATATTCCAATATTTGTCCATATGCTTGAGGCATTATACTATTATCTAAGTTTGATGTGCAGCCTTATCCGTATATAGTATGTAATTTTTGGCTTGCACTCATAATATATATATTAGTGCTCACTTCAGTTATCCTATTCAGTTATATGTAGTTTTTTTCTGAATGTGAACACAGCTCCGCCCCTTTCGGCCATGTTTTTTCCATCTCCTATATAAGAAAGTCCTTAGTTACCCCTCTCCACCCATAGCAGTTTTTAATTGCAATGAGATGACACACAGTTAGGGTCACAGAGCTAGGGACCCCAATATAGAGATATGCCTTGACGAGGCCTTGGGGCTCAGTTACATTGATCAATGCGATTGCTAAATATCTCCTTTTTCCTAATATTCATGGCAGGTATGCAATTCATTATTCACATGTTCAAATTAGCAAGTAGCATTTTTCATTGTATATTCCAATATTTGTCCATATGCTTGAGGCATTATACTATTATCTAAGTTTGATGTGCAGCCTTATCCGTATATAATATTCCATGAGTGACAGGGCTGTGAGCGGAGTTTCATCGCACATCACAGCATCTTGTCTGCTTGTGGCGCTCTGTGAAGTGGTGAAGGAGAGAGCGCGTGAGATTCTGAGCTGTGACATGCGATGAACCCCCCCCCCACACACACACACACACACACACACACACACACACACACACACACACACACACACAGCCAGTCACTCAGGGAGACTGGGTCCCGCCTCCGTGATGTCAGGTCATCTTCCAATTCTGGAGGTTGACGTGACATCACCGGACATCAGAGGTTACAGCATTTAGAGAAAAACCTTCTTTCCCAACTTTAAATCGATGTGACCACTATGCTTTGTAAGGCTGCACTCACTTTGTGTGCGCATGTATGTATATGTGTGCGCATGTATGTATTATGTGTGTATATAATATAATATATATATATATATATAATATATATATATATATATATATATATATATATATATATATATATACACACACACATATGCGTGTGTATAATTTATATTATATATATATATATATAAATATAAATTATACACACGCATATGTGTATATATATATATATATATATATATATATATGTATTACTACATTAATGTATATTATAAAAGTCCTGTTATGAAGCAAACTATAAAAGTTTTTTTCCTTTTGTCCAGGTTTAAGTGTTGTTGTCATCGGCATGGCCACTGTGGTGACGACTATCACTGGATTGTCTACTTCGGCCATTGCTACAAACGGCTTTGTAAAAGGAGGTAAATTTGTTCATTATGACCTTGATGTCTCGTTGTACTGCTGATGCTTTGTCTCTAAAGTGCAGAATTATTTTTATTTCGGCTTGCTTAATTATCAACAGTAATGCAAAATGTCTTCGTCAGCTTTTAACATGGTCATCTGCTACAGACATGTTTGATAGATACTGTCTTGGGGAGTGAGGATCGTCTTGTGGTCCGTGCCAATTCTGGAAATGTCATGTTGTATTTAGATAAACCAAGACTTGTGTTCCGGGTTAGAGTTTAGTCTTTCTCATCGTTTTGACATTTTGTCCCTTCTAATGCTGGAGTCAGGACGGTCTCATACATTATATATGTGAGTCTTCAGAATTGCTATCCGCAGCAGCATTTAAGACTTCCTGTGTTTCCAGAAGCATTTACCCTGACTACAGTAGTGTATGGAGCTCATAGACTGCATTATGAATAAACATAATAAAGAATTTGTGAATTTAATATGAAGTATATTTCTATTTTAATTGAAAAAATAATAGATTTGGTTTGGCCATTTTTTTTGCACCGTTTACACTTAGACTAGAGTCAGAAGTGCAACATTTCGTAATGTTCTACCTAAAGGTCCAGTCACACTAAGCAACTTACCAGCGATCCCAACAACGATAGGGATCGCTGGTAAGTTGCTAGGAGGTTGCTGGTGAGCTGTCACACTGCGACGCTCCAGCGATCCCACCAGCAATCTGACCTGGCAGGGATCGCTGGAGCGTGGCTACACGAGTTGCTGGTGAGCTCACCAGCAACCAGTGACCAGCCCCCAGTCTCCTAGTTACAGCACACATCAGGTTAATTAACCCGATGTGTGCTGCAGCTAAATGTGCACAGAGCAGGGAGCAGCGCACACTGAGCGCTGGCTCCTTGCTCTCCTAGTTACAGCACACATCGGGTTAATTGCCTGATGTGTGCTGCAGCTAAATGTGCACAGAGCAGGAGCCGGCAGCACAGGCAGTGAGAGCGGAGGAGGCTGGTATCAAAGGTAAATATCGGGTAACCAAGGACAGGGCTTCTTGGTTACCCGATGTTTACATTAGTTACCAGCCTCCGCAGAAGCTGGCTCCCTGCTCACTGCACATTAGTTGTTGCTGTCTCGCTGTCACACACAGCGATCTGTGCTTCACAGCGGGACAGCAACAACTAAAAAATGGCCCAGGACATTCAGCAACAACCAACGACCTCACAGCAGGGGCCAGGTTGTTGCTGGATGTCACACACAGCAACATCGCTAGCAACGTCACAAAAGTTGTTCGTTACCAGCGATGTTGCTAGCGATGTTGCTTAGTGTGACGGGGCCTTTATTAGACTAAGTAGTTTACGGCAACTATTTGTTGGCTTACTTTGGCCCAATAACTTGCACCCTCATTTTGGTGTATGATATCGCATCTCCGCTAGGTCATGGCTATATTTTAACTACTGTATGTACATTCCTTTGTTCACGGTCACTCACTTTTTTGTTGTGAGTTAAAAGAAAGCATGGCTAAGGCACATACAGTGCCTTGTGAAAGTATTCACACACCCCTCCCCCGTCCCTTAACTTTTTGCCTATTTTGCTACATTACAACCTGCGTTTTTAAGTATTTTTGTAATCCAATTTGTGTTTGATGCATTGGCCCTAAATAATCAAAGTTGTGGAAGTAAAAGGAGAAAAATATAGGAAAAAACTTAATTTATGGGATAAAATTAAATAAAAATTGCCATGTGCACATGTATTCATCCCTTTTGCTATGGAATCCTTAAAAACTTCTGGTGCAAGCTATTAACTTCATAAATCACATGCTTAGTGAAAAGTCCCTCTGTGTGTGCAATCTAAGTGTCCCAGGATCTGTCAGTACATACACACCTTTTCTAAAAGGCCACAGAAGATGCAACACCATAAAGCAACCCACCAAAACTCTCAACCAGGGCAAAGAGGACATTAATCAGAGAGGCAGCACAGAGACCAAAGGTAACTCTGAAGGAGCTGCAGAGTTTCCAAGCAGACACTGGAGTATCTGTTCATATAACCACAATAAGCCGTACACTCCATATCGCTGGCCAGAAAAAAGCCTTCAAAATTGCAAGGTTTGTTTTGCTTTAGCCAAAGACCTATAGGAGACTCCCCAAATGTATGAAGGAAGGTGCTGTGGTCAGATGAGACCAAAATTGAACTTTTTGGCCATTAATGTAAATGTTATGTCTGGTACCAAACCAACACAGCTCAGCACCCCTAGAATAGCATCCCCACAGTGAAACATGGTGGTGGCAGCAGCATCATACTGTGGGGATGGTTTTTTTGGTAGCAGGGACAGGTACCACAGTCTGAGTTGAGGGAAAGATGGATGGTGTGAAATACAGGCATATTTTTGAGAAAAACCCATTTCTGTTTGTGATTTGAGACTGGGATGGAGGTTCACCTGACAATAATACAATGACCCAAAGTATACTGCTAAAGCAACTCATGAGTGGTTTAAAGGGAAACGTGCAAATGTATTGGTAAGGCCTAGTTATAGCCCAGACCTTAGTACAGTTGAGAATCTTTGGTCACACTTGAGGAGTGCTGTTCACCAAATGAAACCATCTAACTCGAGCAGTTTTGCCTTGAGGAATGGGTAAAAATCCCAGTGGCAAGCTGTGGAAAGCTCATAGAGACTTTTCCAAAGCCACTTACTGTTAGGCAAGGGGGGTGAATAGTTATGCACACTAACGGTTTCATTTATTTTGTCCTATTTTGTTGTTTTGCTTCACAATAAAAAGAAAAACACATTTTCTTGATGATTCAGCTGATGGCATGTTGGACATTCAGGCTAAAAGGCTTCCAGAAATCTGAGGTTTTGAACCTGTGGCCCACTGGAATAAGTTTCACCAATTTTGATAGGCGCACGGCTCTTAATATTTATGGTGCGTTTTTAACGCTTCCTGTGCTACAATGTATTTTAATAAATGTATTGAACTACTAGACTTGGCCCCTTTGATAAGCCATGATTTTTTTTAAAGTTGGAGCTGTGGCAAAAATTTTTGTCAAATGACACATGCAATACATTTACCAACTTCTAAAACTCTTGGTGTAAATGCCGCTGATTTCCTGAATCACCATTTTTTTTTGTTCCTGCCTTTTCCCATTCTGATATGGCCCCTTTTGTATGTACACACCTAGTATTTTGTTATTCAAGTGGGCGTGGTCACCAACTCTTCTGAGACCCACACCCAGTTGGAAAACAAGACTAGATTTATCCACAGGGAAAAGGGGAACAATTCTCAGAAACAGAGGGGCGCAGGAAGTAAAAAAATAAAGTAGCAGATTCTGGAGAACACGGACATTCACACCAGATTAAAATCTGCATATATCACAAGTGACCGGTCCTCTTCATGTCCCGTGTGTGCTTACATCCTTTCTATACTTCCCTACCGCACAGCATTCAGGAATTGTGGCTAGTGTTATGTGCGCATGTATATCTTGTATATATAAAATGACGACGATATTGTATTGAGCCATTGCACCGTATTTATCTCCTGATCCTGTAGCTGAGGAAATCAGGCCCTTTAAAATTCCCCAGTAATTGTGACTTAAGCACATTGTGGATGGACACCAGGAGCTGGACGTCAGTCTCGATTTCCAGCTATTGGTGCCAGAATAAAAGCCTTTGAAGCGGTTTCTTTATGACTTGTGTAAATCCTGGCTCTGTGCTCAGGAGTGTGGCGGCTGCCTACAACGTCACTGATGAGGATGGTCTCACGGTTGTGGTTCCGTTTCTTGATTGCATTGGCATTTGTCCGTCTTTCTTCTCATTGCCTTTTGCTTTCCCCTGAATACTGATGACTGTTGGTTTTTAATTTCTGCTAAATGATTTTGAGCAAGAGCGTTTCTTCAATATTTAGCACCTCGCTCCTATAGGCAATTCTTGAGACAATCAGTTCTAAGATTAATAGCAAAATGGATGGAGGAGCTTGTATAACTACACTTTAGCGCAGAGGTTATTGCCCATCTTAACATGACTGCCATAGTTTCTGGAAGTTGTAGTACCTCCACCGCTGGTAGGCCACAGGGTACAGAGCACTGTGCAGTATGGAGCAACGTCTGCCTCCTCAGTACATAAGGAATGCTGAAGACACAAAGGGCGTCTTCGTGCCATTAAGTATAAGCTGCTGCT
Organism: Anomaloglossus baeobatrachus; assembly: GCF_048569485.1. NCBI lineage: Eukaryota > Metazoa > Chordata > Amphibia > Anura > Aromobatidae > Anomaloglossus > Anomaloglossus baeobatrachus. Next base: position 773,843,424 of record NC_134353.1, on the reverse strand, counting down.
TTTCTGGAGACGCAAAATGAAAACACTGGGTATACATTGTTTGCATTTTTGTGTTGTCATCCTACGTACAACCTTAGATCTATAGCTCAATGGCTGCGTATATACTATAACTGCTAGGACTGTAGCAGATGCAGAGCATTAAGGTAGAAGGGCCACAGGGAGGATGCGGCTATCTATAGACTTTCATATGACTGTGAAAGGCTAAGTGATATAATTCCCATGGGCACTTGGTCAGCATTTATAGCCGTGTAGGAAGCCGAAGTAATATTCTATCCAGATGTTAATGATAATGATAACACTGGATAACAAACTTTTTCGACAGTTTTGCTTTCTTTAAAATTTTAGTTGATTTATGAATTGAAATACTATGTCCCAAGAATGACAAAAGTATATTAGGAGTGATACCTTTTATAGGCTAACCAGAAAATTATATTAGCAAGCTTTCAGAGCACCAAGGCTCCTTCTTCAGGCAAATTACAAATGAATTACTGAGACCAAACACAACATTTAAATGAATGTTACAACAGGACATGGGAAAGATGATGCCTCCTAAAGATAAGCCAAGGAAATCAAATTAAGTTTTTTCTTAGAAATGCAGATGAGTTGGAAGTGGTCTGTTCAGATCACTTCTGAGGTTCTTCTGTTGGAGGTGTGAACTGTGTCATTTGTAATTTGCCTGAAGAAGGAGCCTCTGTGCTCTGAAAGCTTGCTAATAATATATAATTTTTCTGGTTAGCCTATAAAGGTATCGCTCCTAAAATACTTTCATTCTTGGGACATAGTATTTCAATTGATTTTTCTGGCTAACACGGTACCACAATATTACCCTGTATTGCACATCGTTGATTTATGATAAAGCCATTTGAGCTAAGCAGAAGTTTATTTTCTGATACTGTATCACACTGACATTTTGAGAAACATGAGATTACTGATTATGAAGCATTTGTTACCCGTATTATTACTTCACTGAACCAAAAGTGTTTTGCTGCTGATTTTCATTTCTACTCTACATCCGGTGCATCCCGTATTAGTGTCCAGCAATAGTCCGCTGGCATTAATGGATTCCAGTTGCCTTGATAGCGCTTATCCATGGCGGCAATATCTTAGTGAAACCATTCGCCATGCTTGTCAATGACTGCACTAAGATTTTCAGGGAATAATTACACATGTGAATACAGAAATTAATTTTCAATGACATGCTGCACTTCATCACTTTGTAAGCTTCAAGAAGGTTGTTAACTAGTGATGAGCGAGCGAGTTTTGTACCAGGTGACAGTAAATGCCATCAGTGAAACAAGTAACTCTGTATTTGCTTTTGACAAATGTAACTCCCGGACCAAGTCATTCATTTTCACTGTGTTATAAGATGAATCTCACCAGACATACATGGCTCAAAGTCTGAATCAGCATTGTTCCCCATCTCTGACCCATGGACTGCAACATCTTCATCAGCTGCCTCCTCTAGGCTCCATATCTCTGGTGGCTTTGGTACTGAATGAGTATCATCATGTGGCGATTGTTTGATAGCTGAAAGCAAATTGGGATATTCTAGGAATTTTATTCTTAGCAGAGAAACCAGAGACCTTAGACAGAAGTAACAGTCTGTCACTTGGACAACAGATGTGCAGAGCCCAGGATTTGTCTTGATCACCAATTTTGAATCCAAGTACAACAGTATAGTCTTTCATGATGAGAGCTGTCATGGTGCGTCTTTGAGGCTGAACTACTCTGTACTCTACACAAGTGTAACAGCAGGTATTGCAACTGATCCGACACTCGCGAAACATTGTAGCTATATCAGATTGTACTGTAGTAGTTTATAGCTGCTTAGATTTGAAATAACTTGCACAATCTTTGCAAGCAGATTTTACAGCCTCTGCAGGCAGTGTCCATACATGTCTAAACATGAGTAGATATGCCTAGTCTGCAACAATTCCACTGAAGTTTTGCAACTCAATGAAATGCAAGGAGTTAGTGCTTTGCTCGCCTATAAATTATCTAACAGCACATATATAGTAGACAATACGTGGACAGCCTGAAAATATGAAGAAAAAAAAAACAAAAAAACCCCAAAACTGCTCAAACAGAAGATTCTAGAAAAATGGTACTTGACAGGAAAATTTCAAGATGATTTTCGTGATCAGCAGTTCAAAGTTAGATAACATACACTCAAAAGTATTCAGGCAGTGAAAGGTTTGTTTCCCAGTGTAAAATCTCAGGACGACCTCAGGATGTTTTTTATATTTGAGATCTACCCGCAAATTATTCAACAAGAACCCACTCCTGTGACCACAACTTGCCCTGTTAGGGCCTCTGTACTCCAGGCAGATATGTTTGTAGCAAATCGACAGCGAACCTTACAGCAAAATCACCAGAGTCCATCAGCTTTGTTCAGTTGAAAAATTTCACCCAGGAAAGCTGCTTTTCACTTGTAGGAGGCGGACCTGGTCTGCTCACTCCTCCATAAGAGGACATCACATGGGCAGGAGAGCTGCACTAATAATTGCAGGAGGGCAATCTGTAATATTTATTAGTAAACTCTACCAAATCATGTCCTTAACATTGGTAAAATAAAGATAAATGGGCACATTGCTGTTGAGTACAGCTGATCGGCTTCTACTCTCCCAAATAGGTGTGTTTAGCAGTTCTCGGCAGAGGCCACTACATATTGAATGAAGCTGCGCCTCCAGCTGCTGCCTGAGCTAATAACAGCTGATCGGTGAGGTACTGCGTGTTGACCACTCCGATCTGATGTTGATGACCCATCAGATATGACCAGACAATCCATGTAAATGCACTGACCATCTCTAAACAGAATACATGAATGAAAAATGCATGCCAGTTTTGTGAAGCAGTTTTACATAATGTGGATGAAGCCAACTGGTCACCCTATGGTGCTCTAGACTTCCTCGCATGTTGACTGTTCAGGGCCTGTTTAGGAGAACTGGTAGTGCTGATTGTGTTACTTACAAAGACCACAAAGGGCTGGGTTACAGGGGAACATTCCTCTTAAAGAGGCAGTCTGTTTTGCACACTGTTTAGTAACTTTCCCTAAGGACCCCCACAGTAAGCAGTGACTGTGCATCGTGTATTATTTTCGCTCTGTAGACATTGTGGAAGTGAACAACATATTTTCATTTTTTTTTTTGTTTAAAAAGTGACCCTAAAATACCGTATTTTTCGCTTTATAAGATGCACTTTTCCTCCCAAAAATTCGGGAGGAAAATGGGGGGTGCGTCTTATAATCCGAATATAGCGGTACCTGGGTGTCCTGTCTGTGCGGGGGCCGGGTGCCTGAGGCTGCGTGCAAGCGGCCGGGTACCTGTGCTTGCGTGCGGTGGCAGCTGGGTACCCGTGGCTGTGTGCGGGCGGCAGCCGGGTGCTGTGTGTGGGCGGCAGTCGGATGCCCGTGCGGGCGTCAGCCGGGTCCTGTGTGCGTGCATCAGCCGGGTCCTGTGTGCGGGCGGCAGCCGGGTGCTGTGTGCGGGCGGCAGCCGCACAGGCACCCGCACGCAAGCACAGGTACCCGGCTGCTTGCACACAGGGTGGGCGGGCAGCCTGCTGGCTGCCATTTTGTGCGTGCGGGGCGGGCGTGTGTGCAGCAAGTTACACAATTTGTCCGCGGTCCCAGTTTCAAGTGATGGCGCCGGGAGCGAGCGCGTGCGCAGATGGAGCTCTTGGATGAGAGCTCAATCTGCGCATGCGCCGCTCCAGGCGCCATCATTTGAACCGGGACCGCGAACACTGGGACACTCACTGCACCGGCCTGCTGCACGACTCACCCGCCGCTGCTGCTGCCGCCGCCACCACCACCACGGTGTCCCGCGGCTCCTGCCACCCCGGAAGCCACCGCGCTTGCCACCACCGCACCTGCAACCGCGGACGCCACCGCTTCACCACCACTGCTGCCCCCCTCCGGTAAGAGAACACCGGAGTAGAAGACGGACCCCATTTTTCTTTTTCTTTACCTTTTTTTTTTTTTTATGTCTAAATTTGGGGTGCGTCTTATAATCCAGTGCGTCTTATAAAGCGAAAAATACGGTAATGCCACTAGAGGTGGTCATACGCATTACATGAATCTCACCCAAACCCACCAAATTCAGAAAGCTGTCAATTTGAGCTCCGCATGCAAAGATGGCTGGTAGATCGGCAGCGAATAAAACACTGATTTTATCACAACAACAGCGAGCAGCCCAGTAAGTGACACATCACTGGAATCCGGGTCTGTGCCCCTACATCTTGCTCACTTGGTGACAGATTCTCTTTAAGTTAAAAACTGCTTGCCAATGCCCTTTTTTGTGCGGTTCCATTATAATATTCGGTCAATAACCATGCACTGTTTCTATCTAATAATGTTCTTCTCTGTTTTCAGGAGGGGCGTACTACTTAATATCCCGAAGTTTGGGACCAGAATTTGGAGGTGCAATTGGCCTCATTTTTGCATTTGCTAATGCTGTAGCAGTTGCCATGTATGTGGTGGGCTTTTCGGAGACTGTTGTGGACTTACTAAAGGTATAAAATATTTCCCTTGTATACCATATATGATTCTTTTATCTTATTAGTTCTGCTTCTGATATTTTATTTATTTTATATTTTTTTAGTCTTGTATACTGAATATATCCATCTACCCTCAGACATTTGTCTTGTATCACTACTACCAGTGATCAGTGCATAGACCTTTTTACCTCTCATCATGGGTAGGAATCTGCTGCAATGTCTAAATTGTTACATTCTTTTTTTCTTCAAAGGATAATTTGTAATCTGCTGATTTTTATTTTTAATGATTTAACAAAATTTAATTTGTGTTTTGTAAAGTTTTGTATTTTTTTTCTATTTTGCACTAAGAGGAACTGATATCCAAGAGGGTTCTAGAAAACTGCAGGTTAGAGCTCAGGGTGGCCATATTTATTATGTGGCTTAGACACCACCTGTGCCTTGTCCTACAACAGGAGTGTTTTTTTTCCATCCTCCCCTGCCCAGGAGATGTGATCTGATCAGACCATGTCCCTGTATGGTCAGACACAGCCATTACACAGTACATAGCAGGGGCACATACTCGTATAAGATTATATCAGCACAGGAGCATTTTTATTAAACACATCTAATTGTGAAAATTATTATTCCAAGATATATTGATTAAAATGATTTTTGTTCATGGGAAAATCCCTTTAAAGAATGCAATTCAGCCAATCGGACCTCGTATGAATACTAGTAGCTCATCGGAAAGATTTTAGGAGAAATCTAAAGTAGATCTGTTTGCATTACTGTAATCTGCATAGAAGATAACTTGGTAACTACATGGATTATTTTAGTGTGCTAAACAATAGATGGCTGAAAGTATGACTTCATTCAGTCTGGCTTCCCGAAGTGGCAGAGGGTGTATTCCTCTTAGCACTTGCACGTAAAGTCATTTTTCCAGTACCCAGCCTCAGATTTAGTCAAGTTTTCCTGCACCTCTTTCTAGAAACGCCGTAAATGCCAGGTACGAGGGAAGCGTGTTAGGCGATGGTTGTGAGCGCGGTGCAATGATGTTGTCATCGGCCTCTGGCTCTGGCTGCGCTCCAGGAATGTGCTCTAATAGGAATGCCTTCCAAATATCGGCCCCGTATACCTAGTCCTTGTGCTCGGCCCCCTCAAGAACACTACAGGGCTGTTTATGCTGAATGCACATAGAACGTTTTCTGTCTCCTCTCGTGCCACTAAGTGAATTTGGGCAGACAGTCAAAGAACAGTGTCTTCTAATGGACTGGATGAAATGAACTGATCCTGCTCATGTTATGATGATTGTGCATATATATATATATATATATATATATATATATATATATATATATATATATATATATATATATATATATATATATATATATATATTTCTACAAATTTTGCTTAATATGAAGGATGACTTTGTTAATGTATCATATAGGAAAACAACGCTCTTATGGTGGATGAGTTGAATGACATCCGCATCATAGGGGCCATCACGGTGGTGCTGCTGCTCGGGATCTCGGTGGCTGGCATGGAGTGGGAAGCAAAAGTAAGTGACAATGCTCAGTCCACAGTGGCTTCACCCCAGTGTGTGTGTGTGTGTGTGTGTGTGTGTGTGTGTGTATATTTTTATATTACATACACACACACATATACCGTATTTTCCGGCGTATAAGATGACTTTTGAACCCCTGAAAATCTTCTCAAAAGTCGTGGGTCGTCTTATACGGCGGTGCACGGTGCCGTCATGACTTGACTGCCATTGTTTACACTCAATAAAAGATACTCTCACCTCTCTCCTCCGTGCCCGTGGTGCCTGCAGCTTTTTCTTGCAGGCACACAGACCCCTCCGTGATAGCGTCCGCTGCACAGAGCGGCAGCTTCAGGATGTCGTCATGGCTTTACTGCAGTTGAATGTTTTGTGGCTCTGTAAAGCATTCAACTGCAGTAAAGCCATGACAGCATCCTGCAGCCGCCGTTGCGTACACTGGTCTGTGTGCCTGCGGACTGCAAGAAGCAGCTAGAGGCACTTCGGGCATGGAGGAGAGGTGAGAATATCTTTTATTGTGTGTAAATAACGTCTTAATAGAGGACAAGAAGGGAACTAGCAGGAGGACATTACTAAACAATAGGGACATTACTATACAATGGGGACATTACTATACTTACTATACAATGGGGACATTACTATACAATGGGGACATTACTATACAATGGGGACATTACTAAACAATGGGGACATTTAAATTGAAAAGCTGGGGGTCGTCTTATACGCCCATGCATCTTATACGCCGGAAAATACGGTAAATATAAAATATATTATACCGATGCTTTATATTCAATGCATTATATAGGACTGCATGTTACAGTGTGTGTGTGTGTGTGTGTGTGTGTCAGGAGCTTCCAACATAATGCCAAATACCGTACATCAATTTTCCGCTTGCACCTAACAGAGCTCAAGCCTGATTTTTTTTTTTCTCCTCCCCTCTGGGCTGCTAGCCTTCAGAAAATGTTCTTTTTATTTTTTTTATAATTCTGGAATGGCACATTTTATTACACCATTACATGCTAGGTTCATCTAGTAAAAGCCGTACCTACATGGTGCCGATATACTCTGCACCGCAGTCCTCTACTGTTTGTGTAGCGACTACACACATTCCAGTCTCTATAATTTTCTGCTGAGGATTCGGTGACAATATTTTCCATTATGTTTTCACAGGCCCAGATCTTGCTGTTAGTGATTTTAATATTGGCGATAGTGGACTTCTTTATAGGAACGGTTATTCCCATGGAGGACAAGAAGCCCAAGGGTTTCTTTGGTTATAAAGGTAAGGTATTTTGTTATTATATAGGAAGCTACTGGAAAAAAACCCTTCTGTTGTTATGGATTGCAGCAAGTGATGTAATGGTCACATTGACCGTGAGCTGCTGGTCAGGTCGCACGTGCTTCATGTTGGATGCAGTGAAACCTATGAAGAGAAATGTCCACTTTTAGGTTGCCAGTCACAGTTGCTATTAGCCATGCGGTGAGCAGCCTTCCGTGCTAGTGGCAAATCTGCTATGCAGGCAGTCTTAATGACCTCTTCATATAACATGATTGCTTTTACTTTCTTTTCTTCCAGCTGAAATCTTTGCTGAAAACTTTGGGCCAGACTTTCGGAAAGGAGAGACCTTCTTTACCATATTTGCCATTTTTTTCCCTGCTGCGACTGGTATCTTAGCAGGAGCAAATATCTCAGGTGATCTTGCAGTAAGTATCATCTGTGAGAGTGGATTCGATAAATATTTGTTGTGCATAGTGCACAGGGCTTATTAACCCACATGCCTGTTTTATGTTCTCCAGGACCCTCAACAAGCCATACCTAAAGGCACCTTATTGGCCATCCTTATAACTACCATAGTCTACATGGGTGTCGCAGTGTCTGTGGGTAAGGAAATGATTCAGCAGTGTACTGCGTTATTTTATTATATACAGTTTAAACGTTCTTGCAAGACATAACGGTACGTCACCCTACTTCGGTGACTCTTTATCTTCTTAGAAAACAAAGGAATGAGCATGTTAAAATTTAGCATGCCTGATCCTTCTTTTCTCCGACACCAGCTGTCAGGGGGACAATGTTCGTCTAATGTATATATATGACCACCTTTTAGGTTTTTGAAGACATGTGATATTACCTTTCAGACAGACGTATTGCAGCAGACATGCCAGAAACCCACCATGGAAAACACAATTGTTTTCAATATTCCCAAAACTGCTCCCGCATCGATGGACAGAAATGACAAATTCCCTCACAGATGCTCCTGTTTTCTTTCTCCCTCTTCTCAGTCATCCATTTGACTGACTTTTTTTTTTTTCTTTCCTCCACCAGGCTCATGTGTCGTTCGGGATGCCTCTGGGATTCTTAATGACACCCTATCCGCTGTTGTGACCAACTGCACGGATGCTGCTTGTAAATTAGATTATAACCTTTCTTACTGTAAACCCAACTGTAAATATGGACTCATGGAGAACTTCCAGGTATCGGAGCGAGGACTTTATTCTTTGATTTTCAGGAGTGTTATTTCCCACAAATCTGTATCAGTAACTTGTGGAAATATGTAACCCCCCCCCTCCAGAAACAGTTACCCTGCTAGTTCTTCATCTATTAATCTACAAGGGATCAGAAAGTTAGTGATACCCACATGGCAGCTGATGACAAGCTCCATGGCTGTGATACATATGATTTGTTGCATTTCATTTCTTGTTGACTTTTTGATGCTGGTACTATGACTAGATAAAGTAGCGGTAAAGCATACATTTGCGCCATACATAACATTTATTATTTTTTTTTAAATATATAACATTTCAATTTATCCATTTTAGACTAATGGTCCCCAATTAACTTTGCATATCACAAAACAGTTTAAAGGCCAGTAAGACTCTTTAAGCATGATTGCAATAAATCTTTAAAGAGAACCTGTCACATTCAGAAACACTGACTGCAGACATTGGGGTAATTTACAGGTAAATGACATTAAAATCCAATTTAGTCGACTAACTGGAGCGGTGGCTGCAGGGAGAAAATTATGTTTTATTCTTGCTGCAGCCTCTTGCTTGAAGTGATTAGCTTGGTTCAGGGATAGGTTACAATCACCGCTCACTATGCAGTGAAAGCGTCTCTAATCCCTCCCCAGCACAGGGAGAATAAAATTTCGTTTTCTTCCTATAGCTGCTGCTCCAGTAAAGCTGGCTTAACTGGATTTAAATGCTATGTACCTTTTTGATTAACCCTATCTGCATGAAATTGGTGTTTGTAGATGTGACATATTTGTTTTAATTAGATTTGAAAGCAAGGTATTTCAAGAATCCCCCTCCTGCATTAATGTTTTAGCCATTAGACAATATTCACATGTCAGTGTTTTATAGTCAGAGTATGGACCCTAATTCCTGGATTGACCAAGGGTCTCCTGACTTGAACAAACTGCCTATGTGCCTATGAAGTTGTTAGTTCAGGTATGGAGACCCTCCATTGGTCTGATTATTACAGTCTGTACTCAGATGGTAAAACCTAGACATGTGAATGCAGTCTTGGGACTCATTCTGAACAGCGTATTGTATGTTCCTGTGCTGTTTATTTTTCCAAATGCATATGATACAGACGGTACACTGATCAATGTAAGTCAGAGGTCATTCACATGAACATTTTTACAAATGGACCGATTGATATGCGGATGTTAAATCGGATGTATGGATTGCAATGAGGATGAAAAATTATCATCATTATTTTTTTTGGATATAAAAATTGTTCATACAATCTTCTGAACCCGATATTGCCAGGATTGGGGGACAATCAAATGTGTCAGAAGACTTTGAGTTTCCCCTGACATATGTTGTCGGGTGAGAGAAGGATCCAGCACATCGGGTGTCCGTCTGCCGATTCTTTTGTTCTCTACGAGAGGAGTCTGGAAGCGGTTCTCCTCGGCTGAGCACCCCTATATGGGGACCCCGGAGAGATGGCCGATTGACGGGCATCTGTTGTGTGTTTTCAGAATAATTTGTCATATGAAATATTATCCAGGTGGTATTACAAATCCCATTCTTTTTTTTTTTTTATTATTATTATATACTGCAGATGTGTCCACCTTTTCTGGTTTCTTGAATTTGATAAAGACTAAAATATCTCATGCTACAAGTGTGATACAATATCCCGGCATGCTTGTGAATTCTAGTCACATACTTTGTGCCACGTGGCCACTTTGTATCACAACACCATTTTTCTAAAGTTAGTGTTCTCACACCCTATGTCAGAATATGTTAAGGAAAACCTAACCTGTATCATCTCATCTTTTATGATCCTATACCCATGAATTGATGTATAAATGTCATTGTTGAGCATTATCGGACGTCTGATCACTTACTCGATCCTATTTATATCATCTGAAGCATGTAAGCCCTCTGCTCTCTTTCTAGGTGATGAGCATGGTGTCTGGGTTTGCCCCACTTATTACCGCAGGAATATTCTCCGCCACCCTATCATCCGCACTCGCCTCATTAGTGAGTGCACCAAAAGTTTTCCAGGTGAGATCTCTCTACAGCCGACATGTTTTTACTTGTACTTTGTCCTCTGTGGTTGCTCAGGTTGTAAGCATTGCTTTGTACATGCAGATTATTCCTCTTCCTAAATGGAGTCTTTATTTTCTCCCAAGGCCCTATGCAAGGACAATATTTATCCTGGTCTTCAGATGTTTGCTAAAGGATATGGCAAAAACAACGAGCCACTTCGGGGATATCTGCTCACTTTCTTAATTGCTTTGGGATTCATATTAATTGGTTGGTGTGTTTTTTGTTCTTTCTTTTTGGGTCTGTGGGGGTTGTTTTTTAGTTTTTTTTAGCAAGATTATGATAGCTATGTATATAAAGGAAAATATTGCTTTAGTTTGACACCCTTTATAAATGATGGCACT